>NW_027362772.1:280356148-280956148 GCF_046119375.1 Phyllobates terribilis | reverse complement strand
CACTAGACACCTACACACCAGTCACACACTAGACACCTACACACCAGTCACACACTAGACACATGATACATACACACCAGTCACACACTAGACACATGATACATACACACCAGTCACACACTAGACACATGATACATACACACCAGTCACACACTAGACACATACACACCAGTCACACACTAGACACATGATACATACACACCAGTCACACACTAGACACATGATACATACACACCAGTCACACACTAGACACATGATACATACACACCAGTCACACACTAGACACATGACACACCAGTCACACACTAGGCACCTACACACCAGTCACACGCTAGACACCTACACACCAGTCACACACTAGACACATGACACATACACAGCAGTCACACACTAGACATATACACACTAGTCACACACTAGACACATGATACATACACACCAGTCACACACTAGACACATACACACCAGTCACACGCTAGACACCTACACACCAGTCACACACTAGACACATGATACATACACACCAGTCACACACTAGACACATACACACCAGTCACACACTAGACACATGATACATACACACCAGTCACACACTAGACACCTACACACCAGTCACACACTAGACACATGACACATACACAGCAGTCACACACTAGACACATACACACTAGTCACACACTAGACACATGATACATACACACCAGTCACACACTAGACACATACACACCAGTCACACACTAGACACATGACACATACACAGCAGTCACACACTAGACACATACACACTAGTCACACACTAGACACATGATACATACACACCAGTCACACACTAGACACATGATACATACACACCAGTCACACACTAGACACATACACACCAGTCACACGCTAGACACTTACACACCAGTCACACACTAGACACATACACACCAGTCACACACTAGACACATACACACCAGTCACACACTAGACACATGATACATACACACCAGTCACATACACACCAGTCACACACTAGACACATGATACATACACACCAGTCAGACAATAGACACATGACACATACACAGCAGTCACACACTAGACACATACACACTAGTCACACACTAGACACATGATACATACACACCAGTCACACACTAGACTCATGACACATACACACCAGTCACACACTAGACACATACACACCAGTCACACACTAGACACATGATACATACACACCAGTCACACACTAGACACATACACACCAGTCACACACTAGACACATGATACATACACACCAGTCACACACTAGACACCTACACACCAGTCACACACTAGACACCTACACACCAGTCACACACTAGACACATGACACACCAGTCACACACTAGGCACCTACACACCAGTCACACGCTAGACACCTACACACCAGTCACACACTAGACACATGATACATACACACCAGTCAAACACTAGACACATACACACCAGTCACACACTAGACACCTACACACCAGTCACATACTAGACACCTACACACCAGTCACACACTAGACACATGATACATACACACCAGTCACACACTAGACACCTACACACCAGTCACACACTAGACACATGATACATACACACCAGTCACACACTAGACACCTACACACCAGTCACACACTAGACACCTACAAACCAGTCACACACTAGACACCAGACACACCAGTCACACACTAGACACATGATACATACACACCAGTCACACACTAGACACATACACACCAGTCACACGCTAGACACCTACACACCAGTCACACACTAGACACATGATACATACACACCAGTTACACACTAGACACATACACACCAGTCACACACTAGACACATGACACATACACAGCAGTCACACACTAGACACATACACACTAGTCACACACTAGACACATGATACATACACACCAGTCACACACTAGACTCATGACACATACACACCAGTCACACACTAGACACATACACACCAGTCACACACTAGACACATGATACATACACACCAGTCACACACTAGACACATACACACCAGTCACACGCTAGACACATACACACCAGTCACACACTAGACACATGACACATACACAGCAGTCACACATTAGACACATACACACTAGTCACACACTAGACACATGATACATACACACCAGTCACACACTAGACACATACACACCAGTCACACACTAGACACATGACACATACACAGCAGTCACACACTAGACACATACACACTAGTCACACACTAGACACATGATACATACACACCAGTCACACACTAGACTCATGACACATACACACCAGTCACACACTAGACACATACACACCAGTCACACACTAGACACATGATACATACACACCAGTCACACACTAGACACATGATACATACACACCAGTCACACACTAGACACCTACACACCAGTCACACACTAGACACCTACACACCAGTCACACGCTAGACACCTACACACCAGTCACACGACACATACACAGCAGTCACACACTAGACACATACACACTAGTCACACACTAGACACATGATACATACACACCAGTCACACACTAGACACATACACACCAGTCACACGCTAGACACCTACACACCAGTCACACACTGGACACATGATACATACACACCAGTCACACACTAGACACATACACACCAGTCACACACTAGACACATGATACATACACACCAGTCACACACTAGACACCTACACACCAGTCACACACTAGACACATGACACATACACAGCAGTCACACACTAGACACATACACACTAGTCACACACTAGACACATGATACATACACACCAGTCACACACTAGACACATGATACATACACACCAGTCACACACGAGACACATGACACACCAGTCACACACGAGACACATGACACACCAGTCACACACTAGACACCTACACACCAGTCACACACTAGACACCTACACACCAGTCACACACTAGACACCCACACACCAGTCACACACTAGACACCTACACACCAGTCACACACTAGACACCTACACACCAGTCACACACTAGACACCAGACACACCAGTCGCACACTAGACACATGATACATACACACCAGTCACACACTAGACACCTACACACCAGTCACACACTAGACACATGATACATACACACCAGTCACACACTAGACACCTACACACCAGTCACACACTAGACACATGACACACCAGTCACACGCTAGGCACCTACACACCAGTCACACGCTAGACACCTACACACCAGTCACACACTAGACACATGATACATACACACCAGTCACACACTAGACACCTACACACCAGTCACATACTAGACACCTACACACCAGTCACACACTAGACACATGATACATACACAGCAGTCACACACTAGACACATACACACTAGTCACACACTAGACACATGATACATACACACCAGTCACACACTAGACTCATGACACATACACACCAGTCACACACTAGACACATGATACATTCACACCAGTCACACACTAGACACATGATACATACACACCAGTCACACACTAGACACATGATACATACACACCAGTCACACACTAGACACATACACACCAGTCACACGCTAGACACCTACACACCAGTCACACACTAGACACATGACACATACACAGCAGTCACACATTAGACACATACACACTAGTCACACACTAGACACATGATACATACACACCAGTCACACACTAGACGCATACACACTAGTCACACACTAGACACATGATACATACACACCAGTCACACACTAGACACATACACACCAGTCACACACTAGACACCTACACACCAGTCACACGCTAGACACCTACACACCAGTCACACGCTAGACACCTACACACCAGTCACACACTAGACACATACACACCAGTCACACACTAGACACATGACATACACAGCAGTCACACACTAGACACATACACACTAATCACACACTAGACACATGATACATACACACCAGTCACACACTAGACTCATGACACATACACACCAGTCACACACTAGACACATGATACATACACACCAGTCACACACGAGACACATGACACACCAGTCACACACGAGACACATGACACACCAGTCACACACTAGACACCTACACACCAGTCACACACTAGACACCTACACACCAGTCACACACTAGACACCAGACACACCAGTCGCACACTAGACACATGATACATACACACCAGTCACACACTAGACACCTACACACCAGTCACACACTAGACACCTACACACCAGTCACACACTAGACACCTACACACCAGTCACACACTAGACACATGATACATACACACCAGTCACACACTAGACACATGATACATACACACCAGTCACACACTAGACACATGATACATACACACCAGTCACACACTAGACACATACACACCAGTCACACACTAGACACATGATACATACACACCAGTCACACACTAGACACATGATACATACACACCAGTCACACACTAGACACATGATACATACACACCAGTCACACACTAGACACATGACACACCAGTCACACACTAGGCACCTACACACCAGTCACACGCTAGACACCTACACACCAGTCACACACTAGACACATGACACATACACAGCAGTCACACACTAGACATATACACACTAGTCACACACTAGACACATGATACATACACACCAGTCACACACTAGACACATACACACCAGTCACACGCTAGACACCTACACACCAGTCACACACTAGACACATGATACATACACACCAGTCACACACTAGACACATACACACCAGTCACACACTAGACACATGATACATACACACCAGTCACACACTAGACACCTACACACCAGTCACACACTAGACACATGACACATACACAGCAGTCACACACTAGACACATACACACTAGTCACACACTAGACACATGATACATACACACCAGTCACACACTAGACACATGATACATACACACCAGTCACACACGAGACACATGACACACCAGTCACACACGAGACACATGACACACCAGTCACACACTAGACACCTACACACCAGTCACACACTAGACACCTACACACCAGTCACACACTAGACACCCACACACCAGTCACACACTAGACACCTACACACCAGTCACACACTAGACACCTACACACCAGTCACACACTAGACACATGATACATACACACCAGTCACACACTAGACACCTACACACCAGTCACACACTAGACACATGATACATACACACCAGTCACACACTAGACACCTACACACCAGTCACACACTAGACACATGACACACCAGTCACACGCTAGGCACCTACACACCAGTCACACGCTAGACACCTACACACCAGTCACACACTAGACACATGATACATACACACCAGTCACACACTAGACACCTACACACCAGTCACATACTAGACACCTACACACCAGTCACACACTAGACACATGATACATACACACCAGTCACACACTAGACACATACACACTAGTCACACACTAGACACATGATACATACACACCAGTCACACACTAGACTCATGACACATACACACCAGTCACACACTAGACACATGATACATACACACCAGTCACACACTAGACACATGATACATACACACCAGTCACACACTAGACACATGATACATACACACCAGTCACACACTAGACACATACACACCAGTCACACGCTAGACACCTACACACCAGTCACACACTAGACACATGACACATACACAGCAGTCACACATTAGACACATACACACTAGTCACACACTAGACACATGATACATACACACCAGTCACACACTAGACACATACACACCAGTCACACACTAGACACATGACACATACACAGCAGTCACACACTAGACGCATACACACTAGTCACACACTAGACACATGATACATACACACCAGTCACACACTAGACACATACACACCAGTCACACACTAGACACCTACACACCAGTCACACGCTAGACACCTACACACCAGTCACACGCTAGACACCTACACACCAGTCACACACTAGACACATACACACCAGTCACACACTAGACACATGACATACACAGCAGTCACACACTAGACACATACACACTAATCACACACTAGACACATGATACATACACACCAGTCACACACTAGACTCATGACACATACACACCAGTCACACACTAGACACATGATACATACACACCAGTCACACACGAGACACATGACACACCAGTCACACACGAGACACATGACACACCAGTCACACACTAGACACCTACACACCAGTCACACACTAGACACCTACACACCAGTCACACACTAGACACCAGACACACCAGTCGCACACTAGACACATGATACATACACACCAGTCACACACTAGACACCTACACACCAGTCACACACTAGACACCTACACACCAGTCACACACTAGACACATGATACATACACACCAGTCACACACTAGACACATGATACATACACACCAGTCACACACTAGACACATGATACATACACACCAGTCACACACTAGACACCTACACACCAGTCACATACTAGACACCTACACACCAGTCACACACTAGACACATGATACATACACAGCAGTCACACACTAGACACATACACACTAGTCACACACTAGACACATGATACATACACACCAGTCACACACTAGACTCATGACACATACACACCAGTCACACACTAGACACATGATACATACACACCAGTCACACACTAGACACATGATACATACACACCAGTCACACACTAGACACATGATACATACACACCAGTCACACACTAGACACATACACACCAGTCACACGCTAGACACCTACACACCAGTCACACACTAGACACATGACACATACACAGCAGTCACACATTAGACACATACACACTAGTCACACACTAGACACATGATACATACACACCAGTCACACACTAGACACATACACACCAGTCACACACTAGACACATGACACATACACAGCAGTCACACACTAGACGCATACACACTAGTCACACACTAGACACATGATACATACACACCAGTCACACACTAGACACATACACACCAGTCACACACTAGACACCTACACACCAGTCACACGCTAGACACCTACACACCAGTCACACGCTAGACACCTACACACCAGTCACACACTAGACACATACACACCAGTCACACACTAGACACATGACATACACAGCAGTCACACACTAGACACATACACACTAATCACACACTAGACACATGATACATACACACCAGTCACACACTAGACTCATGACACATACACACCAGTCACACACTAGACACATGATACATACACACCAGTCACACACGAGACACATGACACACCAGTCACACACGAGACACATGACACACCAGTCACACACTAGACACCTACACACCAGTCACACACTAGACACCTACACACCAGTCACACACTAGACACCTACACACCAGTCACACACTAGACACATGATACATACACACCAGTCACACACTAGACACATACACACCAGTCACACACTAGACACCTACACACCAGTCACACGCTAGACACCTACACACCAGTCACACACTAGACACATTCACACCAGTCACACACTAGACACATGACACATACACAGCAGTCACACATTAGACACATACACACTAGTCACACACTAGACACATGATACATACACACCAGTCACACACTGGACACATACACACCAGTCACACACTAGACACATGACACATACACAGCAGTCACACACTAGACACATACACACTAGTCACACACTAGACACATGATACATACACACCAGTCACACACTAGACTCATGACACATACACACCAGTCACACACTAGACTCATGACACATACACACCAGTCACACACTAGACACATGATACATACACACCAGTCACACATTAGACACATACACACTAGTCACACACTAGACACATGATACATACACACCAGTCACACACTAGACACATGATACATACACACCAGTCACACACTAGACACATACACACCAGTCACACGCTAGACACTTACACACCAGTCACACACTAGACACATACACACCAGTCACACACTAGACACATACACACCAGTCACACACTAGACACATGATACATACACACCAGTCACACACTAGACACATACACACCAGTCACACACTAGACACATGATACATACACACCAGTCACACACTAGACACTTACACACCAGTCACACACTAGACACATACACACCAGTCACACACTAGACACATACACACCAGTCACACACTAGACACATGATACATACACACCAGTCACACACTAGACACATACACACCAGTCACACACTAGACACATGATACATACACACCAGTCAGACAATAGACACATGACACATACACAGCAGTCACACAATAGACACATGACACATACACAGCAGTCACACACTAGACACATACACACTAGTCACACACTAGACACATGATACATACACACCAGTCACACACTAGACTCATGACACATACACACCAGTCACACACTAGACACATACACACCAGTCACACACTAGACACATGATACATACACACCAGTCACACACTAGACACATACACACCAGTCACACACTAGACACATGATACATACACACCAGTCACACACTAGACACCTACACACCAGTCACACACTAGACACATGATACATACACACCAGTCACACACTGGACACATACACACCAGTCACACACTAGACACATGACACATACACAGCAGTCACACACTAGACACATACACACTAGTCACACACTAGACACATGATACATACACACCAGTCACACACTAGACTCATGACACATACACACCAGTCACACACTAGACTCATGACACATACACACCAGTCACACACTAGACACATGATACATACACACCAGTCACACACGAGACACATGACACACCAGTCACACACGAGACACATGACACACCAGTCACACACTAGACACCTACACACCAGTCACACACTAGACACCTACACACCAGTCACACACTAGACACCAGACACACCAGTCGCACACTAGACTCATGACACATACACACCAGTCACACACTAGACACATACACACCAGTCACACACTAGACACATGATACATACACACCAGTCACACACTAGACACATACACACCAGTCACACACTAGACACATGATACATACACACCATTCACACACTAGACACCAGACACACCAGTCACACACTAGACACATGATACATACACACCAGTCACACATTAGACACATACACACCAGTCACACACTAGACACATGATACATACACACCAGTCACACACTAGACACATGACACACCAGTCACACACGAGACACATGACACATACACACCAGACACATACGCAATTACGGCAAGAACAAAATCCCCCATGACTGTCTGGGGGGCACTTACAGACAGTGATAGGGCTGGGGGCGCCTCGATTAGTTGATCTACTCATATCACCTATTATCTGAGGGCCTTCATCTCCAGTGTCCCACCTCTAATTTCCTGTGGGCCCCCACTCCCAATTTGAAGGGCCAATAGGAAATTAATTGCGACACAGTGGAGGAAATTTACTGTGTGACACTTCCTCCTGAGTCACCTTTAAATTGCAGGAGGGCCCCCCTCCCCAGCAGTGGCTGGAGATCTAGTCAGTAGTGATGAGCGAGTATGTTCGGTTAACCCTTTCGCCGAGTATACTTGGCCAGCACCGAGTATTTATAGAATGCTCGGGCTTTAAGTTTTCATCGCTCCGTGTGCATGATTTGCAACTGTTTTACAGATTTAATACATGTGAGGAATGCTGGAAAAGCAGGCACCCCTCACATGTATTAATCTGTCAAACTGTCGCAAATCATGCACACGGAGCGATGAAAACTTAAAGCCCGAGCATTCTATAAATACTCGGTGCTGGCCGAGTATACTCGGCGAAAGGGTTAACCGAACATACTCGCTCATCACGACTAGTCAGCATAGATTTTCTTTACTCACTTTGTTACACTGCAGCTCTCAGTGCTCCATCCATCTCCCCCTGCTCCTCTGTACTGTTCAGGGGCGATGCTGCTGAGGCAAGTGCTTGACCAATCACAGCACAGCTCCTGGCCAGAGCTGCGCTGTGGCGTCACACAAACTAAACTAACATTGATTGGCTGCTCTGCAACCAATCAGTGTTAGGCTAAACCACCACTGTCCAGGACTTTAACCCAATGGAGAGGAGCCGGATGCCTGGCTGAGGCTGCAGGGAACAGGTGAAGTTAGTCAGCAGTGTGTGCACACAATCAGCTGTGACTGTGCGTGTGCGTTATTCTATATCCTGCGACTGCGGGCTGGCTGTCCTGCGAGATGTGAGGTGAGTGCCTCCTCATCACCTGCTGCTGCTGACTCCTATTGATCTCGTCGCGCACCGCAGCTGAGAGAGCAGTGCCGGTGATGAGATCAATAGAAGCCGGCAGCAGCAGGTGATGAGGAGGCACTCAGTTCACATCTTGCAGGACACCCGGACCCGCAGGATCTAGAATAACATGTGCAAGCGATCGGAATACGGGGCAGAGCAGACTAATGTGATGAAGGCAGTAGCTGCTGTGCTGGGCAGGGAAAGGGCCCACCGAAAGATTCTCCGGTTTCCCGGTGGGCCAGTCCGACCCTGGTCACAGGTGTGTCAGTAGTGACAGACAGTCGTCCTGCAGTGGGTTGCAGGAGATCTTTACGTTTGGCATCTTCTTAGAGGCTGTCTCCAGGACCCAGCGGCTACCTTCCTCTGGCCAATTAATACCCTGGCCTGGGTGTATAAATACCTGCTGTGTTCCAGAGGGAGGTGGCGGCGATATTCTTTACTCCTTGTGAAGGCTTTAGCAAGAGCAGTACTTCATCCTCTCTGGAGACTGAGGACGTGTGCGCATTTGTCTAGAGTCGTCTAAAGCTAAGCTATTTCCCCCTGTTTGTCTACCCTTGTTGTATTTAGTGTTCAGTGGGGATCGACTAGTGCTAATCTCCTCCCTTCCCTAGCCTTAGCCAACGGCAGGGAAAGTCAGGGCGAGGAACGCGTGTGGCGATTGGTGAAGGGTGATATTCTATCAGCCAGGAGGTCTCCACTTCCCCCCTTTCCCTAGAGTCTAGGCTTCCTTTCCCTCTTCCCTTTGTGTTGCACTAAGTCTTTCCCACACTTTGCGTGACCTGTAGTCCATACTCTCCAGTGTTTCACATGCCTCCTCACTGCTTTTAAATCTTTTGAAATAAAAACGGAGAATTTTTTATGACCGGTGAGGTGAGTGCTACATTTTTTTTTTCTTCTTTGTTCTGTATTTGGGAGATATTGTAGCCGTAAGGCAAAACTAAAAATTAGATAGGGAGTAGGGCGAGCGGACCCGTGGAAGTTCGGGTTGGGTTGAGTACCAGAACCCGAACTTTAGTCCAAAGTTCGGTTCAGGTACCAGAACTTGAACCAGATCCCAAAACCCAGTGAAAACAATGGAGACCCGAATTTTGGATTTGGGAATAAAAAAACTCTCTGCAACGGACCTCTACCGGAATGCCGAACATTGCAGTGGACTTCCAAGGAAAGTCTGTATTCGGCGTTTAGCACTGGACACTAACTGTCCGGTATGAACGTCAAACTTTAAAGTTCGGGTTCGCTCATCTCTAATAGGAAGCCTACACAGAGGTGAAAAAGCAGGATAGAAGTCATATAATGGCCTGTGATCGTGTTATTCCCCATCAATACACATAACCGCTTATTCTGAATTGTCACCTGAATAAATAGTGGCACTTTTATATTTGTTTTAATATACATGTCTTATGTTGTAGCCCTTTATGGTTTTATTTAGCTGGTTTACTGGTATGTCCAAACCCATTCATTAGCTTCAATGGAACGTAGTCAAAATGGCAGACAAAACGTGGACAGATGTTGCTCCCTTATTGGAAGAAATAAGACATGTTTTTAAGGAAGCCTATTGGCATGCCTACAACGACAGGCCGTTTAGCTGCTGTTAACACCTTAAATACCTCTATGAGAGACCGACAGAAGCTTTTCATTCACGTGATTCAGGGTGCATGGTATTCTATCAACCTCCTTTTTCCCTCCTACCCAGAGTGTGTGGTGCTTGGCCTGTCAAAGGCCCCCATGGCGGTACCCCTGTGAAGCCCAGACCATGATTTTAGTTATAGGCTGCTCTATCAGAGTATTGCAGTGTATAGAACGAGTGATCAGATGATCAGTAATTCAAGTCTCCGACTTTTTTCCCCCTGTGTTAAAAAAAAAAAAAAATAATTATATATAATTAATATATAATTTGGTATCATCATGTTCATAAGAGTCCTTTCTATCAAAATATAGTATTTCTTAATCTGAATGGTGATCAAAATACCATAAGAAGCTATCAAAACATTACCAATAAAAACATCAGTATGCCATGCAAAAAACAAGCTCTCACCCCGCACCAACGACAGAAAAATCAAAACGTTACAAGTCCCAAAAAGTGGCGACACAAACCAACTTTTCTTTCAAATTTCAGAGATATTTTTCTAGCATTTTAAAATATGTAATAAAAAAAAAACTTTACAAGGTAAATGGAGCTGAGCCGCAAAGTATGGCATAACCTGTAGACAGGGGTGGCGCTATTTTTTTGGAAGATAGTTATGTTTTTCTAACTATAGACAACCCCTTTGATTAAATCTCCAGGCTGAGTTAGGTTACATTGTAGAAGCATTACTATTTGTCTTGTAAAACATATGCACACACATTAAATAATAACGCGCTCTGTTTTCTGAACCTTCAAGTTTGGATACTAGCTTTTCGGTTAACAGATCCACTGGTGTCTAAATAATGCAGAAAATACCCAGCAGGCATTAATATTTATACCCACCCAACTGGTACTACAACATAGATTACATGGATTATCAAGCAGAGCAGAATCTGTACTTGTACAAACATTACATGTGATTGGATCAGAAAAAGAATTACCGGATTTCTGTAATATTCTCTCGTATCCCTCTGAACGTCCGCACTGTGAAATATTGAATAGTCACTGGCGTTTCAAGAAAAGTTGCATAAATGAATAATACAAGAGAATGTAAAAACTTTGTAATATATATTATCAAAGAAATAGGCTTCTTTCTCTACTTATGAGCCACTTTTCTTCCTGAACTCATCTTTCACTATGAATTAGTGCTAAAATCTATCTTGGTCAAACCAATATAGGCTGCCAGCTCACTGAGAGATCAGATTACAGCTACCTATTGAAGTCTAGAGGGGCACAGGCATATAATGCCCAACTGTAATTCTCTAGTAAGTGTTTTATTTCCCTCCCCCAGTGCAGGATTCACAAATACACTGCATACACTAATGGTATATCTACCAGTGCTGTGTTGCAAAATATTTTCCTATATGTGCAGTTTCAGTGACGCATTTCAGAGAGTGGTTCCTCTTTATCAGGCTATACAGATTATTCGGTACTGTCAGATGAAGGGGGACTATTACCTGAAACGCATCACTGAATATATTTCACTGCTCAGCCGTCTCCTCAATGAATCTTCCGTCTTCTCTGCAATGCGGAGTATCCAGCAGCACCCTCAAGATGTTTTTTTCTTCATACCATAGAACAACTGTGTATGGGAAACACCATGGTAGTAAGTCTCCCCCACTAGCTCAGAGACAATTGAAAGTTAGAGACAGAGCATTTGTGATGCCATATTACAGCTCCACAAACCTCTGCACTTTTCTATGGGTCCCTCATATATCTCCAATGTTATACAGATGAGATTCTACAACCCCTGGCAAAAATTATGGAATCACCGGGCTCGGAGGATGTTCATTCAGTTGTTTAATGTTGTTGAAAAAAAGCAGATCACAGACATGGCACAAAACTAAAGTCATTTCAAATGGCAACTTTAGGGCTTTAAGAAACACTAAAAGAAATCAAGATTAAAAATGTGGTACTCAGTAAGGGTAATTTTTTTCAGACCAAGCAGAGGGAAAAAATTATGGAATCACTCAATTCTGAGGAAAAAATTATGGAATCATGAAAAACAAACACACAAAAGAACACTCCAATACATCACTAGTATTTTGTTGCACCACCTCTGGCTTTAATAACAGCTTGCAGTCTCTGAGGCATGGACTTAATGAGTGACAAACAGTACTCTTCATCAATCTGGCTCCAACTTTCTCTGATTGCTGTTGCCAGATCAGCTTTGCAGGTTGGAGCCTTGTTATGGACCATTTTCTTCAACTTCCACCAAAGATTTTCAATTGGATTGAGATCCAGACTATTTGCAGGCCATGACATTGACCTTATGTGTCTTCTTTCAAGGAATGTTTTCACAGTTTTTGCTCTATAGCAGGATGCATTATCATTTTGAAAAATTATGTCATCATCCCCAAACATCCTTTCAATTGATGGGATAAGAAAACTGTCCAAAATATCAATGTAAACTTGTGCATTTATTGAAGATGTAATGACAGCCATCTCCCCAGTGCCTTTACCTGACATGCAGCCCCATATCATCAATGACTGGGGAAATTTGCATGTTCTCTTCATGCAGTCATCTTTATAAATATCATTGGAACGGCACCAAACAAAAGTTCCAGCATCATCACCTTGCCCAATGCAGATTCGCGATTCATCACTGAATATGACTTTCATCCAGTCATCCACAGTCCACGATTGCTTTTCCTTAGCCCATTGTAACCTTGTTTTTTTCTGTTTAGGTGTTAATGATGGCTTTTGTTTAGCTTTTCTGCATGTAAATCCCATTTCCTTTAGGCGGTTTCTTACAGTTCGGTCACAGACATTGACTCCAGTTTCCTCCCATTCGTTCCTCATTTGTTTTGTTGTGCATTTCCTGTTTTGGAGACATATTGCTTTAAGTTTCCGGTCTTGACGCTTTGATGTCTTCCTTGGTCTACCAGTATGGTTGCCTTTAACCCCTTAATAACATCTGACGTACTAATACGCGTCTGTGCCCTGGGACTTAAGAGCCAGACCCGTATTAGTACGTCATCGCGATCGCGCGCGCACACAGGCTGTGCGGGCGCGATCGCCGCCGGGTGTCAGCTGATTGTCACAGCTGACACCCGGTACTATGTGCAGGGAGCGGTCCTGCACTGCTCCCAGCACATTAACCCCTGCGATGCTGCGATCGAAGTCGATCGCAGCCGATCGCAGCATTGCGGGGGCAAGGGGAGGTGATCGCAGATACTCACCTCCTCTTCCGGCTTCCAGCGCTGTCTGCAAAGGCTTCCCGGGTGTTGCCATGACGACCCGATGTCGTCATGACAACATCCGGGTCACCAGACAGCAGGAAGATTGTTTGGACATGTGCAGTGCATCTCCAAACAATCTTCTCACTGTGCAGCGCTGACTGCCTTCATGGCATAGGGATGGTGCTGCATTCCTGTGCCATGCAGGCGATCAGAGAAAAAAAAGTGAAAGTCCCAGAGTGGGACAAAGTAATAAAGTGTATAAACTGTCAGTAAGTGAAAAAAAAAAATTGCAAAAATATAAAAAAAATAAAATAAAATAATCCACCAAAAATAAAAATATAATGTACCCATCAATAAATATTATTATAAAAAAAAACAAAAAAAAACAATAAAAGTACACATATTTGGTATCGCCGCGTCCGGAACAACCTGACCTATAAAACTGTCCCACTAGTTAACCCCTTCAGTGAACACGGTAAAAAAAAAAAAAAAAATGAAGCAAAAAACAATGCTTTATCACCATACCGCCAAATAAAAAATTGAATAACACGCGATCAAAAAGACGAATATAAATAAAAATGGTACCGCTGAAAATGTCATCTCGTCCCGCAAAAAAACAAGCTGACATACAGCTCCATCAGCCGAAAAATAAAAAAGTTATAGCTCTCAGAATAAAGCTATGCTAAAAAATATTTTTTTCTATAAAATTGCTTTTATTATGTAAAAGTGCAAAACATAGAAAAACAATATAAATGTGGTACCGCTGTAAACGTACTGACCCGAAGAATAAAGCTGCCTTATCACTTTTACCACACGCGGAACAGAATAAAAAAAAAAAAAAACAATTCCTGAATTGTTGGTTTTTGTTTATTCTGCCTCCCAAAAATCGGAATAGAAAGCGATCAAAAAATGTCACGTGCCTGAAAATGGCACCAATAACAACGTCAACTCATCCCGCAAAAAACGAGCCGTCACATGACTGTCTGCCAAAATCTGGAAAAATTATAGCTCTCAAAATATGGCGATGCAAAAACTAGATTTTACAAAAAATGTGTCTTTTAGTGTGTGACAGCTGTCAGTCATAAAAACCCCATATGATACTGGTATCGCTGTAATCACACCGACCCGAAGAATAAAGTCGTCTAATCACTTATACCGCACGAGGAACGGCGTAAAAAATAAACTCTTGGGTTAGGATTGGGCTAGGGTTAGGGCTGGGTTTGGGGTTAGGGTTGTGCTAGGGTTAGGGTTGTGCTAGGGTTAGGGTTGTGCTAGGGTTAGGGTTGTGCTAGGGCTAGGGTTGTGCTGGGGCTAGGGTTGTGCTAGGGCTAGGGTTGTGCTACGGTTAGGGTTGTGCTACGGTTAGGGCTGGGGTTGGGGTTAGGGTTGTGATGGGGTTGGGATTTTTTTCAAAAGTAAGAAAAAAGATGACGATATGGCGACTAGTGTTGAGCGCAAGTGCTCGCTACTTGAGTTTGCATCAGGTGCTCTGGTATGCATTGAGTATCGTGGGTATTTGAGTGACATGCTCGAGTCTCTGCCCCATATGCTTCGCGGCCAAAAAAACTTTACGGGGATTGCCTGCCATGCACGAGCGATCCCCGCATGTTTTTTTTTGGGTGTCTAATAACCGTGAAACATGCGGAGCAGGGACTCGAGCATGTCACTCGAGCACACGCTGCACATGGTGCATACCTGAGTACCCGATGCAAACTCAAGTAGCGAGCACTTGCGCTCAAGACTAATGACAACTTATTCAATATGATGACCTAATGTAAACAAATTCTGTATCGTACCTCTTGGTTCAAAATGTTTACTATACACCTTAATAAAATCCTTGAGGGGTATAGTTTCCAAAATGGGGTCACTTGTGGGGGAGCTCCACTGTTTAGGCACAACACGGGCTCTCCAAACGCGACATGGTGTCCGCTAACAAATTGAATGGAAAATCGGCTCAAATTGTTAGCGGACGCCATGTTGCGTTTGGAGAGCTACTGTGTGCCCAAACATTGGAGCTCCCCCACAAGTGACCCCATTTTGGAAACTAGACCCCCCAAGGCACCTATCTAGATGCATAGTGAGCACTTGGAACCCCCAGGTGTTTCACAAATTGATTCATAAATATGAAAGTTTTTTTTTTTTCACTTTTTCATTTTTACGAATCAATTTGTGAAGCACCTGGGGGTTCCAAGTGCTCACTATGCATCTAGATAGGTGCCTTTGGGGGTCTAGTTTCCAAAATGGGGTCACTTGTGGGGGAGCTCCAAAGTTTGGGCACACAGGGGCTCTCCAAATGCAACTTGGTGTCCGCTAACAATTTGAGCCGATTTTCCATTCAATTTGTTAGCGGATAACATGTTGCATTTGGAGAGTCCCTGTGTGCCCAAACATTAGAGCTCTCCCACAAGTGACCCCATTTTGGAAACTAGACCCCCCAAGGCACCTATCTAGATGCATAGTGAGCACTTGGAACCCCCAGGTGCTTCACAAATTGATTCATAAAAATGAAAAAGTGTTTTTTTTTTTCACTTTTTCATTTTTACGAATCAATTTGTGAAGCACCTGGGGGTTCCAAGTGCTTACTATGCATCTAGATAGGTGCCTTGGGGGGTCTAGTTTCCAAAATGGGGTCACTTGTGGGGGAGCTCCAATGTTTTGGCACACAGGGGCTCTCCAAACACAACATGGCGTCCGCTAATTATTCAAGCAAATTTTACAATCAAAAAGTCAAATGGCGCTCCTTCCCTTCCGAGCCCTGCCGTGCGCCCAAACAGTGTTTTTTCCCCACATATTGGGTATCTGCGTGCCCAGGGGAAATTGCACAACAAATTTTGGGGTCCATTTTTTCTTGTTACCTCTGTGAAAATAAAAAAAATTGGGTCTAAAGTAACATTTTTGTGAAAAAAGTTAAATGTTCATTTTTTTCTTCCACATTCAAAAAATTCCTGCGAAGCACCTGAAGGGTTAATAAAGTTCTTGAATGTGGTTTTGAGCACCTTGAGGGGTGCAGTTTTTAGAATGGTGTCACTTTTGGGTATTTTCTGTCATAAAGACCTCTCAAAGTGACTTCAAATGTGATGTGGTCCCTAAAAAAATGGTTTTGTAAATTTTGTTGGAAAAATGAGAAATCGCTGGTCAACTTTTAACCCTTTTAGCTCCCTAACAAAAAAAAATTTTGATTCCAAAATTGTGGTGATGTAAAGTAGACATGTGGGAAATGTTATTTATTAACTCTTTTGTGTGACATATCTCTCTGATTTAAGGGCATAAAAATTCAAATTTTGAAAATTGCAAAATTTTAAAAATTTTCGCCAAATTTCCGTTTTTTTCACAAATAAACGCAAGTGATATCGAAGAAATTTTACCACATTCATGAAGTACAATATGTCACGAAAAAACAATCTCAGAATCAGGGGGATCCGTTGAAGCGTTCCAGAGTAATTACCTCATAAAGTGACAGTGGTCAGAATTGTAAAAATTGGCCTGGTCATTAACGTGCAAACCACCCTCGGGGCTTAAGGGGTTAACAACCTTCTCATGTTGTTTGTATTTCGTCCAGATTTTAGACACAGCTGACTGTGAACAACCAACTTCTTTTGCAACATTGCGTGATGATTTACCTTTTTTTTTTTTAAAGAGTTTGATAATCCTCTCCTTTGTTTCAATTGACATCTCTGGTGTTGGAGCCATGATTCATGTCAGTCCACTTGGTGCAACAGCTCTCCAAGGTGTGATCACTCCCTTTTAGATGCAACTAACAAGCAGATCTAATTTGATTCAGGTGTTCGTTTTGGAAATGAAAATTTACAGGGTGATTCCATAATTTTTTCCTCAGAATTGAGTGATTCCATAATTTTTTTCCTCTGCTTGGTCTGAAAAAAATTACCCTTACTGAGTACCACATTTTTAATCTTGATTTCTTTTAGTGTTTCTTAAAGCCATAAAGTTGCCATTTGAAATGACTTTAGTTTTGTGCCATGTCTGTGATCTGCTTTTTTTCAACAACATTAAACAACTGAATGAACATCCTCCGAGCCCGGTGATTCCATAATTTTGCCAGGGGTTGTATATGCTACATTACATGCCACATTACAGAGGAATTCTCCGCGATGGACATTGCTTCTGGAGAAGACACATGGAGCAACCGCAGTATACATAGATTTAATTGTATCAGGATTGATGAAATAAAGCACAAACCATAGTTGAGCTATAGAAATATTTGATAACTTCATGCAAAAAATTGCCTCATTTCTTGTTCTAACAGAGACTAATGATACATTCACAAGCAACGGAACACATCCCAAATTTTCTGTCTGAATTTTTTGGATGGAAATTATTATTTAGCAGCCTTGGGCTCGATCTTGAACAATGACGATTTGATGGATGAACGCTCTATAGGAAGATCGATCTTGTGTAAGCCTAGATAGGTCAACCAGGGTCTTGCCCAATGTTATCTTGATAGTATCAAGCTATCGGATTGCTGGTCTTCCTCTTCGCCTTGTTCCTTTCTGACCATGATGTCCTTCTCCAGTGATTGTGGTCTTCGTATCATGTGTCCAAAGTAGACAAGTCGTAGCTTGGTGATCCTTGCTTCCAGTGACATGTCTGGATTGATTTGTTTGTTCTTGCCATCCCTGGTATTGATAACATCCTTCTCCAGCACCACATTTCAAAGGCTTCAATTCTTCCATTTAGTTTCTTTATCAACCAGGTTTCGCATCCACAGAAAAGACCAGACTATGTACGAGCCGTGTCTTGGTCACAGTGAAGTGTTCCTCGATTTGAAGACCTTGTCCAATGACTTCATTGTTGATTTTCCCATAGCTATTCTCCTATTGACGTCCGGTGTCGACGCTGCATCTTGAGTGATCATCGATTCGAGTAGGTTGAAGTCCTTTACAACTTCCAGTTTGTCGCCGTCCATCTCAGATGTGTCCCGGTTGTACCTGGCAGTAGTCAATGTCTTTGTCTTCTGTGTGTTGAGTAACCGTCCCATCCTCGAGCTTTTCATCTTGACACTTCATAAGTAGTCCTTCATTCCATCTTCGCTTGTTGCTATCAATGTTGTATCGTCTGCGTATTTAAGATTGTTGATGATTCGTCCTGCAATTTTTATTTCTTCTATGGTAGCCAGGATCCCAGTGGGTCTCTGGACAGTCTGAACAGTGGGTGAAACATGCTCCAAAATTTGAATGATTTGGTGTGGATTCGCCGCTGCCACTTTTCCCGCTTGCTGGAGCATCTCCGCTGGCAACGAGCAGATCACATGGGTTCCAATTCTTTGTACAAAGATTAGCCTGACTGCTGTGCACGTGAGACCTAGTCCTACAGTGATAATCTCCTGCCGATGAAACACTGATTGTACTGAAACTACATCAAGTGACACATCACTGGAATCAGACTCTCTGCCCTTATATTATGCTCCTCTCAGATTAAATAGCAAAAACCTGCTGACAGATTCCCTTTAAACCAGCATTTGATCAGGCTATTTTTTTTTCTATTTCTGCGTAGATATTTTTCAAAAAGGTTCTAACAAAAATTCTACAACTTCAAAGCAGCAGAAGTTCCACGGGCGCCATCTCACTTCTATAGCCAGCAAGGACGTTTAGTACGTTACAAGCCAAGATAAAATAAATTCATATAAGAATAGAATTCCGTCCCGGATGATTAAAATTAATGCCGCCAGGGCACGAATCCAACAGCATCATCAGGAGGTGGAAGGTCTCCTTTGATTCGTTTTCCTGTAATATTAATTACTACTGGAGGCATTTTAATTTATGGGCTTTGTTCACCTTAAAGCTGTTGCCAACCGTATACGATATACGATGCAGAACAAACGTTAGATACAAAACCTGCAGCTCCAATCGAGGATTGCCGGGCAATGAAATAAAAATGATCGTCAGCTCTAAGCAAAAATTTCAGCACTGGAAGACGTTGAATGATGGATTCTTCAGTGGGATTACAAATAGGGAGTCCAGAAAAACATTTGTCCCCATAATCACTAGTGAACCTTTATGTATCTTCAGTTCAGAGACCTCCAGCTTTTTTCTCCTCCTGGACTGATCAATTATTCTCAATTCATCGGTAAAATCTGTATTCAGTGAAGACAGATGTTCACATTACTGAGATAGCAGATGTCAGTTGGTGCTCATAACATTCTTTGAAGAGAGAAGGGGAGAGATAAAGGCAGACACAGGCATTCTGCTGCAAGTTCTCCTGAATCGACAGTTTAATTTTTTTTTAAAACAGATTTAAAGGGTAACTGTCATTTCAGGAGAACTTGCAGCAGAATGCATGTGTCTGCCTTTAACTCTCCCCTTCTCTCTTCATAGAAGATGACAGTTGGTGCTCATAAGATTCTATGAAGAGAGAAGAGGAGAGTTAAAGGCAGACACAGGCATTCTGCTGCAAGTTCTCCTGAAATGACAGTTACCCTTTAAATCTATGTTTTTAAAAAAATTAAACTGTCGATTCAGGAGAACTTGCAGCAGAATGTCTGTGTCTGCCTTTAACTCCCACTTTCTCTCTTCAAAAAAATCTTATGAGCACTAACTGTCATCTCCAGTATTAGATCAGATAGACAGGATGGACAGCAATGTGAGCAGCCTCTTGTTACCTCAGCACCCCTAGTATTACCAGTATTAGATCAGATAGACAGGATGGACAGCAATGTGAGCAGCCTCTTCTTACCTCTGCACGCCTGGCATCTCCAGTGTTAGATCAGATAGACAGGGTGGACAGCAGTATGAGTAGCCTCTTCTTACCTCGGCACTCCTGGTATCTCCAGACTGGAGATACCAGGAGTGCTGAGGTAAGAAGAGGCTGCTCACACTGATGTCCACCCTGTCTATCTGATCTAACACTGGAGATTCCAGTAATAGATTAGATAGACAGGGTGGACATCAGCGTGAACAGCCTCTTCTTACCTCCGCACCCCTGGTTTCCCCAGTATTAGATCAGATATACAGGATGGACAGCAGTGTGAGCAGCCTCTTCTTACCTCAGCACTTCTGGTATCTTCAGTATTAGATCAGATAAACAAGATGGACAGCAGTGTGAGCAGCCTCTTCTTATCTCAGCACCCCTTGTATCTCCAGTATAAGATCATAAAAACAGGGTGCACAGCAGTGTCTGCACCCTCTTCTTACCTCAACTCCACTAGTATCTCCAGTATTAGTTCATAGTATCTATTGGGAGCACCTTTTCCTACACATGGAGGGGCTGAGCCTCCTACTGCACGTTATTACAGGCACCAGTCCCATCAACATTACAGGACAGGTTTCTCGAAGTGTAACAAGACGGTGGCCATTTTAATGTAGTATACTGACTACCTCCCTATACAAAACAAGTGTGATTGGGAATTATTAGTCATTTATTTATAATGACCTTTTCTTTCTTAATATATATTTTTTTCTATTACCATAGTACCCCTTTATGTTAGTTATATTTGACTTCATGTACTTTTTACATGATCCGAGAACATTATGATCCAGAAAAAAATAATTAGAATTTAGACGCACCTCATATTAGCAAATTGACTTTACACGGGCACAAAAGGAGACCAGGCTTTCTAAAGGGAACCTGTTGCATTTTACATGCTGTCCCATATTACACAGCAGGAGGACCTGAACAGATTCATATAGTTTTGTAGTAAAAGATCCAATATAACTTGTAATTTATATACTTAAAATTCCTGCTCATTCTGGTGTTGGGAGTCCAGTGGGTGGTCCTACCCAGTGACTGACAGCCTTCCTTGTATGACTGGGCATACAGAGAAAACCATTGATCACTATTCAGGACCGCCCACTGGACCCCTAATTCCTAGTGAAGCTGGGATTTTCATTGCTACATTAAACCTTATACAGCTTTTTTCCTCCCAAGACTACATGTCCAGCTCCTCCTGCTCCATAACTAAACTTATACCACGACAGTTTCACTTTAAGATAACATGTTGACCATAGTAGCTGGCTTCCATATTGTTTTTTTTTTTTTTTAAACCAGTGACATTATCCATTTCCCTTTACTTTTTTTTGCAGGATAGAAATACATTTCAGATAACCAAAACATGAATTTACCACTGCTACTGGGGTCATGTCACGATTTTCAATTTCAGAATGTTATGGACCCATAAACATTAATGTCTGGATTTAGGACCACCTCGGATTTCCAAAATGAAAGCCTACTATATTTGTGATGATCCAAAAGACTTTCATCATTTTGTGTAGTATAGGAAAATAACAATGTTGGGTCCCCTATTCAAAGACGACCTATCTCCAGTTCAAGTGTCCAGTTTTTGCTTTTATTTTGTTCTCGCTGATCCCCTGAGTATTTCATTTTTTATTTTTTTCAAATCCGCCATAAGGTTCCACAGGTATGGCTAATTTTTGAAAGACTTCACAAAGGGGCGTGGCTCACAGGATCCTCAGGGGCGTGTCTCTAGGCTGATCTGCATAATTACTCTATGAGCCACGCCCCCTTAGTAAAGACCATAAAAATTAGCACTAAATAAAAAGGTCTATATCTCCGGAACCGTACGACAGAAATTAAAAAAACAAAAAATGGAATACTCAGGGGAACAGTGGGAATAAGATCAAGCCCACTTTAAGTGATATGTATACCTCTATATGTAGGATTAGTTTTGTTAAATGCCCTGGAATCACCACCAAACACACTGCAAGCTCATTTTTTCACCAAGTCCAGTTCAATCTTCCTTAAAGTGCACCTATCCCTCACCGCGAGTCAACAGCGCAAAGCAATTTCTAGAAATTCTTTATTGGATTGTAAACACCAGATATGGCTTTAGAAGTGGGTGACAGGTTCACTTTAAAGGTTAAATTATAGACGTAGGTGTCTCGAGATTAATATGACCATGTGACTGCTCCTGTTTAACCCTCTGGCCACCTTCGCTTACATTCGCCACACTCATTCAGAAGACTTTGCACTCATCGTATTCTCACACCCGCTCTTACTTCGACCTCTACAGATAAAATACAGCTTTCTTTTCTTATTATTATTATTATTTTTTTTTTATCCCGAAGAAGAAAATAGCTATTTTTCATACAAAAATGTGTCTTTTATCACCAAGTTTTTGTTAAATTCTTCGTTCGTCCTTTTTTTTTTCTGTTTTAAATGTTTTTCAAAATATAGAAATACAGCCAAGACACTGCGGAGAGGGGAAGGGTCTTTGCAAGTCTGTGAATAAGTGGGGAGGGGTTGTGTTTGCATGGGTAGGTGTCAGACCAAAGTGTAAGATTTGGAGTATGCTCCGGCTCCTTGTTTTTGTGCCCGACTTGCTCCGGAGCTGCTCATTTCCAGCAAAGAGTCCCGGGAGCCCCCCATCTTGCTGTGTTGGGTAGGCAGGCGATTTTCTAAAGGTCCAGCGGAAGCAGCAGGGTCAGCGGGGGCGGAGGGTGCTGTAGCTGCTGGGGCTGATGGGGCAGAGGCTGATGCCCCGGCCATGTGTAGAGTCCGTTGAGGTAAGTTCACACTAGACGGGGCTTGGTGTGATAGACCAGGCGGGGGCTTGGCGCCTGGCTCCAAGGTAAGATGGCGCGAGTGATAACCCCGAGATAGATTGCGCATGGATGCCTCTCTTGGCGGCACCACTGGACAAGAGTCATGGGGGTCTGGTTTACGAAAGTGGGGATCAGACTTCATGTACATTGGGAGGTTGCAATATTCACCTGAAATAGAGAAAAAGAAAACAACGCTGAGTGATCAAGTCCATTTTAGGAAGCGGCTTGTACTACAGAAGTGTAAACAGGTCTCGCATAGAAGACCACTGACGTGAAGACCACTGATGTGACATGTAAGAAACATAAGGCATTTTTGGACTGTATAAGGGTATAAAACAATATTTTTGTAGAGTGCAGCTTACTTTTTGCTCTGTGGGGGATGGGCACAGCCACATTCTTGGTTGGATCACTGTCCTGTGGTTTGGGAGGGGAAGCAGTGAAGCGGCAGATGCCTGGTTCAGACGGAGTGCTCATGGAGGTCATGCTATCTCCATTGTCATTGGTTCCAGTTGTCATTTGATCGGAGGAACTGTCTGAGATAAAGCACTCCGTAATCTCAAACTTGGCATGCTGTAACTGCTCTTCCAGCTTGGCATGCTCGTAGGCCCGGGCCAGTTCTTCGTACGTGGAAGAAGCACTTTCGGTGGAGACCATACTGTTGCGACCCTTATCTACAAAAAAAAATTTACAAAGTAACTTCACCGCAACCGGCCATAGAAATCATATCTACTTTCTGAGAAGCTGCTCCTTATCTCTCTTCTCCTGAATCTTCTAAGCTAGTTCATGACCAAGTCAAAAAATGAACTAAGAATTGGTCATCAATAACCTTAGGCGAAAGATCAGGAGAAGATAGATAAGGGTCACAGACTCTGCAGACTGTAAAATAAAATACAAATGAATCAGTAAGTGAGCTCATTTTGACCGTATAGTCTGTAACCCTTATCTCTCTTCTCTTGAACTGTCCTCTATGTTGGTTGGAGACCAAATTGAAGTTCAAATTTCAACTGGTCATATATTAGTTTAGAAGATGGTTCGGGAGAGAAGAGATAAAGATTACAGAAGCTGCAGAGTACAGAAAGGAGATACCAGTGAATCCATCAGTGAACTCATTCTGACAGCAGAAGTCTGTGACACTTATCTGTCTTCTGTTGAACTGTCTTAGATTTGGTCATCAACGCACTTAGAAGACAGTTCAAGTGAAGAGAGATCAGGGTTACAGACTTCTGCTGTCAGAATGAGTTCACCGATGGATTCACTGGTATCTCCTTTCTGCAGTCTGCTGCTTCTGTAATCTTTATCTCATCTCTCCCGAACCATTTGCTAATCTAATTTATGACCAACTCAAAGTTGAACTTAGATTTGGTCATCAACCCACTTAGAAGTTCAACTTTGAGTTGGTCATAAATTAATTTAGAAGATGGTTCAGGAAAATAGAGATATAGGTTACAGAAACAGTAGACTGCAGAATGAGTTACCAGCGAATTCATCAGTGAGCTCATTCTGATGGCAGAAGAAAGAAATGTTTATCAAATGGAAAGAGGGAGGCATATCTAAAGAAGATTATAATGCAGTCTGCAGAACCTGCAGGGCATGTATCAGGTTAGCTAAAGCTGACAATGAATTAAGGCTTGCAAGAGATGTCAAAAGCAATAAAAAAGGGTATGTCAAAAGTAAAAGAAAAGTCAAAGATGCTATAGGATTTTTACAGGATGAAAATGGTGAAATGGTAAGAAAGGATGTTGAGAAGGCCGAACTTTTTAATTCCTATTTTGCATCTGTTTTCTCTCAGAAAGAAAATGTAACATCAACTGGTCTTCACTGTCCTATTAAAGGAATAGAAGAATCCAAGTTATCTGTAAACAGAGAGATTGTGAGGGAATATTTAGCTAAAATAAATGAGTTCAAGTCTCCAGGTCCAGATGAATTACACCCCAGAGTACTGAAGGAGATCGTAGAAGAAATTTTAGAACCACTCTCCATAATCTTTGAAAATTCTTGGAGAACAGGAGAAGTCCCAGAAGATTGGAGAAGAGCAAATGTTGTTCCTATCTTCAAAAAGGGGAAGAAGGTGGACCCAGGGAACTATAGGCCGGTGGGTCTGACTTCTATACCAGGAAAGATCTTTGAACAAATTATTAAACACCGTGTATGTAAGTACCTGGATAAGAATGAAGTGATTAACCAGAGTCAGCATGGGTTTGTAATTAACAAGTCATGTCAGACTAACTTAATTTCCTTCTATGACAGAATCACTGACTGGGTGGATCAGGGAAATGCTGTAGATATAGTATATCTTGACTTCAGCAAAGCATTTGACAAAGCATCTCACACCATCCTTATTGAAAAAATTACCAAGTATGGAATGGACCAGGCAACTGTTAGGTGGATTCATAACTGGCTTAGTGATCGGACTCAAAGGGTGGTTGTAAATGGCTTCACATCCAGCTGGATGAATGTCTCAAGTGGGGTACCGCAGGGCTCTGTCCTGGGACCTGTATTGTTCAACATCTTTATCAATTATTTAGATGAAGGAATTGAGGGTAAACTGATTAAATTTGCTGATGGCACAAAGCTAGGAGGGATAGCTAATACTAGAGAAGAGAGAGAGGATTCAAAAAGACCTAAATAAAGTGGAGCAGTGGGCAGCAACTAACAGAATAGTTTTTCACAGGGAAAAATGCAAAGTACTACAGTGTTGGCCGAAAGTATTGGCACCCCTGCAATTCTGTCAGATAATACTCAGTTTCTTCCTGAAAATGATTGCAATCACAAATTCTTTGGTATTATTCTCTTCATTTAATTTGCTTGCAAGGAAAAAACACAAAAGAGAATGAAGCAAAAATCAAATCATTGATCATTTCACACAAAACTCCAAAAATGGGCCAGACAAAAGTATTGGCACCCTCAGCCTAATACTTGGTTGCACAACCTTTAGCCAAAATAACTGCGAACAACCGCTTCCGGTAACCATCAATGAGTTTCTTACAATGCTCTGCTGGAATTGTAGACCATTCTTCTTTGGCAAACTGCTCCAGGTCCCTGATATTTGAAGGGTGCCTTCTCCAAACTGCCATTTTGAGATCTCTGCACAGGTGTTCTATGGGATTCAGGTCTGGACTCATTGCTGGTCACCTTAGAAGTCTCCAGTGCTTTCTCTCAAACCATTTTATAGTGCTTTTGGAAGTGTGTTTTGGGTCATTGTCCTGCTGGAAGACTCATGACCTCTGGGGGAGACCCAGCTTTCTCACACTGGGCCCTACATTATGCTGCAAAATTTGTTGGTAGTCTTCAGACTTCATAATGCCATGCACACGGTCAAGCAGTCCAGTGCCAGAGGCAGCAAAGCAACCCCAAAACATCAGGGAACCTCCGCCATGTTTGACTGTAGGGACCGTGTTCTTTTCTTTGAATGCCTCTTTTTTTTCCTTTACACTCTATGTTGATGCTTTTTCCCAAAAAGCTCTACTTTTGTCTCATCTGACCAGAGAACATTCTTCCAAAACGTTTTAGGCTTTCTCAGGTAAGTTTTGGCAAACTCCAGCCTGGCTTTTTTATGTCTCGGGGTAAGAAGTGGGGTCTTCCTGGGTATCCTACCATACAGTCCCTTTTCATTCAGATGCCGACGGATAGTACGGGTTGACACTGTTGTACCCTCGGACTGCAGGGCAGCTTGAACTTGTTTGGGTGTTAGTCGAGGTTCTTTATCCACCATCCGCACAATCTTGCGTTGAAATCTCTCGTCAATTTTTCTTTTCCGTCCACATCTAGGGAGGTTAGCCACAGTGCCATGGGCTTCAAACTTCTTGATGACACTGCGCACAGAAGACACAGGAACATTCAGGTCTTTGGAGATGGACTTGTAGCCTTGAGATTGCTCATGCTTCCTCACAATTTGGTTTCTCAAGTCCTCAGACAGTTCTTTGGTCTTCTTTCTTTTCTCCATGCTCAATGTGGTATACACAAGGACACAGGACAGAGGTTGAGTCAACTTTAATCCATGTTAACTAGCTGCAGGTGTGATTTAGTTATTGCCAACACCTGTTAGGTGCCACAGGTAAGTTACAGGTGCTGTTAATTACACGAATTAGAGAAGCATCACATGATTTTTCAAAGGGTGCCAATACTTTTGTCCACCCCCTTTTTTAGGTTTGGTGTGGAATTATATCCAATTTGGCTTTAGGACAATTCTTTTTGTGTTTTTTTCATTGAATACAAATTAAATGAAGAGAATAATACCAAAGAATTTGTGATTGCAATAATTTTCAGGAAGAAACTGAGTATTATCTGACAGAATTGCAGGGGTGCCAATACTTTCAGCCAACACTGTACATCTGGGCAATAAAAATGAAAAAAGCATATACAGAATGGGAGGAATAGAGCTAAGCAACAGTACATGTGAAAAAGACTTAGGTATACTAATAGATCATAGACTGAACATGAGTCAACAGTGTGATGCAGCAGCAAAAATGGCAAATACAATTCTGGGATGTATTAACAGAAGCATACAGTCTAGATCACGTGAAGTCATTATCGGACTTTACTCCTCTTTGGTCAGACCTCATCTGGAATATTGCGTCCACATTTTAAAAAAGACATTGATAAACTGGAGCAAGTTCAGAGAAGAGCGACCAGAATGGTGACCGGTCTGCAAACCATGTCCTATGAGGAACGGTTACAGGATCTGGGAATGTTTAGCTTGCAAAAAAGAAGGCTGAGAGGAGACTTAATAGCTGTCTACAAATATCTCAAGGGCTGTCACATTGTAGAAGGATCATCTTTATTCTCATTTGCACAAGGAAAGACTAGAAGCAATGGGATGAAACTAAATGGGAGGAGACACAGATTAGATATTAGAAGAAACTTTTTGACAGTGAGGGTGATCAATGAGTGGAAGAGGCGGCCACGAGAGGTGGTGAATTCCCCTTCAATGGACGTCTTCAAACAGAGGCTGGACAGACATCTGTCTGAGATGATTTAGTGAATCCTGCTTTGAGCAGGGGGTTGGACCAGATGACCCAGGATGTCCCCTCCAACTCTACCATTCTATGATTCTATGAACCCATATCGGTCTTCTCTTGAACTGTCTTCTAAGTTGGTTGATGACCAAATCTTAAGTTCAACTTTGAACTGATCTTAAATTAGTTTAGAAGATGGTTCAGGAGAAGAGAGATAAGAGTTACAAAGGCTGCTGTCAAGATGAGCTCATGGATGGATTCACTGGTAACTCATTCTGCAGTCTGATGTTTCTGTAACCTTTATCTCTTTTCTCACAAACCATATATTCTAATCTAATTTCATGACCAGTTGAAAGTTGAACTTTGTTTATCTCTTGGAGGACCATTACTGATCATAGGTCATTCTCCACCCCACTAATGCACATGGGCATAAATGATTGAACATACCTGTGTCCTGAGAAAGGCTGGCACTGTAACTATCGCTCTCAGTCACAGTAATGCCATGCTGAGAACCAACAGTCCTCCAGTCAGAGGTCAGAGTTCGTGCAGGCGTAGAACTCTGGCACTTGGTGAGGGTCCACTGGCTTGAATATCTGTTCCTGGTACTGTGAGCAGACTTTACACTTTTCCGAGAAACTGGATCTAGAGTTAAAGCAAATCAAGTTAGAACTCAAAAAGCCTATGTCACCCTAGATTAGTTTACTTTACCCCTGCATAGGGAAGGAGCGCATCATATGGTTTGTCAGATGCAAAGGTATTCTGAATTTTAGTATCAAATATTTCAAGTTAAAATTGTTACATAAAAGATAACACAAGCATAGATGTCAGAGGGGGGAGGATCCTGCTGCAGACAGTGCAGAGGGGGAGCTCCTGCTGCAGACAGGCCAGAGGGGGAGGCTCCTGCTGCAGACAGGCCAGAGGGGGAGGCTCCTGCTGCAGACAGGCCAGAGGGGGAGGCTCCTGCTGCAGACAGGCCAGAGGGGGAGGCTCCTGCTGCAGACAGGCCAGAGGGGGAGGCTCCTGCTGCAGACAGGCCAGAGGGGGGAGGCTATTGCTGCAGACAGGTCAGAGGGGGGAGGCTCCTGCTGCAGACAGGTCAGAGGGGGGAGGCTCCTGCTGCAGACAGGTCAGAGGGGGGAGGCTCCTGCTGCAGACAGGTCAGAGGGGGGAGGCTCCTGCTGCAGACAGGTCAGAGGGGGGAGGCTCCTGCTGCAGACAGGTCAGAGGGGGGAGGCTCCTGCTGCAGACAGGTCAGAGGGGGGAGGCTCCTGCTGCAGACAGGTCAGAGGGGGGAGGCTCCTGCTGCAGACAGGTCAGAGGGGGGAGGCTCCTGCTGCAGACAGGTCAGAGGAGGGGAGGCTCCTGCTGCAGACAGGTCAGAGGGGGGAGGCTCCTGCTGCAGACAGGTCAGAGGGGGGAGGCTCCTGCTGCAGACAGGTCAGAGGGGGGAGGCTCCTGCTGCAGACAGGCCAGAGGAGGGGAGGCTCCTGCTGCAGACAGGCCAGAGGAGGGGAGGCTCCTGCTGCAGACAGGTCAGAGGAGGGGAGGCTCCTGCTGCAGACAGGCCAGAGGAGGGGAGGCTCCTGCTGCAGACAGGCCAGAGGAGGGGAGGCTCCTGCTGCAGACAGGCCAGAGGAGGGGAGGCTCCTGCTGCAGACAGGCCAGAGGAGGGGAGACTCCTGCTGCAGACAGGCCAGAGTGGGGAGGCTTCTGCTGCAGACAGAGCAGAGGGGGGGAGGCTCCTGCTGCAGACAGAGCAGAGGGGGGGAGGCTCCTGCTGCAGACAGAGCAGAGGGGGGGAGGCTCCTGCTGCAGACAGTGGTCTTACAGCCAGACACAGGATAATGAGAACAGGGAGAGGGGACATGACTGATCTCCTGGAACACACAGAGAAGGATTCTTTATATATTTTTACGTTTTAATAGGAGACAAAATAGGAGCAGCAGGAGAGGAGAAGAATGGAGAAATTGATGAGTTATTTTAAATTCTCTTTTTGAGGCTTTGTCCACCTTTAAAACATAATTTTAAATCAAGTAAATGATTTACATAGTAACCACAGATAATCCAGATCTGCATCTGGCTAGTTTTTGTAGACAAACATGCCCCTAATGAACACAGAAAGTCTAGTGTCGTGCTTACTTACATTTCCAAGAATGCAAATTAATCACCAAAGCAAGCAATGTATAGAGAGTGACCCTGCAAAGAATGCTGGGAGATTTCAGCTCTGAAACCTGCAAAATTGTTAACGCAGCTCTGAAGTAGAACGCAGTCTGTAACTCGGCAAGAGTACAATATTTAATCTACCCATCATCTCTTAAGTCTATACACATGCTGTAAAGTATAATTTATACTGTTCCCAATAAATATGATCACTGCAGTGAAAACATGCAAGTTGCTCCTAATTATCCCAGATTTCAGCAGCTCCACAATAAAGCAGCGGTGGTGTCGGCATGCAGCTCTACTCCATAATTATCTGCCCACAGAACACGCTCTTTTGTATCATTGCTCCTATTACGAGGCTCCGCGCTCCGTGCACTGTGCTTTGCACATTATATTATAGCAGATGGCACATTTCCTGCAGCTTCCGGTAACACATTAATATGCATCGGCCACCTACTTGTTCCTGGCCTAATGTCAGACATGTCAATGAGCGGTCCGGTGTTTTGGATGAGGGCAGGATGATGCAAGGAAACGCCAGTGCAGAAACTTTGTGGATTTACAGTCGGGCTGAATTCAGGATCGGTCACGGGCAATGTTGCTTTATCGTCACCTGCTCAAGAGATAATAAAAAAAAAACCATACGAATGTTATTATAATGTACTTAGACTAATTATATCCTAATATTGTAAGAACTGGGCACTTTAAACATTCTGGATTCTGATACAAAGGGCAATGCTTTACGCCTAGATATTATCAATATATTCTATCAAGAAATACATAGGGTGGGTTTCATAGGACCACTACAGCAGCAGAGGTGAGTAGCCAGAAAGCTAAGCGATGAAATGCTTTCTGGTTGTAACCACCACTAGGGGGAGCGCACTGCATACAGAATAATACAGCTTGTATCAGTTTGGGGAAGTGCAATAAGCAGCTGTAGAAGTTCCAGTTTGTAATGCGTTTTTCTATATGTTTAACACGTACGCCAAGAAAGCCCCTGATGTATGCACTAAACATCTTACAAAACATTTTACGAAAGGCCAACTCACCTTCCTCCTCCATCAAGTCCAACTCACCTTCCTCCTCCATCAAGTCCAACCCACCTTCCTCCTCCATCAAGTCCAACCCACCTTCCTCCTCCATCAAGTCCAACCCACCTTCCTCCTCCATCAAGTCAAACCCACCTTCCTCCTCCATCAAGTCCAACCCACCTTCCTCCTCCATCATGTCCAACCCACCTTCCTCCTCCATCAAGTCCAACCCACCTTCCTCCTCCATGAAGTCCAACCCACCTTCCTCCTCCATCAAGTCCAACCCACCTTCCTCGCCCATCAAGTCCAACCCACTTTCCTCCCCCATCAAGTCCAACCCACCTTCCTCCTCCATCAAGTCCAACCCACCTTCCTCCCCCATCAAGTCCAACCCACCTTTCTCCTCCATCAAGTTAAACCCATCTTCCTCCATCAAGTCCAACCCATCTTCTTCCTCCCTCAATTCCAACCCATCTTCTTCCTCCCTCAATTCCAACCCACCTTTCTCCTCCATCAAGTCCAACCCATCTTCTTCCTCCCTCAATTCCAAACTATATTCATACCCTTTAAGAGGACCCCAATTCCTCCATATTAGGGAATATATTCCTTCCCGATTTCAAAATATAAAAGAATATATCATTTGCTCAAACTCCCAAGACAAGGAAGGCATCAGTAGGATTCGGAAGCCCTAGCTCAGCATCGTTGTGGAGGTGGTGTCATGCCTAGAAGGGGGGCTAATTTTTGCTCTAACTCTCAGTCCTCTGGGTATAAGCATATTCTTACCAAGCTGCTTGACGCCCTCTTTATCTTCGATGAGGAGCTGTACCCTGGGAATATCAATGTGTAATCGGGGTCCAGCAGGCGGACCCTTCACAGGTGTATCAAAGCTGCGATTGTTTTTGCTGGTATTAAAAGAAAAGATCAAAAGTTCAGAGACTAATGAAGACTAATGATGTATCACCGGGACGCTTTCTGTAGACGCTCGTCCATTCACATCGATCATGCAGGAATGATTTCACACTTCCCACACAGTTAGAAAACGCAATGTGGCGGTGGTAAAATAATCATCACACACACAATAAATCCCCACAATCTACAACAATAATATCGAAATGAAGCATTTACAGCAGCGCTAATAGCACAGGTAAATATTTATAGCGATCAAATACAATGTTTAACTCTTACCTGATCAGCATCTCGGCCAAACTTTTTGCATCTGTAAAAGAAATATAACATTTTTTTTTCCCCCCATAAATTTTTTATAATGGAGAATCTTATATTGATAGAACATGGAGATTCCAGAAAGGAAGAAATAATAAAGCCATAATAAAAAAATAAGCATCTAGGGTCTAGAGAATACATAAAATGAAGGACAATAAGATCGTATGTTTTTATTCTAAATTGCCTTAAGAATGGACTCACCATCAGCTCTGAATAGTATCTTACACCTATAAATCATACCTGGAAATCAGATGACTTCAGAATAAGCTATTGTGTGTGTGCACTTGATGAACAACATAATATCTGGTCATTATATGACTAGTATTCTGCATTTTCACTAGTTTTCCGCTATTTCTAATTTTCAGTTGTCTCTGAGCTAGTGGGTGCTGACTAGCTGCTATAGTGTCTCTCATATACTGCACACACAGACATGAGGGATTCCTGCTCTACAAATCACATGTTCAAAAGCAGAAGCAGCAGCATGGAGGACATTATACAGCAGTACTGAGCGGTGTAGCTGGGAATCCAACTCTGGGGGCGATATAAAACACTATCTAGAAAATAACAGCAGCCACAGCATGAAAGACATCATACACCAGTACTGAGCAGTGCAGTTGTGAGTCCAGCTCTGGGAGGAGAAAAAACGAACTAAAACGTAACTGCAGTAACAGCATGAATGACATCAAACATTAGTACTGAGCAGTGTGTAGTTGTGAATACAGCTCTAGGATAAGAAAAAACCTAACTAGAAAGCAACAGCAGCTACAGCATGAAAGACATCATACACAAGTACTGAGCAGTGCAGTCGTGAATCCAGCTCTGGGATGAGAAAAAAACTAACTAGAACGCAACAGCATACAAAGCAGGAAAGACATCATACACTATTACTGAGCAGTGTAGTTGTAAATCCAGAAAAAAAAATAACTAGAAAGCAATAAAACAGCTAAAGCATGAAATATATCATACACTAGTATAGAGCAGTGTAGTTGTGAATCCAGAAACTCCACTCACCTCTCAATCTCTTTAGTCTCTTCTCTTTCCTTTTCTTGCGTATTATAAATAAAAGGGCGACCCCCAGTGTGGCCAAGATCACCGGACAAGCGATAGAAAACAGCTTCTTCACATCATCTCCCTCACCTTGTGCAGACTTTATTGGGGGGATAGTACCTGTGGAGAGAGCACAGAAATTAGCTCATTCAAAAACAATATGTAGGAAAAAATAATTAATGGGGTTATCCGGGACTCAGATATTGATGACTTATCCTTAAATCAGTGGGTGGTCTCAGCGGATACCTGGAGGGTGTTGTGGCCGCCGGAAGTGCATAGTGTACAAAGTCAGGACACAACTGCTCTGTGCACTGTGTGGTGGACATTGAAGTGAACAGGAGCTGAGCTGTAGGTATCAGCTGATTGATGTGATAAATTGAATATTGATGACCTATTCTAAGGGGCAACCAATGAAATGAATGAAAATCTTCATTTTTTTTAATGATTATTAACTACATGTATTTTTGGCTAAAAATCATTTTTGCAATTGGGTTTCACTAAAAATTTTGCACTGTTTCCTTTCTCTAGCCTCTGTATTACATTGGCTATTGCTGGCAGCAGAATAGGTTAACTGAGAATCAGTCAGTAAGCTCATTCTCATGGTCCAATAAGAGTTTCTAACTCTTTTCCCTCTTTTTCTGAGCACCTCTCAGCTGAGTTATGACCACAGACCACATCAAGGTTGAATGTGAAGGAGAACAAAGAGCCTGTAAAAGCCGAACGGGTGCATTTCTTTAGAGCAGTAAATCAAAGAAAATAGTTCACATGTGCGGAAACCTTTTAGAATATGTTTTCCCAGTAAATTTAAACCTGTCAAAAAAAAAAAAAGTTTCCATAAACCATTTCTATAAAACTATTTCTAGAGATCAAAGGCTTGTTAAGTGTGAAAATGTAAGGTGTGAGGTTTAGAAAATGAATAGAAATGGCTTCTACATCAAACACGGCAGTGTTTACATGGAAGGACGCCCCCAGAGCTTCTAACTGCATAAAGAGCGTTAAAGGGTAAAATGGGATAGAGGATAACTCCCTGATCAGTGGGGGTCCGACTGCTGCTGGGATCAAGAAAATGGGCTTTGAACTCCCAAAAAGGGGTTTCTGCAGCTCTGTCCTGAATGGAGGAGGGGTGCACATGCTCTGCCGAATCTCCACTCATTGTCTATGGGTCTGTTGGGAATAGCTGAGCAATGAACTCGACCGTCCCATAGATAATGAATGGAGCAAAGTCTGCACCTCAGCTCCATGCAGGAGAGAATGGAGGGGTAGCATGCATGTGTGGAAGGTGGTCCGCATGCATGGAGGAATGGGCAGAATTCGTGGAGGGATGGAACCTTTACGTGAAGGAATGGCCCGCATGCGTGGAGGGGTGGCCCGCATAAGTGGAAGAATGGCCCACATGCATGGAGGGATGGCCCACATAAGTGGAAGGATAGGCAGCATGCGTGGAGGGATGGAACCTTTACGTGGAGGAATGGCCCATATGCGTGGTGGAGTGGCCCGCATGCATGGAGGGGTGGCCCGCATGCATGGAGGGGTGGCCCGCATGCGTGGAGGGGTGGCCCGCATGCGTGGAGGGGTGGCCCACATGCATGAAAGGATGGGCCGCATGCGTAGAAGAATCAGCTGATCAGTGCGTGTGCCGGGGTGTGGATCCCCCAATCTCATACTGATAACTATTGTAAGGACAGGTCATCAATAGTTTAGTGCCGGACAGCCCCTTTCATCATATTGATAATATAAGTGCAGACATGGACGGTGCGCTGCTGTTCATGGAAGAAGGCAGCCATGTTTTTCTAACCCTTAAACCCTTGCTTTTATAATCCTGGAGAACCATCTTTAATACAGACGACATACTCACTCCCGTCATAATCCAAGGTTGCAAACTGTGCAGTCTCGTTCCCACATCCGGCGCTGTTACAAGCCCTCATCTTCAGCTCATACCAGGTGGCCTCCCGGAGGTCGGTCAGGAAGACGTCGCTGGTAACGTTGGCCCTCAGACTCTGCCATTGCCAGCTGTTTCGCGGACGATACTCTAGGATCACAGAAGTAATGGGACATCCGCCACTGTTCCATCCATGAAGGTTCAGCCGGGCGTGAGTTGAGTTGACATGAGTAAAGAGAGGCTGGTCTTTGTTAAAAGATGGTTCTGTAAGAAACCCAAATAATGGTGACCACAAGGTGACCGCGGAGGCCGAGCATCAGTCACGGAAATTCCACGGTAAGGAAGTTCTCACCTCTCCCGTGAGTCTTGGCCTCAATGATTTCGCTGATTCTTCCGGCCCCGACGCTATTCTTGGCTGCCAGCTTCACTTTGTACCAAGTTCCGCATCGTAAATTCTCCAGACGGAAAGATCGCTCCGAGGAACTGATAAAGACATCCCTCCACTCCTCACCATTATCCACAGAGTACTGCAGGACGAAGCCTGAGGAGGACACAGGACGCAGTTATATGGTGACCAACAAGGGACACGTAGAAGATAAGGCAACATTGACTATACCCGGTATTTTTCGACAAAGGGATTTACAAAAACATCTACATGTTCTAAAAAAGAAAAACAAAACTTTCTAGAAATTTTAAAATGTATAGAAAAAAGCACCATCCCCCCTTTCCGTAGCACTTCCGGGGTCACTAGCCTGTCTCATGGCCTTCTACAACAACCCCCTATCCTATGTGACCGCTGCAGCTTATCAGAGGCTGGATTGCACTGAGACTTGTACTGAGACCGACAAGGAACCAATTAAGCATCCAAAGTGTCGGGGAAAGTGAATATTTTCAACACAATTTGGTTTTCCCTGCAGATTCCTGCAGATTTGCTGTGGAAACTTTCTGTGGATTCTTGCCCATTGTCTACCCGTTATATCTTTAGGTTATGTTCACATAGAGGATTTTTTTGAAGCATGAGTTTTTCAAGCTGAACCATCTTCAGGAAACGCTCCTTAGGCTGCGTGCACACGATGCGTTTTTCATGCGTTTATGCTGCGGAATTTCCGCAGCGGAAACGCATAAAAAATGCATGGTAATCCACACCCCATGGTCCCCAATGGTATTCCGCAATGTCAATGCACATGCTGCGGATTTTTCCGCAGCATTTCTGCAGCGCTCATAAATCCGCAGCATGTTCATTAATTTTGCGGAAGAGCCGCCATTGACTTGCATTGAGACGCATAGAATGCGCGTCTGTACATTTGTACAAGCGGATTCTATGCGTCTCTATGTGCGGATGGTACCCAGTTCTGGAGGAGAGAAGACTCTCATCCAGACCTGGGTACCATTGTACCTGTAAAAAAAAGAATAAAATAATAAATAAAGTTTATACTCACCTTTCCGACGGCTCTCTCTGCATGCCAGCAGCGCTGAAGGACCTTCGGTGACGTCACAGTCATGTGACCGCAGGCCCGCCCTGTGTCTCGCGATATGCCGGCAGCCGGGAACCAGCCAGGAAGCAGCGCTGCAGCACACGCCGGGGAATCGGGGGTGAGTATAGCTTTATTTGTTTTATTTTTACGGTCACACTATATAAATCTATGCTGTTTGCATGGATTTATACAGTGTGACCTAGTTGTCAAGCACTTTCCAAGTGATGCTATCGCCTGGAAAGCGCTTGTCAATCTGCATGCAGAAACGCATGTGGATATGCATGTGAATCCGCATGTATTCCGCATGTATTCTGCAGGAAAAAGGCATGCACAATCTGCATGCGTTTTTTTCTGCCAGGGAGATGCAGAAATGATGCAGAAATTTTCTGCTTCATTTCTGCATCGTGGGCACATAGCCTCACTGAGAAAAAATTTCAGCAATTTTTCCTTTTCCTGACATTTTTACTAAAAGGGTTTTAAAAAGTTTTGGATGAGTTTTTTCCTGGATCGTTGCAGCTTTTTGATTGCACACTGCCTAGGTTTGGAGAGGTTTCCTTTAGGATCCAGCTTCAAAAAAGTGACATGCGCTTTCTTATTTTCCACCAGCCGTTTTTCAAAATATCTTCAGAAAAAAAACAAAAACTCCTCATATGAGAAGCAAAGAGGATTTCCCATAGAAATGAATAGAAAGAGTTTTCCAAGAGTTTTTTTTTTCAGAAGAACTTTTGAAAGGATCAGGTCCAAAAAAAACTCCTTCTGTGTGCACATAGCCTTAAAAGGCCTTCAAATATAGACAAGTAACCAAAACACAAAAACAGCACTGCTTGAAGGAAACATAAATGTACCTCTAATAGAGCTTCCACCGTTGTCTCCCGGGATCCAGGCCAACGTTATGGAAGAGGCTGAGGATTTCGACACGGTGAGGCGAGGCTGGTCAGGAGGGACTTCAGAAGAAATGAGACACAACATTGGTGGATTTATCAGACATTTGCTGGAGTACAATGTTTATTCTACAGCCCTGAAAGTATTTCTTCCACACCTTCCGTGCTTCTTACCTTGCACAAGGAGATTCACAATTATCGTATCAAAACCCAAAGTGTTGGTGGCCGTGCAGGTGTAGTATCCAGAGTCTTCTGCTTTGACGGACCGTAGAGTGAGCGTGCCATTTGGGTAAATTGCTCTATGCCCATCTAGTGCCACTGGAATGGCAGAGTCCTCACTAGGGTAGAAGAGACAGATATTGCATTATGCCATCATGCCTCAAACAAATTCCATGTTTCTTTATCGTTATAGATGGTCAACAAGTGAAGGTCAACTAGATGACCTTCGCACATTTGTGATCAGTGCGGCCTAGAGTGCAAGTGATCTCAATGGAGAGAGGGGCCACTGCCTTTGGCGGCAGCCTATCTCCAGAGGAATTAATGCATTGGGCGTTGATGCTTCTTTGCCTTATATTATCTGTCAGGAGATAGCTGACTCATAAGGTAGTCAGCCGGTCCCACCAAAATCCACAGGCTCAGCCAACTCTGCTCCTATCTGTATGGGGGCCTTTACATAAAAACATTCTAATAAGGTAGATCTTGATCATTCTTGGCCAAGTGGAAGCTCCATAAAGTCACGTTGATTAAGATGGCAATAGCGTGGAAGATCTTGATCACTCTTGGCCAACTGGGAGCTCCATCAAGTCACGTTGACTAAGATGGCAATAGCGTGGAAGATCTTGATCGCCCTTGGCCAAGTGGAAGCTACAAAGATATGTTGACTAAGATGGCAGTAGCGTGGAAAGACATGACATTGATGGAAATCGGCATGCATAGTAATAAGGCCGGGGTTATATGACGACTTTGGACAAGAGGAGACAGGTAACATAGTTTTTAAGGTTGAAGGAAGACTAAGTCCATCTAGTTCAACCCATAGCCTAACTTGTTGATCCAGAGGAAGGTAAAAAAAACCCATGTGGCAAACACTAAGCTCCACATTGGGGAAAAAAATTCCTTCCCGACTCCATACGACAATCAGACTAGTTCCCTGGATCAACGCCCTATCAAGGAATCTAGTATATATAACCTGTAATATTATACTTTTCAAGAAAGGCACCCATGCCCTTCTTAAATGTTAGAAGTGAATCACTCATTACAACATCATGCGGCAGAGAGTTCCATAGTCTCACTGCTCTTACAGTAAAGAATCCCCGTCTGTGATTATGTTTAAACCTTCTTTCCTCCAGAAGTAGAAGATGCCCCCTTGTCCCCGTCTCAGGCCTCAGAGTAAAAAGATCAGTAGAAAGGTCTTTGTACTGTCCCCTCATATACTTGTACATAGTAATAAGATCACCCCTTTGCATGGCTAAATATCGTATCAGTGTAACGCAAATGTACGGGATCACATTGCAACACGCTAGGAACCGGAGATGCTCCAAGAAAGTCGCAAACAAACTCAAATGGTTCCGACTTGCTTGTTGCAGTACCTTGGGGTTGCAACGCTACCTCTTGTTCATTTGCATTATGCACGAATCTTCAGTTTAGACCCAGCCAAAAGATGACCTGTCTGATGCAGAGTGACGTGATATTCTAACCTTTGTCTTAGAGGGTAAAAAATGACAAAAACTAAAAATGACCTGTCTTTAGTCCATTTCATGGCTGGAGCTGGTTCCCCTACGGAGCTGCAGGGCAGGCGGACGTCCTTCATCCATGGAGTGCTCACAGTTCCTCCAAATGATATGATTTTGGCGGGAGCTGAGACAGAATTTACATAGAGGAATATGATGGATTGATTCCATATTTCATGCGATTATTAACGCAAATCTAGAGAAAAATCAGTCCTTACCTTTGCCTGCCGGCTCAATCATCACCCGCTCACTCACATTGCCTCGTCCAGCGGAGGTCACCGCCGCTACCCACAGCATGTACTGCTGCCCTCGGAGAAGGTGCATAATGCGGTAATGCAGGAATTCAGGACTGGTCTCATATTCACTAGGGGCCTTGGAAAAACAAAAAAGAAAATGTAAATCAACTCAGTCGCAAAACAAGAAACTCCGACAAGATTGTTCCATGCAACTGGAAACCCCATATTGTTGGCCAAGATGGCAACGTCGTGCCTGCCACTAAAAAATGAAAATCAGTTGAGCAGCAAGAAGCAAAAAAAGCAGCAAAACCGAACACACAACCACACAATGTGGCTTTAAGAATCGCATATAAGCAAATTAATTTACCTCGAACATAATTAAGCCTAATTATCCAGCGCTTCTAGCCAGCGGCATCATCTTTTCCATCTAGAGACTGAGGGGGGGGGACGACTTCAAAAGAGCAAAAACTTCAAACTATTTCCATTTTATTCAGATGAATCTTTCTCCCTTAGAGAGAGAAATGGAGGATGGGGGGTGGCAGAGAAAAAGGAGCGCGCTGGGAAGAGTAGTAGTGGGTGATGAGAGGACGGAGGGGACAAGATTTATTAGAGGAATGGATCGAAACCATTGGTTATTTAAGACGCCTGTAGAAGAGTGAGATCTGGAGGGGTCGTTTGAGGTTAGAAAAATATGGTGGCTCCTTTCTAGGAAGTGTCGCTCTCGGGCACGGGTGGTGTCCAGTCATCCAGCTCCGCTGGATTCACTTGAGTGCAGAACGGAACCAATGGACTCTTCTCTGTAGACTTTCACGAGTGGCCACTCAACTCCTCATGGCCGCAGTTGTGAAGAACCAAGGCGAAAACTAAGGCCCTACTACTGGTGATGGCTAGGGCTCCCAGCGCTGGCAACCACTCTGATCCAACAACGACCACCCATCCAGTAAATATTTAGGCAGACTGGAACACCCCTTTAATCCTTGGTGACATCTGCCGTACAACATATGGCAGGTGTGTGCATTGGATTTATGGAGAGGACTCTGGAACTGAGCCCACTCTATACAGCGCTGTCGCTGGCTGCGTAACACAGCTGGTATCGGAGAGTCACTGCTGCCATTAAATGCCGTCATCAAGTGCGACACAGTCATTTACAAGGCTGCAAGTTCGTCACTTCGGAAAAAAATGGACAAAGAGTTCAGAAAGTTGTATGGCACCATTAAAAGCTACAGATCATAGGGCAGAAAAAAAAATCTGAAAATCAAATATTAAAAGTTATTGCTCTCGGAATTTGGAAACTGAAGAGGTTTTTTTTTTGCAAATATTTTTAGTATTTTTTTTTCCCAAAATAGTAAAACAAAAAAAACAAAAACACTGTGATTGTACTGAATCGTATTGTAGAACCAAAAGCCCCAAAACTATGGTAGAATTACAGTTTTTTTTACAATTCCAACCTATTTGGTAAAATAAATGCGATCATTCAAAATTTCAACTCGTCCTGGAAAAAAAACAAGAACTCACACGGCGGAAAAATAAAAACAAGCGATGGCTCTTGGCAGAAGGAAAAAACAAAAGTGCACAAACTGAAATAGGCTGCAGAGGGAAGGGGTTAATACACAGCATCCGAGTATATATATATATATATATATATATATATATATATATATATATATATATATATATATATCTATCTTTATAACTGCGACTTACAGGCTGACCGGATCCGGGCACGGAGCAGAATATGGTATATTTCCGGATGATGCCGTTTGGTTTAGTTGGAGGAAGCCAGGACACCACGACGCTGCTGGACGAGGCGGGCACGGCTTTAATTCCTGCAGGGGGACCTGGGACTGAACGGAGCAGAATGCAGAGGTGATTAGCGGAGTATACAGGTTATATACACCTATATACTGTCTTGTTACAGCAAGTAAAGCTCTCCTACAGTAATGGTGAGTCTGCATCCTCGGGCGTCACATTACTCACTGTCCTCCTTGGTCTGCAGGTACAGCACGCTGCTGCGCACTCCATCCCCAGCTTGCGTGTATGCCAGGACTTGCACGCTATAATTGGTGAACTTCTCCAGTGATTTCAGCTCCACGCGCTCTCGAGGGGTGGTTATATTCTGCATCTCTCCCCATTCTAAGGACAAAAATAGTTTGGAGTTAAATCGATGGAAAATGTGTGCACAGGAGAACGACGCGTAGTACTGGGGTTGTCCAGAGACCTAAAAAGTTATCCGGATCTTTTGCTAATAGAAATTAATTAAACGTAATAATACACTTTAATTATGAAATCAGTGCCGATCGCTCAATCTCAGACCCTCTTTTGTGGCCCAAGAGGCCTCACTTCCATGTTTCTACTGGCACTGGCAAGGAGCTTCAATCTCTTTTCTGTGCGTTACTGGTATGATGGAGGGGGCTGGATGTCTGGATTAGTTCTTCTGCTAAACCAGCCCCCTTCATCATCATTGCTAATGTAGAGACAGAAAAGGTGGCTGGTTGTCTGGATAAGCACCCTTCTTCCTCATGGCTAATTAAGGGAAAGGGAAGGGGGCTGGTCATCTTGATCAGTTCATTAGCTAAGCCAGCCCCCTTCTCCATCATGGCTAATGCAGAGACAGAAAAGGTGGCTGGTTGTCTGGATCAGCACCCATTTTTGTCACGGCTAATGCAGAGAAATAGAAGGGGACTGGTAATCTGGCTCTGTTCATTAGCCAAGTCAGCCCTGTTCTCTATCAATTTTAATGCAAAAAAGGGGGCTTGGATGTCTTACTCATTTAATTAGCTTAGCCAGTACCCCCTTCTCCATCACATCAAATGCATTGACAAAGAAGGGTACGGATTGTCTGGCTCAGTTAGGTAGCCAAGTCAGCCCCCTTCTCAATCATGGCTAATGCAGAGAAAGTGAAGGGGGCTGGTTATTTTGTTCAGCGAGCCCCCTTCTTTACCATGGCTAGCATAAAGACAGGGGAGGGCTGAGCTAATGCACTGAACTAGATATCCAGCCCCCTTTATAACTTGCTGAGACATGGGAACATGTGCCGTAACAAAAAGTGAGATGCCAGGACCACAATAGGGAGTTCTGCAATTGGGGCAATGGAGCAGTCAGTTACCCCTTTAAATGATCCTATTTACACTTTAATCTCACCCCTTTAAATTTTGCAACTAGCAAGATATTCTTGGAGACTAGGGCTATACAGTGACACTGTGCGTTGCGTGCAGCCGTGTGTCTGTGCAGCCTATAGTCGATGCACCTGCTGTTTACCGTGCAGTCAGAGCGCGCATCGTGCACATTGACTGGCACCACAGATGGGGACAATGGGAAAACAATTCACTGAACCTGCAAACAACCTCCATTGTAGGAATCGGGACATCTAACAAGGATTTAAAAAAAAAAAAAAAAGCTTCTTCTCCAAATCAAAATTCAATTTGAGTTTTTATTAAGCCAATTCTCCCCTTCGGGCAATCTCTACTCGTTAGAACGGTTCCTAATTAACTGGTCAGAAAGTGCCTGCTTGCGGGGACGCTCAGTGACCAGTTTTAGACTGTAGGGAAATCTGGCATTAACCATTCAATTTTCCTGCAGCACTCCCAGAGGATAAAGTAAGCATTGCATAGTGTCCGTTCATATCAACAGATTATCTGTGTGATGCCGGACAAGACGGGTCCTCCAGAGCGAGGAATGCTCTTGATAACTGCTCTTCACTTTGGCCACCGATGCGGATCCTGAACAGAGGCCCCAAAAAAGTATGTAAAGAAAGGGTTTTCTAAACTGAACTACCCTCTTCTAAGGCAAAAATAAAAAAAAAGACTCATCTGATTTCGTTAATAACATAACTTATCCCCGTGGTTAAAACTTACCTCCGTCCGGGTAGAGTGACCAGTAGATGACTCGGTAACCCTTAAGAACCCCATTGAGCGAACTTCGAGGTGGCTCAGACCAAGAAATGACTGCCACGTCAGATGTGATGGAAAGAGCTCGTACGTTCTCTGGAGGCTGGCTAGGCACTGTGGGCGATATACCGTGGAATGCACATTATGATCTATGCATATACTGAAAAAATTATATTCTCAATAAACTGAGTATGATGGTTCATACAGTCACCGATACCTAAAAGGGGTATTCTCAGGTTATTAAATTGTTTAGCTAGTTAGTCATAATGAAAATAAGCAAGTTTGCAATTGACTTGCTTTTTCTAATTTATTTTATTCTCCTGCAATGAGAGCTTTTATTTTGCATAGTGTACAGCACAGTAGTTACATTCCAGGATAGGAGTTAACTCCTAAGATCCCAGCCACCTCTCTCTAGCCCATTGATTTATATACAGCAGTTATCTGTTCACTTCTTGCCCTCTCCCTTTTAGCTCCTGACAAGCTGCTGTTATCAGGCTTGTAGAATCACAATTCCCCCAGCTCCCAGCATCGGCAGCTTCTACAACAGTTTTACTAACCAGGGCTCTCACTTTCCTAAGCTGTGTGCTTGTTCAAATGCTCTATTAACTTTATATATCCGTATAGTAATAACAATGTAAACTTCAGAACAAACCACTGACAGATTGTTAATACATTGTGACAGGATGAAGCTCCTGACCAGAACTGTCACACAAGGAGGATCACCCTCACCCAAGCAGCCAGAAAGTAAGGTGATTGGAGAACTGTGAGTTGCTCAAGAGACAAATTGAGAATACCCGCTCTTTAAGCTGAATTTTGTGTACGTGCATACAATCTGTTGAAGAGGAGTAGATTTACTCTTGAGAGTAAACAACCAGGTAAAGAGGTAGGATGGGCAGTAAGTAAGGACTTTATGGGAATGTGGAATCACTAATTAGTTTTGGGCTACATCAAGGAGTGAAGTCGAAGCAATTTTGAATTCTTCACCCTTAACCCCAATACAGATGTTTGGAGTCTCCTATAGGGAATTCCTAAGGTCAATTGCCCCCCCCCCTGAGAAATATTCACGACAGCCGTGTGGATGGGCTTACGACACCAATACGTAGTACTGGGCAGCAGACTAGGCTCGTATTTGGGCAAGCAAAGATCAAGGCACGTAGAGTTTGTTCACAACTGATGAAGAGGCAAAGGTCAGGGTGGGCGGCAAACAAGTAGATGTGGTCAAATATACTGGTACGAAACAAAAACAGAACAACACAGCATCGTAGACTGCAGGATCAAAACAGATCTATCGCTTATGGTGTGTGTTGACCCTTTAAGACCAAACACGTAACCCATAGACTGAGTGATCTACACTGGGGCTTAGGATGCTGGCCTCCAGATGAGCTGGTAGATCGTTATATCTTGCAGGGTGAGACTGGAGTTTCTTGGCCCACTACAGAAAATTATTTCGAGGATCAATTTTCCAAATATTACAAAACAAAGAATCAGCACAATTTAGGCTATAAAATACTGCACTCACCGTCCTCTAATGTAGTAGCATTGATCTCGGTGGAAGAAGGTCCCGTTCCCGCTCGGTTGAATGCTTGGACAACCACTCCATACTGGGCAAACTTCTTCATGTTGTCCAAAGTATAGACCTCGCCATCGCCTGTGGCTTTCATTTCCACAATGCTATACTGGCCGTTACTACCCGGCCCATTCTCTCTATATCCAATCTGGTACCCTCGGATCACGCCGTTCTGTAATTCTTTTCTTGGTGCCTAGAGAGTTATATTTATTTAAACATGCATCAGAAAGCAAAGTCTGAGCAGAGAAACTGAACAACACAAACAATGGATACAGAGAACGCAGCAACGAAGGGCGATGCTTAGCACCAAAGAGCTAAATCTTGAGAAGCCCCATCCCCCCCCCCCATCCTCCCTACCTTCCAGGTCACTTGGATACTCTGGGATGTCAAAGGCTGAAGTGTAACATCCATGGGTGGTCCATCGGGAGCTGCGAAAATCAGGAACGTATCAATGTCATCATCACATTTAGCATAAAGGTCACTTCAATACTTTGTTCTCTGACATGCAAGGTGGCCATGGATCTTCAACAGACTACTGGATGAAAACCTATTCCTTCCAACACCTCTATACATAAGAACACACGGCATGGACAAACATGGATGCGTTTTCAATGGGTAGAGGAGAGTAAGTCAAATTTAGACACTTCTCACACTTTTTATCCATGGACACCAAAAAAGGATCCAGTGCTGGAACTCAACAAGCCAGATCCTTCTCTCTCCCAACATCATCTGGGCATCAGGAAGTCTCAGTACTCATAAGATAGTCCGTCAGGTTGCCCAACTGCAACTTTGACCAACTTTTCAGTAATGTGTAATCTTGTCTTAAGATCTTTGATCAGGAGCGCATCGTTCCTCAGCCTCTCAGCTTTCTGCTTGCCAGGGGCGGGGCGCTCCTGATGATTGGCAGCTCCCGTGCTGCAAGAAGAGGGAGCTCTGCCTCTATGGCATCGAAAAGAGTGCTGGAGCACTGAAGCTGTCTGGATCTATCAATCTGGAAGGCTTCAGATTAGTGCTTGAAAACTCTAAAGAACTTACCCACTAGGCCGTCCACCTAGGCAAGGAGAAGTAAACTAAAGAATTAAAAATCCCTTTGTTCTTGAGAACGGGGAGGAATTTTAACGGGGAGGTAAATTAAAAATTGGTAAAAATTGCAAATTTGCTAGTGCAATTTGACCAATTTATAATGTTGAGACTAAGCCTAAGGGTACCCTACATTCTGAACAGACACTTTTTATTTCTCAAAGACATCAAGTCCCTTTTATTTTTAGAAGAGCTCCACCGAAATGTTAGGGTATGTGTACCCTTCTATCTTGTGCTGAGGGAACATATCCCCAATTTGATGTATATGAGATCCCATTTATTTTGGAATGGGTATTCAAGACTGGCCAACCACCTAATGTGTATGGGGACCTCCCTACTCTTAATCGACTGATTATGTTTGAGGGAAGGAAAAATTGGGCGCAGTGAAGATCAACACCTCCTGGGAGATAAGCCTCCACCAGAGGTGTCTCGAAGCAGCTTTCTCACCTCTTCCCTTGGCCAAGAGTCCAATGTTCACGTGTATGAAAAGTCAAAAGAGATAGCTAACCGTCTGACACCTCATGTATGGGCACCACAAGGAGATGAACCGCTAGGGAACAAAGGCCTGTACTGTGGTGGCTACATGGAAACCATCATGCCACATTTTTGCCCACATCAATCACTTTTTATTTTTGGTTTCCAAAAATCATCATATTCTCCTTGTCCATTCCCCGTCAACGATCACTCACCGGCTTCTTCAGTGCTGATAGTGAGCTCCTTACTTGGCTCGCTTCGACCAATCTTATTGAAGGAATACATTCGGATGCTGTACACAGAGGCCGGGTGCAGATCCACAATGTTCGCCTGGTTGATGATCGGGGAGATGTTCCGAGTGGATTGTTTAAAATCCCAAGTGTCTAGAGGAAACAGGAAAGATTGTTAGAAACGTTCCTTTAGTGCTAAAATTTGTGTATATGGCAATATGTAGTGGTACTGTGAGTCCCCTGCGACCTTCACCACAAGGAGGGCTCTCGAATCCCACTTCCATGTTCTGCCAACAATATGCAAACTTTATACAGACCAAACGATCCTACCTTTGCACCCCCATATGTAGCCACAACAGGGTTCCACATCCAACCCACCCCAGGAAATCCCTAACCCAACCAGGAATGTCCCCAAGCTGGGCTATCCCTAATCCTGGGAGAGTCCTGAATTTGCTGGGATTGAATCCCAAAAATATGGACAGTTCTGGCAAATTCAGGACTGTTGGCAACTATACATATAATGCACACAGTGAAATTGCATTATGGGGATAAAAATCACATTTATGTACAGCGATAATGCACACAGTGATGTAACTGCATGGGAATAATGGACACAGTGATGTCACAGAGCAGGAAAAATAGTGACATTATAGCTAAAAGTCAAGGACCAATTTGATATTATAGAACAGGAAAAATACAGTGATGTCTTAGCTAAAGGTTGAGGATGTGGAAAAATGAACGTTGTGATGTCACAGCCAAAAACTAAGGACCACAGTGATGTCATAGAACAGTGATCTTTTCACAGAACAGTAAAAATGAACATGATGATGTCACAGCTAATCAATGAAGTGATGTCACTCAATAGGAAAGATAAACATTGTGATGTCACAGCTAAAGGATAAGGAAAGTGATGTTACAGAACAGGAAAAAAAACATAGTGATGTCACATCTCAAAACTAAGGACCAGAGTGATGTCACAAACGGGAAAAATAAACCTAGTGATATCACAATGAAACGCTAAGGACCACAGTGATGTCACAATGAAACGCTAAGGACCATAGTGATGTCACATTGAAACGCTAAGGACCACAGTGATGTCACAATGAAACGCTAAGGACCACAGTGATGTCACAATGAAACGCTAAGGACCACAGGAAACAGGAAAAATGTGAAGGAACAGGAAAAATAAACATAGTGATGTCACAATGAAACGCTAAAGACCATAGTGATGTCACATTGAAGCGCTAAGGACCACAGTGATGTCACAATGAAACGCTAAGGACCACAGGAAACAGGAAAAATGGAAAGGAACAGGAAAAATAAACATAGTGATGTCACAATGAAATGCTAAGGACCACAGTGATGTCACAATGAAACGCTAAGGACCACAGTGATGTCACAATGAAACACTAAGGACCACAGTGATGTCACAATGAAACGCTAAGGACCACAGTGATGTCATATAACAGGAAAAATAAACATACGGATGTCACATTGAAACGCTAAGGACCACAGTGATATCAAATTGAAACGCTAAGGACCACAGTGATGTCACATTGAAAAGCTAAGGACCACAGTGATGTCACAATGAAACGCTAAGGACCACAGGAAACAGGAAAAATGTGAAGGAACAGGAAAAATAAACATAGTGATGTCACAATGAAACACTAAGGGCCACAGTGATGTCACAATGAAACGCTAAGGACCACAGTGATGTCATATAACAGGAAAAATAAACATACGGATGTCACATTGAAACGCTAAGGACCACAGTGATGTCACATTGAAATGCTAAGGACCACAGTGATGTCACAGTGAAACGCTAAGGAGGACCACAGTGATGTCACAGTGAAACGTTAAGGACCACAGTGATGTCACAGTGAAACGTTAAGGACCACAGTGGTGTCACAGTGAAACGTTAAGGACCACAGTAATGTCACAGTGAAACGCTAAGGACCACAGTGATGTCACAGTGAAACGCTAAGGACCACAGTGATGTCACAGTGAAACGCTAAGGACCACAGTGATGTCACAGTGAAACGTTAAGGACCACAGTGATGTCACAGTGAAATGTTAAGGACCACAATGATGTCACAGTGAAACGTTAAGGACCACAGTGATGTCATAGAACCTTGATAAGAAATACAAGTACAATGGTCCTGTAGACATCTTAGGTCGGAGGGGCTCAGATTTGACTGCAATCTCTTCATTACATAGATGAGAATGAACCTCACCTGATTTGTTTTTGTATTCGATATCAAACGCAGTAATAATGCTGTTTCCATCAAACCTCTGTGTCCAGCGCAAATTCATGCTGCGAGCTTTCACTTCTCGAATTTCCAGTTCAGGTGGGTCCGGAGGTTCTGGAAGCATTATTAATTTCGGAAAAGGTCAAAAAGGTCAACGTCTAATGAAAAAAAAAAATATATATATATATATGCATTTAATATGGTCCGTACCTTGCACAGTGAGCTGGATGAGGCCCCTATTCTCTCCATAGGAATTTATGGCATGACATGAAAAAAACACAGAATCTCCGCGCTCCGCCGGCTTAAGCTGAAAGCCCAAAAATAACCGTTAGGAGGAGACAATGCTACATTTTTATTTTATTATTATTGATCTAATTATTTTTACAAACTCCAATGAATCCGCCATTCTCACCGTCAGAGTGGAGATAACTTCGTCACCGCTGTCTTTGGTGGCGATCACATAGCGCAGGTTCCGGTCCGGATCTATGACCGTGTCCCCTTTTTCCCAGCGGATAATGATAGGGCGCTCTCCTCGTGCCGTGCAGTTTAACCCCTTGGTCTGACCTTTGATTGCAATGGTTGTGTTGGGATGAGAGGTGATGGTGGCAGGAACTAAGGGACGAATAAAAAAAAAATAAAAGCATGGAAGGATTAGGGGGAGTGCCAAGAGGGAAACAGATTGGTTTATTGGAATACTGCACACTGCGCTCGTATGCTGCCAAACTCCCAGACAATGTTTTATGAAGGGCACTGCAGAAAAACACGTCTGACCCTACACGGGCCACTGACACACAGCGAGAGCGTACGGTGGTCCGCACGCTCTTGTAATGCAAGCATTCTGAGATCTCTCCACCTGGGGGCACTGGCCCCCTCCCGTCAGTGATATTACAGACTCGGATCGCGCTGCAGAAGCAGACGGAGGCCGCGGGCAGCTGAGCTATCTCTCGCTGCGCCTGTAAAGCCGTCTCCAGTGAAGTGGCAGAGAGACACGCTCCACATCATTTCAATTTGTAGTACGGCCGAAAAGAGGGGGAGAAGGATGGAAAGAGTAGGGTGGAGAGGGAGAGAGCAAAGGGAGAGAAAGAAAAAGGAAAGAGTGGAGTGACAGAGGCACGCAAAAGAAAACGGGCAGGAGAAGAGAGCCAGGAATTAAGAAAGACGGTAACGAAGAATACGTCTCGCAAGCACAAGTTTTACGGAGCTGTAATACGGCACCTGTAGAAATCTACAAACCCAAACGTTGGGTCCGAATTTATGTGGCGGAATGGAATTCATAACGAAAAAAAATTAATTAGGCTGGGGCTAAACGGCGACTTTGCAAGCAAGGTACTGCATCCGCAGCAAGCAAGTTCCTTAAAAAAAAAAAAAAGCCACCCAGTTCTGACTTTTTTTATTTGACCCTCAATTCAGTTAATAGTAGTGGCATTAAGCGATCTTTTCCTGCATGGCCCATGTCGTGGCCAAAGTTGCCACGTACCCCCAGCCTTATTCTCCAGTTCACGACATACACTATAGCAATGTGTCTTCGTATTGAAGCTCCTTTATTATGATTTTTGGTGTATGGAGACACGATATGGCGGCACATGGAGCAAATACAACGGTCTGAACTAAAGGAACTCACATTTAGGGCTTGTTCAAATGTTGCAGATTTTTCACATCCATTGAAAATCCATGGCGGATTAAAAAGTAGCAGCAAAATGAATGAGATTTCAAAAATCCTACGCAGATTCGACTGATCATATCTGCGATTTAATTCTGCGGATTTTCACTGTGCATGGGGTGAAAGCTACAGAAAATCCGCAATGGATTTTTGCAGTCATGTGTGGACGTACCTCAACACTATCTACGATGACTACACAAATAGAGGATCAGATGTATACAGAATTGCGACAACTTTACTTTTGCCCCCCGTTGTGCTATCTATACACAAAGTCTTCTTACAATTTACAAACACATAGTTCTGACCCAGTTATTATAAGGCAATAGATATTTCATCCAATTTTGGTAGTAGAGCGACACATAAAATAATGTCTTAGACATCTGGCGCAGAGAAATGAGTTGCGCTGACTTCTGCTAATCCATGTATTCACCCAATTCAACTTAAAGGGGCTGTCCACTGCTCAGACAACCTCTTCACAATCACTGGTTTCTCCTAGTAAAATAATAACACCTATCCTCACCTTCAGTGTCGGCACCGATCCAGCGGTGTTGGCACCGGCTCCCCAAGGAATCACATGACATAATGTCATGAAATCCCCGGAAAAGCCAGTGCCAGCACCACTGGAATGGCACCGGCACCCCTGGAACGGCGCCAGCACCAGAGGTGAATATAGGCGTTATTTTTTTACCTGGGGAAAATGGCTATTGAGAAGGGGCTGTCTGGGTAGTGGTCAACCCCTTTAAAGTTTTACTTAATATGTTGTGGTCCGACTTCTGGTACTCGCACTGGCAGAACGAGGCACTTGAATCCCCATTAGAATGGATCAGCAGTGCACATGTACAACCACTGCTCCATTCATTCCTTGTAGGGCTGATGAGCACTGCTTTTTTTCGGAGGCCCCATGGAGAAGAATGGATGAATTGGTGATAACGTCTTTTAACTGGACAGCCCCTTTAACTCTTCTCCTGTATTATAAGTTTTGTTTTTGTTTTATTTTGGGGGGGAGCGGGGGCAAAATTGAAAGTCTTAAGCACCACATTCCAGCAATTTGATAACGACTCGTGCCCTAAAATTTTGCAACCGATTCCCTTTAATCCCTTTTTTTTCATATATTCAGTGTACTTTTCAACAACAAAAAAAACCTGATTTAATGCAATTTCTAGTACAGAACACTTTTTTGCGATATGGTGTTAGCGGAGCTTTGTGCAATTCGCCTGCATAGTAACTAATATGTATATTAGCGGCTTTAATTTTATGTTCAGTGATGTATATTTTATATGTGCGTTTTACATCGCTGGCCTGGAAACTCTAATGAAAAGCCGAGCAGAATATTAATGTATAAATAAATAAATAATACTTTTGTAAAAAGTGCAGCTCTCCTCCGTCCTGTGGATTCATAGATGGCGGAGTGCAGCAGTAAAAAAAAAAAAAAAAAAAAAAAGTCTTTGGTGTGGTATCGGGGCATTGTGCTGCTACATAGCAATTAAGTCCTGCAAGATGTTGGTTACATCCTACGCCACGCTGTTGGCTTCCCCCCAATCTTCTCCGACGTTCTCCGTGTATCCCATGGTCAGAATTTTGTGGCTTTTTGCATCTTATGTTTTTTGCCTTTTTTTTAGTAGGGTTCACCTAAATATATATTTTGCATCCTCTATGGATTTCTTTGCATCCAGTTCACCCGGATAAAGCTGCATTCCTGGGATTGAGTCTGGGTTTCTTATAGGGGTAATATAAGATTAAAAAATTGTAAAAAAAAATCTGCTTCCTTTCCCAAAACAGCACTGCTACTTTTTATGTGGCACTGTCTGGTATTGCAGCTTTTTCACTTGAATAGGTAAACCTGCAATACCAGATTCAGTCCATTAACAGGAGTGGCGCTGTTTTCTTGAAGAAAGCAGTCATTTTTTTAAACCCTTTTAATATGGTAAACTTTAAATAATTCAGCCTTATAGGACCTGGATGGTAAAAGTGATTTCGCCTTTAAATATATGAATATATGAAAAAAAAAAAAAAAAAAAAAAAAAAAAATTATATATATATATATATATATATATATATATATATATATATATATATATATATATATATATATATATATATATATATATATATATATATATAAAGAAATTTAAAATAATAATAATTTTTGCCGTTTTCTGACAGATATTAGTCAAGTTTCTGCAATGCACATATGACAGCGAGAAGACGCTCCGACCTATGTGTGACTGCAGTTAATTAAGACCAGACTATAGCAGGGGTCTCTGCGGGGGAACAGATTTACCCCCTCCTCCAGCCTCCAACCGGCAGCTTTCCATTGATATTCCAGAATGTCATCATTAATACTTCATCAATATCCCAGAACTGAACCTCAGCCGTGTCACCTTCTCCCGCCCCTGGAAACGGGCGGGATCCAGCTCAGATCAGATCACATCTGATTTTTTGGATCCGATCCATGTGAAACCCACATTGGAGTCTCGTGATTACCATGGAATGACAGATATGACTCCCTGGTCGTGCACAGTCATAGTAGACATAACTGTAGTGGTGCATATTAACTCTTTACTGCAGTTCCATATGTCTCCGATTACGTGCTGCCATGTGTTGAAATCGTTTTTTTTCAGATTCCAAACATCGCCCCATTTCCCATCAGGCTACAGAACTCGTACAGAGTGTAGCAGACAGTGGGCCACATAAGAGGTATATTGCATGGTATGTGCCCAACTTAACGTATTAGAGGCTCCAATAAAAAACCTCCTAGACTCCCTGTAGAAATGGCAAGTCCTGGTACAGGAGGTAGGGAGAATGGTAGAAATATAAATGGTGGCATGGAGGACACGGTGGAGGAGGCACGATACTGGGGTGGTAGGTGGCATGACGGGGGCGTGATACTGGCATGAACCGGGGCGCAATAGACGTGAAAGGGGCGGCATGGAAGGCCCAATACAGGCGTGGAGGGGGAATGATACAGGCGTGGACGGGATGGGGTGTTGAATGGGTGTGATACTGAGGTAGAGGCGGTGTGGTACTGGGATTGAGGGGGCACAGTATTGAGGTCAAAAAGGTGCAGTCGAGGGGTGAAAGAGGAGGCGTAGAGGGGATGCGCTACAGGCGTAGATGGGACACAGTACAGGTGTGGAAAGGACGCCATGCAGGTGGGGGTGCGATACTGGTGTGGAAGGGATTTGATAGAGGTATGGAAGGTGCGTACTAGTGGTGTGTAGGGGAAGTAGTGGCGGTGTGGAGAAGGCCTGTCAGGGGTGTTGAAGGGATGCAAGGCAAGTGGAGAGGCGCGGCAGAAGAGTGCAGGGGCGCAGCAAAAGAGGTGGAGGGGCGCTGTAGTAGAATGGAGGGGCGCGGGACAAGAGGTGGAGGGACACTGTAGTAGAATGGAGGGGTGCAGGACAAGAGGTGGAGGGGCGCGGGACAAGAGGTGGAGGGGCGCGGGACAAGAGGTGGACGGGCGGGGGACAAGAGGTGGACGGGCGGGGGACAAGAGGTGGACGGGCGGGGGACAAGAGGTGGACGGGCGGGGGACAAGAGGTGGACGGGCGAGGGACAAGAGGTGGACGGGCGAGGGACAAGAGGTGGACGGGCGAGGGACAAGAGGTGGACGGGCGCGGGACAAGAGTGGGCGGGCGCGGAAGAACAGTGGACGGGCACGGAAGAAGAGTGGACGGGCACGGTAGAAGGGTGGACGGGCACGGTAGAAGAGTGGAGGGGCGGCATGGAGGAGGCCTAAAACAGGCATGGACGGGGAATGGTACAGGCGTGGACGGGATGGGGTGTTGAATGGGTGTGATACTGAGGTAGAGGCGGTGTGGTACTGGGATTGAGGGGGCACAGTATTGAGGTCAAAAAGGTGCAGTCGAGGGGTGAAAGAGGAGGCGTAGAGGGGATGTGCTACAGGCGTAGATGGGACACAGTACAGGTGTGGAAAGGATGCCATGCAGGTGGGGGTGCGATACCGGTGTGGAAGGGATTTGATAGAGGTATGGAAGGTGAGTACTAGTGGTGTGTAGGGGAAGTAGTGGCGGTGTGGAGAAGGCCTGTCAGGGGTGTTGAAGGGATGCAAGGCAAGTGGAGAGGCGCGGCAGAAGAGTTAAGGGGCACGGCAAAAGAGGTGGCGGGGCGCTGTAGTAGAATGGAGGGGCGCGGGACAAGAGGTGGAGGGACACTGTAGTAGAATGGAGGGGTGCGGGACAAGAGGTGGAGAGGCGTGGGACAAGAGCTGGACGGGCGCGGCACAAGAGGTGGACGGGCGCGGTAGAAGAGTGGACGGGCGCGGTATAAGAGTGGGCAGGCGCTGTAGAAGAGTGGGCGGGCGCGGTAGAAGAGTGGGCGGGCGCGGTAGAAGAGTAGAGGGGAGAGGTAGAAGGTAGAAGAGTGGAGGGGCAAGGTAGAATTGTGGAAGGGCACGGGAGAAGAGTGGAGGGGCGCAGTAGAAGAGTGGATGGGCGCGGTAGAAGAGTAGAGGGGAGAGGTAGAAGAGTGGAGGGGCAAGGTAGAATTGTGGAAGGGCACGGGAGAAGAGTGGAGGGGCACGGGAGAAGAGGCGGAGGGGCGCGGGAGAAGAGGCGGAGGGGCGCGGTAGAAGAGGCACGGGAGAAGAGGCGGAGGGGCGCAGGAGAAGAGGCACAGGAGAAGAGGCGGAGGGGTGCGGGAGAAGTGACGGAGGGGCGTGGGAGAAGAGTGGAAGGGCACGGTAGAAGAGTGGACGGGCGCGGGAGAAGAGGCAGAGGGGTGCGGGAGAAGAGGCAGAGGGGTGCGGGAGAAGAGGCGGAGGGGAGCGGGAGAAGAGGCGGAGGGGAGCGGGAGAAGAGGCGGAGGGGAGCGGGAGAAGAGGCGGAGGGGCCCGGTAGTAGAATGTAGGGGAGCGGTGGAAGAGTGGACGGGCACGCTAGAATAGTGGGCGGGTGCGCTAGAATAGTGGAGGGGCAAGGTAGAAGAGTGGAGGAGCAAGGTAGAAGAGTGGAGGGGCATGGTAGTAGAGTGGAGGGGCGTGGTAGAAGAGTGGAGGGGCGTGGTAGAAGAGTGGAGGGGCGTGGTAGAAGAATGGAGGGGCGCAGTAGAAGAATGGAGGGGCGCAGTAGAAGAATGGAGGGGCGCAGTAGAAGAATGGAGGGGCGCAGTAGAAGAATGGAGGGGCGCAGTAGAGTTGTGGAGGGGCGCAGTAGAGTTGTGGAGGGGCGCGGTAGACGAGTGGAGGGGCGCAGTAGAAGGGTGGAGGGGCGCGGGAGAAGAGGCAGAGGGGCGCAGGAGAAAAAGTGGAGGGGAGCGGGAGAAGAGGCGGAGGAGCGCGGGAGAAGAGGCGCGGGAGAAGAGGCGGAGGGGTGCGGGAGAAGAGTGGAGGGGCCCGGTAGTAAAATGGAGGGGCGCGGTAGTAGAATGGAGGGGTGAGGTATAAGAGTGAATGGGCGCGGTACAAGAGTGGACCGGCGCAGTAGAAGAATGGAGGGGCCCGGTAGAGTTGTGGAGGGGCGTGGTAGAAGAGTGGAGGGGCGCGGGAGAAGAGGCGCGGGAGAAGAGGCGGAGGGGTGCGGGAGAAGAGGCGGAGGGGCGCGGGAGAAGAGGCGGAGGGGCGCGCGAGAAGAGGCGGAGGGGCGCGCGAGAAGAGGCGGAGGGGCGCGCGAGAAGAGGCGGAGGGACCCGGTAGTAGAATGTAGGGGAGCGGTGGAAGAGTGGACGGGCGCGCTAGAATAGTGGAGGGGCAAGGTAGAAGAGTGGAGGAGCAAGGTAGAAGAGTGGAGGGGCGTGGTAGTAGAGTGGAGGGGCGTGGTAGAAGAGTGGAGGGGCGTGGGAGAAGAATGGAGGGGCGCAGTAGAAGAATGGAGGGGCGCAGTAGAGTTGTGGAGGGGCGCAGTAGAGTTGTGGAGGGGCGCGGTAGACGAGTGGAGGGGCGCAGTAGAAGAGTGGAGGGGCGAGGTAGAATTGTGGAGGGGCGCGGGAGAAGAGGCGGAGGGGCGCAGGAGAAAAAGTGGAGGGGAGCGGGAGAAGAGGCGGAGGAGCGCGGGAGAAGAGGCGCGGGAGAAGAGGCGGAGGGGTGCGGGAGAAGAGTGGAGGGGCCCGGTAGTAAAATGGAGGGGCGCGGTAGTAGAATGGAGGGGTGAGGTATAAGAGTGAATGGGCGCGGTACAAGAGTGGACCGGCGCAGTAGAAGAATAGAGGGGCCCGGTAGAGTTGTGGAGGGGCGTGGTAGAAGAGTGGAGGGGCGCGGGAGAAGAGGTGGAGGGGCGCAGGAGAAGAGGCGGAGGGGCGCGGGAGAAGAGGCGGAGGGGCGCGGGAGAAGAGGCGGAGGGGCGCGGTAGTAGAATGTAGGGGCGCGGTAGAAGAGTGGAGGGGCGAGGTAAAAGAGTGGAAGGGAGAGGTAGAAGAGTGGAGGGGCAAGGTAGAATTGTGGAGAGGCACGGGAGAAGAGTGGAGGGGCATGGGAGAAGAGTGAAGGGGCACGGGAGAAGAGTGAAGGGGCACAGGAGAAGAATGCAGGGGCGTGGAAGAAGAGGCGGAGGGGCGAGGTAGAGTTGTGGAGGGTGTGGGAGTAGAGTGGAGGGGTGCGGTAGTAGAATGGAGGGGTACGGTACAAGAGTGGAGGGGCACGGGAGAAGAGGCGGAGGGGCGTGGGAGAAGAGGCAGAGGGGCGCGGGAGAAGAGGCAGAGGGGTGCGGGAGAAGAGGCAGAGGGGCGCGGGAGAAGAGGCAGAGGGGCGCGGGAGAAGAGGCAGAGGGGCGCGGGAGAAGAGGCAGAGGGGCGCGGGAGAAGAGGCAGAGGGGCGCGGGAGAAGGGGCAGAGGGGCGCGGGAGAAGGGGCAGAGGGGCACGGGAGAAGGGGCAGAGGGGCGTGGGAGAAGGGGCGCGGGAGAAGGGGCGCGGGAGAAGAGGCGGAGGGGCGCGGGAGAAGAGGCGGAGGGGCGCGGGAGAAAAGGCGGAGGGGCGCGGGAGAAAAGGCGGAGGGGCGCGGGAGAAAAGGCGGAGGGGCCCGGGAGAAAAGGCGGAGGGGCCCGGGAGAAGAGGCGGAGGGGCCCGGTAGTTGAATGTAGGGGCGTGGTAGAAGAGTGGATGGGCGCGCTAGAATAGATGACGGGCGCGCTAGAATAGATGACGGGCGCGCTAGAATAGTGGACGGGCGCGCTAGAATAGTGGACGGGCGCGCTAGAATAGTGGACGGGCGCGCTAGAATAGTGGACGAGCGCGCTAGAATAGTGGACGGGCGCGCTAGAATAGTGGAGGAGCGAATTAGAAGAGTGGAGGGGTGTGGTAGTAGAGTGGAGGGGCGTGGTAGAAGAGTGGACGGGCACAGTAGAGGAAAGGAGGGGCGCGGTAGAGTTGTGGAGGGGCGCGGTAGAAGAGTGGAGGGGCGAGGTAGAAAAGTGGAGGAGACATGTAGAAGAGTGGAGGGGCGAGGTAGAATTGTAGAGGGACGTGGATGAAGAGAGGAGGGGAGCGGGAGAAGAGGCGTAGGGGCGCAGGAGAAAAAGTGGAGGGGCGCGGGAGAAGAGGCGGAGGGGCCCAGTAGTAAAATGAAGGGGCGCGGTAGTAGAATGGAGGGGTGCGGTATAAGAGCGAACGGGCGAGGTAGAAGAGTGGACGGGCGCAGTAGAAGAATGGAGGGGCCCGGTAGAGTTGTGGAGGGGCCCGGTAGAGTTGTGGAGGGGCGGGGTAGAAGAGTGGAGGGGCGAGGTAGAAGAGTGGAAGGGCGAGGTAGAAGAGTGGAGGGGCGAGGTAGACGAGTGGAGGGGAAAGGTAGGAGAGTGGAGGGGAGAGGTAGAAGGTAGAAGAGTGGAAGGGCAAGGTAGAATTGTGGAGGGGCATGGGAGAAGAGTGGAGGGGCGCAGGAGAAGAGTGGATGGACGCAGGAGAAGAGTGAAGGGGCGCAGGAGAAGAGTGAAGGGGCGCAGGAGAAGAGGCGGAGGGGCGTGGAAGAAGAGGCGGAGGGTGTATTGGAGGGGTGCGGTAGTAGAGTGGACGGGCGCGGTAGAAGAGTGAAGTGGCGTGGGAGAAGAGTGGAGGGGCGCGGGAGCACGGGAGAAGAGGTGGAGGGGCGTGCGAGAAGAGGCGGAGGGGCGCGGGAGAAGAGGCGGAGGGGCGCGGGAGGGGCCCAGTAGTAAAATGAAGGGGCGCGGTAGTAGAATGGAGGGGTGCGGTATAAGAGTGAACGGGCGAGGTAGAAGAGTGGACGGGCGCAGTAGAAGAATGGAGGGGCCCGGTAGAGTTGTGGAAGGGCGGGGTAGAAGAGTGGAGGGGCGAGGTAGAAGAGTGGAGGGGCGAGGTAGAAGAGTGGAGGGGCGAGGTAGAAGAGTGGAGGGGCGAGGTAGAAGAGTGGAGGGGAAAGGTAGGAGAGTGGAGGGGAGAGGTAGAAGGTAGAAGAGTGGAAGGGCAAGGTAGAATTGTGGAGGGGCATGGGAGAAGAGTGGAGGGGCGCAGGAGAAGAGTGGATGGACGCAGGAGAAGAGTGAAGGCGCGCAGGAGAAGAGTGGATGGACGCAGGAGAAGAGTGGAGGGGCACGGGAGAAGAGTGGAGGGGCGCGGGAGAAGAGACAGAGGGGCGCGGGAGAAGAGACGGAGGGGCGCGGGAGAAGAGACGGAGGTGCGCGGGAGAAGAGACGGAGGGGCGCGGGAGAAGAGGCGGAGAGGCGCAGGAGAAGAGATGGAGGGGAGCGGGAGGAGAGGCGGAGGGGCCCGGTAGTAAAATGGAGGGGCGCGGTATAAGAGTGAACAGGCGCGGTAAAAGAGTGGAGGGGCGCGGGATAAGAGTGAAGCGGCGCGGGAGAAGAGTGGAGGGGCGCGGGAGAAGAGGCGGAGGGGCGCGGGAGAAGAGGCGGAGGGGCACGGGAGAAGAGGCGGAGGGGCACGGGAGAAGAGGCGGAGGGGCACAGGAGAAGAGGCGGAGGGGCGCGTGAGAAGAGGCGGAGGGGCGCGGGAGAAGAGGCGGAGGGGCGCGGGAGAAGAGGCGGAGGGGCGCGGGAGAAGAGGCGGAGGGGCGCGGGAGAAGAGGCGGAGGTGCGCGGGAGAAGAGGCGGAGGGGCGCGGGAGAAGAGGCGGAGGTGCGCGTGAGAAGAGGCGGAGGGGCGCGGGAGAAAAAGTGGAGGGGCGCGGGAGAAGAGGCGGAGGGGCATGGGAGAAGGGGCGCGGGAGAAGAGGCGGAGGGGCGCAGGAGAAAAAGTGGAGGGGCACGGGAGAAGAGGCGGAGGGGCATGGGAGAAGGGGCGCGGGAGCGCGGAAGAAGAGGCGGAGGGGTGCGGGAGAAGAGGCGGAGGGGCGCGGGAGAAGAGGCGGAGGGGCGCGGGAGAAGAGGCGGACGGGCGCGGGAGAAGAGGCGGACGGGCGCGGGAGAAGAGGCGGACGGGCGCGGGAGAAGAGGCGGAGGGGCGCGGGAGAAGAGGCGGAGGGGCATGGGAGAAGGGGCGCGGGAGAAGAGGAGGAGGGGCGCGGAAGAAGAGGCGGAGGGGTGCGGGAGAAGAGGCGGAGGGGCGCGGGAGAAGAGGCGGAGGGGCGCGGGAGAAGAGGCGGACGGGCGCGGGAGAAGAGGCGCGGCAGAAGAGGCGGAGGGGCGCGGGAGAAGAGGCGGAGGGGCGCGGGAGAAGAGGCGGAGGGGCGCGGTAGTAGAATGTAGGGGCACGGTAGAAGAATGGACGGGCGCGCTAGAATAGTGGAGGTGCAAGGTAGAAGATTGGAGGAGCGAGGTAGAAGAGTGGAGGGGCGCGGTAGTAGAGTGGAGGGGCGTGGTAGAAGAGTGGACGGGCACGGTAGAACAGTGGACGGGCGCGGTAGAAGAGTGGAGGGGCGAGGTAGAGTTGTGGAGTGGCGTGGTAGAAGAGTGGAGGGGCGAGGTAGAATTGTGGAGGGGCGTGGAAGAAGAGTGGAGGGGAACGGGAGAAGAGTGGAGGGGCGCGGTAGAAGAGTGGAGGGCGAGGTAGTGCAGTGGAGGGGCGCTGTAATAGATTGCAGTGGCGAGGTAGAATTGTGGAGGGGTATGGGAGAAGAGTGGAGTTGCGCGGTAGAAGAGTGGAGGGGCGAAGTAGAGTTGTGGAGGGGTGTGGGAGAAGAGTGTAGGGGCAAGGGAGAAGAGTGGACGGGCGAGGTACAAGAGTTGAGGGGCGCTGTAGTAGAGTGCAGGGGCGAGGTAGAATTGTGAAGAGGTGTGGGAGAAGAGTGGAGTGGCACGGTAGAAGAGAGGAGGGGCGAGGCAGAGTTGTGGAGGGGTGTGGGAGAAGAGTGGACGGGCGCGGTAGAAGAGTGGACAGGCGTGGTAGAAGAGTGGACAGGCGTGGTAGAAGAGTGGACAGGCGTGGTAGAAGAGTGGAGGGGAGAGGTAGAATTGTGAAGAGGTGTGAGAGAAGAGTGGAGTGGCACGGTAGAAGAGAGGAGGGGCGAGACAGTTGTGGAGGGGTGTGGGAGAAGAGTGGAGGAGCGCGGGAGAAGAGTGGAGGGGCGCGCTAGTAGAATGGAGGAGTGCGCTAGTAGAATGGAGGGGCACGCTAGAAGAGTGGACGGGCGCGGTAAAAGTGTGGAGGGGCGTGGTAGAAGACTGGAGGGGCGCGGTAGAAGAGTGGAGGGGCGCGGTAGAAGAGTGGAGGGATGTGGGAGAAGAGAGGAGGGGCGCTGTAGTAGAATGGAGGGGAAAGGTAGAAGAGTGAAATGGCACGGTAGAAGAGTGGAGGGGCGAGGTAGAGTTGTGGAGGGGTGTCGTAGAAGAGTGGAGAGGCAAGGTAGAAGAGTGGAGAGGCAAGGTAGAAGAGTGGAGAGGCAAGGTAGAAGAGTGGAGAGGCAAGGTAGAAGAGTGGAGGGGCAAGGTAGAAGAGTGGAGGAGCAAGGTAGAAGAGTGGAGAGGCGCGCTAGAAGAGTGCAGGGGCGCGGTAGAAGAGTAGAGGGGCGCGGTAGAAGAGTAGAGGGCCGAAGTAGTAGAATGGAGGGGTGAAGTAGTAGAATGGAGGGGCGCGGTAGAAGAGTGGAGGGGCGTGGTAGAAGAGTGGAAGGGCGCTGTAGTAGAATGGAGGGGCATGGTAGAAGAGTGGAGGGGCGTGGTAGAAGAGTGGAGGGGCGTGGTAGAAGAGTGTAGGGGTGCGGTAGAAGAATGATAATCTGAAAAGAAGTCATGTCTGTCTATAGAAACATATTTAAACTCTGAAATTTGCAGGTCACAATCTCTTGCCCCCCAGGCTGACCCCTTGGCTGTACCTTTGTTGCACATTATGGCCACTGGCTGATGTTTGCCGCTATGTGTGTACACACAGGGATATGTTGGCGCTGTATGTGGGGGAATCCTCCAAACGTGAACAGACCCTTATACATTTATTTAGAACTTACTTTTGACAGTAAGAAACATTGACTTGCTGATGTCTGTGCCCACGCCATTGCTGGCTTGGCACAGGTAATAGCCGATATCCTCTTCGAGCACATGGCGGATGAGTAAGGAGCTGTTTGGCAGAATCTGGATGCGCCCGGTGAGCGGCACAGGGTGGTATTGTTGAGGGTTCCCACTGCCTAGATTGAGACAAGAGAAAAGACAATTGATGAATATAAAAGAGAATCTGACACTTCTTCTGCCGCATGTGCGGAGTGGAGACTTAATGATGTGTGACAGGAAGAGCTGTAGCCCATAGTGTCGCATCACAACACATGATGGGAGGAAGATGCCGCATCTGTTTGATGCCTATATGTCAGTGTAGTGCGGCATAATGGCGATCTGTCACCGCTAAATAGTGCATCAGCGACAGAGCGTCCTGGTAATATGAGGGGTACAGTATGTGTCTATACCACGCCCTCAGGAGCCCCGCTCTCACCTTTGGCATGTTTCCAGACCACCTTAGGAGGTGGATAGCCATCGACGGAACAATTCAGGACCCCGGCTTTACCGTAGATACCGTCCTGGTTGTTAGGCTGAACAACAAATCTGGGGGGCACTGAGACAAAAGGGAAGAAATAAAGCTCCGTGTCACTGCGGATCATAATACAACAACAGGGTGTTTATAATGCATGTCATTACTGCGGCGCGTGCACAATGCAGAGCAGTTTTCTTTGAATCACTAAGAAAAGACGGCACTTTTTTTTTTTTCCCCTTCTTCTTCGAATCCTGTATCGCGCTGATCCTCTTGGAGAAGACTGCAGAACACTTCAGATTTTACGCTGAGCTGCACCAACATGTGAGATTCTTAGGGGATTATAGATTTGAAGTTTATCCTTCCTATAATCATGCAGACCACGGCACCTTGTACCCAAAGAGTCACAGAGCACTGCACCTTGTACCCAAAGACTCGCAGAGCACTGCACCTTGTACCCAAAGACTCACAGAGCACTACACCTTGTAACCAAAGAGTCACAGAGCAATGCACCTTGTACCCAAAGAGTCACAGAGCACTGCACCTTGTAACGAAAGAATCACAGAGCACTGCACCTTGTACCCAAAGAGTCACAGAGCACTGCACCTTGTACCCAAAGACTCACAGAGCACTGCACCTTGTACCGAAAGAATCACAGAGCACTGCACCTTGTACCGAAAGAATCACAGAGCACTGCACCTTGTACCCAAAGAGTCACAGAGCACTGCACCTTGTATCCAAAGACCCACAAAGCACTGCACCTTGTACCCAAAGAGTCACAGAGCACTGCACCTTGTACCCAAAGAATCACAGAGCACTGCACCTTGTACCCAAAGAATCGCAGAGCACTACACCTTGTCCCCAAAGACTCGCAGAGCACTGCACCTTGTACCGAAAGAATCACAGAGCACTGCACCTTGTACCCAAAGAGTCACAGAGCACTGCACCTTCTATCCAAAGACTCACAAAGCACTGCACCTTGTACCCAAAGACCCACAGAGCACTGCACCTTGTATCTAAAGACTCACAGAGCACTGCACCTTGTATCCAAAGAGTCACAGAGCACTGCACCTTGTACCCAAAGAATCACAGAACACTGCACCTTGTACCCAAAGAATCGCAGAGCACTACACCTTGTACCCAAAGACTCACAGAGCACTGCACCTTGTACCCAAAGAGTCACAGAGCACTGCACCTTGTACCCAAAGAATCACAGAGCACTGCACCTTGTACCCAAAGAATCGCAGAGCACTACACCTTGTACCCAAAGACTCGCAGAGCACTGCACCTTGTACCCAAAGACTCATAGAGCACTACACCTTGTACCCAAAGAGTCACAGAGCACTGCACCTTGTACCCAAAGAATCACAGAGCACTGCACCTTGTACCCAAAGACTCACAGAGCACTACACCTTGTACCAAAAGACTCGCAAAGCACTGCACCTTGTACCCAGAGACTCACAGAGCACTGCAACTTGTACCCAAAGACTCACAGAGCACTGCACTTTGTACCCAAAGACTCACAAAGCACTGCACTTTGTACCCAAAGAGTAAAAGAGCACTGCACCTTGTACCCAAAGAGTCACAGAGCACTGCACCTTGTACCCAAATAGTCACAGAGCACTGCACCTTGTATCCAAACACTCACAGAGCACGGCACCTTGTACCCAAAGACTCATAGAGCACTGCACCTTGTACCCAAAGAGTCACAGAGCACTGCACCTTGTACCGAAAGAATCACAGAGCACTGCACCTTGTACCCAAAGACTCACAGAGCACTGCACCTTGTACCCAAAGACTCACAGAGCACTGCACCTTGTACCCAGAGACTCACAGAGCACTGCACCTTGTACCCAGAGACTCACAGAGCACTGCATGCACCTTGTACCCAAACACTCACAGAGCACTGCACCTTATACCCAAAGACTCAGAGCAGTGCACTTTGTACCCAAATAGTCACAGAGCACTGCACCTTCTACCAAAAGAATCACAGATCACTGCACCTTGTACCCAAAGACTCGCAGAGAACTGCACCTTGTACCCAAAGACTCACAGAGCACTACACCTTGTACCCAAAGACTCGCAGAGCACTGCACCTTGTACCCAAAGACTCATAGAGCACTACACCTTGTACCCAAAGAGTCACAGAGCACTGCACCTTGTACCCAAAGAATCACAGAGCACTGCACCTTGTACCCAAAGACTCACAGAGCACTACACCTTGTACCAAAAGACTCGCAAAGCACTGCACCTTGTACCCAGAGACTCACAGAGCACTGCAACTTGTACCCAAAGACTCACAGAGCACTGCACTTTGTACCCAAAGACTCACAAAGCACTGCACTTTGTACCCAAAGAGTAAAAGAGCACTGCACCTTGTACCCAAAGAGTCACAGAGCACTGCACCTTGTACCCAAATAGTCACAGAGCACTGCACCTTGTATCCAAACACTCACAGAGCACGGCACCTTGTACCCAAAGACTCATAGAGCACTGCACCTTGTACCCAAAGAGTCACAGAGCACTGCACCTTGTACCGAAAGAATCACAGAGCACTGCACCTTGTACCCAAAGACTCACAGAGCACTGCACCTTGTACCCAAAGACTCACAGAGCACTGCACCTTGTACCCAGAGACTCACAGAGCACTGCACCTTGTACCCAGAGACTCACAGAGCACTGCATGCACCTTGTACCCAAACACTCACAGAGCACTGCACCTTATACCCAAAGACTCAGAGCAGTGCACTTTGTACCCAAATAGTCACAGAGCACTGCACCTTCTACCAAAAGAATCACAGATCACTGCACCTTGTACCCAAAGACTCGCAGAGAACTGCACCTTGTACCCAAAGACTCACAGAGCACTGCACCTTGTACCCAAAGACTATAAGAGCACTGCACCTTGTACCCAAAGACTCTCGGTACAAGGTGCAGTGCTCTGTGATTCTTTCGGTACAAGGTGCAGTGCTCTGTAAGAATCACAGAGCACTGCACCTTGTACCCAAAGACTCACAGAGCACTGCACCTTGTGCCCAAAGACTCACAGAGCACTGCACCTTGTACCCAGAGACTCACAGAGCACTGCATCTTCTACCCAAAGACTCACAGAGCACTGCACTTTGCACCCAAAGACCCACAGAGCACTGCACCTTGTACCCAAAGACCCACAGAGCACTGCACCTTGTATCTAAAGACTCACAGAGCACTGCACCTTGTATCCAAACACTCACAGAGCACTGCATGCGCCTTGTAACCAAACAATCACAGAGTACAGCACCTTGTGCCCAAAGACTCACAGAGCACTGCACCATGTACCCTAAGACTCACGGGGCACGGCACCTTGTGCCCAAAGACTCACAGAGCACTGCACCTTGTACCCCAAGACTCACAAAGCACTGCACCTTGTGCCCAAAGACTCACAGAGCACTGCACCTTATACCCCAGATCACACAGAGAACTGCATCTTATACCCCAGATCACATAGAGCACAGCACCTTATACCCAAGGACTCACAGAGCACTGCACCTTGTACCCAGAGACTCACAGATCACTGCATGCACCTTGTACCCAAACACTCACAAAGCATTGCACCTTATACCCAAAGACTCACAGAGCACTGCACTTTGTACCCAAAGACTCACATAGCACTGCACTTTGTACCCAGAGACTGAGAGCACTGCACCTTGTCGCTAAAGACTCACAGAGCACTGCATGCGCCTTGTAACCAAACAATCACAGAGTACAGCACCTTGTGCCCAAAGACTCACAGAGCACTGCACCATGTACCCTAAGACTCACGGGGCACGGCACCTTGTGCCCAAAGACTCACAGAGCACTGCACCTTGTATCCCAAGACTCACAAAGCACTGCACCTTGTGCCCAAAGACTCACAGAGCACTACACCTTATACCCCAGATCACACAGAGAACTGCATCTTATACCCCAGATCACATAGAGCACAGCACCTTATACCGAAGGACTCACAGAGCACTGCACCTTGTACCCAGAGACTCACAGATCACTGCATGCACCTTGTACCCAAACACTCACAAAGCATTGCATCTTATACCCAAAGACTCACAGAGCACTGCACTTTGTACCCAAAGACTCACATAGCACTGCACTTTGTACCCAGAGACTGAGAGCACTGCACCTTGTCGCTAAAGACTCACAGAGCACTGCACCTTGTACACAGAGACTCCCAGAGCACTGCACCTTGTACCCAAACACTCACAGAGCACTGCATGCACCTTGTACCCAAACACTCACAGAGCACTGCATGCACCTTGTACCCAAAGAGTCACAGAGCACTGCACCTTATACCCAAAGAGTCACAGAGCACTGCACCTTGTACCCAAAGACTCACAGAGCACTGCACCTTGTACCCAAAGACTCGCAGAGCACTGCACCTTGTACCCAAAGACTCACAGAGCACTAAACCTTGTACCCAAAGACTCACAGAGCACTACACCTTGTACCAAAAGACTCGCAAAGCACTGCACCTTGTACCCAAAGATTCGCAAAGCACTGCAACTTGTACCCAAAGACTCACAGAGCACTGCACTTTGTACCCAAAGACTCACAGAGCACTGCACCTTGTACCCAAAGAGTCACAGAGCACTGCACCTTGTACCCAAAGAGTCACAGAGCACTGCACCTTGTGCCCAAAGACTCACAGAGCACTGCACCTTGTACCCAAAGACTCACAGAGCAGTGCACCTTGTACCCAGAGACTCACAGAGCACTGCACCTTGTACCCGGAGACTCACAGAGCACTGCATGCACCTTGTACCCAAACACTCACAGAGCACTGGACCTTATACCCAAAGACTCAGAGCACTGCACTTTGTACCCAAACAGTCACAGAGCACTGCACCTTCTACCGAAAGAATCACAGAGCACTGCACCTTGTACCCAAAGACTCGCAGAGAACTGCACCTTGTACCCAAAGACTCACAGAGCACTGCACCTTGTACCCAAAGACTCACAGAGCACTGCACCTTGTACCCAAAGACTATAAGAGCACTGCACCTTGTACCCAAAGACTCTCGGTACAAGGTGCAGTGCTCTGTGATTCTTTCGGTACAAGGTGCAGTGCTCTGTAAGAATCACAGAGCACTGCACCTTGTACCCAAAGAGTCACAGAGCACTGCACCTTGTATCCAAAGACTCACAGAGCACTGCACCTTGTGCCCAAAGACTCACAGAGCACTGCACCTTGTGCCCAAAGACTCACAGAGCACTGCACCTTGTACGCAGAGACTCGCAGAGCACTGCATCTTGTACCCAGAGACTCACAGAGCACTGCATCTTCTACCCAAAGACTCACAGAGCACTGCACTTTGTACCCAAAGACCCACAGAGCACTGCACCTTGTACCCAAAGACCCACAGAGCACTGCACCTTGTATCTAAAGACTCACAGAGCACTGCACCTTGTATCCAAACACTCACAGAGCACTGCATGCGCCTTGTAACCAAACAATCACAGAGTACTGCACCTTGTGCCCAAAGACTCACGGAGCACTGCACCTTGTACCCTAAGACTCAAGGGGCACGGCACCTTGTGCCCAAAGACTCACAGAGCACTGCACCTTGTACCCCAAGACTCACAAAGCACTGCACCTTGTGCCCAAAGACTCACATAGCACTGCACCTTATACCCCAGATCACACAGAGAACTGCATCTTATACCCCAGATCACATAGAGCACAGCACCTTATACCCAAGGACTCACAGAGCACTGCACCTTGTACCCAGAGATTCACAGATCACTGCATGCACCTTGTACCCAAACACTCACAAAGCATTGCACCTTATACCCAAAGACTCACAGAGCACTGCACTTTGTACCCAAAGACTCACATAGCACTGCACTTTGTACCCAGAGACTAAGAGCACTGCACCTTGTCGCTAAAGACTCACAGAGCACTGCACCTTGTACACAGAGACTCCCAGAGCACTGCACCTTGTACCCAAACACTCACAGAGCACTGCATGCACCTTGTACCCAAAGAGTCACAGAGCACTGCATGCACCTTGTACCCAAAGAGTCACAGAGCACTGCACCTTATACCCAAAGAGTCACAGAGCACTGCACCTTGTACCCAAAGACTCGCAGAGCACTGCACCTTGTACCCAAAGAATCGCAGAGCACTACACCTTGTCCCCAAAGACTCGCAGAGCACTGCACCTTGTACCGAAAGAATCACAGAGCACTGCACCTTGTACCCAAAGACTCACAGAGCACTGCACCTTGTATCCAAAGACTCACAAAGCACTGCACCTTGTACCCAAAGACCCACAGAGCACTGCACCTTGTATCTAAAGACTCACAGAGCACTGCACCTTGTATCCAAAGAGTCACAGAGCACTGCACCTTGTACCCAAAGAATCACAGAACACTGCACCTTGTACCCAAAGAATCGCAGAGCACTACACCTTTTACCCAAAGACTCACAGAGCACTGCACCTTGTACCAAAAGACTCGAAAAGCACTGCACCTTGTACCCAGAGACTCACAGAGCACTGCAACTTGTACCCAAAGACTCACAGAGCACTGCACTTTGTACCCAAAGACTCACAAAGCACTGCACTTTGTACCCAAAGAGTAAAAGAGCACTGCACCTTGTACCCAAAGAGTCACAGAGCACTGCACCTTGTACCCAAATAGTCACAGAGCACTGCACCTTGTATCCAAACACTCACAGAGCACGGCACCTTGTACCCAAAGAATCATAGAGCACTGCACCTTGTACCGAAAGTATCACAGAGCACTGCACCTTGTACCCAAAGACTCACAGAGCACTGCACCTTGTACCCAAAGACTCACAGAGCACTGCACCTTGTACCCAGAGACTCACAGAGCACTGCACCTTGTACCCAGAGACTCACAGAGCACTGCATGCACCTTGTACCCAAACACTCACAGAGCACTGCACCTTATACCCAAAGACTCAGAGCAGTGCACTTTGTACCCAAATAGTCACAGAGCACTGCACCTTCTACCAAAAGAATCACAGAGCACTGCACCTTGTACCCAAAGACTCGCAGAGCACTGCACCTTGTACCCAAAGACTCACAGAGCACTGCACCTTGTACCCAAAGACTCACAGAGCACTGCACCTTGTACCCAAAGACTATAAGAGCACTGCACCTTGTACCCAAAGACTCTCGGTACAAGGTGCAGTGCTCTGTGATTCTTTCGGTACAAGGTTCAGTGCTCTGTAAGAATCACAGAGCACTGCACCTTGAACCCAAAGAGTCACAGAGCACTGCACCTTGTATCCAAAGACTCACAGAGCACTGCACCTTGTGCCCAAAGACTCACAGAGCACTGCACCTTGTACCCAGAGACTCACAGAGCACTGCATCTTCTACCCAAAGACTCACAGAGCACTGCACTTTGTACCCAAAGACCCACAGAGCACTGCACCTTGTACCCAAAGACCCACAGAGCACTGCACCTTGTATCTAAAGACTCACAGAGCACTGCACCTTGTATCCAAACACTCACAGAGCACTGCATGCGCCTTGTAACCAAACAATCACAGAGTACAGCACCTTGTGCCCAAAGACTCACAGAGCACTGCACCATGTGCCCAAAGACTCACAGAGCACTGCACCTTGTACCCCAAGACTCACAAAGCACTGCACCTTGTGCCCAAAGACTCACAGAGCACTGCACCTTATACCCCAGATCACACAGAGAACTGCATCTTATACCCCAGATCACATAGAGCACAGCACCTTATACCCAAGGACTCACAGAGCACTGCACCTTGTACCCAGAGACTCACAGATCACTGCATGCACCTTGTACCCAAACACTCACAAAGCATTGCACCTTATACCCAAAGACTCACAGAGCACTGCACTTTGTACCCAAAGACTCACATAGCACTGCACTTTGTACCCAGAGACTGAGAGCACTGCACCTTGTCGCTAAAGACTCACAGAGCACTGCACCTTGTACACAGAGACTCCCAGAGCACTGCACGTTGTACCCAAACACTCACAGAGCACTGCATGCACCTTGTACCCAAACACTCACAGAGCACTGCATGCACCTTGTACCCAAAGAGTCACAGAGCACTGCACCTTGTACCCAAAGACTCGCAGAGCACTGCACCTTGTACCCAAAGACTCACAGAGCACTACACCTTGTACCCAAAGACTCACAGAGCACTACACCTTGTACCAAAAGACTCGCAAAGCACTGCACCTTGTACCCAAAGATTCGCAAAGCACTGCACCTTGTACCCAAAGACTCACAGAGCACTGCACCTTGTACCCAGAGACTCACAGAGCACTGCACCTTGTACCCAGAGACTCACAGAGCACTGCATGCACCTTGTACCCAAACACTCACAGAGCACTGCACCTTATACCCAAAGACTCAGAGCAGTGCACTTTGTACCCAAATAGTCACAGAGCACTGCACCTTCTACCGAAAGAATCACAGAGCACTGCACCTTGTACCCAAAGACTCGCAGAGAACTGCACCTTGTACCCAAAGACTCACAGAGCACTGCACCTTGTACCCAAAGACTCACAGAGCACTGCACCTTGTACCCAAAGACTATAAGAGCACTGCACCTTGTACCCAAAGACTCTCGGTACAAGGTGCAGTGCTCTGTGATTCTTTCGGTACAAGGTGCAGTGCTCTGTAAGAATCACAGAGCACTGCACCTTGAACCCAAAGAGTCACAGAGCACTGCACCTTGTATCCAAAGACTCACAGAGCACTGCACCTTGTGCCCAAAGACTCACAGAGCACTGCACCTTGTACGCAGAGACTCGCAGAGCACTGCATCTTGTACCCAGAGACTCACAGAGCACTGCATCTTCTACCCAAAGACTCACAGAGCACTGCACTTTGTACCCAAAGACCCACAGAGCACTGCACCTTGTACCCAAAGACCCACAGAGCACTGCACCTTGTATCTAAAGACTCACAGAGCACTGCACCTTGTATCCAAACACTCACAGAGCACTGCATGCGCCTTGTAACCAAACAATCACAGAGTACAGCACCTTGTGCCCAAAGACTCACAGAGCACTGCACCATGTACCCTAAGACTCACGGGGCACGGCACCTTGTGCCCAAAGACTCACAGAGCACTGCACCTTGTATCCCAAGACTCACAAAGCACTGCACCTTGTGCCCAAAGACTCACAGAGCACTGCACCTTATACCCCAGATCACACAGAGAACTGCATCTTATACCCCAGATCACATAGAGCACAGCACCTTATACCCAAGGACTCACAGAGCACTGCACCTTGTACCCAGAGACTCACAGATCACTGCATGCACCTTGTACCCAAACACTCACAAAGCATTGCACCTTATACCCAAAGACTCACAGAGCACTGCACTTTGTACCCAAAGACTCACATAGCACTGCACTTTGTACCCAGAGACTGAGAGCACTGCACCTTGTCGCTAAAGACTCACAGAGCACTGCACCTTGTACACAGAGACTCCCAGAGCACTGCACCTTGTACCCAAACACTCACAGAGCACTGCATGCACCTTGTACCCAAACACTCACAGAGCACTGCATGCACCTTGTACCCAAAGAGTCACAGAGCACTGCACCTTATACCCAAAGAGTCACAGAGCACTGCACCTTGTACCCAAAGACTCGCAGAGCACTGCACCTTGTACCCAAAGACTCGCAGAGCACTGCACCTTGTACCCAAAGACTCACAGAGCACTACACCTTGTACCCAAAGACTCACAGAGCACTACACCTTGTACCAAAAGACTCGCAAAGCACTGCACCTTGTACCCAAAGATTCGCAAAGCACTGCAACTTGTACCCAAAGACTCACAGAGCACTGCACTTTGTACCCAAAAACTCACAAAGCACTGCACTTTGTACCCAAAGAGTAAAAGAGCACTGCACCTTGTACCCAAAGAGTCACAGAGCACTGCACCTTGTACCCAAAGAGTCACAGAGCACTGCACCTTGTATCCAAACACTCACAGAGCACGGCACCTTGTACCCAAAGACTCACAGAGCACTGCACCTTGTACCCAAAGAGTCACAGAGCACTGCACCTTGTACCCAAAGAGTCACAGAGCACTGCACCTTGTGCCCAAAGACTCACAGAGCACTGCACCTTGTACCCAAAGACTCACAGAGCAGTGCACCTTGTACCCAGAGACTCACAGAGCACTGCACCTTGTACCCGGAGACTCACAGAGCACTGCATGCACCTTGTACCCAAACACTCACAGAGCACTGGACCTTATACCCAAAGACTCAGAGCACTGCACTTTGTACCCAAATAGTCACAGAGCACTGCACCTTCTACCGAAAGAATCACAGAGCACTGCACCTTGTACCCAAAGACTCGCAGAGAACTGCACCTTGTACCCAAAGACTCACAGAGCACTGCACCTTGTACCCAAAGACTCACAGAGCACTGCACCTTGTACCCAAAGACTATAAGAGCACTGCACCTTGTACCCAAAGACTCTTGGTACAAGGTGCAGTGCTCTGTGATTCTTTCGGTACAAGGTGCAGTGCTCTGTAAGAATCACAGAGCACTGCACCTTGTACCCAAAGAGTCACAGAGCACTGCACCTTGTATCCAAAGACTCACAGAGCACTGCACCTTGTGCCCAAAGACTCACAGAGCACTGCACCTTGTGCCCAAAGACTCACAGAGCACTGCACCTTGTACGCAGAGACTCGCAGAGCACTGCATCTTGTACCCAGAGACTCACAGAGCACTGCATCTTCTACCCAAAGACTCACAGAGCACTGCACTTTGTACCCAAAGACCCACAGAGCACTGCACCTTGTACCCAAAGACCCACAGAGCACTGCACCTTGTATCTAAAGACTCACAGAGCACTGCACCTTGTATCCAAACACTCACAGAGCACTGCATGCGCCTTGTAACCAAACAATCACAGAGTACTGCACCTTGTGCCCAAAGACTCACGGAGCACTGCACCTTGTACCCTAAGACTCAAGGGGCACGGCACCTTGTGCCCAAAGACTCACAGAGCACTGCACCTTGTACCCCAAGACTCACAAAGCACTGCACCTTGTGCCCAAAGACTCACATAGCACTGCACCTTGTACCCAGAGATTCACAGATCACTGCATGCACCTTGTACCCAAACACTCACAAAGCATTGCACCTTATACCCAAAGACTCACAGAGCACTGCACTTTGTACCCAAAGACTCACATAGCACTGCACTTTGTACCCAGAGACTGAGAGCACTGCACCTTGTCGCTAAAGACTCACAGAGCACTGCACCTTGTACACAGAGACTCCCAGAGCACTGCACCTTGTACCCAAAGAGTCACAGAGCACTGCACTTTATACCCAAAGAGTCACAGAGCACTGCACCTTGTACCCAAAGACTCGCAGAGCACTGCACCTTGTACCCAAAGACTCACAGAGCACTACACCTTGTACTCAAAGACTCACAGAGCACTACACCTTGTATCCAAAGACTCACAAAGCACTGCACCTTGTACCCAAAGAGTAAAAGAGCACTGCATCTTGTACACAGAGACTCCCAGAGCACTGCACCTTGTACCCAAACACTCAAAGAGCACTGCCTGCACCTTGTACCCAAACACTCACAGAGCACTGCACCTTATACCCAAAGACTCAGCACTGCACTTTGTACCCAAAGACTCAAAGAGCACTGTACCTTGTACCCAAAGACTCACAGAGCACTGCACTTTGTACCCAAAGACTCACAGAGCACTGTACCTTGTACCCAAAGACTCACAGAGCACTGCACCTTGTACCGAAAGACTCACAGAGCACTGCACCTTGTATCTAAAGACTCACAGAGCACTGCACCTTGTATCCAAAGACTCACAGAGCACTGCACCTTGTATCCAAAGACTCACAGAGCACTACACCTTGTGCCCAAAGACTCACAGAGCACTGCATCTTCTACCCAAAGACTCACAGAGCACTGCATCTTCTACCCAAAGACTCACAGAGCACTGCACTTTGTACCCAAAGACCCACAGAGCACTGCACCTTGTACCCAAAGACCCACAGAGCACTGCACCTTGTATCTAAAGACTCACAGAGCACTGCACCTTGTATCTAAAGACTCACAGAGCACTGCACCTTGTATCCAAACACTCACAGAGCACTGCATGCGCCTTGTAACCAAACAATCACAGAGCACTGCACCTTGTGCCCAAAGACTCACGGAGTACTGCACCTTGTACCCTAAGACTCACGGAGCACTGCACCTTGTACCCAGAGACTCACATAGCACTGTACCTTGTACCCCAAGACTCACAAAGCACTGCACCTTGTGCCCCAGATCACACAGAGAACTGCATCTTATACCCCAGATCACATAGAGCACAGCACCTTATACCCAAGGACTCACAGAGCACTGCACCTTGCACCCAGAGACTCACAGAGCACTGCATACACCTTGTACCCAAACACTGACAGAGCACTGCACCTTATACCCAAAGACTCACAGAGCACTGAACTTTGTACCCAAAGACTCACATAGCACTGCACTTTGTACCCAGAGACTGAGAGCACTGAACCTTGTCGCTAAAGACTCACAGAGCACTGCACCTTGTACCCAAACACTCACAGAGCACTGCACCTTGTACCCAGAGACTCACAGAGCACTGCATACACCTTGTATCCAAACACTCACAGAGCACTGCACCTTATACCCAAAGACTCACAGAGCACTGAACTTTGTACCCAAAGACTCACAGAGCACTGCACTTTGTACCCAGAGACTGAGAGCACTGCAACTTGTCGCTAAAGACTCACAGAGCACTGCACCTTGTACCCAAACACTCAAAGAGTACTGCATGCACCTTGAACCCAAACACTCACAGAGCACTGCATGCACCTTGTACCCAAAGAGTCACAGAGCACTGCACCTTATACCCAAAGAGTCACAGAGCACTGCACCTTGTACCCAAACACTCAAAGAGCACTGCACCTTGTACCCAAAGACTCAAGGAGCATTGCAATTTGTACCCAAAGACTCACCGAGCACTGCACCTTGTATCTAAAGACTCACAGAGCACTGTACCTTGAACCCAAAGACTCACAGAGCACTGTACCTTGTACCCAAAGACTCACAGAGCACTGTACCTTGTACCGAAAGACTCACAGAGCACTGCACCTTGTATCTAAAGACTCACAGAGCACTGCACCTTGTATCCAAAGACTCACAGAGCACTGCACCTTGTATCCAAAGACTCACAGAGCACTGCAGCTTGTGCCCAAAGACTCACCGAGCACTGCATCTTCTACCCAAAGGCTCACAGAGCACTGCACTTTGTACCCAAAGACCCACAGAGCACTGCACCTTGTACCCAAAGACCCACAGAGCACTGCACCTTGTATCTAAAGACTCACAGAGCACTGCACCTTGTATCCAAACACTGACAGAGCACTGCATGCGCCTTGTAACCAAACAATCACAGAGCACTGCACCTTGTGCCCAAAGACTCACGGAGCACTGCACCTTGTACCCTAAGACTCACGGAGCACTGCACCTTGTACCCAGAGACTCACATAGCACTGCACCTGGTACTCCAAGACTCACAAAGCACTGCACCTTGTGTCCCAGATCACACAGAGAACTGCATCTTATACCCCAGATCACATAGAGCACTGCACCTTATACCCAGAGACTCACAAAGCACTGCACCTTGTGCCCAGAGACTCATAGAGCACTGCATACACCTTGTACCCAAACACTCACAGAGCACTGCACCTTATACCCAAAGACTCACAGAGCACTGAACTTTGTACCCAAAGACTCACATAGCACTGCACTTTGTACCCAAAGACTCACAGAGCACTGCACCTTGTATCTAAAGACTCACAGAGCACTGCACCTTGTCGCTAAAGACTCCCAGAGCACTGCACCTTGTACACAAACACTCACAGAGCACTGCACCTTGTACCCAAAGACTCACATAGCACAGCACCTTGTACCCAAAGACTCACAGAGCACTGCACCTTGTGCCCAAAGACTGACAGAGCACTGCACCTTGTACCCAGAGACTCACAGAGCACTGCACCTTGTACCCAAAGAGTCACAGAGCACTGCACCTTGTATCCAGAGACTCACAGAGCACTGCACCTTGTACCCAAAGAATCACAGAGCACTGCACCTTGTATCCAAAGACTCGCGGAGCACTGCACCTTGTATCCAAAGACTCGCAGAGCACTGCACCTTATACCCAAAGACTTACAGAGCACTACACCTTGTACCCAAGATCACACAGAGAACTGCATCTTATACCCCAGATCACATAGAGCACTGCACCTTATACCCAGAGACTCACAAAGCACTGCACCTTGTGCCCAAGATCACACAGAGAACTGCATCTTATACCCCAGATCACATAGAGCACTGCACCTTATACCCAGAGACTCACAGAGCACTGCATACACCTTGTACCCAAACACTCACAGAGCACTGCACCTTATACCCAAAGACTCACATAGCACTGCACTTTGTACCCAGAGACTGAGAGCACTGCACCTTGTCGCTAAAGACTCCCAGAGCACTGCACCTTGTACCCAAACACTCACAGAGCACTGCACCTTGTACCCAAAGACTCACATAGCACAGCACCTTGTACCCAAAGACTCAAGGAGCATTGCAATTTGTACCCAAAGACTCACAGAGCACTGCATCTTGTATCTAAAGATTCACAGAGCACTGCACCTTGTCGCTAAAGACTCCCAGAGCACTGCACCTTGCACCCAAACACTCACAGAGCACTGCACCTTGTACCCAAAGACTCAAGGAGCATTGCAATTTGTACCCAAAGACTCACAGAGCACTGCACCTTGTATCTAAAGACTCCCAGAGCACTGCACCTTGTACCCATACACTCACAGAGCACTGCACCTTGTACCCAAAGACTCACATAGCACAGCACCTTGTACCCAAAGACTCACAGAGCACTGCACCTTGTGTCCAACGACTCAAAGCACTGCACCTTGTGCCCAAAGACTCACAGAGCACTGCACCTTGTACCCAGAGACTCACAGAGTACTGCACCTTGTACCCAAAGAGTCACAGAGCACTGCACCTTGTATCCAGAGACTCACAGAGCACTGCATCTTGTACCCAAAGAATCACAGAGCACTGCACATTGTATCCAAAGACTCACAGAGCACAGCACCTTGTATCCAAAGAATCGCAGAGCACTGCACCTTGTATCCAAAGAATCGCAGAGCACTGCCCCTTGCATCCAAAGACTCGCAGAGCACTGCACCTTATACCCAAAGACTCACAAAGCACTGCACCTTGTACCCCAAGACTCACAAAGCACTGCACCTTGTGCCCCAGATCACACAGAGAACTGCATCTTATACCCCAGATCACATAGAGCACTGCACCTTATACCCAGAGACTCACAGAGCACTGCATACACCTTGTACCCAAACACTCACAGAGCACTGCACCTTATACCCAAAGACTCACATAGCACTGCTCTTTGTACCCAGAGACTGAGAGCACTGCACCTTGTCGCTAAAGACTCCCAGAGCACTGCACCTTGTACCCCAGATCCAACAGAGCACTGCACCTTGTACCCCAGATCACACAGAGCATTGCACCTTGTACCCCAGATGACAGAGCATTGTACCTTGTACCCCAGATCACACAGAGCATTGCACCTTGTACCCCAGATCACACAGAGCATTGCACCTTATACCCCAGATCACACAGAGAATTGCACCTTATACCCCAGATCACACAGAGCATTGCACCTTGTACCCCAGATCACACAGAGCATTGCACCTTGTACCCCAGATCACACAGAGCATTGCACCTTGTACCCCAGATCACACAGAGAATTGCACCTTGTACCCCAGATCACACAGAGCATTGCACCTTGTACCCCAGATCACACAGAGCATTGCACCTTGTACCCCAGATCACACAGAGCACTGCACCTTGTACCCCAGATCACACAGAGCATTGCACCTTGTACCCCAGATCACACAGAGCACTGCACCTTGTACCCCAGATCACACAGAGCATTGCACCTTGTACCCCAGATCACACAGAGCATTGCACCTTGTACCCCAGATCACACAGAGCATTGCACCTTGTACCCCAGATCACACAGAGCATTGCACCTTGTACCCCAGATCACACAGAGCATTGTAGCTTGTACTCCAGATCACACAGAGCATTGCACCTTGTACCCCAGACCACACAGAGCATTGCACCTTGTACCCCAGACCACACAGAGAACTGCATCTTATACCCCAGATCACACAGAGCATTGCACCTTGTACCCCAGATGACAGAGCATTGCACCTTGTACCCCAGATGACAGAGCATTGCAACTTGTACCCCAGATCACACAGAGCATTGCACCTTGTACCCCAGATCACACAGAGCATTGTACCTTGCACCCCAGATGACAGAGCATTGCACCTTGTACCCCAGATGACAGAGCATTGCACCTTGTACCCCAGATCACACAGAGCATTGCACCTTGTACCCCAGACCACACAGAGAACTGCATCTTATACCCCAGATCACACAGAGCATTGCACCTTGTACCCCACATGACAGAGCATTGCACCTTGTACCCCAGATGACAGAGCATTGCACCTTATACCCCAGATCACACAGAGAATTGAACCTTATACCCCAGATCACACAGAGCATTGCACCTTGTACCCCAGATCACACAGAGCATTGCACCTTGTACCCCAGATCACACAGAGCATTGCACCTTGTACCCCAGATCACACAGAGCATTGTAGCTTGTACCCCAGATCACACAGAGAACTGCATCTTATACCCCAGATCACACAGAGCATTGCACCTTGTACCCCAGACCACACAGAGCATTGCACCTTGTACCCCAGACCACACAGAGAACTGCATCTTATACCCCAGATCACACAGAGCATTGCACCTTGTACCCCAGATGACAGAGCATTGCACCTTGTACCCCAGATCACACAGAGCATTGCACCTTGTACCCCAGACCACACAGAGAACTGCATCTTATACCCCAGATCACACAGAGCATTGCACCTTGTACCCCAGATGACAGAGCATTGCACCTTGTACCCCAGATGACAGAGCATTGCACCTTGTACCCCAGATCACACAGAGCATTGCACCTTGTACCCCAGACCACACAGAGAACTGCATCTTATACCCCAGATCACACAGAGCATTGCACCTTGTACCCCAGATGACAGGGCATTGCACCTTGTACCCCAGATGACAGAGCATTGCACCTTGTACCCCAGATCACACAGAGCATTGCACCTTGTACCCCAGATCACACAGAGCATTGCACCTTCTATCCACAGACACACGGTGAACGCCATCTTTCTTCCATAGAGCAGAGTACTGTTATTACACCAGAGCCAGCAGAGCCTTGCACCTTGCACTCACTCATGAGGAGCACGGCACCTGTCCCCGAGCCACACAAGGCATGACACCTTCCTCCTAGAACCATGCAGAGCATTGCACCTTACTTACAAAGCCTGGCATGTTAATCAGTGCAGCATAGATGGTTTTATGGTCTGCATTCACCCCATACACAGGATGCTGGAGACAGCTGCAGCCTATTACTGTACGATGGAGCAAATCATGACACATCCAGGACCCAGCGCACCTTTATTCGCCTCTCAGATAACGACACAGCATTTCTAATGTATGCAGAGCATCGCACCTCCCACACATCATACTGCACATACAGCACACATGCCGCTCTGCAGCTCGTCGCACCTTCCCTGGATCAGCCTGCCATATTTATTCCGGGCAGCGCAGACCACTGAATATTTATCTGTATGTGTCTCTGCTCATTATATATTCATGATTATATCAACATGCGGCCCTGAATCACAAGCTCATTACATATTCATGCTTACATTAACACCGCGCATTAAAAACTCGTTAAATCCACAGGGCCCATTAACCCTCTAGAAGCCGTCACTCAGGAGGAAGCCGTCCGAGAGACATCTCGCCATTTCTGACAACTGCGCTCTCCTCCTCTGGTACGGCTTATTTCTAGAAGACGAGCGCCATAGTCTTTGCGTTAAAGGGGAGGTGTAATTAAAGGGCTCTGTACTGAAGTAGGAGTATGTCTACTTACATATACCGCACCTATATGGCCAGGATACAGGATGGAAACGGTCAATATATGACTATACATGGAAGCAACAAGGATCGGGCTGGTGGATTCCAACATGCCCCATCATTTTATCCTTGATGTGTCTGAATGCAGCTTTCTCCCCTCTTTGCATTGAGAACACATGCACGCTCGGATGTATTGCGCATGCTTGTGCATAGAGTGAACGAGCGCTTGGCCTACAGGTGCTCAGACATGAACACAAAAAGATCAGGCATGTTGGAATCAATCAGTCCGATCCCTTTATCACCAAGGGATAATTATAGTCACATCTAGTCTATAGAAATTAGTGAATTCTCAATTAAAGGGGTTGTCCACTACAAGGATATTGATGAACTACCTGGGAATATACACATGCATGCTCAATTCTACAGTATTTTAATGGAGAGAGAAGAGTAAGCTTCTCTTAGACAAGAGAACAAAAAGATCAGGCATGTTGGAATCAATCACCCCGATCCTTTTATCACCCAGAGATAGTTATAGACACATCTCGTCTATAGAAATTAGTAAATTCTCAATTAAAGGGGTTGTCCACTACGAGGATATTGATGACCTATCCTTGAAATATACATATGCATGCTCAATTCCACAGAGCGTGCATGTATCCTCAATGGGGAGAGAAGATTAAGCTTCTTTCAGACATAAGAACAAAAAGATCAGACATGTTGGAATAAATCAGCCCGATCCTTTTATCATCTAGGGATAGTTATAGGCATGTCTCGGCTATAGATCGTGTATCCTGTCCGTATAGATAGCTTTTATGTAAACAGACCTGGGGTAGGTCATCAATATCAGATTGGTGGGGGTCCGACACTTAGCACAACTACTATCTGCTTTTACCAGCTCCGGCAGTGGTTGGTTGTAAAGTATGTGCAGAGCCGGAAAACCACAGTTGATTGGTGTCTGACCCCAATATTACTCTGTCCTAAAAACGTTACTATGGCATCAAACTTGGCATTTGTTTCTGCGGTAACAGGTAAGAAGCCCCACTGACCCCATCCTAAAAACAAGACAAAAGTTAAAGGGGTTGTTCATCTTTTCGGACAATTTTTTGTTTTTCTTCTTACATAAACACATGTAATTTGTGCTAAAAATAATTTTTGCAATTGGGTTTCATTAAAAATTTTGCACCGGTGGCCTTTTATAGCCTCCGTGGTGCACGGTCTTTCACTGGCTGCAGAATGAGTTAACTGAGAATCCATCAGTTGATCCTCTAAGCTCCTTTCTAAGCTCCTCTCAGCTGATTTATGGCCACATCAAAGTTTAAAGTGTCTAGAAACAGAGTCTGTAAAAACTAAATGGTGCAAAACTTTTTGTGAAACCCAATTGCAAAAATGATTTTTAGCCTCAAATACATGCATTTCAGCAAGAAAAAAAATGTTCCAAGAGATGGGCAACCCCTTTAAGTTTAGAATTTTTTATCCTTATTTCTGCAGTGATGTCCTCATTTCCCCGCGTTTCCCCCACCGATCTTCACCGTTGGGTTTTGATAGAGAAATTTCATAGAATTCAACCATTTGTATTCAGATGGGAACATCTCTACTCGACTAGTGGAGGAAATAAAGAACCAATAAAGGTAAAGTAGCCACGTAAAATAAGGACGCGCCGTGGCCAACATATGGAAAATGAGGTTCTTGTAGAACGTTTATTCTAGGAGGTCCATTGGGCTCCAGATGACCGATCTTCCCTTAATTTGATTTGGTTGAGGTCCAGGAAAATCTTCATTTTTGGTCGGTGACGGATTTCGGGATGGCCATTACAAGATGTTTCCCGCTCCCAATATGGGTGAGAAATGGAACGATGTCACTGAATACCAGGATTACACCATGGACAAGTTGGTGGGAACGTACGAGTCCTGCTAAATGTCCGAAGCCACCACACCAGGGTTACTGACCATACATGTTCAAGAAAGGGTCCCTCAATCATTCCCTCAAAAGTAGACCCCATTGTTTAGGGAGTTCTCCTGATAACACCACTTAAAAAAAAACAACTGTGCTTTACTCACCCTCCCCAGATCCAGTGTTGAGTCTCTGCCCCCGATCCCGGTGTCTGGTATTGTCTGCAGCCAATTACTGAGCTTAGCGTCTCTGCCCAAGTTGACGGCATGAGCACTCAGAGCCACTGAGCTCAGTGATTGGCTGCAGCACGTCAAAGACACTGGAAGCAGTGATAAAAACTCAGTGCTGGACCTGAGAAGGGTGAATAAAGCACGGATTTGTTTTATAACAATAAAGTTTGACCGGGAAATGAGATTTTTTCCAAAATCGAAAAACGCCTAAATGTATTAGGATTGGTGATGAATTTATAACCCCAAGGGTCGGATCATCGCTGATCAAGACTAGAGAAAAGAGGCATGCATGTGTTACCATCACTTCTATAGATATTGAATTCAGCGTTGGCCGAGCATGCTGAGCCATTTAGATTGCAAGCACGGAGACCCCCGGAGCTTCGGATTGTTTGGACCCCAAATGTTCATTTCTCTATCTGATTGGGGGAATAAATGAGGTCCAGTGTCCCTCCTTGTGAATGAAGTGGTAGTGCGTAGGCATCAACACTCCTCCATTCACTTCTATGGGGTCTACGTCAGCTGCACATGCATTACCACCACTTCTATACTCAGTGGATAGAGCGATGGACACGCATGAGCACTACCGATCCATTGACATGGTGGGCACCAGATCCCTGTTCTTGGACCTTAACTTTCTCATCTATCTGATCACAAGAGAGGGGGTCCTCCTTGTCAAGTGGCATTCCATGGAGTCTATGGCAGATGGACGCGCATGTATTACCACCAGAACGGAACGCTGGTTGCGCACGCGCACTACTGATCCATTCACATGGTGGGCACAGGATCCCTGTTCTTGGACCCCAACTGATCATAAGAGAGGGGGTCCTCCTTGTCAAGTGGCATTCTATGAAGTCTATGGATGCGCTTGAGTTACCACCAGAATGGAGAGCTGGTCGCGCATGTACACTACCGATCCATTCACATGGTGGGCACCGGATCCCTGTTCTTGGACCCCAACTGTCACGAGAGAGGGTGTCCTCCTTGTCAAATGGCATTCCATGGAGTCTATGGAAGATGCACACGCATGTGTTAATGCCACCAAAACGGAATGCTGGTTGCGCATGCGCATTACCGATCCATTCACATGGTGGGCACAGAATCCCTGTTCTTGAACCCCAACTGATCATAAGAGAGGGGGTCCTCCTTGTCAAGTGGCATTCTATGAAGTCTACGGAAGATGCAAGCGCATGTGTTACCAACAGAATGGAACACTGGTGGCGCATGCGCACTACTAATCCATTCTAACAGGATCACTTGGAACCCAACCAATCATATACTTGTGGACAGGTGGTAGGACAACCACTAACTTCACAGAGAATGGAAAAGTCACAGTTAAAGGCGTATTCTCATCTTCTCTTACCGCGCACTATGAGCTGCCTCTCCCGGCTCACCGTAGCCGCGTCATTACTTGCTATGCAGGTGTAGTTGCCATTATGCTTGAGGGACACGCTGGAGATCTGCAGGGAGCTCATGAATTCCTTGGTCTCAATAGTGATGCCCGAGCTGGAGACTATAACCTGCCCATCCTTGCGCCACGTGATCCGAATGGGCATATCTCCGGAGGAAACCACGCATGGGATGTAAAGTAGCTGTCCAATGGAGGCAGGAGGGAACTCAAAGGGCTGAATAAGTGGCGGCACTGCGGGTAGACAGAGACATAAGCAGTCATTAAAAAGAAAAACATAGAAGCTGCATTGCTTAGAATTTGTGCCGTCTGTCCCTCTGTAATTCCTCCTGGAAAAGTATATATTGACAGCTAGAACTTACCATTCCCTTGTCATTGTGCTGCCTGACACTGTACAATCTGGAGCTCATGTTTAGGCATCATTTTCTGCACCAAAACTGTGTAAGTTTCTAATTTTTTTTTTTTTTGATTGAAAAGAAGAATAATTGACCTAAATTTTAAGACAAGTTTATTAAAGGGATGTTCCACTCATGACACATTTAAAGGATATGCCATAAATTTCCGATAGAGGAGAGTCCCACACATCAGGAATCGCTTTACATTCATCTCTATGGCAGATCCAAACATCGTGCAACCCCCGTTCTTGACATTTACACGGGATTTATCTGACATTTATGGCATATTTGGTCAATAGGTGCAAAATTTTCCAGCAACCCCTTTAACTAGAAAGTCTAAAAAATTATATAATCATATAATTTATATAAGATTATATAAATTATATAAAATGTATAATTTACAAATAAATTTATAAATAATTGAATATACATAAATATTTGATTGGGTTGCATTAAAAATGTTGCACCGTTTGCCTTCTATGGCTGCAGAATGAGTTAACTGAGCCCTATGTCAGTGAGCTCATCATGATGTTCTAACTCTTATCTGTCTTTTTTTTTTTTTTTAAACTGATTTATGACCACAGCAATGTTGAAACAGCCTGTAAAAGCCAAACGGTGCAAAATTATTAATGAAACCCAATTGCAAAAATAATTTTTAGCCCTAAATACATGCATTTAAGTAAAAAAAAAAAATATGGTCAACCCCTTTACGTGTTGGGTGCCTTTAACATATCTGTAACCAATGATTCTAAATATATAATTTATTTGACTGGCGTCAGAAATAAATGTAGTCTGTAGAACTTTAGGGGCCACTTGAACATTTTAGAAGCCTGACAATAAGAACTTTCATAGGCATCAAACAAAAAAAAGAGTGACGGCGCTATGCCGGAGGATCCAGACTGTTATGTGAGGACATGATGCAGAATATATAGGACTTGTAGCAGCTGGAAGTGAGCGCAGTAGATGTGCCCGGCCACAGCGGCGGTGTAAAGTAACGCAGGGAAGCCGTGCACAATCTCAGTCTATTCATTAGGAAGGATCTCTCCCCGGGTGCTCCTGAATAATTGATGCGCTGGAGAAGCTTTTAAGTCTCCGGCAGATCTAGGAGACCGCGACGGACACATTATTTTTTAAAAGCCAACAAACACTACGGAGAACAGCGAGCAGGGGCTGGGAGTAAAGGGCAGGGCATTAATACGCTGTGTTTACACAGCAGGTCCCTGTGCTGGGGCTTGTCGGAGAAACAGATCAGGGGTGAGGAGGGGGCCGCGTCGTGCAGCAGCGAGCCACAGCGCTACGTAGAACGGAGCAAAGACTTTGGCGTATGAGGGGTTAACTCTCCGCAAGACGGATGGATATCACCCCAATTCAGTCGACATAGGGATGATAAAATGAAGAAAAGGGGTCCCCATTGGAGACACTTTATTTTTATTTTCTTTTTATAAAATGCATGTCATCGGGGCTAAAAAAAAAAAAATAATAATTTTTACAATTAGGTTTCATTTAAAAATTTGCACCGTTTGTCTTCTGTAGCCTCTGTTGCAGAATGAGTCAACTGAGAATCAGTCAGTGACAGGCTGGTGGTGATTTTGTAACATTTATCTGGAATTTTTTCTAATTGATGGAAGCAAAATAGAAGCAGAAAGTCCTTGGAAGGGCTGAAACGTCTTGTTGTTCATTGACTTGTGAAATAAATGAATTGATCTTCAACACGTGAGTGCCGGGATCTTTTTGCTTCCTTTGGATACTATCCCTCCATGTGCACCACCTCGCAGTAGCCGGTGTGCCCACTATACTCTTCTACTACATTTTTTCTAATTGATGACCACAGACGACATCAAAGTTGAATAAGCCGGGACACAACTTGTAAAAGCCAAAGTGTGCAAAATTTTGCAAGAATTTTTTTATAGACCCAAATACATGCTAAAGGGGTTTGTCCAGGCTTGGGGATCAAGTCTGCAGTCATTCTATGTGACTGCATACTTGTGACTGGGCGTGTGACCGCATGTCTGAGATTTGCACACATGCAGTCACATGCCGACTAGACGTGTGTGGCCTTGCTCAATGTAAGTGAACTGAGCGAGGCCGAACACGTCTAGTTGAAGTGTGACCGGAAGTTTGAAAATCACATGACCGCCTAGAGCAGGCACTGGAGAATCTTGACAGTGCACTGTGAGGATTCCCAAATATGCAGCCACATAGAGTGACCTCAGACTAGAGCCCCAAGTCTGGACAACCCCTATAAGTATCCAAATGTGGTAACTCCTAAACGCCTATGCAGCAGTTGTGCTTTGTGTGCCTTAATAAGGACCTGTCACCTCTCCTGCCTAAATACGTGCATTTTTCATGAAGAGGCAAGTTTTATTTTTTCTTTAAAGTACTTCACAGTTCCGTCCCTCTGTTACACCTCCTGGAAATGTATGAGTAAACTGACAAGTAGGTGTTATCAGTTGTGGGCCGATCCTTGCCCTCTCTGAAATTGATCAGGGACAAGCCCCTTTTGACACATTGGACTTGTTGCTCGCAGTAATCAATATATTCAAGCAATTTTCAGGAGGAATAACAGAGGGATGGTATAATGCAAAGTGTAAGATCAGATGCTATTTTAGGCTGAGTTCACACGATGCGTTTTTCATGCGTTTCCGCTGCGTTTTTGCAGTTGCGTAAACGCCGCGGAAACGCATGAAAAACGCATGGTAGAAGGGCAGCAATGTTCCCCAATAGAAATCCGCATGTGCTGTGCCCATGATGCGGATTTTTCCGCAGCGTAAACGCTGCGGTCAAAAATCCGCAGCATGTCAATTAATTTTGCGGAAACGCTGCTCTTTTGCCGCCATTGACTTGCATTAGACCGCATGGAATCCGCATCACTGTATATGTTGATGCGCTTTTCATGCGGTCTAATGTGCGGATGGTACCCGGGTGTGGAGGAGAGGACTCTCATCCAGACCCAGGTACCATTAACAAAAAAAAGAATAAAATAAAAAATATATATATTCTCACCTTCTGACGGCCCACGCAGCGCTCCTGTTTGATTCACCGCACTTCGCGGTTGAATGAAGAAGGACCTTCGCTGACGTCAGAGTCATGTGACGGGTCACGTGACGCTGACGTCGGAAGGTCCTAAAGTCTTCACTGCCGGCAGCCGGGACCGAGCGAAGCAGGACACCGGGGGCCATCAGAGGGTAAAGTATATATTTATTTTTTATTTTTTGACATTCACACACTATATAAATCCATGCCGGTTGCATGGATTTATATAGTGTGAAGTTGACAAGCACTTTCCAAGTGATGCTAAAATCGCTTGGGAAGCGCTTGTCAACCCGCATGCGGAAATGAAAGTGAAGACCGCTTCATTTCCGCATGTCCCTGGCAGGAAACCGCATGTACAATCCGCATGTACAATCCGCATGTACAATCCACATGCGTTTTTTCCTGCCAGAGAGATGCAGAAATGCTCAGGAAAAAATCCTGAGCATTTCTGCATTGTGTGCACATACCCTTATAAGAATTTGCGGATTTAGTAGGACAGACAATGTCAGGAGTGGTGAGAGATCCGATGTTATGCTCTTGGACTACATGTGAACGATTTTGTTTCAATGTATCAGGATAAAGTCTAGGATGGGAAAGAGATTGTACTGCTAATACATTGTAACAAAACCCGCAGCTGTGAGCAGGACTAGGTCAGGAGGGGCTTGCTTTTACCTATGAAAAACCACAGATGGTGCATAAGAGTTTTACCTATAGTTGGGACATATGGCAGCTATTAGTCTTAAAAGGATTGTCCTGTTAACAGCATTTATCGCCTGTCCTCTAGAAAGATGTATTATGGCTGCAGGGCTCCTATAGACCCATAGAAATGAATGATTTTGGGGTTATATTACCACTCTCAGACACACAAAAGTGAGTAGTCCAGATGGTCACACATATGAACCACCACTGCCACAGACCCATAGAAGTGAATGAGCATGGCACATGCACACTACAGCTCCTGAAAACCCATAGAAGTGAATGAGCATAATGCATGCACAGTACAGCTCCTAAGGAACCATAGAAGTGAATGAGCATGACAAATGCACACTACAGCTCCTGAAAACCCATAGAAGTGAATGAGCATACGCACTACAGTTCCTAAAGACCCAAAGAAGTGAATGAGCATAACGCATGTGCACTACAGCTCCTAAGTACTCATAGAAGTGTATGAGCATGACGCATGCGCACTACAGCTCCTAAGTACTCATAGAAGTGAATGAGCATGACACGTGCACTACATCTCCTAAGTACTCATAGAAGTGAATGAGCATGACGAATGCGCACTACAGCTCCTAAGGAACCATAGAAATGAATGAGCATGACACGTGCACTACAGCTCCTAAGTACTCATAGAAGTGATTGAGCATGACGCATGCGCACTACAGCTCCTAAGGACCCCTAGAAGTGATTGAGCATGACACATGTGCACTACAGCTCCTAAAGACTCAGAGAAGTGAATGAGCATGACGCATGCGCACTACAGCTCCTAAGTACTCATAGAAGTGAATGAGCATGACGAATGCACACTACAGCTCCTAAGGAACCATAGAAGTGAATGAGCATGACGCATGCGCACTACAGCTCCTAAGTACTCATAGAAGTGAATGAGCATAACACATGTGCACTACAGCTCCTAAGTACTCATAGAAGTGAATGAGCATGACGCGTGCACTACAGCTCCTAAAGACCCATAGAAGTGTTTGAGCATAACACATGTGCACTACAACTCCTAAAGACCCAGAGAAGTGCGTGAGCATGACGCATGTGCACAAAAGCTCCTAAGGAACCATATAAATGAATGAGCATGATGCATGTACACTACAGCTCCTAAGGACTCATATTAGTGCGTGAGCATGATGCATGCGCACAAAAGCTCCTAAAGACCCATAGAAGTGAATGGAGCAGTTGTCTTGCACAAGCAATTCCCTGACTGGTGGTCAATGCTCCATTCATTCAGAGGACTTTGCAGTGAATGGGACTAGGTTGCAATACTGTGCACAATCTGAGAACAAATCGGAAAAATCTGTCACACTTTTACAGCTGCAGACATCCCCTTTAAGTATAATATGCATAAATCTCAACTATTATTTGCAGCTTTTGGTGAGAGATGCAGTAATACCCTCTGTATCTGGGATATGTGTATGTATGTGCAAAAGCTTCAATGTTATGAGTACATTGGTTATAGCACTGTGCACAAACTTGGAAAAATAGCTGCCACACTTTATAGTTGAGGACATCCCTTTTAGGTAAGAATAATATGCATAAATTATAAAGATTATTTGCAGTTTTTGGTGGGAGATGCAGCAATACCCTCTGTATCTGGGTTATGCATATGGGGATGTATGTGCAATAGCTTCAATATCATGAGTGTGCAGGTTAAGGAGCTGTCGTGAAGTCACAGCATTGTACGTCAATGTCCGGGTTGTTGTGTGCACAATGGGTTCATCTCTTATTTGCCCTCTGACCTTTCACGGTGATGTGGACGCTCTGGCTGATGGAAAGCTGGGGTTGTATGAGGACGCTGCACAGGTATTCGCCTTCATCCATTCCCTTCTGGACGTCGCTCAGCATCAGGGTCCCGTTCTCGAACACCACCTGCCTGTGGTTATCGGGCAGCAGCAGCGAATCCTTGTACCAACTGATGAAGTAGTAGGGATACCCAATTACCCGGCAATGAATGAAGCTATCCCTTCCAGCCACTGCCGTCAGGTTCTTCATAGGTCGGATACTAGGCGGTCCTGAAGTGAGGTGCAGGGAAAGTACATTAGGTGGACACAAATCAAGGAGATACGGAAGAGTTGGGGGCAAGAACGTTAAAGACAAAGAAATAAGAGAAGACGACCCCCTCCCCCGGGGAGCAGTGAAAAACTCATACGGAAATTATTAAAAAGTGAGAAAAAGTGCAGAAAAGAGAGAAAGATGAACCAAAAGGGAAGGTGAAAGGGAGGAATATGGCATATGAAGGATAACCGGCGGATTAGAGGATGGAGAGAAATGAAAGATTTCACATAAATGAAGGATTACAGCAGGAGACTAAAGCCGACAGATATTTAGAAATGTTTTGCATTACGGAAGAATCTACTATTCGATATCCATTTATTAGCGCTAAATATTAAAGGGAATGTATTATCGGAAAATGGCCTGTGTTTTTATGTTTAAATAGAATTATTTATTTTTTACATTTTTTAAATTTTATTTTTTGTAAACTGAAATCTTGCAGTTTGCACTTTGAGCCTCATAATAGGCTGAGACTTTCTGTTCTGTACAGATCACTTCTCAGCAATTATCTCATCATAACAGACAGGATTACAATGACCTCTATATACCAGAGATAATACAGGATCCACCATTCACACAGCAGATGTCACAGCTCACCTCCTCCTGCTGTACAATATACAGGAGATAACACAGGATCCATCACTCACAATAGATGATGTCACAGCTCACCTCCTCCTGTACAATGACTGATAACACCATTATATACAGTAGATAACACAGGATCCACCATTCACAATAGGTGATGTCACAGCTCACCCCCTCCTCCTCCTGTACAGTGACTGATAACACCATTATATACAGTAGATAACACAGGATCCACCATTCACAATAGGTGATGTCACAGCTCACCTTCTCCTCCTCCAGTACAATGACTGATAACACCTCTATATACAGTAAATAACACAGGATCCACCATTCACAATAGGTGATTTCACAGCTCACCTCCTCCTCCTGTACAATGACTGATAACGCCTCTATATACAGTAGATAACACAGGATCCACCATTCACAATAGGTGCTGTCACAGCTCACCTCCTCCTCCTATACAATGACTGATAACACCTCTATATATTGTAGACAACACAGGATCCACCATTCACAATAGGTGATGTCACAGCTCACCTCCTCCTCCTATACAATGACTGATAACACCTCTATATACAGTAGATAACACAGGATCCACCATTCACAATAGGTGATGTCACAGCTCACCTTCTCCTCCTCCTGTACAATGTCTGATAACACCTCTATATACAGTAGATAACACAGGATCCACCATTCACAATAGGTGATGTCACAGCTCACCTCCTCCTCCTCCTGTACAATGACTGATAACACCTCTATATACAGATAACACAGGATCCACCATTCACAATAGGTGATGTCACAGCTCACCTTCTCCTCCTCCAGTACAATGACTGATAACACCTCTATATACAGTAAATAACACAGGATCCACCATTCACAATAGGTGATTTCACAGCTCACCTCCTCCTCCTGTACAATGTCTGATAACATCTCTACATATAGTAGATAACACAGGATCCAACATTCACAATAAGTGATGTCACAGCTCACCTCCTCCTCCTGTACAATGACTGATAACACTTCTATATACAGTAGATAACACAGGATCCATCACTCACAATAGATGATGTCACAGCTCACCTCCTCCTCCTCCTATACCATGACTGATAACATCTCTATATAGGAGATAACAGTATCCTCCATGTACATTTGATGATGGTCACAGCTCACCTCCTCCCCTTTCTTGCACAATGACCTCTGCACAGATTACAGAGCATGCTGACAACACTCTTGTATAACAGTCAATCAACATCTACTGTCTGTTATTTTATAGAAAGCTGAGCTGAACTTTGATGTGGTCACAAATGAGCTGAGAGGAGTCCATAAAGAAGACAGACAAGAGAGTTACAAACTCAAGTTACTACAAGCTCACTGACGGATTCTCAGTTAACTCGTTACGCAGCCAGCAATGTGAAGGAAAACTTATTGATCGGTGTGGGTCTTACTACTGGGACCTGCACGGATAGGAAGAACGGGGCACTTTTATCCCTGCTAGACAGGCGCAGCATTAGGCATGCTCCACTTGTTTCCTATGGGGCTACAGAGAACTGAGTTTGGGTTTTTCTGAGAATCAATGGAGCAGCAATTGGGCAGGTATGCTGCTGCTTGATTCTAAAAGCATCCCGTTCAGCACGGATCCCAGCAGTCGGACCCCCACCGATCAATAAATTATCAACTGTCCTGCTGATAGGCGATAATTTGTTTTCAACCCCTTTAAGCTCTTAGTCTATGGATGCAGTAATCAGACCGATGATGGATAAAACCTCTTCGCCTGCTCTCCCAGACACCCGACGGCTCAACTACACTGGAAATAACAGCCACCTTGCAATTTTTGGATACTCCGTCCTGCGCACATGGCAGGTTGGAGGCCATACATCTCCATAATGTCAGATAGGTAAAGTAATGACCGGCAAAGGTTCACGGGCAGCCATAATCCGTTATTTCGCTACAAGTCTAAGCGTGGCTCTTTATCTCTTGACTTTTGGGACCACCTAACAGTAACAGCGTGCACAGTGCTGCCGGGAGTCCACCACCAATCCTAGATGGGGGGACTGAAGGGATATTTATCAAAAGCTCGGTTTTGCTGGCGCCGTTTCAAAGCATCTGCACAATTTGCATAACAAACGGCCAACGAAGGCGATTTTGTCAAAACAGGAGGCTTTCTTCCTGCAAAACTGTGGGGTTTACAGGCTTCATATTTTGTTAATTCAGTGTTTTTCTGCAAGGGAGGGGTAAATCTGCCCAAAAAACACTGGCTGGTGTATACCTGGGGCTGTATAATGCCATACAAATGTAACAATACTAAGAAAAAGGTGAGATCTGCAGCAAAGGAAACAATGTGACTTCATGAATGTATCACCGCTGCAATAATTAACTCTATGGCAACCAGATACCTGCCTCTTAAAGGGATCCGGGTGGTTAATTAATAGAGGTCAAAAAGGCTTCTAAATGGGGGAATAAAGACCATCCGGAGGACGGAGTTAACTCGTTCATTTTTTAGGAGTAAAAAGAAATGCTGACAAATCGATTTGCAACATATTAATTTGGAGATCGATGAAAGCCGATGAGCGCGGGGGGCCGACGCCTGGTAAACAATGAGATATTTATGATTGTCGGCGAGCGGCAGATTTATGGCCGCTAATGAAAATGTGATGTGAAGGAGCAGAAACGTGAATCGCCCCGAGATCTGATTACAGGCTGCAAATTAGCTAATACATAGCCTTGGAGGATCTTATGGGTCTCAAGCTAGAAGGTATAAATCAGAGCAATACTTTTATTTCTCAGGGTAGTGATCAACTTAACACAAAAGTATGGCCAGTAGTCATCTATCTCTGCTCTATAAAGCCTGAGCTGTCAATCAGAGAAGAGGGCAGGGGGGTAGAGGGGAAAATAAGCAGGTGGGAAAGTGCACTTAAATGTTTGGTGCACTGAGCGCCTGGAGTTGGGGTGAGCAGTCATTCCCTATAAAGGTTATGGATATATAATTTTGCAATGGGAGCCTATTCTGAATTTAAATCGTTTGGTTTCTACAGACTCTATGTGTGACAGTACATAGCTAACTGCAGAAGGAGCTGGTTCTGACCACAGGATATGTAACCCTTATCTCCCTTCTCCCGAACCATCTTCTAAGATGATTTATGACCACATCGAATCACCTGCAAAGATCAAAATTAAATTTTTATCTGGCCATAAATCATCTGCAATGATAGTTCAGGAGAAGACTTAAAGATTTCAGCTGTCATTTGCAAGGATTACAATCATCACCAGCAAAGATTACAGCCGTCGCCTGCAAAGATTACAGCCGTCGCCTGCAAAGATTACAGCCGTCGCCTGCAAAGATTACAGCCGTCGCCTGCAAAGATTACAGCCGTCGCCTGCAAAGATTACAGCCGTCGCCTGCAAAGATTACAGCCGTCGCCTGCAAAGATTACAGCCGTCGCCTGCAAAGATTACAGCCGTCGCCTGCAAAGATTACAGCCGTCGCCTGCAAAAATTACAGCCGTCGCCTGCAAGGATTACAGCCGTCGCCTGCAAGGATTACAGTTGTCATTCTGCGGTGCACTGTGATACATAGAGGATGTAGAACAATTCCAAATTTTTTATAAATCTGTAATGCAAAGATGATTTTTAGCATTATTATATTAAGTAAAACACGCTTCTCGGGATCTGATTTTCATTGAATTGACCGTCCTTTCTATACATAGTCAGTGGCGTGCCATTCCTTTCACATACTATGGAGCTGACGAGGACCTTGTACAGTTCCTTTTTATCGGCCTGGCCGTGGTTGTGCTCGGTCTCCACTGAATGTATTAAGGAATCAAATGTTGATGAAGTATAAACCACAGAACATTGCGTCGTCTGTCTGTTCACCCAGCTGTGAAGCAATTTTTCCATAGAAGCAGAATATTTTCTAGAACGGCTTCTTTCAAAAATTAGCTCTGGGGGATATCGCTTCTCATTAAAGGAGAATCAGCAGAAGTATTGAGTCTTACAGGCAATGCTCCATGGGAAAAAAGTATGCAAATTAGCTCCCCTTCAGAAATGGATAAAACTGTCTCTGTACTGATGCAGGGGAGGGGGGGGGGGGGGGGGGGGAGTACCCCAAAACAAAGAAACTACCCAATAGGTGGCAGTAGGAACTGTTTTCTTCCTTCTGGTGGAGAGCTGCCAATCTAATAGCAAAATTGAGATAAAGACGCAGCCCCATACATATTATTGTAACTAAGTTGGCTGAGGCCACTAGTTCTGATGTGTTGGGGGCTTCCTGACTCTTCTACAGGTGACGTTAGGGGATTTTTTACTTCCTTAAATGAATGCGTTTCTTGTTAAAAATCATTATAGGGTTTCATTAAAAATCTTGTACCGCCTGCTTTCTATAGCTTGTGGGTTACATTGTCAATTGCTGGCTTTAGAATGAGTTAACTGAAAATCCTTCAGTGAGCTCGTTCTAATGTTCAAATGGAGGAATTTCTAACTTTTATCTTTTTTTTATTTAGCGTCTCTCAGCTGATTTATGACCAAAGATCACATCCAAATTGAAGGAACATGGACACAATGAAATTACTGGAGACCTCTCAAATTAATAGCCCGGGGCCATTTCTTCCTCTCCGGCGCCTGAACAATACACAGGCACGGCACGAACTCCCAATTATCGGAGAGTTTTTTTCTTACTTTATATGACCTGTGCACCAGACCGCTATTTAATTCATTTACTTATAAAATATGTATAAATATTCAAATCTGGCGTCCTCACGGGCAACACATCAGTACCATCAATCACGCGATTCCCAGGAAAGCGCAAGCAGACGCGGCCTTTTAAAAACAGAAACTCTAAGGAGGATAATTGCTTGCAGATTAGAAGGAGCGATTGATTGCAAACGGTAAATTATAAATCTCCGGTACGTAATAAAGCGGTAATAACAAATTCAGAAGTGATACCGGGGGGAAATAGTACCGATACCGGGGGGATAAAAGTACTGATACAATGGCCGTACTAATTTCCCCTGACCAGCTGTGGGACTCTTACAAGGCAGGAGGCCAACAGCAAGAAAGCTTGGCAGTAATTAAAGGGCAAGTTAACATTTAAATATTTTTGTTTAGTAGTGTTTATGGGTGGGGGTCCGAGTCCTGAGACCCCAATGACTGCTCAAATCAAGAGATAAAGGGGCTCAGCTTATTTTTGAGTGGTAAATGGACCAAGAGACTTTCACTGCTCTTCTCAAGGATGAACTGAGTGCTTCTACCCCTTAAAGAGTAACCGTCTATACTTATTTTTTATTTCATAAATCATTAGTAGATATGAAAGTAAGAAATTTTATAATATATCTTATCAGAGAAATCTGCTTCTTTTTCCTCCTGGACTGCTCATTCATTCTCAAAATTCTTAATTCACAGGTAGAATGGGTCTTCAGGGAATTCAGGTTTTCCCATTACTGAGATAGGAAATGACAGTTGGTGCTCATAGAGTTCTATGGAGAACTGTAACAGAATGTCTGTTTCTGCCTCTAGCTCCTTCCCTCTCCAGAAGAGGAAATGACAGTTGGTGTTTTCTCAGTAATGTAACAATCTGTCTTCACTGAATACAGATTTTATCCCTTGAGTTCAGGAAGAGAAAGAAGCAGGATTTCTCTGATGAGATATATTACAAAGTTGCCGATTTTCATGTGAAATATTGATTTCTGAAATAAAAATTAAAGTGACGGTTACACTTTAAAGCCACATGGAATGGATGTTTGTGGGGGTCTCCCGATTCTCCCCCCCTTCCCCAACAGATGATGTTGGTCGAAAATCAGAATCAACAGATTTGAATTTATTTTCCCTGATCGTTTTGATCTGTAGGCAGAAGAGCAGAGTCTGGCAGAGGATTACTCTGCTGTCCCCATGGAGAATACATAAATGGCCAACTGAGAGTTCATGTATATGGGCAGGAGTGTAATGATCGCGGTGGCACAGAGTGCGACCACGACTGGGACCGTGCAGGAAGAGGGCACACCGACGGCAACAGCTATTCCAGCTGGATGTGCGTTCAAGGATGAAATGTATTGCAGCGCAGAGGCCCGACGGATGACACCCCGCATGGCAATACACGCTGCCGGCCAATCAAAGGAGGCAGCTGACTTCAGAGTGCAAGTCACTGGTGGCGTATGACAGTGACATCATGCGCTGCCCATCGCGTGCACGCTGAAGTCAGCTGCCGACTTCTGCCCCAGGTATGGAAGAGGATGACGCACCCCTTGGAAGCAGGGGAAGGTGAGTAGAATTGTTTATTCGTTGATAAAGAGCCGCAGAACAGGGATATTATTACTAGAAGGGGACCAGAGTGGGGCGCATTATGCCAGGATGGGGGACATATATTACTGGACAGGGGCACTTTATACCAGAATGGGAGACATATATTACTGAAAGGGGCTCAGGATGGGGAGCATTATACCAGGAGGGGGCCCAGGATGGAGGACATTATACCAGGAGGGGGGACATATACTACTGGAAGGGACCCAGGATGGGGCACATTATAACAGGATGGGGGACATATATTACTGGAAAAGACTCATAATGGGGAATATTACACCAGGATTGGGGACATATACTACTGGAACGGACACAGGATGGGGCACATTATAACAGGATGGGGGGCATATATTACTGGAAGTGGCTCAGGATGGGAGACATTATACCAGGAAGGGGCACAAGATGGAGGACATTATACCAGGATAGCGGACATATATTATTGGAAGGAGCTCAGGATGGGGGGCATTATGCCAGGAAAGGGCCCATGATGGAGGACATAATACCTTGAGGGGGCAGAAGATTGGGAACATTATACCTGGATTGGGCACAGAATGGGGGACATATATTACTGGAAGAGGCTAGGATCTTCCAGTAATATTACAGGAAGGGACCAGGATCGTGGACATTATTACAGGAAGTGGCACAGGATGAGGGAAATAATTACAGGAAGGGGCTTGGATGAAGGACATTATTACAGGAAGGGGCCAGGATCTGAGACATTATTACAGGATGGAAGACATTGTTACATGAGAGGGAAAACACGTATGTCTTTACAGAATCTGAAACGCGATAAGGGCCCATACATCTGACAAATGTGCAGGTGTGGGCCCAGGCCCAAATTTTGCACTGGGGCCCATCAGACTCTAGTTACACCACTACAATGAGACAGTTGGGAGAGATAGCTGTTGGCCGACAGTTATCTTAGATAAATGGGCACCTTAAATTTGAGGAATCGGTGGGAGTTTCAGGACTAAGCCATAACGATCATCACTACTAACCAGATATAACAGATCAATAAATATAGAAAAGTTTAGTTACTCTTAAAATATTGGGTTTGGGTAATTGGCTGCTTTGAGTAGTTATGGGGTGCATTAACTTTTCTTAATAAGTTAATTTGTGTGTTAGATGTCAAACAAATATATTTTAAGAATAGGAAAAAAATGAATAAAATAATTGGGATTGAAAAAAAAAAAAGAAACACAGCTTAAAGGCTCATGCACACAGTCATGTCGTGGATAGTAACTGGCATAGTCCTCCAAAAGGTACATGGACTTCTGCTTTACCACTGTGTGCCTCCATTGTTACACATTTGTATGTTTAGCTGGACAGGTTGTTTTTCTGCCTTGGAAGCATGGTCTCTTGGGGAGATTATCTCCATATGTGCATCACCTGTACAGACGCCCGCTGTGGCTGTGAGTCTCTGCCCACTGCCATGTAAGCTTCTGCCATGTGCATGAGCCCTAAGACGAAGGTAGAGTATACGAGATGGGATGTTGGAAGAAAAGAGTGAAAAAGAAGTGAGAAGACAGAGGGTGCCCAGGTAACACGCCCAAGGAGGCATCACAGACCCTATTCTGATATGTAGAAGTAGGACAGGCACCTCTTACGTTTATTCGAGCTTGATATTCTGCAGTCCCCACAGAGTTGCGAGCGGAACATCTGTACACACCCCCGTCCAAAATCTGTGGACTGCTCACGTTCATGTAGCTTATGGTGCTGCCATCCGTAGCGGTGTATTGATTGGAGCGGCGGCCTGAGTCCCGTTGGATGGCTTCATCGTCCAGGGTCCAACTTATGGTGGGTGGAGGAGCTCCTTTTGCAGAACACATGAGCGAAAAGGGCTCCCCGGGGTTCATGACTTTTTCGCTGAATGAAGAAATTATGCGAGGTGTCCCATCTGTGAAAACAAGAGGATGACATCAGCGATCTCTCCGGACTTCCCCCATAAATCATGCATGTGATGGAGAGGGGAAAAAGCTGCTGCCAGACAACTCTGTCGACGACTTGTCTGGTCCCTGATTGGGTGCCAAAATTTACTGTGGGCGCAACAGGCCCACCAGAGTTGATGTGCAAGACCAGATTAGAGGTGTTGTGATGAACGAGCTCAGAGAATCAATAGACAGTACACACTGTGTAAAGCAAAAGATTCCACTTTAATGAAATGCGGGTGGGGTTTATATATACCCCTGACAGAAAGGGCTTTATGCCAAAAAGGAAGCAACTGTTGTGTGGGATTTACAGATAGATGGGTCTAGGTGTTTGATTTTATTCAGTTTCTCAGGCACTTGGAATGTGTAAAGGTGCTACGTGATAGATTTGGAGCATAAAATGGGGACTGAGAAGACAAAATGGATCCAAATTTCCCACACTCCCGAGAGCAAAAGGATCAGTCATGCTGAAATCCAACAGCCTGATTCTCCTTACTCTAAACATCTACCATCGAGAGAGAGCTATTAGGTCTCAATACACATTCAGTTTTTGCGGAGTGGGTCTCCATACATGCCATATGCACATGGCACTTCCAAAAGTACAATGACTTCTTAGATCAGTGATCGACCAATAGAATTCAGTGATTACAAGAAATTGTAATCTCCAACCAATGAATTTAAAGGGATTAACGGATCACCTATCAACAAAATAAATGAGATGTTGGAAGGGTTGGTATTTCGTTGCTGGAGTGGTAGTGGGCATGTGCGTCCACCTCTCCAGTAACTTCTATGGAACTGATGTTGCATTCCACAACATTGGGAGGTCTCATAAAGTGAATAAAGTGAGGGTCGTGCTCCTGCTCCACATGTACAGATGGGATCAAGGATCTCCATTCTTGTGAGTGGTGAAGGTTCCAGCACTTGGATGATGGGTGTTCAGACACTTATCACCAATCATATTGATAGAGGATGTGTTCTGATTAGGAGACTCCCCTTTAAGAGCAGATAATATATGCAATATATCAATTATTGACATTATTCTTGGGTCTTGTCGTATAGACAGAGGTCTCACTTACCTTCTAGCACCACAATGGCGAAGTCTTGCACAATTTGCATTTTCCGGCTCCCAAAACATTGATACGCTCCAGAGTGTATTTTTTGAGCGCTGCTGATAACAAGTGTTTCGTTATCTGTCCCTCGTATAGAGATGAACTCGTCAGCTTCGATGGGTTCTGTGTTCCGGTACCATCTCACAGTGTAGCCCGGTGATCCGCTGATGGAACAGGATAGGATAACTGTGCTGCCGATCCCAGTTTTTAATTTCTTGGGTGATAAAGTCACGCGTAGCTTTTCTGTGACAGGAAGAAACAAAATGAAGTATTTACTAAAACAGACTTGTAAGGAGAGTCACCAGTCCTCCTTAAAGGGGTTTTCTGCTTTAGATAATAAGCAGATCTCAAAGGCTTTTTCTGCTGGAACCTTTAGCAATCGGCAGCAATCTGGTGTCACTGGTGTGTCAGAAGTGACAGACCGTCGCCCTGCAGTTGGTTTGGCATTACAGACAACTTCTTAGAAGCTGTATCTCTAGGATCAAGCGGCTACCTTCCTCTGGCTAATTAACACCCTGGCCTGGGTGTATAAATGCCTGCTGTGTGCCAGAGGGAGCTGCCGGCGATATTCATTACTAGTTGTGAAGGCTTGAGCAAGAGCAGTACTTCTTCCTCTCTGGTGCTGAGGACGTGTGCGCATTTGTTTGGAGTCGACTAAAGCTAAGCAATTTTCCCTTGTTTGTCCCCCCTTGCTGTCTTTAGTGTTCAGTGGGGAACGACTAGTGCTCATCCCCTCCCTTCCCTAGCCTGAACCTACGCCAGGGAAAGACAGGGCGAGGTACGCGTGCGGCGATTGGTTAAGAACCAACATAGGGACGTTAGTGGAGACAGGGTGACACTAGATCAGCCTAGGAGGTCTCCACTCCCCCCTTTCCCTAGAGTCTGGGCTCCCTTTCCCTCTTCCCTTTGTGTTGCACTTAGTCTTTCCCACACCTTGCGTGACATCTGGAGGGGAAAATCTGGAAGTAAGTGTTCAGTTTACCTGCAGTACCCCCGCAGGAGAAATGAAGCATTACACAATGTCCATTCACATAATTGGGTAGCCTGTATATCGTAGGATGGAGCAGGTCCTCCAGAGAGAGACGATTTTTGAAACCTCTCACAATGGCAAATCCCAAACAGGGAACTACCTTCCATTAATTCAGAATTGCCAAGTAATGAGTTTTCTAAACGGGAAAATCTCTAACTATCAAATGAAAAAAAAAACTAAATTTACAAAAGTTGATTTTTCCTTTTTAACCCTACAAAATGAAATTAATTTCAGAAAGTTTTCCAACCAATGAAAATGATTCCTAAGAGGAATGATACTCAACCCAAATGATCCCCCAAAGCTCCTGTTCCAGCCCTTACCTGGTCCCCGCTGGTCTGTGTTTTCTGGTACCTTTCTTAAAGAAGCACTCCTTCTCCTCACATCAAAGTTTGTATCCTCTTAATATATTGTAATCATATTATATAGCACTGTGTACTTACAATTGCTACTTTTGCCTTTCTACCCAGTTAATTCTTCTCTTTTCCATTAGGTCTATGACATCATGTGATTAAAAACAGACTACCTGAATCCTTTTAAGCTCCATGTAGAAACAGGAAGTCTCTTTTCCCCCACATGAGTCATCATTAGAACCACAATTCTACACCAGTGTAAAATCCCTATCAAGGGGCGGAGTGGAGCAGCTGGAACAGGAGTTCAAGAGAGAGTGGAGCCAGGCTGCCAGGGACTTTACAGTGAAGTAGAATTGTAGTTATAACGATGACTCATGCAGGGAAAATTGACCTCCTGTTTTTACGTAGAGCTTAGAAGGATTTAGCTAGTCAGTTTTTCATCATGTGATGTCATAGACCTAATGGAAAAGAGAAGAATTAACCTGGTTGAATGGCAAAATGAGCAATTGTAAGTACACAGTGATATATAATATGATGATTGCAATATAATAAGAGGATACAAATTTGGATTGTAGTGCTTGTTTGAACACCCTAGAACTGGCCAAAAATACCGGTTCAGCCAATCACTGGCAGCAGTGGTGACCAATATCAGATGGTGATTGGCTGAATGTAGAGGACAGGACCAGAAGGCACAGACCATCAAGGAGCGGCTGAGCTCTTGTATTATTTTTAACCTGTCTCAGCCATTTTCCAGAAAAAATTTGCCAACTGGAAAACCCGTTTTAAAAAAAACTATGAAAATCCAAATACATCCCTTCTTCTAAGAACTCTCATCATCTTATCTCCCCACATTTAACCTTTAAAGGACATTTCTATTTAACCCGGCCTGTGAGCTCCTCTTGCAGCAGCCCCTGCCCTTACTAGCACAGTATCTGCCCGACTCTGTGGAAATGCCACTGAGCAATATCACACTTGTCTATTTCTCTGTGTTTTCTAGTCCTGAGTCTTCTGAGTCACACGCAATGACACAGTCATGTGCCCTACAGTAAAGCGGCTAAACGCGATGTTACATGTAGAACGTCACTTGGACAGGTGGCATCATTTACTATATCCAGAGATAAAATATCCAGTAGATACTGGTTTCCATTATAAGGGAATTTGTCATCAGAAAATGACCCACAGCTGTATTTTTTCAGGGGCGGGGGATTGGTTGGTGATTTTTTTAAACTGTCACTTTAAAAAAGTATCTTGAAATCTTGCAGTTTTCACTTTGAGCCTAATATTAGGCTGATACTTCTTATTCTGTTATGATAACTTCATCAGTCATCTCATTATCATCACAAGAAGGATTACAATGACAGGTAACACCTATATATAGATAACACAGGATCATTCACAATAGGTGATGTCACAGCTCACCACCTCCTCCTCCTGTACAATGACTGATAACACCTCTATATACAGCAGATAACACATGATCCACCAAATAGGTGATGTCACAGCTCACCTCCTCCTCCTCCTGTAAAATGACTGATGACACCTCTATATACAGTACATAAAGGATCCACCATTCACAATAGGTCATGTCACCGCTCACCTCATCCTCCTGTACAATAACTGATAAAACCTCTATATACAGTACATAACACAGGATCCACCATTCACAATAGGTCATGTCACAGTTCACCTCCCCCTGCTGTACAATGACTGATAACACCTCTATATACAGTAGATAACACAGGATCCACCATTCACAATAGGTGATGTCACAGCTCACCTCCTCCTGTACAATGACTGATAACACCTCTATATATAGTAGATAACACAGGATCCACCATTCACAATACATGATGTCACAGCTCACCTCCTCCTGTACAATGACTGATAACACCTCTATATATTCAAGATATAATACAGGATCCACCATTCACAATAGGTGATGTCACAGCTCACCTCCTCCTGTACAATGACTGATAACACCTCTATATACAGTAGATAACACAGGATCCACCATTCACAATAGGTGATGTCACAGCTCACCTCCTCCTGTACAATGACTGATAACACCTCTATATACAGTAGATAACACAGGATCCACCATTCACAATAGTTGATGTCACAGCTCACCTCCTCCTCCTGTACAATGACTGATAACACCTCTATATACAGTATAACACAGGATCCACCATTCACAACAGTTGATGTCACAGCTCACCTCCCTCCTCCCTGCACAATGACCTCTGCACAGATAACAGAGCATGCCCACAACATCCTCAAAGAGAAATCAATGAACATTTCCAGCCTCTTACTCTCTATGATCCATGTGGATGTCGTAAACTACATGATTATGGGGGTGCACATGTAAAATGGAAACTGGAAACCCCCATAATAATATACAAAAATAGAATTAAAAAATCTATAAATCTACAAAAAAACATATATTAGAAAATACATATTATTAAATATATTATGGAAAAAAAATATTTATCTCATCTGATTTTAAAATGGCAATAAAGGTCCAGATGACACGTTCCCTTTAAAGCAGCAGACAGGAGCACGCACTGGGTGCCATGTTATCTTACCTATGACGGTCAATGTGCCGGTGACCTCCGCAGAACCGAAGCTGTTGGTGATCTCACAGATGTAGGTCCCGCTGTCTTCTAGACGTAGGTCCGTCATACTCAGACCCGTGTTACGTTTATTCCAACGACTGTCGGATGGAACAGGGCGGCCATCTTTTATCCAGCGAGAAGCCAGGTTTGGGTATCCTGAGGCAATGCATGGCAGCTCCACTTTTTCCCCCACAAACACCTCGTGGGATTGGAAGCCGTCCAGGAGAATTGGGACGGACTCTGCGGGTTCTATGGAGAAAATGAAGGAGAGGAGTCTAGTAAATTGTGAAATTACTGTGCCATTTTTCACCAATCTTTCTCTACGAGGCTCAGCGGACTCACCGGACACTATGAGGCGCGCTCCGTTGCTTTGTCGCGTCTCTCCACTATATCGATGTCTGGTGATGCACCGGTATGTAGACAGGGCGTCCTCCTTCTGGACATCCAGGATGTAAAGTGCACCTGATGGCGAGGTGACAAATCTCCCCTCTGAAACAAATAACATTACGAATATTAGTGGTCGTATACGACCGCAGGTCGGAATCCCAGAGAACCACACCGCACATGGGACGGGGCTCATACATCCATATAGCACAAATCTAGACCTAAAGGGGGATTCTCATTTCAGACACATAGGATATGTCATAACTATCCAGTAGATCAGGGACCTACCATCTCAAGCACAGGGCCTGGTCTTGCGGCGCTGTGAGTGGAGCGGTGGCAGCGCAGCTCTCTCCATTCACTTCTGCAGAAAATATCTGACTTTTTGGCTTATTTATAGGATGGGCCAGAAAAGATAGATGAGGGTCCCACCTATCTCAAGAACAAAGCCCGCTCTTAACTTGCTGTGACTGACGAGTTGGCCGTACATGAGCATCTCTCAACATTCACTATTTTTTGTGCAAGCAGCATCCTGTTTGATTGATTGACAGTTTGTAACTGTCAATCAAACAGCTGCTGCCTCTGCTGCTGCAAGCAGATGTGGTATCGAAAGAGTGCAGGGGGATCGAATCTGGCCAAATCTAAAGAGCTTGTAAGCGCTGCACTCCTTGCTCAACCAGCCACTGCTTGAAAGAGTGCTGAGATGGATGGTAACCTAGGGAAGGATCAGTAAACTTCTACAGCTGCATGGCTCCTCTGTGCCCCCGGCTCCTGATTGATCGACAGTTCAGATCAGGAGCACACCGCTGTGCCAGGGACACAGAGGAGCCATGCACAGGCAGAAAAAATTCAGAAAATGTATACAATGCAGACGAGATGATAAAATCCATTATTACGTTGCAAATACGCTGCGTGTGCATTCGTCCTAGAAGTTCAGACATTTCTTCCGTGCTGTATAATCCGTTACATTGTGTCAGAAAGAAGCAGATTTCAGTTGCTGCTCATTAGTCAATGTGTCATTCATTCCCACCTTCAGCCAATGTCAGCACGGCAGGTGCCAAAGCCGTCACCTACGCCGCTTCCCGTCACACAGCCCCCCTGTGCTGCTCCGCATGCTTCCTAGTGTTATGCAATGTGCGGAGCTCAATCTGCCAGACACTATATATAGAGCATTGCCTGACTGCTACTTATGGCACCGGGTATATATATATCTATTATCACTGCTCTATGCATTGCAATTACCATGGATTAATGCGCTTCTATTACATTTCAGAAAAGCTTAATATTATTTAATATTTCATATCGACATTTAAAGTACAATGCATACTGTACAAGAAAAACTACCGTCCGCACCCGCCACATGTGTAATTGGCTAGTTACCGTATATTAATTACTCACCCCCTCCATTCCTGCCTATTATGGCCTATCAACATCAGCGGGGTCCCCTGCTCAGCTCGATGGCCGCCACGTAAGACTACGGGTCCCATTCATAATTGCATTTGAAACTTTTTTTTTTCCATTTGCGCTTTCTTCTTTCAATTTACACGTTTTATTTAAAAGTCTATTTTAGATATGTTCTCCCTTTTTGTTTTTTTCTTCTATGTTCTCCATTGTGGACAGCGTTTGAGGTCTCGAGATGTTCATCAATTGCGACTTTTTAAAAAGTTGCAACATTTTGGTGCAAGTGTTCTCCAGTTGTGGAGTGATTTTTTTTTTGCATGTGACGCGCCCCCTGGGCCATGTTGTGTAGCGTTGCGCACGCGGGGAATACCCGGAGCCGGATCCGATAGGGGTAGTAGTCCTCGTGGCGTTGACCCGGTCCGTGCCCAGGGTGTCAAACTAAGTGGCAGTTATTGGTATGATGGTATTAGTGTCCGACTACGCCACCCGTTGAAGGCGGCTATGAAGCCGCCGCTGCAGGGCAGTCCGCTGAGGCCGGTGGTACGGATGTGCAGCGTGGATGGTATAACCCCCAACGGGAGGGGTATGGCCTCAGGGCAGAGGATGGATGAGAATGATGTTGGGAGAGATGGTGTGTATGTCCCAGCACTGATGGTACCGGTGCGACAAGGAATCACTGAGACTTGCAATTGCAGTTTTCACAGCTTTACTCACAGTTCTTTATCAGGTCCCTTGTGCACAGTTAGGACCACCCGAGCCGTGCTGCGTCCACCAGGTGCGGGACTCGGCCAACTCCCAGGCAGTTCCAGAGCGTGGTCCTGAGCTCCCCTCTCTTCCTTCCTACTGGCCGTCCCCACCAGGGATCCACCTTTGTCCAGCTCCCTCGGGCCTTCTAGTGGTGAAAACTTCCCCGGTTTCCCTGACCCTATATGGTATGCCTTCCTGATAGATATGGCGAGGGGTCGCGCCAAAACTTGTCCACGACCTCCGGTTCCTGGCTAAGGATAATTGGCCTCCACCAGTTTGGGATCCGGCACCCTGTTCTGCCAACCCTTCACCCGTTATTCCGTGGGATCTTAGGGTTCCCTCTTTTCCTGCGTCTCTGGGCCTTTCCTGGTGTTTCTGTTCCTTCTTCCTCTTACTTCTCTCTCTCTCTGCTTCAGGCCTCCACTCCAGGCCTGGCTCTGGAGCTGGGCCCAGACTGAGCCACAGCTCCCTGTCAGCCCTCTCTGGCTGAGCTCCTCTCTGAACAGACAGACCCTGATCTAAGATGGTGCCCACCTTATATACTCCCTTCTGACACCCGAGCCCAGGTGACCAGCACCCAATGGGCTCCTACCTATGCCCAGAGTCCCTCCCCTGTCTGCTCCTACACCACTGGGATGTTCCTCCCCCCCCCACTCCAGCCAGGGACAGAAGCTGTCGTACCTGCACATCTATCTGGTGGGAGTACCGTTGATCTGTCCCCCGGAAATGGGGTGAGTGTAGTGCATGCAGCTAACTGAGCCCAGTTCCACACTCCATCCTTACCCGGGAGTGGAATACCACACCTCTGGTCTGAGGTGCAATACCCCTGTAGCAGCCGAGTCCTCGGGGTGCTACACATGCGTATGGAATTTTTGTGCAATTTTTGCAACATATTCCATATATTAGACAAATATTAAAATAGTACATCATATATGGCCGTGGCTTGGAACCATGAGAACCATTACGTTCCCCCACATTTATAGAACAAGTCATTAGGAGGTGGAAATACTAAATACCAATACACCAATACTATGTACAAAAGAAAAAAACATGGACAGCCATAAACCACCAGGTGAAATAAAAACAAATTTTATTAATAATTTAAGTTAAAAAGTGAATAACATGTTAGTATGAGGTCTCATACAGGAGGAAAAAAGGGGAACACCTGAGTGTCTATATAATATATGTCCCATAGGAGAGAAAAGTCAATTAATATTGAAGGTTGGTTTAAATAATTACACAAATTGCAATATTTCATCCATTATGAGATAACCAACTCAACAGAAACAAACAGTCCTATATTATCTCAAAGTGGCCTGTCAGGTCAATCAGATCCTATCAAAACGGTGTATAGGGAGGAAAAAGACGTATAGTATGGCTCAGACCTTGCCTATAATAATGCCCAAACGTAATGGACAAGGAGTGAGTAAGGAGCGGTGATCTATTCAGACCTACCCATGGTGTACACAAACCAGGTGTAACCTGCGCCACCCCGACGCGCGTTCCACCCAAACTTTCTCAATGGGAGGTGCTTTTTGAAGCAATATGCGACTTTTTTACAGCTGCAAAAGTCACAATAAAAAGGTTAAAGAGCGTTTTGGATCTTGCACCAAATTCATGAACCGCGTGCGGCATTTTGAAGAATTTGGAGCAAAAAAAGTAAAATAATACAAGCAAAAAAAAAAAAGGTAAAAGAGGAATCGAATCGAGCCCTGCATTGCTGGACTTGAAAGCCTCATTTGGCAAAAATCAGTGGTTTGCTATGAATGGGACCCTGCAGTGATCATCTGATCGCCACTACACTTGCATTTTTAAAAGGGTTGTCTTAGTTTCCTCATGCCACCCATTGGAGTTTGCTACCCTATAAGTTTGGTTTCATGGTGGCAAGGCTTGTTATAGGGTCATACTTCTAGGATAGCTATCTCCAATATGTGGCACTAGAGAGCCAGCTTTCTTCCCCCTGGAGGAGAGCTTATTTGCATATCTGTTTCCCAGGTAGCATTGCCCGACTTGTAAGTCTCCCTATGCCAACTGGTGGTCTCCACATGTGAACATGACCTACATTGTAGTCAAGCATGTTGTCAGACCTCGGACATCTTAGCTGAGGTCCTATAACACACAGCAGAGTTTATAATGCCTGGTATTAAGACTACATTTCTTTAATTACTAACAAATATTGGGAGATTTGAGCTCTGGACTTCAGAATTATGAATGCAGCTCTGGAGTATACTTCAGGCTATATAACTCAGTAGAAAATGTATTAACTCAACTGTTCAGGCAGAATTTATTATAAAGGATATAAATACCATTGGTAGTCCAATAAGATTTATGTTTTGGCTTAAAATATCCACATGTGGTGTTGGTAGGATGAAGAACTGTCAAACATCTGCTTATCCGATAATAGAAACCGACCAAGAAAAATCCAACACGTCTCCTCCATTATTCTGCACAAGCATAGGTGAGCCTGACAACCATGACTAGACATGAGATTGTCAGAGATAAGTATGGAGCAATTAATTTATTCAAGCTTTGCAGTAGTGAAACGGTTAAAATCGGAGCCAAATTCTGCAATTAGTGAAATATCTGTGGGGAAAATCCGAACACACAACCCAAAGGCAGAAGAGACCCGTGTCTTTCAAGGAGGACAAGGAGGGTCTCCAGGACTCGTCCTCAGCTTAGACATTCCAACAGCAGATTTTCCAAATGGAAACCTGGGGCCGCCTGTAGTCACGGGACGGCGGAGAGTAAAGGTCAAGCCCAAAACGCCGATGTGAATGGAGCCTTATATGTGTAAATGATGGGTTACCATGTATTCTACACTTTACAGCTTCAGCCTGATCATATAATGATAATCATTTCTTCGTTTTATGCTTGTCACAGGCTGGAAACTTGTGGAGAGAAAGATTAATGAGGAGAGATGATGGAGGGTCAACAATGTCTCATGCTGTCATTTGGATTTTTGTAGCGAGAAGAGAATCGGGAAGTGCACAATAATGAGACTGTGTGAACGGTCTGTCTATTCATCTATCTCCATCTCCCTGTCTATCCATCTATCACTCCACCCATGTCCCTATCTATCTGTCTATCATCCATCTCTTTATTGCTCCCTCTCCCAAATCCACCCCCTCATCCCTCCATCTCCCCAATCCATCCCTCCATCTCCCTATCCATCTATCATGCCACCCATGACTATCTCCACATTCATCCATCTTCCTGTCCATTCATCTCCCCAATCCATCCCTCCATCTCCCCATTAATTGCAATCTCCCTGTCTATCCATCTATCACTCATCCCCCCCAATCCATCAATCCATGTCCCCAATCCATCCATTTACATGGCACTAATGTCTCTATCTCCCTATCCATCCATTTCCCTGTCTATTCATCAATCTCCCCAATCCATCCCTCCATCTTCACATCCATCCATCTCCCCATCTATCCATCTATCATGCCACCCATGTCTCTAGCCATCTCCCCGTACATCCATCTCCCTGTCCATCCATCCTTCTACCCATCCATCCCCCATCCATCAATCTCCCCATTAATCCATTAACCCAATACATCTTCCCATCCCCATCCATCTCCCTGTCCATCCATCTCCCTAGCCATCCATTTCCCTGTCCATTCATCCATCTCCCCAATCCATCCCTCCATCTTCACATCCATCCATCTCCCCATCTATCCATCTATTATGCCACCCATGTCTCTAGCCATCTCCCCGTCCATCCATCCTTCTACCCATCCATCCCCATCCATCAATCTCCCCATTAATGCATTAACCCAATCCATCTTCCCATCCCCATCCATCTCCCTGTCCATCCATCCATCAATATCAACATTAATCTATGAACCCCATCCATCTTTCCAACCCCATCCATCTATCCGTCCATCTCCCTATCCGCTTATCCCCCCATCTCTCTATCAATCTCTCCATCCCTTCATCACTCGAGAGCGCCGTTCTGCAGTGCATACTAAGACTCTGTTCGTTCCATTTCTTTATCCTGTCCTACAAGCGGAAATACAGACTTCTTGTAGATTATGGATCCTCCTGGTCAATATGGCCCTTCCACTTCTGTTTGCACCCAGTCAATAACAGATCGGTGTTCTACCTGAATTCTTACTGTTCCATTCTAAGAACAGAGAAACAAACTGAACTCAAAAAAAGCAACTGTGAACAGAGCCTAAAGGCCCCCATCCATAATAGCTGAAAATGATCCAACGAACATTCATTCAAATCAATGATCGTTTATCAATGGCCCAAAATACAGACTAGATTGGTCAATATTGTATTTTTTTTTCAGACTACGATCAGAATTGGTTGGCATGGGATCCATCACGCCTAACTGGTGTTTTAAAGGATTACAAAATGATTTGTCGATGTGAACAATCGTTCATTTCATTGAGCCAGCCGACGATCAGCAATCCCGAAAATGGGGCTCTGAAATTCCCCATCAGAATGAAGCAGTGGCCATGCATACATGAATAATCCAAGCGAAACAGCTCATCCACAATATGTGTGGATCTGGTCAAAAAAGCCGCTGTTTGTCCATTCCATGTGCACATATCCTAACTTGGAGATACAAGGTTTCCCCACATCAAGAACCAGTCTACCAATTTCCTCAACAGATCAGAAGGTAGGAGCGCAGGTCCACACCATACAGCAGAATATCAGATCATGTGGGGACCACAAAGTGAGAGCGGAGCATGGCCAAGAGTGCCTGTAGCCTGGCATGCCTGATACATTCATCATAATTTATGCCAAAAAGTGGCAGAAATTACAACAGAAATGTCCCTGGCTGGAGCACATTTCTTGCAGTGCCACGCAATAGCTAAAAAATGCACCAAATACCTTAAGGGGTGTTCTCAAGTTATTAAATCACTTTAATTAGTTAGGCAGCATAAAAATAAGCAAGTTTTCAATTGACTTGCTTTTTCTATGTGCTGTCATTCTCCTGTAATGACAGCTTTTATCTTACATAGTGTACAGCTGGTTTCCATGGAGATCGGCCACAAGTGCCAGAACAGAACCTTGCTGAGAGTGCACAGCTTTTATATTCTAAAAAAGGGGTTATCTACTAACCTCAATGTCAGCTTCTTCCAGCTAATTAATTTCTATAAAGCAGTTGGCTGCTCACTTCCCTCCCCATCAGCTCCTGATGAGCTGCTGTTATAAATCTTGAGAAATCACCAGCCTACACCATCGGCTTTCACTGTCCCGAGCTGTGTGCTTGTTCAAATGCCCAGTTATCTCTGTGTAAATACAGCAATGATGTAGACTCAGAACAAAACCACTGAGAGTGGAATGTGTTACAGCAGAACTTGTGCTGAGCTTTACAGTTCTACTAATATAGCAGCTCTGCTATTCACCAGAACGGTCACTCAAGGAGGAGGAGAGCTCGAGCCACATGAAACCTCAAGGTAAAGGAGACTGCATAGCTCTGAGATGCTCAAGAGACCCATTAACGAATCTGGTGAATCATACTCCAGTGTATCCTTCATCAACACTACCACACAAAATGCCAATCTTGGTGAATCGGGGCCACTGCAAAACAATAGGGCAAAAAGAATGGAGCATCATGTTGCAATATAGATAGTGCCATCTGAAAAAGGAGTCCCCATGTCCTGTAGTTTTCTAGTTTTTGTAGAAGTTTCTCCTTTTACCTAGCGGAAACATCACAGAACATTCAGAAGGTCTCCACTGTGGACCTAGGTGTTGGAGACTTTCTACTTTGGCCAGAGCAAGAGACGCCATTACATACTTCACCCGTCATACTGGAAAAGAGACTCAGGTCAGACTCCGACATATTATCTACATTGTTGTTTGCTTGTTGTAACTAAACCTGATGTAGTCAATAAGTGACTGGACATTACAAACTGCAATCCCTTTATGTGTAAACTGTACATTTCCCATCCCGAAGGGACTATTCAGCACCGTAATCAAACAGTTATAGGTGGGAAAATTGCTTCTTTTACAGAAGGGAGATTACACGGAGAACGAGAGAGCAACTCATTAGGCTGCAAAGATTAGGCAGACAAGTCATAGCTCCAGCTTTGGTAAAGCCGCTTATCCTTTGGCCACCTAGAAATCAGCTGTAACTGCTTCCCCATGTGCCACTTAGTGCTAATTCTAACAATATATGACATCCAAAGCAAACAACAGAGACTTGGGTCCTGCAAGGTGATCCTCACACCTGACGCACCACGCCATTTGGCTGCCCGGGGGCACCACTGAGCGTTCGCCCTTCTCAGCCTATATATTAATAAGCACACATGTCCGTGTAGGAGTTATTCCCAGGAAGTATTATTATAGGCACATACAATTTACAGTTAGGTCTTGTACTGATCTATAACAGACCCCCACAATTTGATGGGACCCCAACTCCACCTTATCCTAAGATAATTGACAAGAGATGATTAGGTTTAAAAAAACAAAAAAACAAAACTAAAAACAACATTTTGTGATATTCTGTCAGGAGATATTTATGCTGTATGTGTCTACACGTAGCCTCCCAGTGGTTGTGATGTGAATTGCAGCCTATCAAGGGTTTCCCTAGCGTGTCACGATAAAATATTGAATTTTGAGTCCTTAATGAAATTCGCAGAAATTTAAGACTGGAGGCATCTGCTCTCTGCCACTCTATATAACATGGCCCTGTAGGGACTAGTTGTGTCAGAGTACATGGTCTGCAAATATGTCCTCGGATGCCCAAAAAAGCAAAAAGCAGATCCAGATTTTCAGGGAGTGTCCAGAGGTTTTGGAAAATACGGGAACCTCCTGGGCCAAAAACAGGAGTGGTATACACAGAACAACCCACAGAAAAATATGCCCTGGGTGGAACTAATACATCCTGACATTGCTGACATCAATGGTAACTGTGTGAGAGAGACTGTTAAAAAGTTTGTAATCCTAAAGTTTGTGCTAAATCTATCTAAAACTGACTGACCTGAGTAGGGACCATGCATATAGTAGAGCCAAGTTCTGGTGGTCCGAATTGTGGCACGGAGACCGTGCGGCTCAGTACTACACAACCACCAGCACTAGAACTAGATGGTCCATTGCACGATCCCCTCCACATGGCACTGGATTACAGTGTTCAGAACTGAGTCTTTCCTGCACATTTCCGGCCAACGGAAGTGCAATCAGGCCCCATACTCTTCGAAGGAGCCACACTGCATCGGGTTGGCTGGGAATGTTCCTGCGAACACTTTACTCTCAGGATTGGTGGAGGTCCTAGAGGTCAGACCCCCATTGACTTATGGCATATTCGAGAGATCTGCCTTCACTTCCTGAAATAAGAATACCTCGTTTAGTCTTTGGTTATGACATTATACACATATTTATGCCCCAGATACGCAAATCGATTCCAAACAAATGGAATTTCTCACCAATTTCATGAAATATTCAGACTAGCCAGAACCTGACTTTTCTGCTTCCATTAGAACAAAGCCAGCAAAATGGAGGACAGCTGGTCTCTATGTAGCTGGATTCTTTCGAGGGCTGGGAATGGGGTTTCAAAATAATAAAACATTATACTCACCAGTCTTAGACCTGTCCGGCTGCCGCAGCTTTCCTCCCGGTGCTCCAGACCTCGCTTTAGATTTTTTTCCTGCTTACTTTTTGGGGTTTCCTGCGCTTACGTGGAATGCAATGAATGTGACCACATAGGACGTGTAGAGAAGACCAAAGGCCAGAAGAAGACCCAAAGTGAAGACTGGAGGACAAGATGGGGAGCAGCGGCAGCAGGACACATGAGGGATGCGCCGTGAACAGGTGAGTAAAAAGTTTTATTATTTTTTCACCCCTTTGCCTAAATTTAAATTCGCACTGAACCAATTTGATCCAAAATGAATTTTTTGGCTGAATTGAATTCCAGTACACGCTTCCAACTCCTCTCCAAACGTTCTAAATTCCCCCATTTCTAGGGAACCGTTACATGCTTCATTCTTGTACCCGATCCCTGGGAACTTCTTACATTCAGCATTTTTTGGATACGATTCTCTAATACATATATAAGTCTCCGGCCCTTCCCCGACCTTATCAAGAAGACGAGATGACGGAAAATTATGACTCGCTGCCAGCCTCTTGATTCTAAGATCAAGTAATATTAGTGTCATAGTATTTCTAGCCGGCACATTAAAGCCAACGTTCGCACTTCTTTCCGAGAGGTGTAAGTGATATTATTGTAGCAGCTAATCCATACCGAAACAAACACGGCTGATCGATCAGCAGCAGTTAAAATAAAGTGCAAGGTGAGGGCGGCGGAGGCGGGAGGAGGGCATCGTCTCATTGCTTTGGAAGAAGTGAGCAAGAGGAGAAGCAGGAGGGGGAGGAGGCCACCCCATCGTTCAGATTAATGTGCGCTGGATGGAGCCCTGGCGGCCAATCTGGATCGATCGACATTTGTCAAAACTGAATTGGGGAGTCCCCGAGCAGCTCTCAGCACGAGCGTTCTCCAAGGAAGGGGAAGGGAGGAGAGAAGAGCTAGAAGGTTTGAAGGGAAAGGCTGAACGGAGAAGAGAGAGGTGCCAAGAGGAGGAACTAAAGACAAGAAGATACATCACCTATATGATACTACTCATGGCACAGATACAATACATCAACCATGACGTATTAATCCATAAAACCAAAGCTAACTCCGCATTAGTAAGTGCAACGCTCTGCATGATACATCCATTTTACTTTGCAAATATCCAACTAAATGAGTAGCACTTCAGAAATATATCGTCCCCAGGTGGCGCTCATTCAAGTCACTGCGAGAGGAAATACATATAGTGATGCATATGGCATATATGATATAACCAGCGCTGCGATGGTTACTTTAGGAGAGAGACAGCTGCAGTCTCCAGAATATTTTGAAGCCAATTTAAAAAGTTTGTTAGAAAAGTTTTGCAAGTTTGTAAGATACTTTTCATTTTAGCTATTGGTTGTGTTTTGTGCCATCAGTGAATGGAAACTTTCACTGATTGCAAAACATAACCAATAGTTGAAACAAAAAGTATCCTAAAAACGTTCTTTACTTTCAGAGGATCCAAACCTATTGACCTTATATATGTCCCATGTGCAGCCTTTGATTATTATTTTTACGCTTTCTAAAGCAGTGACATGTGCTGCAGATTTTTGACAACGCAAATGATGAAATCTGTGGCGAATTCAAAGCATTTCTTAATCAAGATCTGCAACAATTTTTGCCTTTGTGGATTTTCCACTTAGATACTAAACGATGTCCACAAATAAGCGTAATATAATTCATACAGTCCTGGCGGTGGCTCACGTGTCGACAGGACACCGGCTCACGTGTCGACAGGACACCATCTACACTGGCTGTTGAACACTTTTCCTTCTAGTTAAACTGTAGAGTAATCTGCAGCCTCAGGATTTGAGAGAGGAACTTTAAACAATTATATCAAAGAAGAAATTGATACTTTTCTTAATGCACTTTCCCAAGTAAACTTTCCCGAGCTCTAGAAAAGCAAAATGTGCCTCAGTATGGAGTGATATATGATAAGGCAAACTCTTGGAACTTCACATATGGGAGCTCTAATGGTCGTGGTTGTATGTGCATCCAGTCTTCTTAAACAGTATTAAAGGGTATGGTGTAAAATAATTAAAGAAGTAATCTGAACCCCTGCCTCCCCAATTACGCCACTTCCAGGGTCCACCAGTCTTTATACTTCTTGTTCAGTCTGGAGAGATAGGTGACTGCTACAGCCAATAATTGGCCTCAACGGTGACATGTTGGTCCCCTCACTATGTATCTCCATCTGGACAGACATGTGACTGCTGCAGCCAATCAGTGAACACAGTGGTCCATATATCAATCCAGATGGAGCAGGAGAGATCAGTGGAAGACCTGGGAATTGTTGACATGGAGCAATGGAGGATAGGTATAAGGATTATTATTTCTTCAAGTATTTTGAGTAGTTTTATGCAGTTTGCTGGGAAATTACTGAATGAACTCCAAGAGATCAACTCATTGGCTGAAGTTTTTTGTATTGTGGGGGTCGTTTTTGGGTGTAAGCTCCGTTATTTAGAAAAATGCAGCATTACACTCGGCAGATCAGCCAGAACAAATATACATTTTTGCAAAGGTTTCCAATTCTAAAAAAAAGAAAGATTTTTAACCCATTTGGCAGGACGTTGCACCAAGTAAACTTCTTTGCATAGAATAATGCGGGCAATGCACAGAGTAAACTTGTCTGCATCGAATAATGCGGGCGATGCACCGAGCAAACTTGTCTGCATAGAATAATGCGGGCAATGCACAGAGTAAACTTGTCTGCATCGAATAATGCGGGCGATGCACCGAGCAAACTTGTCTGCATGGAATAATGCGGGCAATGCACAGAGTAAACTTGTCTGCATCGAATAATGCGGGCGATGCACCGAGTAAACTTGTCTGCATAGAATAATGCGGGCAATGCACAGAGTAAACTTGTCTGCATAGAATAATGCGGGCAATGCACCAAGTAAACTTGTCTGCATAGAATAATGCATGCAATGCACCGAGTAAACTTGTCTGCATAGAATAATGCGGGCAATGCACAGAGTAAACTTGTCTGCATCGAATAATGCGGGCGATGCACCGAGCAAACTTGTCTGCATGGAATAATGCGGGCAATGCACAGAGTAAACTTGTCTGCATAGAATAATGCGGGCAATGCACCGAGTAAACTTGTCTGTATAGAATAATGCGGGCAATGCACCGAGTAAACTTGTCTGCATAGAATAATGCGGGCAATGCACCGAGTAAACTTGTCTGCATAGAATAATGCGGGCAATGCACCGAGTAAACTTGTCTGCATAGAATAATGCGGGCAATGCACCGAGTAAACTTGTCTGCATAGAGTAATGCGGGCAATGCACCGACCATTGCTATAGCTTGTCCCATAAGTTCAGAGTGCCGGATGCCCAACACCTGGCATGATCCTAATCACTAAGGTAAGGGGTTAAACATCTCTACGGGCTCTTTTCACTACTCCGGCTACAAGGTTTTATTTCTAATTAAGCTGTAATCAGAGAGGGAAGACACCCAGGGTTTGCACCAAATGACTTGTACACACTCTGCAGATTGGGTCCCTACTCGGCCACACTGCAAGAGCATTCTCCCTGAAATTCATTAGACATGCATGAGAGGGGCCTTATGAATAGAATTGCATTTAAATGGATTTTCTGAGAGAAGAGAGAGCAGCGGAGGAGGGGGAGGGAGGAAGGGGCAGAGTGTGTAGGAGGAAGAGAAGCAAAAAGAGGGATAGAGAAAGAGGGAGAAGAGAAAGGGTAGAGCAAGACCCAATGCCAACAGCATCAGTTGGCCATGGCGTGCATGCGGACAGAGATGTTGGGGCAGAAAGTTCTCCGTGGACATAGGGTTAAATAAAAAAAATAGATAAAGAGTCATGAAGTGGCAATGAAGGCAAACGGAGGAGGGATGATAGGAAGTGCTGTTAGCGAGAAACAGAGACAGCAGAAGAGGGGGTGTAAAGTGTGAGACAGCGGAAAGAAGATGAAGAATGGCAGAGGAACAGCAGCAATGTGGAGGGAACAAATCTGGACTCCTTGGTTAACCAATTCATTGCAGTTGGCACCAAGATGGAAGCTTCCAGGGTGGCATTACTGGTAGCTGCCCATGTGTGCCCACCTCCCTAGGAATATAATCCCAGCCGAGCAGCTGCAACTTGTTCATAAGATCAGCTGCTACGGGTATAAATTAATTAGTCTTCCCAAGGAGGCCGAAAAAGAAAAGGAGAGAGAGAAAACATGGGCTAATACCAGAAGACGACAGCCTGGGAGGGCAGGGTATTAAAGAACAGGGAGGGAGGCTGCTAATCCCATCAACCAGCTACTATCTGATCAGAACAATTAGGATTGCTGTGGCGCAGAGAAAAAGGAAAGGAGAGATGCCGTGGTGGTAAAATTAGCATACTAGGAAGGTGGCAACATTTGGGACAAGGTTTGGTAGGATGTAAGGGGTGGGGGTGGTTATAGAAGACAGGGATGAAATAAAAGATGAGAAAGGGAATGATGAAAATGGGAATTGAATATAGGGGTAAAGCTAGGAAAGAACTGGAAGTGGAGTGAAAAATAAGGGGTTAATGAGAAGTGTGGAAAAGGGAAACGAATGGAAGAAAGAGCGTGAGTGATAGAGGCATGAGAGGTGGAAGGTAAAAAGATGGGGAAAGATAGTGGAGACCTAAGAATCAGAACTGAAACAAAGAAAGACCTGAACTAGGGCCTCGTTCAGACGTCTGTGATTTTTCAAGTATGCAAAAGCAGTGTGAGTGTCATCAGTGTTTTGGATCAGTTTTATCAGTGTTTGGTCCGTGTGTCAGTTTTTACCATCAGAGTTTCACATATGTATAAATAATTGTAAAGTTTCTCCTATACATTGCAATGTTAATCACGGACAGCACTTGGATGGCATCTGTGTGCCGTCTATCTAGGATTTTCACTGACTCAGACTTGTATGGGTAGGTTTGATCCATGACGCAGATTAAAAACGGGCATTTCTGTGGGATTATTTTGTGGACATGCGGTCTGCAAAAAAACATGCACATGTGAACAGCCCAGTAGATTATAATAAGTATATGTTCTATCCATGGAATCTAAGGGGCAACGTTTCTCCATGTGGAGAGTGACATGGCTGGCATGCCAGTGTAAGGAGACTTATAGGCCATACAATGCTCCACTGGGAAATGAAATATGCAAATTGTCTCTTCAGAGAGCAAGAGGACATGAACTCTAGTGCCACCTATTTGAAGTAGCCTCTTACACAGCCAAATCAGTTTCTCTTGCTTTGCACTGAAGAGGGTCAACACCCTGAAACACGTCTGCAAATTGAGATTCTGGTTTTATCTTAAGTCAAATTAAGGTCAATATTGACTTTTAGAATTGCTACTTCCAATAGTTGGTGCTAGAGTGCAAGTCCTCTTCCTCTCTTTTAAAAAAAATCCCCGAAGTTCTTCAGGTGGGTATTTTGGTGAATTTTTTTTATGTGGTTTCTATATATGGGCTTTTTTTCTGTTTCAATTGATTCAGAAGTCAAGTTTGGAGTGTTGTTTCAAGCAGAAACTCCTCAAGGGTTTATATGTTGCTTCTGGTTACACATGGGAAAAAAAAAACCAAAACCCCACACTACCCATTTCCTCAATTAGATGGATAGGAAGCTTATTCAAAGACTATTTGATATGCTTTTTGGAGCAGAAACCGCTCCAAAATCACGTAAAAATTGGCGCTTCTTAAGGTGCTTTGATGGCATAAAATCTGCACTTCCAAATGCAACATAAGAATCAAGAAATTTAAAAAAAATAAATAAAAACAACAACAACCAGAACTAAGAATCAGGATTGTGATACAAAAAAAAAAAGAAGAAAGATCCGAGCAAAGAATCGGGACAGGGAATTTCTGTCGCTTTGTCTAAGAATTTTCCGAACACTGCCGCATGGAGCCTAACATGGCCGATCCGGCACTGAGGCAGTTAATGAGTTTATAGACATATTTACATCCTCTGCAAAATGAACAGCGCCTGGAGAAGCTTCACCAATCACTGATGAGGGAGAATACGTGAGAGAGCGATGGAGATGAGCGAAAGCGAGGGGGGAGAGCGAGCAGGAGGGAGATATGTATATGTGTGGATATGTATATCTCCATTATGAAGGATAGACGGGCAACGTGAAAGAAGGGAACGTGTGGGAGGAGAGCGCCGAGAAAGGGGAGATGCTTCAAATAAATAGAGAATGGTTACAAAATAATGGATGAAAGGGTAAATAGGCAAAAGTAACAAAGTAGCAAAATGTAGCAAAGATGAGCACCAATATGGCACAACTCAGTGAATTTTAGAAAGTTAACTTTGTTTTTTTACATAGGACTGCAGGAAATCCGCAACATAATCTTAACGAAGGGCTCATCCAGACGCCTGTTTTTTTGCATACGAGTGCTAACCGTGGTTCTCATGGAGAGCCCTCGTATCTTTAATAGTGAATGTGGTCATTCATGTCCATGATTTTTCACGCTCGTGTGGTCTCGGTAAAATCACAGAGACAAGTCTGATCTTGATCCACGTGTCTATGAAAAAAAAAAAATCGGACTTCACTCGAATGCCATCATGGACTGTTAGATAAGAGAAGGTGGAGAAGCTTTTTTTTTATTATTATTTTTTTCCAAGTGCGAGAAAAACTGATAAAACTTGGACCAAACTCTGATAAAACTCAGACTGAAATCAGTGATGAAACTCTGTCAATTTTCCTCGTACCTGAAAAAAACTGACATTTGAATGATCCCTATGAGAGATATCAAAATACAAAAATAGTGTATGCTTCCTTCCCACATAGGGTTTTTTGTGGTTTGTAAAAGATTGTATGTATTTTTTAAGTGGAGTTTTTATTCAGACATTTTTCATATTTACGTAAAGGAAAGTCTGTGGAAAAACACATCAAAAACGCTGACCAAATAATTAAAAATACTACTGGATTGCAATGTGTTTTAGATTTGCTACTGACTTAAAACTAATATCTGTTCACATCAGTTAAAAACAGAAGATGCAGAAAAAAAGTCTTAAATTAACATATTACCTTTGCTTTGTAAAAAGAGGCTGCTCACACTGCTGTCCACCCTATCTGATTTAATACTGGAGATGAAGGGGAGCTGAGGTAAGAAGAGACTGCTCACAGTGACACTGCTGTCCACCTTGTCTATCTCATCTAATACTGGAGATACTAGGGGTGCTGAGATAAGAAGAGGTTGCTCACACTGCTGTCCACTCTGTCTATCTGATCTAATACTGGAGATACAAGGGGTGCTGAGGTAAGAAGAGGCTGCTCACACTGCTGTCCATCCTGTTTATCTGATCTAATACTGGAGATACAAGGGGTGCTGAGGTAAGAAGAGGCTGCTCACACTGCTGTCCATCCTGTTTATCTGATCTAATACTGGAGATACAAGGGGTGCTGAGGTAAGAAGAGGCTGCTCACACTGCTGTCCATCCTGTTTATCTGATCTAATACTGGAGATACCAGGGGTGCTGAGGTAAGAAGAGGCTGCTCACACTGCTGTCCACCAAGTCTACCTGATCTACTACTAGAGACAAAAGGGGTGCTGAGGTATGAAGAGGCTGCTCATACTGCTGCCCACCCTGTCTATCTGATCTAATACTGGAGATACCAGGGGTGCTGAGATAAGAAGAGGTTGCTCACACTGCTGTCCACCCTGTCTATCTGATCTAATACTGGAGATACTAGGGGTGCTGAGATAAGAAGAGGTTGCTCACACTGCTGCCCACTCTGTCTATCTGATCTAATACTGGAGATACAAGGCGTGCTGAGGTAAGAAGAGGCTGCTCATACTGCTGTCCACCCTATCTGATCTAATATTGAAGATACCAAGGGTGCTGAGGTAAGAGACTGCTCACACTGCTGTCCACCATGTCTTTCTGAATGCCAAGTAGCAGCTGGAGATAGCTTGATAAAGAGAGAGAAGTAAAGTGAGAAGAAGAAGATAAGTAGAAGGTAGTATGGATGACTGGTAATGGCAGGAACCAGAATTGTTGTGGTAACAGATGAAAAGGGGTAGAAGGAGTTTTAGCAATGACTATTTGGATATTGGAGGAGTCATTGATGCATCCTGTGGGGAAATGTGTTGAATTGTCTTGGCCAAACGTTTTATTTTCCCCACATCCGGGAATCTCTCTTATTGTTTTACTTGACTTATGAATGCACAGGGTATATATACAGGATACATGGAGAGAGATGGCTGAATAATGAGTATTCCCAAGTCTGCAGAGTGTCCTGATCCCACCCTTCTCTCTACCCTTACACTTCTCCAGCTGCACCCACCTCCTCCTTCATTTCCATTCACGCAGTGTGGAAGCTCGTTAGTGATTCCTAGCAGTCTGTCCGGGGGGCATAATTATTATTACTGTTAAAAAGCAGCACTGTCGAAATCACAGGAAGCAGAGCATGCTGGGAGAAATAAAGGGTCTTCTAAAAGATGCAATCTGATAAGTGTAGAAAGAGGCTGACGGAGACCACGTGAAAGCAGTAACACAGAAATGTCGAGGTTTTCTGCTGGGCGGAGGGGACACCAAGAAAACAAATTTGTAAATTTTAAAGTTTACTTCTAAAGAATTAAAAAAACCTAATAGGATCTGTCATTTGCCATAAATACATAATTATTTTTATCTGGTGTAAATGCTGCTGTTCTCCTGAATCCGGAGAGGTTTTTCTTTTGTTTCTGCAACTCTCCGTTCCGGAGATATGGCCTCCTCTTCTCTGTGTCCAAATCTATCCTTGTTAGCCAAGTGGGCATAGTCCTAATCTCTTCAATGAGGGCACGCCCATTTGGCTAATACATCAGATTTAGATACAGGGAAGACAGGGCCATATCTCAGGAATAGAGAGGCGCAGGAACACAAGAAAAACATCGCCGGATTCAGGAGAACAGCGGCATTTACATCAGGTAGAAATAATTATATATTTGTAGAAAGAGACAGGTCCACTTTAAAATAACATTTTCCCCATTTCCTTTTCCAATATATTGGTCTACACACATGTGCAGGAACTGGTGCCATTTAATTGAGAAAATCCTGGATATCTATGTTGGATCCCAGGCTTACTTGTGCACCAGTTAACAAAATTAGGTAATTAGGTCCCTTCTTGGACAGTACCATGACTAACTTTTACTGGGCAATAAACGTGGTAACCACAAGAATTAACCGGACAGGCGAGCAGTGCCCACATGTTTATCCTGACATAATAGTACATCTAGGAAACCAGTAGGCTTTAACTTTAAGGTTCATTTCTCTGCCCTCATCTAAACAAAGGGATCAAATGAATTGGATAGAAAACTTTGCTGCCTGGCTTCCAAATTTTCTATCCTGCGACATCCCCACGATAATCATGGGAGACTTTAACATCCCAATTGGCGATCCCCTTTCCCCATCTGCCACGCATCTTTTATCACTAACCTCCTCCTTCGGCCTTTCACAGCTTGCTAATTCTCCTACACATGAAGACGGGAACACATTGGACCTGATCTTCTCCCGGCTTTGCTCAGTACATGACTTTACTAACTCTCCCCTTCCACTCTCTGACCATAATCTTCTTTCATTCTCTGTCAAGAACTGTGACTCTACTCAAGACACTCCCACCGTCCACACTTATAGAAATTTACGCGCCATTAACACCCAGAAATTTATAAAAAGGTTGCAATCATCATTGGCCCCAATCTCCTCCCTCTCATGTCCCGACTCTGCATTGAAGCATTATAACAAAATAATGCTATGCGTCCTGGATGAAGCCGCACCTCCTACACAAAGAAGAATTCGGCATAGACGGCGACAACCCTGGCACACGCCTCAAACACGTCTTCTCCAGAGGTTCTCCAGGTGCGCTGAACGGCTGTGGAGAAAATCAAATCTGCCCGAAGATTTCCTCCACTATAAATTTATGCTGAAAACATATAACTCTGCCCTTCACCTCTCCAAACAAACCTACTTTAACAACCTCATAATCTCACTTTCCAATAATCCTAAACGACTCTTTGACACGTTTCATTCTCTCCTCAATCAAACAGCACAGGCCCCGACCACCGACCTCATCGCTGACGATCTGGCCAATTATTTCAAAGAAAAAATTGACCATATCCGACAGCAAATTTTCTCCCAATCCCCAAATGTTATGCATGCTCCCCCCCGCCACATTGTATCTTGCTCATTTTCTGACTTCGAACCAGTCACGGAAGATGAAGTGATCAGGCTCCTTGCATCTTCTCGCCCTACCACCTGCACCAGTGACCCTATTCCCTCACATCTCCTTCAGTCCCTTGCTCCAGCTGTCACTACTCACCTAACTAAAATTTTCAACCTTTCCCTCTCATTTGGTATCTTTCCCTCTTCTTTTAAACACGCCAGCATACAACCATTACTTAAAAAACCATCCCTCGACCAGAACTGCACGGCCAACTACAGACCTGTTTCCAATCTTCCCTTTATCTCTAAACTCCTGGAACGTCTGGTCCATTCCCGTCTAATCCGCTATCTCTCAGACAACTCTCTTCTTGACCCTTTACAATCTGGTTTCCGCTCTTTACATTCTACTGAAACTGCCCTCACTAAAGTCTCTAATGATTTACTAACAGCTAAATCTAATGGTCACTACTCCCTGCTGATTCTCCTGGATCTCTCTGCAGCATTCGACACTGTGGATCACCAGCTCCTCCTCACTATGCTCCGCACTATTGGCCTCAAGGACACTGTTCTCTCCTGGTTCTCCTCCTATCTCTCTGACCGCTCCTTCTCTGTGTCTTTTGCCGGCTCCTCCTCCTCCCTACTTCCTCTTACTGTCGGGGTTCCTCAAGGATCAGTCCTAGGCCCCCTTCTTTTCTCCTTATACACCGCTCCTATTGGACAAACAATCAGTAGATTCGGTTTTCAGTACCATCTCTATGCTGATGATACGCTGATGACACCCAATTATACACCTCTGCTCCGGACATCACCCCTGCATTACTACAAAAGACCAGTGATTGTCTTTCTGCTGTGTCTAACACTATGTCCTCCATCTACCTAAAACTGAATCTGTCAAAAACTGAACTACTCGTCTTTCCTCCCTCCACTAACCTACCTGTGCCCGATATTGCCATTTCTGTTTGTGGCTCCACCATTACTCCCCAGCAACAAGCCCGCTGTCTTGGGGTCATTTTTGATTCAGATCTTTCTTTCACTCCTCACATCAAATCACTCGCTCGTTCATGTCATCTACACCTCAAAAACATCTCAAGAATCAGGACTTTTCTCACCTTTGACTCGGCAAAAACTCTTACTGTAGCTCTTATTCATTCTCGTCTTGACTATTGCAACGCTCTACTAATCGGTCTCCCTCTTACTAAACTCTCCCCTCTCCAATCCGTCCTTAAAGCAGCAGCCAGGATCATATTCCTCGCCAACCGCTACTCAGATGCCTCTTCCCTGTGCCAGTCATTGCATTGGTTGCCCATTCAATATAGAGTTCATTTTAAACTTATCACGCTTACCCACAAAGCGCTCCATGCTTCAGTACCCCCCTACATCTCCTCCCTCGTCTCAGCTCAGTCTACCACCCTACACGTGCCCTCCGTTCTGCAAATGACTTGAAACTAAAATCCTCCATAATCCGAACTTCCCACTGCCGTCTCCAAGATTTCTCGCGTGCTGCGCCAATTCTCTGGAATGCACTACCCAGGACAGTTCGATTAATTCCCAATACCCACAGTTTCAAGCGAACCCTAAAAACACATTTCTTTAGACTGGCGTATCACCTAAACACACTCTGTCCATCCCAGCTTTCCCCCATATTAAAATCTTCTTCAACTTCGGGTTCAAACCAACCATGCACATAAAAGCCTCTGTCAGGACTGCACACATACTGGCTGGCGACCAGTCCATGTATTATTATTTATCCTATTCAGTATATCAAGGCTGCATTATACAATATATGTACTTTTCACCTTTTGTGTCTCCCCCACTTCCTCATAGACTGTAAGCTCGCGAGCAGGGCCCTCACTCCTTTCGATATCAGATATGCTTATTCTGTATTGTCTGTATAAGTCCCCCCTAAAATTTGTAAAGTGCTGCGGAATATGTTGGCGCTATAAAAATAAACTATTATTATTATTATATTATTATATTACTTTGTCAATTTATTAGTACATTAGACAAAACTCAAGACAGAAACAAAATAAACATATCTCCGGCTGTAAGTAAATAAGTAAAAGCAATAGTGCATATAAATAACATTGGGTACTTTGCAAAAATTATTTTTGATAGAAAAAAAAAAGCATAAAAGTCATCCCACCAGCGTCAAGGTGAACCCAAAAACCTTGAAAGCTTTTAATACTAGAAGTTAGGACCATCCCGAATTTGGGTTCACCTTGGCGCTGGTGAAATGGCTTTTATGCTTTTTCAATCAAAAACGGCATTTCGGTCACAGAGTTGTTCTCAATCATGGTGTATCTAAATACCCTGGAGACTAAGTGGCTTACTGGTTCCCCACCCGGCACATAGGATTCATGCACTAATCGCGTAATATTTGGAGATATATTTGCAACATTGTTCTCCCTAGGCACAACATGTGGTGTCTGACTATCCTAAATATGTAGAAAAGATCCGAAACTCAATAGATTATTTTCTATATATTTATAGGTTGGCATCCTATTCAACACCAACCATTGCTGTACTTCTTTGCTATATCATATCCTAAAATATATGTTATGATGACCAAGAAGATGAACCATCATCACACCCATGCGATGCCTCTATCATGGTCAATATGGCACCTTCCCCTCTGCAAACCTGACTACCTCCTTATAACAGGGTCCTTCTCTGTTTCATATGTAACATTACCATTATTCTTCTATTTTTATGTCCTCCTTAATATTCTAATTTATCCGAATCTGACAGCTAAACGCCCAGCAGGGCACGGGTATGAGGGTGTCCGCGTCTCTAGGTTATGGGCGATCTGTGCCATTTTCGCACCTCATTATGAATGGCGCTGTGAACAAGTTGCACGTTTCGCTCCTTGTTTACGAATTGTAATGAAGCGTCTGCACCTTTGCGATGATTTACACAAAGCTGTGGTCATTCTCTCCGATACAAATGTAGCAGAGTAGTTTATCAGTCCTGACGTGGTCGCGTTCGACAGATCCAATGTCATTTAATGCAACGTATAATATATATTTGTGCTACACAACATTCTTACAGACATTTTCTCATGTTGCATTATTTGTATTGGAGTGTCAGTCTACGTGTGCACTATGGTCTGGCATACAGCGCCAGGTAGAAACTCCAATCTGTACGTTTGCAAATAATGACATAACCCTGTCATCCAGCGCGTGGGATTGATGGCAATAACTAAACACGGCTTCATGCAGATGAGACTGAGTACACAATCTGCAGGGTGGTGGGTGAATGTGGAAGCGGAAAGAAAAGGAAAGGCGGCAGGAGGGAAAACAATGAGCCGCAGAGCGATGCAAAAGAGGTGAAAGAGGTTCAAACTTGTACGCGGGATGCCAGGGAATATTAGCCGTGGAGAGGGCAGAGATGACTGAGCTGTTTCAGCACCTTGGACAGCGTACATTCCCAGCGCATACAGTGCCTACATTTGCAGCTGTGTAACTCAATTTCTGGCGCTCAAGTGGAATATAAGTGAATTTAGAAGAGCATAAAAATGCACAGTGCATTGTCTCTGCATCTGTTTATTCTCCTTCGGTTACAGGATTGCATGATACAAATGATGCACATAAACCAGAAAACACATTTGAGGTTCCTCTTTACGGTTTCTGCAGGAGTTTGTTGAAATGAACCAAATCATGAGAAAGTGCAGACAAATCTGCACCAAATTGCACAGATTTTCTTGCACCAAATAAAAAAAAAAATATATAAAGCAATATATCCACTTTTGTAATTTTCCATGGCTTCTATTTGCCTGGTCGCCTGCAGGTCTCTGTATACCCTCTGATGAAGCTTGATGCGAAACGCGCGTTAGGTGCATTTTCTTTCATCGGTAAAGTGTACTCCATGCCACTGTGCATTACTATCATTAAGTGAACTTTCATGCAAGATCACACGCTCCCTATTTACCTGTATGTACTGTAGGGATTCCACTTTTTGGCAGCGGTTTCAGGTAGGTACAAGCACAAAGTCTCTTGGTATTAAATACGTTATATTTATTTTAGCTTATAAATTTCTCCGACATTTCAGGAAATAGCCTTGTCTCAGAAAAAAAGGAACAAAATAAACAAAAAAAACAGTCCACATGTAGAGCGGAGCCGTACAGCAGAGCTGTTTCCACCTCTACTCCCAACCCTAAATGAGGCAGGTGAAATGCCTTATATAGCTTGTTCCAAACCCTGGAACTGGAGGGAAGGTAACGGCCAGTCCCACCCAGCTCTGTGGCCCTTCCTAAAACCCTGACCCAAAAATCCGGGTCCATTAAAAAAACACCTCTCAGAACTATATGTGCTGGGCCCTGCTTAGGCGGGTCCTACATCACCAAGGCCATTGGCACCTCTGTTATACATACCTCCCGTCCAGTACCTGTCCAGCTGCCACCTTACTGTACCTTAAAGTGCCAGCGCTGGCTATTTTGGCTTGTACCCTTTGAGTTTGTCTTCAATACTGTGATTGCACACAATATAACTCTGTATTGATTTGTAGAGTTTTGTTATTATCATCTACCTACCTTTAGCACTTTATGTCTGACTTTTAATTTTCTTATCCAATAATGAATATATTTTGAGCCTTGCACACTTCTATATAGGTATTCTTGAATTTATTGATGCATTTTGGCCCCCTTTTATATAGCTCCTTATATTCATGTAGGTGTTTTTTTTTCACTCTGTAAACCAAGCCTTCATTGATGAGGTGTAGTCACATGTGACCACTGCAGCTTATGATTAGCTGCAGGGGTCATGGGCAAAAAAATTTCTGCACGTTTCATTGTAGAAACTGGCATGCTGCGGATTTAAAAGGAGTTATTCACCGGCTTTCAGAACCAATGACGTTACGATCATGTACAAGATCAGCAGCTATCGTGCACGTGTCCTGTTCCTGGAAGTGAGCGTCTCTGGATAACCAATTTTTGTGCAAAAAAGTGTTTGACTGCTCAAGTCTCATCCTCTTTTCCTTTTTCTCTTTGTAAATCCAAACATCCGCAGCAGTGAGGACAAACCCTTTAACAGATTCTCCAGCATATGGATTTCATAGAAAGGAGTCCCAAATTATAACCCTAAACAGAGAGCGGCTCTGGCAGAATTGAGCCATCCATAAATTACACGGTAAGCCATTCATTTGGTGTCAGCTTGTACTGCTAGACTGATGACAGTCTTCACTGTCACCCTCGCATTCCGTTCGTGAAGTAGGGTGATTATTAGGGTGAACCCTTCTATAGGTGCCACCCAACAGAAGTGTGATCTTATGCAATCAGGGGGTGATTAGTAAAAAGTATGTAATTAATGTCAGTAAGCAATGCTACATAGTTGTGTTGGCCCCTTGGAAAGACTTTTTAATGTCCTAAGGGTCTGACTTCACGACTTGGTCTTTATTTTATTAGCTTGTTTGTAAAATTCTCCAACCTGTTTTCCTAGGTGTGGAAGTGACGCCGGTCTGGTAATAATCTGCCTCTTCATTGATCCAGATTCTCAATGTAATTAGTGTTCCTAAATTATTACCTTTTGTGAAGGATACACAGGAATCAATGCGTGCACCGCAAATAACCTGCAGAATATAAACACCTACAGAGCGATTAACGAAAAAACGTCTAGCTGCTCCTTATGTCAAGCACAATCTATGGAAGCTCGCTGCCATCAATATCAATAGCCCCGAAGATAAATGATGGAACGGAGTCTGGACTTTCTTGCATGTTTGCACATCACTGGTCAATAAGGAGAATTTAACACTTCTTTATTGAGGCAGAAAATGCACCTAAGAGTTGGCCGGCGATCACTCAGACATAGGACGCTGCTTTCTTTGGACATTTTGGCATAGAAGAGAAATGCATTCTCATAGCAAGTCATACTATGTGAAGGGCGCTGTGCATAGGTGGTCTGCAAAATTCAATTGATGCACAACTACATGTACGTTAGGAGTTGTAGTTTTACCATATATGAAGATCCCTGGTATTGTTGGTCATATGTATCCTCTGTTTGAGCCAGTTCTTTAGACATGCATGTTTGTGTAGGAGCTGATATAATAGGTAAACAGAAGCCATTCAACAATACACAAACATCAATTCAAGAGTCAACATTCAGACAATAGTCTATTTTTCTTGACCCATCGTAGAAAAAAACATCAATTCAAGAGTCAACATTCAGACGCATATGGTCAATAGTCTATGTATCCTGGCCTTTTGAAAATATACATCTGGCATAATTAAGATTAAATACTGTGTCGTCACTCATGCATGTTTGGATTGCCCAAGCTTGCATGTTTATGTCCCTGATGGTGGGAGAAGATGGTGCAATTCAATACAGCTGCACTCTGAAATGTTATAATATGCAAACACTGAATATATGAAATTGGAACGGCATTACCGCTATAGAAAATATGTTAAAAAATGCCTACAAATTGGCTAATTCCTGAGAGCCCACCAGCCGCCACATGGTGTATACGTTTGATGGCTCGGCAGAACAATCCAGCATCAGGGTTCATAAAAATCCAAATTGTTATCATGAAAAAATTCCAAAAGAAATTCCAAAAAAGTAACAGACTGCAACCAAACACCATCACCACTAAAAATGTATTCAAATATAAGGCAAACGCATTTCACATGTATGTCCTTAATCATTACACTTTGAGGGCTTCCACCTGTTCACACTTGTCTTATTCTGTTTGGAAGTGCTGGTCAGCTTTTTTACTTTTGTGCAATTCAATGACCGAAGCAGAGATTCGCTCTGGCACCCGGTAAAAAAAAGACAACTTAAAAGCAACTGAAATAAAACTCAACCTATGTCTCTTTTCTGCTGGATCCGTTGGTTAATTGAGCTGAAAAAGTTGAAAGGAACTTGTTTTCACATACAAAGCCCCCCCATACTGCCGCCATTAAGCTATGTAGGATGGCAATAGATTTTTAAAAATGTCACTCTATAAAACTTCCCTTACAGTATGAGGATATAAGGTAATTGCCAGTGAAGAGTCCGGTGGGAGGTCTTGGCCACGTGAAGAGTCCGGTGGGAGGTCCTGGCTACATTAGGAATCATGAAGTCATACGCCCCTTCTAGCTTATCTGACATTCCCCAGCCCAGGGCATGGCAGCATTTGGGTGAAGTGTAGCGGTTTGTTCTGGATTTGCCAGAGAACAATGTCATTTATCTACAAATTTCATTACATCTCCATTTTGCCAAATTCTGTAGTGTTTTAAAGAAAGTCAATAAACTCTTATACTTACCTCTCCCCAACCCTCCACATATCTGTCCAACCCGGTCGCCGCCTGGCCCTCCGATCAGCTCCTCCTTGGCTTTCTTCTCCTTTCAACCACATAATGACTTCTCTATTCTGGTGCTGTCATTGACTACACCCCACCTGGTCACTCAGTAGTAGAGATGAGCGGTGTTCGACTAGAACTGTTCGCCAATCTCAAATTCGAGCTGTTTTGGGCGGTGTTCGAGTTGTTCGACGAACCCGAACGATTTGCAAAAAATTCGGCTGTTCGAGGTTATGTTCGATAACTGTTCGTGCACCAAAAGCGTGTCCTGCATGTCTGGCGCTATTTAGAGCACCAATCATGCAGGGATTGTCTGCCACTCACTGTAATGCCACAGCCATGGTGGTTGTGGCATTACAGTGATTGCCCAAATCGATGGGAACAGTGCCAACAGTGAAACATGAAAAGCCGGCAATTCAGCAGCGGCATACACCGGTACCCGACAATTTAGAACCGAAAGAATAGAGCTTCACACATAGATTAGATAGATAGAAACATGTCAGTCACATATATACGAAGTACAGTGAAAGTGCTGCTTACTGTACTTGTCATTTAGCGTAAAGGATTTATCAAAAAAAATAATAGTGTTTTCATGCACCGTCTCTTTAAAAAAGCCGGCCGGCAATTCAGCAGCGGTACCCGACAATTTATAACAGACAGAATAGAGCTTCACACATAGATTAGATAGATAGAAACATGTCAGTCACATATATATGAAGTACAGTGATAGTGTTGGTTACTGTACTTGTCATTTAGTATTAAAATAAAGGATTTATTATTAAAAAAATTGGCGTGGGGGTCCCCTTAATTTTAGGCTCTAGCGGAGGTTAAGCAGATGGCTGGGGCAGATGTTTGAAGCCTGGGAAGGGGGTAATACCCACGGAGCTTCCCAGGCTACTAATATCAGCCCCCAGCTGAATACCTAGCCTTTACTAGCTATTAAAATGGGGGACCCCCCAAAAAAAATGACGTGGGGTCCCCCCTAATTTAATAGCTAGCAAAGGCTAGGCAGACAGCTGGGGGCTGATATTAATAGCCCAGGAAGGGAGCCATGAATATTGGCCCCCTCCCAGGCTAGAAACACCAGCCGTCAGCCGCCCCAGAAATGGCGCATTCATAGGATGCGCCAATTCTGGCACTTAGCCTCGCTCTTCCACGCTGCCCTGGTGCGGTGGCAGGGGGTAATAGGGTTGGGGTTGATGTCAGCTTATAATGCCAGCTGACATCAAGCCCAGGTTAGTAATGGAGAGGCGTCTATAAGACACCCCTATTACTAACCCCATAGTCAAAGTTAAAAAAAACACAAACACCCAGAATAAAGTCCTTTAATTGAAATAAAGACACAATCCTTTATTGTTCTAAATTAAACCATACTTACCGTCACGCCCATTCCAGCTGAAGCCAACGATCTCCTGCAATAAAAGAAAAATAATAAAGCAACCTCATCCTTACCTTTCCATGGTTCCCACGACAGCTTCAGCTCTGCTACATCGAGATGACAGGCTGGACCGCAGCAGAACGCTGCCATCCAGCCTCTCATCCCGCAGACACTGAGAAGCGCAGGCTTGCTTGCGCTGCTCAGCGTCTCTCTGTGACGACATCCAGATGAGCCGAGTTCATGTCCAATGAACTCGGCTCACCTCATGCACGTCACTGACAGCGTGGGAAAATTCTCAAGCTGAAGCGGTGAGTGCAGGAGAATTCTCCCACGCTGTCAGTGACGTGCATAAGGTGAGCTCATGTCCAATGAACTCAGCTCACCTCCTGCACGTCACTGACAGCGTGGGAGAATTCTCCTGCACTCAGCGCTTCAGCGTGAGAATTCTCCCGCTGAAGCGCTGAGTGCAGGAGAATTTTCCCACGCTGTCAGTGACGTGCATAAGGTGAGCTCATGTCCAATGAACTCAGCTCACCTCCTGCACGTCACTGACAGCGTGGGAGAATTCTCCTGCACTCAGCGCTTCAGTGTGAGAATTCTCCCACGCTGAAGCGCTGAGTGCAGGAGAATTTTCCCACGCTGTCAGTGACGTGCATGAGGTGAGCCGAGTTCATTGGACATTAACTCGGCTCATCTGGATGCCCTCACAGAGAGACACTGTGGAGCGCAAGCAAGCCTGCGCTTCTCAGTGTCTGCGGGATGACAGGCTGGATGGCGGCGTTCTGCTGCGGTCCAGCCTGTCATCTCGATGTAGCAGAGCTGAAGCTGTCATGGGAACCATGGAAAGGTAAGGATGATGTTGCTTTATTATTTTTCTTTTATTGCAGGAGATCGTTGGCTTCAGCTGGAATGGGCGTGATGGTAAGTATGGTTTAATTTAGAACAATAAAGGATTGTGTCTTTATTTCAATTAAAGGACTTTATTCTGGGTGTTTGTGTTTTTTTTAACTTTGACTATGGGGTTAGTAATGGGGGTGTCTTATAGACGCCTCTCCATTACTAACCTGGGCTTGATGTCAGCTGGCATTATAAGCTGACATCAACCCCAACCCTATTACCCCCTGCCACCGCACCAGGGCAGCGTGGAAGAGCGAGGCTAAGTGCCAGAATTGGCGCATCCTATGAATGCGCCATTTCTGGGGCGGCTGACGGCTGGTGTTTCTAGCCTGGGAGGGGGCCAATATTCATGGCTCCCTTCCTGGGCTATTAATATCAGCCCCCAGCTGTCTGCCTAGCCTTTGCTAGCTATTAAATTAGGGGGGACCCCACGTCATTTTTTTTGGGGGGTCCCCCATTTTAATAGCTAGTAAAGGCTATGTATTCAGCTGGGGGCTGATATTAGTAGCCTGGGAAGCTCCGTGGGTATTACCCCCTTCCCAGGCTTCAAACATCTGCCCCAGCCGTCTGCTTAACCTCCGCTAGAGCCTAAAATTAAGGGGAACCCCACGCCAATTTTTTTAATAATAAATCCTTTATTTTAATACTAAATGACAAGTACAGTAACCAACACTATCACTGTACTTCATATATATGTGACTGACATGTTTCTATCTATCTAATCTATGTGTGATGCTCTATCTTTCTGTTCTAAATTGTCGGGTACCGCTGCTGAATTGCCGGCCGGCTTTTTTTAAAGAGACAGTGCATGAAAACACTATTATTTTTTTAAATAAATCCTTTACACTAAATGACAAGTACAGTAAGCAACACTATCACTGTACTTATTATATATGTGACTGACATGTTTCTATCTATCTAATCTATGTGTGATGCTCTATCTTTCTGTTCTAAATTGTCGGGTACAGATGCTGAATTGCCGGCCGGCTTTTTTAAAGAGACGGTGCATGAAAACACTAATATTTTTTTTAATAAATCCTTTACACTAAATGACAAGTGCAGTAACCAACACTGTCACTGTGCTTCTTATATGTGTGACTGACATGTTCCTATCTATCTAATCTATGTGTGATGCTCTATTCCTTCTTGTCTAAATTGTCGGGTACCGGTGTATGCCGCTGCTGAATTTGCCGGCCGGCTTTTTTAAAGAGAGTGTCTTCTGAGCAGTTTGTCAGCTTTTGGACACCTTTGCAGGTGTTTTCTATGTGTTTCTATGTGTTTTTGTTTGCCTGCCATTGGTTTTAACGGTGTTCGACGGTGTTCTAAGGTGTTCGACGAACAGTTCGACGAACAGTTCCTCGAACATCCCGGTGTTCGACGAACCGAACCGAACCCGAACACTATGGGGGTGGCTCAACACTACTCAGTAGTGATGCCCCTCATTGACTTCAAAAGTTTATTTATTTTTTAACCTCCTTTCCAGAACAGATGAGCAAATAAGTTTTGTGGCCACTGGATGGGAGCTCCGCAATCTGCTTTCCACCTGCTGGAATCCCTAGCCTCTCTTCTCATTTGTTGGCCCGATGCATCGTCATCGTTACAGCATGAAGTCACGCCGAGCCTATTGATCAGACGAGACTCCAAGAATGTCGGCAGACTGGAGGTGGTTCGCAGGGCTCTTGTCTAGCAGCCACGGACTACTGATGTGGCCAATTGACCAGGGTCCTGGGAATTGATTAATTTCTAATCCTCAGAAGAATCAATTTGCACTGAATTTATGCAATGTAACTTGTACCTCCCCCAAAATTGAGCAAATCTCTTCCAAATCGAATATTAGATTTGCTTAAACGCACTCCTCCTCCTCCCGTCAAAATTTTTATCCTATTAATATATTGCAGTCATCATATTATATAGCGCTGTGTACTTACAATTGCTCATTTTGCCCTTCTACCCAGTTAATTCTTCTCTTTTCCACTAGGTTTATGAAATCATGTGATTAAAAACAGACTAGCTGAATCCTTCTAAGATCTAATGTATGTAGAAACAAGAAGTCTCTCTTCCCTGCATTAGTCATTGTAGCATCGGCGTCTCTGCCCCTTGCTAGGCAGAGACGCCGTCCCTCTAACCTTCCCGCTCCTGGCGCGGCGTCCTCTAGCGCTTCTGTCCCCGCTGCTTCCGGCACGCGCTCCCTCCCCGGCTGTGTGCTTAGGGCGCGCGCGCGCTCCCCCTCTCTTAAAGGGACCGTGCGCGCCGTCCTAAGGAGTCCCCGGCCAATTGCCGGAGGACCTCCCATATATAAGGCACCTCCTCCAAAATGGAGGTGCCCGAGCAAAGTTGTTTGCACTGTGTCTGATCTGTGCTTCAGCCCTCAGGTCCCGCTGCTAGCCTGACTTCTCGTCCTGCCTGCCCGTTACCTGCCAGCCTGCTCACCTGGAGCGCTCACCTGTTACCTGCCGGTTACCTGCCTTGGCTATCTGTCCGCTCACCTGGGAACATCCGCCTGCCTTGTCTGTCAGACCGCTCACCCGGGAGGCCCACCAGTTACCTGCCAGTTCCCTGCCTCGTCTGTCTGGCCGCTCACCTGGGAGCACCTGCCAGTTACCTGCCTCGTCTGTCTGCCGGCTCACCTGGGAGCACCCACCAGTTACCTGCCAGTTACCTGCCTCGTCTGTCTGCCTGCTTACCTGGGAGCACCTGCCTGTTTCCTGCCAGCCTGCCTGGAGACCCTGCCGTCACTTGCTGTGACCACCTTCCTGGTAAACCTAAAGACTGCTACTTGCCCTGCTTTCTCGAACTGTGACCACCTGTCTGCTACCAGAGACTTCCGCCTGCTTGCCGTGTCCATCCGCCATACCGGTCAGTCCCAGCCATCTGACCCGTGGGAGCCACCTGCTCTCTTACAAGGTCGTCCCCAGAGTAGCACCTGGTCCCTCAGACCGGATCCTCCCTGGTCATGGTGTCGTTAGCTGCCGTATGACCAGGGTCGGTTCGGGTGGATACTTAGTCACACCCCTCTGTTTCCCTTCTTGCACCTCGGCACAGAGGTTCCACCACCCGGACCCGTAACAGTCATCACTGCAAAAGTTCCTGGCAGGTGGGAGTAAGTAGCAGCTGGGTTTGGAGTTGAAGAAGGGAATGATTTATGCAGGGAAAAGAGACTTCCTGTTTCTACATAGAGCAGAGAAAAGAGAAGAATTAACAGGGTAGAAAGGCAAAATGAGCAATTGTAAGTACACAGTGCTATATAATATGATGACTGCAATATATTAAGAGGATAAAACTTTGAAGGGAGGAGGAGAAGGAGGAAGAAGAGGAGGAGGAGGAGTGCTTCTTTAACGCTACTTCCCATTTGCCAGATAGTGCTGCATCTGGCTCTTTGATTAATACAGTGGTGGTCAAAAGTATTGGCACCCCTGCAATTCAGTCAGATAATACTCAGTTTCTTCCTGAAAATGTTTGCAATCACAAATTCTTTGGTATTATCTTCATTTAATTTGTCTTCAATGAAAAAACACAAAAAGAATTGTCCTAAAGCCAAATTGGATATAATTCCACACCAAACCTAAAAAAGGGGGTGGACAAAAGTATTGGCACTGTTTGAAAAATCATGTGATGCTTCTCTAATTCGTGTAATTAACAGCACCTGTAACTTACCTGTGGCACCTAACAGGTGTTGGCAATAACTAAATCACACTAGCAGCCAGTTAACATGGATTAAAGTTGACTCAACCTCTGTCCTGTGTCCTTGTGTGTACCACATTGAGCATGGAGAAAAGAAAGAAGACCAAAGAACTGTCTGAGGACTTGAGAAACCAAATTGTGAGGAAGCATGAGCAATCTCAAGTCTACAAGTCCATCTCTAAAGACCTGAATGTTCCTATGTCTTCCGTGCGCAGTGTCATCAAGAAGTTTAAAGCCCATGGCACTGTGGCTAACCTCCCTAGATGTGGACGGAAAAGAAAAATTGACGAGAGATTTCAACGCAAGATTGTGTGGATGGTGGATAAAGAACCTCGACTAACGTCCAAACAAGTTCAAGCTGCCCTGCAGTCCGAGGGTACAACAGTGTCAACCCGTACTATCCGTTGGCGTCTGAATGAAAAGGGACTGTATGGTAGGATACCCAGGAAGACCCCACTTCTTACCCCGAGACATAAAAAAGCCAGGCTGGAGTTTGTCAAAACTTACCTGAGAAAGCCTAAAACGTTTTGGAAGAATGTTATCTGGTCAGATGAGACAAAAGTAGAGCTTTTTGGGAAAAAGCATCAACATAGAGTGTACAGGAAAAAAAAAGAGGCATTCAAAGAAAAGAACACGGTCCCTACAGTCAAACATGGCGGAGGTTCCCAGATGTTTGGGGTTGCTTTGCTGCCTCTGGCACTGGACTGCTTGACCGTGTGCATGGCATTATGAAGTCTGAAGACTACTAACAAATTTTGCAGCATAATGTAGGGCCCAGTGTGAGAAAGCTGGGTCTCCCTCAGAGGTCATGGGTCTTCCGGCAGGACAATGACCCAAAACACACTTCCAAAAGCACTATAAAATGGTTTGAGAGAAAGCACTGGAGACTTCTAAGGTGGCCAGCAATGAGTCCAGACCTGAATCCCATAGAACACCTGTGGAGAGATCTCAAAGTGGCAGTTTGGAGAAGGCACCCTTCAAATATCAGGGACCTGGAGCAGTTTGCCAAAGAAGAATGGTCTACAATTCCAGCAGAGCATTGTAAGAAACTCATTGATGGTTACCGGAAGCGGTTGTTTGCAGTTATTTTGGCTAAAGGTTGTGCAACCAAGTATTAGGCTGAGGGTGCCAATACTTTTGTTCGGCCCATTTTTGGAGTTTTGTGTGAAATGATCAATGATTTGATTTTTGCTTCATTCTCTTTTGTGTTTTTTCCTTGCAAGCAAATTAAATGAAGATAATAATACCAAAGAATTTGTGATTGCAATCATTTTCAGGAAGAAACGGAGTATTATCTGACAGAATTGCAGGGGTGCCAATACTTTTGTTCGGCCCATTTTTGGAGTTTTGTGTGAAATGATCAATGATTTGATTTTTGCTTCATTCTCTTTTGTGTTTTTTCCCTGCAAGCAAATTAAATGAAGATAATAATACCAAAGAATTTGTGATTGCAATCATTTTCAGGAAGAAACTGAGTATTATCTGACAGAATTGCAGGGGTGCCAATACTTTTGGCCACCACTGTAGCTACCTGTGTGATGTCAATCAATCCAGGACTGTATGACTCCTTATAAACCTATTAGTCTTCATGAAAAATACTCTCCCCTGATTGATGATTTTGAGGGAGAGAAGGATCCGGCAGTTTGAATCCATTCACCCAATCCTTTCACTTCCACCTGAAATAAGCCACCAAGAAAGGTGTCGGACAGTGAAATCCTCCTCTCTCCCCATTGGAAAAAAAAAGAACACTTACCCCAAAGAGCATTCATATGTTTGGGGGTTCGGGCACCTTAAAAGTCCACCAATGATGATGGCACCATTGTGGATTGGCATCAATGGGAGCGTTTATAGATCCCCAGATTTACAGTTATATAGTAGTTGATATAATTGCATTATCTAAACTGTTCCTATTTCTTTTGCTACATGGTGCATGGCTCTATAAGAGTTTAGCTTTTGCAATGTATCGCACCCATCAATACCCGCCTAGGAATATTGGCTAGTTGGCTTTGCCGATCAGCACTTGGATATCTGGATATATAATGAAGTCCCTAATTTACCCAATTATTTGACTACCCCGGTCCATACCCACGCCACGTTACGAATCCTTCACTCTTTTGTAATGAAAGTTAAAGGGTTTCCCTCAAGGGGTATTATGTGAGACTAATGAAGAGTCCAAATGTGGAGCAGAATTGAGAGGACATGATAGATCACCGGCATTACCAGATCAATATCCCGGTCGGGTCTCCATGTGTTTTCTTGCTGTAGATCTTGTATGAAAATCTAAAATAAAAGATGCGACACTATGCAAAGAACATAAAAGGACATCATCGGCGCCTGCCAATATATCAGGGGCTAAGCACGTGGAAATGAGCTGACCCAAAGCATCGTCCATCTAAGCAGAATGGTAAATAAAAGAGATTGATATGGACGGAATTTACAAAGGGTCCCTCGCTTAAATCACTCGCTCAAGTCTCTCCTCCTCCCTTCCACAAGATGGAATCCAATTAACGGACGCGGCATGAAAGCTGGGCCAGCAAAATAATTAAAACAGACAATGGATTTATGAAATGGGACCTGAGACTCTGGTCACTGGGATAATAATTTGGTCATAAGCAGAAGGCACAAAATAACAGAACGGAAGTCAGGGACAAGATAGGTTAAAAAAATAGATAAATAGATACAATGTATCAAGGATGTTCTAATGTTATTGCATCAAAGATGACCCCTATAACCAGCTAAGCCTCTGTTCACACATCTAGCTGTCATCCGTATGTAACAAATCCAGTATTGAAAAAGATCCAGGGACCAGAGTAGTAATTTCATTCCTTTCATTCCCTGGATTTGCTGGTAACTTGGTGGGAAGTTGTCACAAGGAAGCAGGGAGCCTGTGCAGTGATGTAAAGGGAATAACCTCTACAAAGAAAATAAAAAGATCCATTACAAAAACTTACCAAAACGGAATGCAAGATGGAAACCAGAGATTCGATCCATTACAAAAACTTACCAAAACGGAATGCAAGATGGAAACCAGAGATTCGATCCATTACAAAAACTTACCAAAACGGGATGCAAGATGGAAACCAGAGATTCCATTTTGAACAGATCTGTCTTTAAAAAAAAAAAAAAAGACGGATCCATTTAAAAAGATAGTTTGGTTTCCTTTGTATCCATTTTTGTTCCTTTTGGAAGGGATCCATTGTTACTGGAGGTGTCTCTGCTCACCCCTAGTGTTCTGCGCATGCGCAGTGGTAAAAATCAGATCCACTAATGGATGACATAACAATGGACCATCCGTTATGATCTGTTTCCTAGATACTCCAATGTTAAAAAAATAAATAAATCAAAGGCAACAGATTTATTTGCTGGCTATTTTTTCAGTCGAACAAAAAAAGAGACTATTTTTTGTTCTCGCTGCAGACGGAAGGAAAATGAGAGGATTTAAAACACTTTTGAGTGACTGTGATCATTCAACCTGCATCAGATGCACACGGAAATCTATATCTTCAATGGCAGCTGAGCTCCAAAGGGTAAGTTATCCAGGACTGGTTTCTTCCAAAAACAACACCATGCTAGTCCACAGGTTGTGCGGGGTACTGCTGATCAGCCCTATTCACTTTAGTAGAGCTGAGCTGCAATACCAGACACAACCCATGGCCTTGCGAGGCGCTGTTTCTGGAAGAAAGCAGCCTTTTTTTAAAATACTGTAACACCCCTTTAATAGGGATGAGTGAAGTGGAACTGTAAAGTTCGGGGTTCGTACAGGACATCTGGTGTGCGGTGTCAAAGTCCAAACACAGACTTTTTTCCGGAAGTCTGCTCTACTGTTAGAGTTCAGTGCCATATAAAGTTTGTTGAAGGTTGCAGCGAAGGAACAGTGTAAAGATATAAATAATTAAAAAAAACGACCCGGGGTCTCCCCTATTTTTAAGTATCCAGCCAAGGGAAAGCAGAAAGCTGTGAGCAGGTCTTATTACGCTGCGAAGTGAAAATATCCATGGACCTTCCCAGCCTACTAATAACAGCTCCAGCTGTCTGCTTTGCCTTTGCTGATTATTAAAAATTGAGGGGGACCCTAAAAAAAATGGGGTTACCAGGTCTCTTGTATAACACAAGAAAAGCCGTAAAAACAAAGCTCAAAAACAAAAGATGTAATTTTTTTTTTTTTTTTTCACGATTTCACCCTACTTTGAATTTTGGTAAAGTGAATGGTGTCATTCAGGGCTACAGGTAAAACAAATACGGCATTATTGACATAAAATAAAAAAGTTATGGCTCCAGGAGAAGAAAAAAAAAGGGATAAACAGTAAAACTAAAAAGAAATCTGAAAATTAGTAGTCGCAGGAAGGGGTTAATAGATACTTAAAAATGCAGAGAACTATAAAGAAATAATATAACTACATAAATATACATCTATAATAAAAATAAATATAAACATAGAAATATAGAATATAAAATAAATAACTAAAATACCGCAGGCATGCCCACACTAATAACACATACCCTACCATGCAAAAATCTGATTGTATGGGGCAGAAGTAAAACTATTTGTTAGATGATTTAATCAGAATTTTTTTTTTGTAAAAAGGTCCTTTTTGCCCAAAATCGTCTGTGCCAAGTGCAGTGCCACATGACTTGGCTGAGCAAAGTCTGTAAAATGAGCTTCAGGTTTCACATAAATGATAGAAGACTTGTGCGTCAAGAGGATCAATGACACGGTGTAACCAGAGTATCGCTGTGACAGGTATGGACCACCTGTCACCAAGAGCTGAATTATGCAGCGAGAGGACTCGGTCACCCACTTTATTATCCATCCAGATAAACATTTATCTACAGGGACCTCCCTCTGCAGCAAATACAGGGAGTGTATATTACACTTTCTCAATGTCCCCCCCCCTATGCACCTCTATATCCCTACAGCGATCTCTTTCTGTAGTCGCCCCCTCCCAATCCCTCTCTATCACTCTGATGCCCATGTTCAGAGGATGCCATCTGTTCAGACACAGATGCACAGGACAAGGGCTGCCAAGCAGGACGGAGAGCGGCTCCTGACCAGTGCCTGACACTATCCAGGCAGATAAACCTGCAGAATTATGTACAAGTCATTTCTGCAAGCTCATTTCATAGAAGGATTCAATGTATTCATATTTTGTAAATAAAAAAGGAAATGTATCAACAAATGTATCAGCAGCCCACTGCCAACCATGGCTGTCCATGCATGACAATCCTGAACACTTCTATGGGCCAATGCAGCCATCAACTTTGTTTAGGGCTTCCCTAAGGGCTCTAGAGAGAGGGGGCTTCTGAAATACTGAATTGCTCTTTTTTCTGACCACACAATGTTTGTTTGTTTTTTTTACAGAAAAGGACAAGAAATTGTTAACAGTGCGTGTGCCAGGTCCCCGAGGGGCTCAGAGACAAGCAGATGTCTCTCTGCCCAACATCCTTGGTGAGACGACTGTCCTTGTATAGTCACCCTAAATCTGTCAGATTCCATGATTTTATAATTACATTCTGTTTCACCTGGATGGGAAGTGAGCGAAATAGATGAGAATACCACCATAGGTTTACCGTGCGGATAAATCATTGTTATATTATTCCTAATCTTTATTCTACAATGCCAAGAAGTTCTGCAGCACTTCAACGTTACATGGTAACTAGTGGAACGAGGGCCCTGATCAGAAGAGCTTACAATCTATTGGTTTATAAGGGTGACACAAAAGGTAGAAAGCGCTTGTTTGCTTTAATGGAACTGGCCATATACATAATACCCTATCTAATCTAATCTATCTGCGTGTATCATGTACATATAACAAAAGCGCTGACATTTTTTTTGGTAAATAAATCCTCTTTTTTTCACTTTTACTTCTTGTAGTGCTGTCTCAATTTTTGTTTTATTGGATTGGAGGACTACTTGTTTTATTTTTAAACTTCACATTTATATCTGTCTACTCTGTATAAATGCACCTGCTGTGTGATAGTCTCAGGGTTCTGTTTCAAGTGCAGAGAGCATAATGAACACCAAGGAACACACCAGGCAGGTCTGAGATACTGTTGTGGCGAAGTTTAAAGCTGGATTTGGATACAAAAAGATTTCCCAAGTTTTAAACATCTCAAGGAGCACTGTGCAAGCGATCATATTGAAATGGAAGGAGAATCAGACCACTGCAAATCTACCAAGACCCGGCCGTCCCTCTAAACTTTCATCTCGAACAAGGAGAAGACTGATCAGAGATGCAGCCAAAAGGCCCATGATCACTCTGGATGATCTGCAGAGATCTACAGCTGAGGAGAGAGAGTCTGTCCATAGGACAACAATCAGTCGTACACTGCACAAATCTGGCCTTTATGGAAGAGTGGCAAGAAGGAAGCCATTTCTCAAAGATATCCATAAAAAGTCTAATTTGAAGTTTGCCACAAGCCACCTGGGAGACACACCAAACATGTGGAATAAGGTGCTCTGGTCAGATAAAACCAAAATCAAACTTTTTGGCCACAATGCAAAACGATATGTTTGGCGTAAAGGCAACACAGCTCATCACCCTCAAAACACCATCCCCACTGTCAAACATGGTGGTGGCAGCATCATGGTTTGGGCCTGCTTTTCTTCAGCAGGGACAGGGAAGATGGTTAAAATTAATGGGAAGATGGACAGAGCCAAATACAGGACCATTCTGGAAGAAAACCTGTTGGAGTCTGCAAAAGACCTGAGACTGAGACGGAAATTTATCTTCCAACAAGACAATGATCCCAAACATAAAGCAAAATCTACAATGGAATGGTTCAAAAATAAACGTATCCAGGTGTTAGAATGGCCAAGTCAAAGTCCAGACCTGAATCCAATCGAGAATCTGTGGAAATAGCTGAAAACTGCTGTTCACAAACGCCCTCCATCCAACCTCAATGAGCTCGAGCTGTTTTGCAAGGAAGAATGGGCAAGAATTTCAGCCTCTCGATGTGCAAAACTGATAGACATACCCCAAGAGACTTGCAGCTGTAATCGCAGCAAAAGGTGGCGCTACAAAGTATTAACTCAAGGGGGCCAAATAACATTGCACGCCCCACTTTTCAGTTTTTAATTTCTTAAAAAAGTTTATCCAATAAATTTCGTTCCACTTCACGATTGTGTCCCACTTGTTGTTGATTCTTCCCCAAAAAAATAGAATTTTATATCTTTATGTTTGAAGCCAGAAATGTGGCAAAAGGTAGAAAAGTTCAAGGGGGCCAAATACTTTCACAAGGCACTGTATATAATGATACACATACAACTGAATGAACCGGTGAATACCCAGTGTTTGTGTATGCCCAGATGTGAAAAGCATTGCGGTATTAGGAGTGTGGGCGATATCATTAGGGGAAGAGATCACGTTTAAGGAATAATCTAGAAGTGGGAGTAAAAAGAAAGGTGTCAGATCAGGTAAAGTCATAGGTTTGCCTAAAAAGATACATTTTTGGGGGCATGCTTAAAACTGTGGAGGTTGACATTTATTCCAATTGCCCAGGGTAATGTATTCCAGAGAACTGGTGCAGCACTGGAGAAGTCCAGGAGATGGGAGTGCGAGATTTGGATAATGGAAGATATTAGTCTTGGATTAGCTGAACATAAATGACAACTCGGGTGGTAAACTAAGATGAGGGAGGAGATGTAGAGCCGTCCAATATGGTCCAAATCTGTAGAAAGTAAAGAATTAATGTCAATTGTTGAAAGCGGAATTCGGTGACAACTGACAACCAATATAGCCGGGGATCCATTAAATAATTGCAGCCACAACAAGAGTGACGTGAGCTCTTAGCATATACATTTTTGTTCTTCTTCAAGACCCAAAAAGAGACACTTTAACATGAAAATGCACAGGTCTCCGACACTCTCTTTAGTAATCCGTTTTAGTGAAGCCCCCACCATTGCTTGGCATGAATTCCCTCTACATCCCCCCACCTTTGGGGCGAGAAGAGGATTATGCTGCATGGAAATTTCTGGATATGTACTTAGAGGATGAAGGGATATATAAATGCATAATACGGGGATTGTTCCGGGAATCATGGGATATAATATCCCGAGTACTGAGCGTGGAGAACTATGGAGACATCTTACAGTGGGTACGGAAAGTATTCAGACCCCTTTACATTTTTCACTCTTTGTTTCATTGCAGCCATTTGGTAAATTCTGAAAAGTTCATTTTTTTCTCATTAAAGTACACTCTGCACTCCATGTTGACTGAAAAAAAAACAGAAATGTAGAAATTTTTGCTAATTTATTAAAAAAGAAAAACTGAAATATCATATGGTCATAATTATTCAGACCCTTTGCTCAGTATTGAGTAGAAGCCCCCTTTTGAGCTAGTATAGCCATGAGTCTTCTTGGGAATGACACAAGTTTGTCACACCTGGATTTGGGGATCCTCTGCCATTCTTCCTTGCAGATCCTCTGCCATTCTTCCGTCAGGTTGGATGGTGAACGTTGGTGGACAGCCATTTTCAGGTCTCTCCAAAGATGCTCAATTGGGTTTAGGTCAGGCTCTGGCTGGGCCAGTCAAGAATGGTCACAGTTGTTCTGAAACCACTCCATTGTTATTTTAGCTGTGTGCTTAGGGTCGTTGTCTTGTTGGAAGGTGAACCTTCGGCCAAGTCTGAGGTCCAGAGCACTCTGGAAGAGGTTTTCATCCAGGATATCTCGGTACTTGGCCGCATTCATGTTTCCTTCAATTGCAAACAATCGTCCTGTCACTGCAGCTGAAAAACACCCCCATACCATGATGCCACCACCACCATGTTTAACTGTTGGGATTGTATTGGGCAGGTGATGAGCAGTGCCTGGTTTTCTCCACACATACCGCTTAGAATTATCACCAAAAAGTTCTATCTTCGTCTCATCAGCCCAGAGAATCTTATTTCTCATAGTCTGGGAGTTATTCATGTGTTTTTGAGCAAACTCTATGCAGGCTTTCATATGTCTTGCACTGAGGAGAGGCTTCCGTCGAGCCACTCTGCCATAAAGGCCCGACTGGTGGAGAGCTGCAGTGACTTTGTGGAACTTTCTTCCATCTCCCTACTGCATCTCTGGAGCTCAGCCACAGTGATCTTGGGGTTCTTCTTTACCTCTCTCACCAAGGCTCTTCTCCCACGATTGCTCAGTTTGGCTGGACGGCCAGGTCCAAGAAGACTTCTGGTGGTCCCAAACTTTTTCCATTTAAGGATTATGGAGGCCACTGTGCTCTTAGGAACCTTGAGTAATGCAGAAATTCTTTTGTAACCTGGGCCAGATCTGTGCCTTGCCACAATTCTGTCTCTTAGCTCCTTGGGCAGTTCCTTTGAGCTCATGATTCTCATTTGGTCTAACATGCACTGTGAGATGTGAGATCTTATATAGACAGGTGTGTGCCTTTCCAAATCAAGTCCTATCAGTTTAATTAAACACAGCTGGACTCCAATGAAGGAGTAGAATCACCTCAAGGAGGATCACAAGGAAATGGACAGTATGTGACTTAAATATGAGTGTCTGAGCAAAGGGTCTGAATACTTATGACGAGGTGATATTTCAGTTTTTCTTTTTTAATAAATTTGCAAAAAATTCTACATTGTTTTTTTCAGTCAAGATGGGGTGCAGAGTGTACTTTAATGAGAAAAAAATATGAACTTTTTAGAATTTACCAAATGGCTGCAATGAAACAAAGAGTGAAAAATTTAAAGGGGTCTAAATACTTTCTGTACCCACTGTATTAGAGCTGACATAAAGGCTACAAATGGGTCCATATTTCAGACCCTTAGTTCAGTCCTTGCACCACTGTATGGGTCCATGCATACAAAAAAGCGACGTTTATGAAGAATTAATCCTTTTAGCTGTGGGAAAAATGTGTAATAATGTAATGAAGTGAGCAAAATAGTCACAATACGTGAGTGAATGGTGTAAAAATGTAAGAGCAGGTTGAAAAAAAATCTGCGGAAGTGCAGGTTGTAAGGTCGTAGTGTCCATGTACCACAGCGCTGCCGCCTACCATGAACATGATTTATTGTGTGAGCTCATGTTCGTTTAGATTCATGTCACACATGTGATGGGTCATTGAGACAGACATGAGACATCCCTGTGCCTGACAGCACCATCACCCTCTACGGCATGACGAGACATGGCCCGACAGCATGAAGAAGAGTCAGATGTATGACACTCATCGTCTTTGCAGACACCTATAACCCCAGATCCGTCTGACATTTATTCTCTCTTGCCTTAATACATACATACATATATATATACACATATATATATATATATATATATATATATATAATCTGTAGCAGAGCTAATGTTAGTGGCTTGGGAACACTTGGATGGGACAATATAGGTCAGTGCCATAAGTAATCAAATGGGAGGTGGGGGTGATGGTAGAGCTCATCTGTGGGGGTTGTGTAAGGAAACAAATCCTGTAGGGGTTGTGTAAGGAAACAACACTTGTAGAAGCCTGATGTGCCATAGCTGTAACTCTGTGGCTGGAGGAGAGTAACGCCCAAATAGCAGTTTGGCAAAGCGGAGATTATCATGGAAGAAATGAGATGCAGAGAGTACAAGTAAGGTTTTTTATTCACACCAACCTGTTTCGGCCTCTTTCTCAAGGTAATAAACTAAATGGAGGTTTGTGGTTTAACTCTTTGGGGGTTGCACAGTCTGTATAATGCAAACTTAACATGAGACGGCAGCACGGTGGCTCAGTGGTCCTGGGGTCCTGGGTTCAAATCCCAGCAAGGAAGACATCTGCAAGGAGTTTGTATGTTCTCCTCATGTTTGTGTGGGTTTCCTCCGAATTTTACGGTTTCCTCCCACACTCCAGAGACATCCTGATAGGGAATGTAGATTGTGAGCCCCAATGGGGACAGTGATGGTAATGTCTGTAAATTGTCTGGATTGTAAAGTGCTGCGGAATATATAGGCGCTATATAGAAAAAAGAAAGGAAAAGATGAGAGCTTTTATGACAATAGGACTTGTAATCCTGATCACTGGTGGTCTATCCCTAAAGGATCCCCAGACCTAGAAGTAACAAAACTTTGCATTTCTAACCACACAAGTATTCGGGGTCCGGTCAAGTGGGCAAAAGCTCAGTTATACAATGTTATCAAACACTCTGGTGAAAAAAGTACTCAGAGTGGGACCAATGGCACTTTTAACTAATCTTTAACATCATCTTTGATCATGGAGGACCTTCAACCTACTTCTGATGTATAGTCACCATGGCTGGTGCCACCTTATGTTGCCACTGCCTCTGTTTCCTCTCTCAGTGGCCCCTTCTTTTCTTATTCTTGTTGATGACAGGAATGGCATGGGGAAAGCGTGAGGTTGCCCAACCATTGGAAGAACATCATGTCTATAGCTTTTAGGGAGATTGACTCATCATCATAAATACAATTGCAAAAATGTTGGCAAAAACAAACAACTTTGCTATTTACGTGTTATTAAAAATGTCTCCATTCTCAAGATCACTGCTCACTTTTCAAGGTCACCGGCCACTTTTGCAGTCTATCAGTGGTGGCTGGTCTCCTAGTCAAGAGCTCAACTTTGTTAGCGCTGCTTTGAAGATGGCCAGATCTCAGGATCCAGGTAGCTTTGGTGTCACTGTGCTCCTTCAATGCAGCAGAGGTAAATCGCATCAAAGAGCACACAGTTCGGACCAGCGGGACATCCATGCTGCTGATCCAAACGGTAGATCAATCAGGAGCATACCGCCACCTGCAAAGCAGGAAGCCTGGAGGCTGGGGAACAGCGCGCTCCTCAAGATTGAGGAGGAGAACAGCCTTTCGAATTCTGACATTGGCACATTAATGGAGTTTGCTGGCCTCTTCAAAAATTTGGCTTAGAGGGGAATAATCACTGCAGAGGTTACGTGGATAGAGGGGAAGGTCATCGATGTAGCGCCGGTCTTGTTTAGTGATGACATCCACAACTAGTCTTGTGAATGTTGCCACCGATCACGGACTTTCAAAGCCCACTGTAGCCAGATTGGGGGGGGGGGAACAACAGAGCAGAACCGCTGGGTTGGCTGTGGACTGATGTCATCATAAACACATAACATGCACCATTTTTTAAAGGAAAAGACTAGCCAGAACCCAATATCAGTGACCTTCTGCACACTACGTAACGGCATCTGCAGCCCCTACGAGAGCAGGTGGTCCAGAGAGGGGGCGCGCCAGATAAGCTCATTACAGATTTACAATCTCTGAACCTGTCCTCAGTGTACCTGAATGAGCCAAGGCGAATTATGGAGGGGAGAGGGGTCTGTGTGCAGCGATGTGGCATGGAGGAAATCACACAGAGTGTGGCGGGGGGTCATTCCTGGCGCTCAGCCCCTATCTTAGAAAACCAATACAATATCCGCTGTGTCAGCAAATACTCCCTAATGGCCTCTTAAAGTTTTCGATCACAGACTTTATTTTCTATTATAGGAATCATGTTCAGCCTTCCAAATACTAAATGAAAAATAGAAAATAAAAAGTTACACTAAAAAAAAAGGGAAAATGGAAAGCGATGAATGGGACAGCAGTGCGTGCAGAGCAATGGGGGGGAAATCAGCAGTGCAAAATGTAAGATTGTGGATGGAGATTGCAATAAAAAAAGATAGCTTGACAGAGCACCGGGGCGTCACTGTGAACCCCCCAATGTGCCTGCACAAAGGGGAACAGAACTGCACAGAAAAAAATGCAATAAGTGCCTAAAATTACAGTAAAGGAGGTCAACGGCAAGATGACAAGTTGTCAGTTTGGAGTCCGCAAGAAAATGACTAAAATCCTAATGATTGGAAGGAAGGAAGGAAGGAAGGAAGGAAGGAGAGAGAAAGAAAGGGGACACAGAAGCAGAAAGCTGGAGGTAATGAGGATGGATGTGCAGATCTACCTCTGGTTAACTCTGCTCTTCATGGTGGGGAGAGAAGAGTGTGAGATAGGGTTCACTACCCTGACTGATGATTACATTACAGGGAGACACGGCGGAGCACCAGGGAGAGGGGGAGATCAAGACAGGACGTGCCTGGAGGGAGGAGATGGGACAAAGCCAAGATACTGGAAGACGGGATGGAAGGAAGTCTATAAGAAACATATTCTTACAAAGCCACAAAATGTATCATCACTAATGGTGGTCATGCCATGTTGGCTCATTTGGCCAGACAGTTATTCCCCCCGACCCAGTACACATGCACACACAACTTGGTTGAGCATACATGTGTTTTCAGAATGGAGTATGCTGCTCTTAGACATCCCTGACATTGGTTTTTCTTCCTAGAAAACCAAAGATTGGGCATGTTGAACTGCAACATGCCCAATCCTTCTTTCATATTTTACTTCTACCCACATTGGATAGGCAGGTTGGCTGAGTTTGACCAACTTACATCTCATGTATGTGTATGTCTATGTGCACATTTGTTACAATTTTGATCAGTTTTGATGGGAGCAATAGCGTACAATGCAAAACTATCGACACCACAATGTCAATTGGGTAAATTTTAGCACATTCTAACAATTAAATTATAGGTGTTTTCCAGGAGCATATCAATATTAGATTGGTGGAGGTCAAACTCCTGGCGCTCCCACAGATAGGATCATTGAAGGAGCCAAAAATCTGTCATCAATATCAAGCAAAATAAAAATTGAGTCAAATACTTTATAAAAATCCCAGAACTCCCCCGATTCTGCCGCTTTTTTTTATTTTATGCTGCGTCACTCCATTGTGGAGATATTCACATTAATTTCTTCTGGAGCGCAGTATGTGAAATCTCTGCTCGTACTCCAACTGGGCATTTCTTCAGAGTCTTCTCTCAGGTCAGCTAGATCACCTGCTGAGCTGTGATTGGCAGCATCTGGGAGAGAAGAGTGAAAAGACTGAACAAATGCCCAGTTGGACTTCAAGTAGAGATTTCACATACTGTGCTCTGGGAGATACAATTGTGAATTTCTCTGCAATGGAGCAATGCAGAGCAAAAAAGGAAAAGAGCGGCAGAATCAGAGGAGCTCGGGGATTTTACTTATATCAGGAAGTCAATGACCAGGAAAATGGGGGTCCCAAAATTCCTTGTGCGAATGGAGTGGTAGTGGGCATGCGCAACCACTACTTCGTTCACTATTCACGGACTCCTATAAAAGATACTTGAGAGAAAAGTTTTCATTCTGTTAGAACAAAGTTTTGTACAAGAAAAAAAACGGTGGAATCTAGACTTAAATCCCTATGTCATGTCCCATCCACCTCGAGCACTGCACTAGACATAGCATCAGTTTTACCCAAAGGTTTATTTTTTCATTTTAAAAGATTCTAATTCCAGGTTTACGCTTCGCAATCTGCAGCAGCAAAAATAGTGAGAGAGACCTTGATTCTGGTGATGTATCACTTACTAAGCTTCAAATCACTGTTTTATCTGCTGCAGCTCTGCAAGTCTTCTCGAAACTGAGCTTTGTATTACCACACCCACATAAATAATTGACAGCTTTCTGTGTTCGCTGTGCATAGGCATAAAGCTACCAGTCTATGGAAGGGGTGGGGATAGCCAAAGCTCATGAATGTTGAGGACTACATAGGAGGAGCTCATTACTGAGAGGACTAGCAGAGCTGCAGCAGATAAAATAGTGATTTTATCAAAACTATAGCAAGAAGCTCAGTAAGTGACCCAGCACAAGAATCAATGTTCCTGCCCATACTTTATACAGCCCTTAAATTAGGGTAGCACATACCCCCTATAAATAGTCCAGGAAAACCTTGTATTTGAGGTCTAATAGAAAGGTGCTCTGGGCACTTCTGCAGACCACGGAGGGAGTGCTGGTCAAGTTACAAGGCTCGCTGTATATGACAATCTAATGATCACTCTCCACCATCTTAGTCAGCAGATTTCTACAGCTTGATGGACAACTAGACGTGAGCGGTTATTTTTTTTGCATGCTTGCAATTTGTAAATAATCTGTAATAAATCACGTGCCGGCGCAGAGAAGCATGCATCATTTTTCTGTCTATCGTCTGTCCATCGTGGCTTATGATTTATATACTGTAATCACATTTTACTGCAACTCTGATGTAATAATGGAATTACACACTTCATCCAAGGAATTCTGATTAGGTAAGAGTGCAAAGCGTGCTGATTCAGAAAACCCCCCATTCATCATGACTGCGGGAACAAGCTATTCCATATTACTGATAGGAAGTTTCTCCGCACTCCCAATATTAGCAAATTACAATTGCACCTTCATTTTTCCAGGTTGACGGATCATTGACTAAAGCCTGAGCCGATCGCTCCTACTGAAAAATAAAGCGACCAAATTCTATCAAATTGGTCATAACCTCAGCACTATTGAGCCGGACGACATTGTCACTGATCACAGTAAAGTGGAGACATTTGTGACACTGATTCTCTTCTGCACCACTACTGGTAACACATCTATCAAAATCACAGTAAACTCTCAAAAAACTTCAATTTTTGGTATAAAAAGCTACAAACAGGACAATCCTAGAGAAAATTGGATGCAGGGGGCTTTTTAAAGGGAACCTGTCATTTGATACAAGCAGTCTGATCTGCCAGCAGCGTGTTCTATACATGTATAACTTGTCTTTTATGCATGGAACTTTCTGCTACTTCTGGGGTTTGGAGTCCGGTGGGCGGTCCTAAGCAATGATCAACAGGGATTAGCGATTAACAGGAATTTGCAATCTTATTGCTTGTCAGGGATTATTGATGGACAGGGATCACTTTTCCAGATGCACACTGATGCAGGGAAGGCTGTCAGTCACTAATTAGAACCTCTCCCTGGACTCCTATTTTTTTTTACAATAGCGCCATGGGTCACATCATGCCATCCCTCGTTTTCTTGGCTTTCTGTGATGCCCTTCCATTCTACTGCTCATGTTTCTCTCAGTGTATGCATTGTCATCAGTGACATAATGGCTGGTGGAAAGGCTCAGACTTGGTGTGATTGACTCCTCATCATTACTGCGACTCCAATGCGTCTGCGCGAAGAGACTTTGCTAATTAGTAGGGATACAGAATGCCTGTAGTTGGAGCTGAATAAGATGCCGCAAGGGTCGTATAAGCTTACTGTATCCATTGTTCTCCAGACACCTGAGGAAGGCTGCTCACAGGCGAAACGTGTTGTCGTTTTGATACATTTTTTTATCCTTTTTAGTTTTTTCCTGCTCAGTTTCGGTGAAACATTTATTTTTTTTACTCTCAAGGGTACGTCTAACATCTGGATTCTCCACCTGTAAGGGACATATAGGCAATAAAGAGAGGAAATGTCTGCAAACCAAAAGGACGTCATCAAATCCAACTGCAGCGTTTCACGGCACCGGTCCTCTTTAAGGAAAGGCAGAAAAATTGACTTATATGGAAGTTCCGAAAAAAGGCAAACGCCCATCGACACGAATGAAGAAACCTGCGCAGGCGCAACACCTTGGTATTGATAGAGAATGTGATGGAGTCCTGGTTTTTAGATACACGTGGGTCCTATGTCCGGGAACCCATCATCATTTATGGCATAGCCTATGGATATACCATCGATGTTAGAGATGGGACAATGCCTAGAAATGAGCTGCAATACCAGTTTGGCAAAGTGGAGATCATCATGATGTGATGATGTGCGGGCTGCGCTTAAGGAAAGTATAAACAAGATTCTTTCATTCACACCGACGTGTTTCGGTGCCGAACCAAGTGTTTTTCTTTTTACACCGAAACGCGTTAGTGTATAAAAACTGGATCTCATCCTTTTTTGTGAGCGTAGCCCACACATCGTTATAATCTCCGCTTTGTTATCTGTTATCAGGACGATACTCTCCTCCAGCCAAGTGGCTGCTGTTATGGAACATCAGGCATCTACAGGTGTTGTTTCCTTACACAACCCTTATGGGCGAGCACTACCATCACCTTCATCTTGTTCCTTACGGTATTGCCCTATCTAAATCTTCTCACGCTGCAATACCAGAGACAGCCTGTAGGCAGGAGTGGCGCTGTTTCCAATCTTATACAAATTATTTTTCCCCAGAAAAGTGAATGACAGTTTCCGACATCTCTTAAGAACTGAATGAAGGTTGGATAATAAGGTTTGAGGTCCACGCTGGGTCAAGAAACTGAGTTGTATGAGCCAAGTACGGGTGTTCACACTGCAGCCATTAGTATGACCATTATGGATGCTATACGGTTATCTGCCACGATTTCTAAACCATTAGCGAAAATACCGTGACTACTAATCTTTCATTTATTCATTCTCATTGTATGGCTGCATTAGGATTTGGTATTCATCTAAATCTTTTGAGACAGATTTAGTATTTAGCAGCGAACACAAAATGGATTTCATGTGTCCTTGTGCAGCACACAGCGATTTTCAGTGGATTGTATCCGCACTCTATATAGCGGCTATGAAAAACAATTGGAGGAATCGACAAAAGCAAAAATCAAACAATGAAAAAAAAAAAAAATTCTCAACTGCAATTACTAAGTCCTAAAAGTGTCAGGGACTGTTCACACATCAGCATCAAGTCCGACGTGTATTTCTGCTGTGGATATGGTGCAGGGGCCATCAGATCTTCCCCAGGATTTGGTGTGCAGCGACTCAATGTATGACCACAGTCAGTCAATGATTAGGACCGCCCACTGGACTCCTAAGCCTAGAATGAACAGATGCTTGTATTCATAAGTTACACTTAAAAAATAAAAAAAGTAAAAATTGCAACAAATTTATTAAAAAGGAGCAAGCCCCTTAGGCTACATTCCCACTTGTGATATTGCAGATTTTCTGTACCTATTAAGTAATTTATTTTATTTGCATTTTTTTCCCAAAAATACGCTGCATAAAAAAAGCCTTATTCTAAAATCAGAAAATGAAATGTGCTCCTGCTAGGTACCAACATTTTCTACTAGTATACTTAAAGGGATTTATCAGTTTTGGAAAGCACCCATCCGAATCTACAGTTTACTTAAAAAAAAGAACAAAAGGATTTAATCCCCCTCCCCAGGTCCAGCGATGAGTCTCCGCTGCTGCCCCCCTGTCTGTTATTGTCTACAGCACCAATGTCACGCCTACAGCGCTGCAGCCAATCAAGTAGCTCATGATGTCAACTTGCGCAGAGCAGCTGAGCTCCCTGATTGGCTGCAGTGCTGTCAACGTGACATCAGCGCTGAAGACGATAACAGACACTGGGAGTAGTGGTGGAAACTCATCGCTGGACCCGGGGAAGGGGAGTAAAGTTTGTTTTTAAAAGCAAACTGCAGGCAGGAAAAGAGGGTTTCCAAAAATCAGAAAACTTCCTTAATTGATGGGTGAAACATGTGCTCAGTTGCTCTTTTTGAGACTTTTCTGCAATTTTTCACTTTTTGGGGGCTTTTTAAAATGATTAATAAATATGAGCCATCATTTCTTAATGCTGTAGAATTTGGAATATTCAGAAAAAAAAAAAAAAAAAAAAGAATTCTATAAACCACTGTCTGATTCTGGATCCCCCCATTATCCTAGGAAACAAAGGAGAACCCGGAGCAGCGGGATGAGTTGGCTATTTTCTGTAAGGACGTGATGTGAGACTTGTTTCTTCTGACTCCATATTTATGGCACGGTCTATAATTCAGCGACATCCAATGTTCTCCCCTTCAGAGCCGCGTTATTTGTAAAGTGCCGACTTTATGGAACCGGTCGTGGTTATTAATGTCGCGGTGTCTGATCCAAAGTAGATTTAGGTCATGGTCACATTTCCATTCGGGGATCTTTTATTTGTTTTTCAGAAGTAAGCTTTTACCAATTTCCGGTTTTGTATTGGTCCATTGGTAGAATTTAAAGGGGTTTTCCAGGACTTTAATACTCATGGCTTATCCTTATCTTTATGCTCCTTCTAAAAAGTTTATGTGACGCCCGGGTGGAGGAGAGAGAGATGACATGATAATAATACGTCCGAGTTGGTTGGACTAGGGGACGCCTCTCTCCTTCCCCGCTCGCTAGCCCACCCTGAGAGTTGGGGTACTCGGAGCCGGGCCACTGTGCAAGGTGGATGTAGTCGCGGCCTAGGCCCGGTCCGTGCCCACGGTTGTCACATAAAAAGTTAAGGGCTAGGAGGGACGGTGACAGTGCTTCGAGTGGTGTGAAAGACTACGCCACCTGTGGTGTCTGGTGATGGCCACCAGCGCTGCGGCAGTCCTCTGAGGCGGGATGTAGTGGCAGCTTTGGATGGTGCTACTCCCCACAGGCGGAGCAGGGCCTCAGGGCAGAGACGCGCATGGAGGGAGTAGTAGTGAATTCTGGTGCAGTGCCGTGCGGCGCGGGAATAAAGGACCGGAGGCCATAGGGGTAGTCTTCCAGGTTTTACTCACGATAGAGCATGCAGCTGCAAGGCTTCTCCCTGCTCCTCACGGCGCTCTGCGGCCACCAGGACTGGGGGGTCCGACAACCTCCGGGTAGTTCAGGTGCTTTGGTCAGGACCCCGTACCAGAGTGTTCCTAGACTTCGAACTAAGTCCTCTCCTGTCCGGGTGTACTACGTGTGGTAAGGCCGGGTCTCCCTCTGGTCTATGCACAGAACAAGGGTACGGGTGGCGACTCCGCTAAGTCCGTTACCCGGTGGGATCCACTGAGCTTTCCGGGCTTTCCTGACTAGGACGTGAAGTAAAAAAGTCAGGTATCGGGGGCCGGTTCCCCTTTTGCAGCAGGAGTCCCTCTGACTAGGCCAGAATAGTGAGGACAGGTGGCGTATGCCGCTCCGTCCGTATTCTCCGGGATCCTTTTGCCTGCGGAGCTCTACTCCTCCGCTCCCCCTCCAGGCCTTCTTAAGTAAGGACCTTGACAGGGTAGAGACAGCCGTTAACTCTTGCCCGCTCCTCGACTCAAGGCCAGAGTACGAGGACCGTGTCCCCATCAACTGCAGGTTCACACAGAAAGCCACGTTCAGCGATGAAGATCACAATCAAAAGACCTTGAACTTAAGATGGCTGACTATTAAATATGAATTTTGTGGTGTAACCTCTAACTGTGTCCTCCACCCTCACCCACTACTAGGTTCCCCCATCTTTGGTTCCCCCATCTCCACTTATCCCGGCTGGGGCAGCACTCTGGTGCATATAAGCCCCCCAACAGGTGGGAGAGATGTAGTGATGAATGCAGAGGTGGGGTCCTGACAGCTGCACCATCCTTACCTCGAAGGAGAGATACCACACCTCATTAAAGAGATGCAGTACCCCTGTGGTGACCGAACCCTCAGGGGCGCCACATTTACAAAGGCTAAAAGGTGCCTATAGAAATAGAAGGCAATACCTACAACTAGAATCCCCTGCTGCTCCGATGCACTCAGGACCAGAAGTGATGCGAGGGGAACATCTACTTGGTTATTTCTGAATCATCTCATAAGAAATAGACCCGAGTGGCCATGGATTGAGTCCAAAGTCACTTTCGAATGCAAGACCTTTGAGCCCATTATTTTTTCCGAACCCAAGCCCAATGGTGGATGCAAGGGAGCTCTGGTGGGACAATTCAACCCTGTCCTAACCTAGGTGGTGGGACCACAAGTAATGCTCGGTTCTAATGATGAGCTTTATAAGGTGTAAGAGCGGTGGTCTGTACAGTCGCGTTATGTAAATGATATTGTGCGTTTGTATACATATATTGTGTCGTGAAGTGTGAATTATGTCCTGCCGTTTTTAGTGTGTATTGTGATATACACTGTGATATGGCAATGTATAAAGTATAGAGTAAGACACAGGTTAGGTTTTAGTCCATAACGCAGTGACCATAGGGTAAGATAGACATTGGTAAGGTATGTAAATGTGATGTATAACGTTTGTGAAGTATATCTGTCAGCTACAAACGTAGGGACAGACATAGTTAAAGTTTGGGACTTGCCCATAGTGATAGGGTCAAGCGAAAAAGGGACAGCTTCCAGTCAGATAGGAAAGCTTGTTAACCAATGTCAAGCTCAAGTTGCAGTGGGCTGAAAGGGAAAGCAAGAATCTATCGTTCGGGGCAGTGGGAGGCCTTACTGGAATCCCTTGCGGACATTCTTGAAACGTCCGGAGCTTAAGGCTCGATACAGGTACTACAAAGAGTGCCTTATCCTCTGGCGTACAGAGGATGATGGACGTGGAACCATGTGAAGGGAAGGTAACGGATCCCGGGTGTACTGCGAAACTGGCGGGAAATCCCTGGGGCTGACAAGAGTCAGTAAACGTGGGGATAGTCCAGGAGGAACTGATAGGAATACTGAAAATGTGCTGTGTTAAGGAAATAAGAAATATTGTGCTTGGGTACTGCGTGTTACAATGTGATGAACTTTAACTGTTCAGTAAACATCTGTGCGTTGAAATGAACCGAGTTACGTGCGGCGGCTCCGGAAGATGGAGGCCTTGAGACAGCGGAGGCTGGCGGCCTACAACTGAGTGTGATGCACCCCACACCTGACACCACATTGGGACTGGGACACAATTTTCCTGTAAAGTGCCAGGGCGTCATGGTGCAGCAGCTCGTCCACGGCTACCGCCCTCGGTCACTTTACAAAAAGTACATGCTCACAAGTCATATCGACAGCAGATTTTCCAGTCAGTAAATCATCAGTATAGACTGTGGATGAGATTTTACAACTCCTCTACGCTCTGCAGAGAAAATCCAAAGTGGAAAATGAGTCTTGCAGAGGCTTTGGAAACCTGTAATGTCAACGTATGCTGTGGGTTTCACCTTTTGCAATGGCGGATGTGAAATGTGCAACCAATCAATGAAATCTGGAGATTTTACGCTGCAGGTAAGTGTCATCGGTGCATCAAGTGTGACAGACAGTCACTCTGGATCCGCCTGTAGAAGGTCACTGCGCTTGGCATTGCAGACGCCTTCTTGATCTTCTCATCTCTGTAGTGTAGTGATATCCTTCTTCCTTTAGGACCCAGCAGCGACCTCCACCTTCTGCTGCTAATTGACACATCCTTGCTTGGTAGTTAAAGACTCTCAGTGTCTCCAGAGAGTTGCCGGTGATAGTTCTATGTTCCTCTGTAAATGTCTGGAGTGCTAGTAGTCGGTTAGTTTCTTCTTGAACTTCCCTTGGAGAACAGTTGGCGTTATCTCTCTGGAGTCTTCTCAAGCTAAGTGTATCCCCTTTGTTTGTTTACCTTGTCATCTTTAGTTTGCAGTGGGGCTGACTAGTGTTCACCCTGTCCCCTCCCTACCTAGGGCCAAGCTCTAGGGACATTCAGGAATTAGGTTTCCTGCTCGGCAATAGGTGCAGAACCTATATAGGGACGATAGGGAAGGCAGGGTGATATTAGATCTGACTAGGGGTCTCCACTCCCCCTTTCCCTAGTTGTTGGGCTCCCTTCCCCCTCTTCCTGTTGTTGTACACTTGTTCCTTCTCTCACCTTGCGTGACAGTAAGTCCCTCGGAGATGGTCCGTTTTTGTGCCGGATGATAATAAAATATCCGATTGGGTTTTTTGTCTTCATAGTAGGAAAAAAAATCAAGTTTCCTGCAAGAAATGAGAATACTTGGCGGGTCATCTGTGCACCTGCAAGATGTCCAATGACAACAAAGTTTCCCCGCGAAAGTGCCAGTCGTACCGGATTATATTCCTTTAGATGTGACCGTATCTACATTCATTACTTTATCAAAGCTCCTTAATTCAGCTTCTTTCCCAGCTCCGTCATGAATGGAGCGGATACAAAAGAACAAGGTCTGACTTTCTTCCATGACCTCACTAAGTGGCCGCTACTCTTTCCATTATTCCACAGAGCGTCCCTCCCTAAACATTAGTGAAGGATATATCATTTGTGTCTCCAGAAGCACAAACACTTACTGTGAAAATCACAGCTCGGAGTCGGGTGCCGTGAGACTACGGGCAAACAATGGAGGCAGGTAACACCGAGCGGACTTTACAGACCTTTTTTTTTGCAGAAATTGGTTGGTTCGCTGAATCCTGTGGAGATATATAACGCGGAGCTAAAATGGAATAATTCAAATCCTGGGTAATAAAATGGTGTACTATATAATTGTATCACTCTACTCCTGCGTCCGCTTAGGATTAGGACACGTGGCAGTTCAGGGTTAACGAGACGCTAAGAACAGGGTTTTAATGTACGTTTTCTGTACGGCTTTTCTTGAATACGCGGTCAAGTTTTTAATAAATGATAATAATGGTAATTGGAAGCGGCACCCGGACTGGGGCTAAAGTGGAGCGGCGCACTTGAGAATATGAAACAAGTTGGTACTTCTACACTGGAGTGCTTTCTTCTATCCCCATGCACGTTGATTACGTTGGTAATGTAGGAGAACGACGCTCTCTTGATACCCGCGAAGGTCTCGTCAGCGCATGGCATCAAGGAGGGCGGTCTACCGGCCCATCCCTACCGACACCATACAGTCTCCTGGTTATAAACTCTCCAGATACTTATCTTCTCAATGCAATATATATATATATATTTTTTTTAAGCGCATTTACTAGGCCACAATTATTATCAAGTTAGTGCAATATTATTAATAATTAACATTAGCATTCATTAATATGGTAATGGGAATTAATCATTCATGGCAAGGAAACTGAAAAGTGCCGGACTAGATTTCTTACATGGAAGGAGAGAAGCACAATGGTCAACGTTTGTCATTACAAGTTATCCTCTATCTATTGAAGGCAAAAAAATTTGCACAATCCTGGTCTGGCGCCCACCTTCAAAAACTGTGAGAATTTCCTATTCCGGCACTTGAATGTTGGACGCTTCTTGCAATTTCTGGACCCCAGCAAAGCAAGGTCATGCATGGATTAGTCAATAGGCTTCATGTGACCTGATAATGTAAGACGTGGGGACCTAAGAGAGGAGCCCAGCATACAAGTGTCGGCAGAAGAAATTCTCATTGTTCTGGTCCGGCTGCCACAAAGTACCAGAGTTGTGCTTATCTCTAATATGCACGCTTAGCCAAACTGAGAGTGCATGTGTATGGGGGTGCGGAGTAATATCTATGGTCCAAATGAGTGTTTGGGCAAGAGCGAAGGAGTATGGAAACCTTCTAGCTTACAGATTCTCATCAAATCCCACCAAACTCAACTGGTCTGCAGATAAATATCTAATGTCTATGGCCAGATGACTGTCTGTCGCCAATGGGACGCTCAGCATACCAACGGAATAACAGCCCTCTCTAGACTAATGTTGTGTATTATTGTCAAATACCTTACGAACCATATACTCATAGATCTGTCTCCTCTTCTGGTGATATGCCTGATCACACGCCATACATCATGCACATGGTATTCACTGCTAAGATCCACATGTTATCATATGTGACATCATGCAACATAATAGTCCTGGATCCAGCAGGACAGTATCAGATTTGGGCAGCTGTCCCGGGAGGTCGGCAGCACATACAGTTCATATAATGATCTGATGTCTGATTATCGGCACAGGATTCAAGAGGACATCACTACATCACTCCTGCTGCAGTGGGCCACACATTGCCCAGAGTAGAGATCTGCTACACTCATCACAGGAGCAGGGCTAGGCAAGGTTTTTTCTTTTTTGCCACTGGGGTGGAGTGGGAAAAACACCAAACTTGGGGAAGGAAGGGAAAACTGTGGGAGCATCATACTGTGTGTGTGAGGACTGTCGGTGAGTCATACCGTGTGTATGAGGACTGTCGGGGCGTCATACCGTGTGTGTGAGGACTGTCGGGGCGTCATACCGTGTGTGTGAGGACTGTCGGGGCGTCATACCGTGTGTGTGAGGACTGTCGGGGCGTCATACCGTGTGTGTGAGGACTGTCGGGGCGTCATACCGTGTGTGTGAGGACTGTCGGGGCGTCATACCGTGTGTGTGAGGACTGTGGGAGCATCAGACCGTGTGTGTGAGGACTGTGGGAGCATCAGACCGTGTGTGTGAGGACTGTCGGGGCGTCAGACCGTGTGTGTGAGGACTGTCGGGGCGTCAGACCGTGTGTGTGAGGACTGTCGGGGCGCCATACCGTGTGTGTGAGGACTGTCGGGGCGTCATACCGTGTGTGTGAGGACTGTCGGGGCATCATACCGTGTGTGTGTGAGGACTGTCGGGGCATCATACCGTGTGTGTGTGAGGACTGTCGGGGCATCATACCGTGTGTGTGTGAGGACTGTCGGGGCATCATACCGTTGTGTGTGTGTGTGAGGACTGTCGGGGCATCATACCGTGTGTGTGTGAGGACTGTCGGGGCATCATACCGTGTGTGTGTGTGTGAGGACTGTCGGGGCATCATACCGTGTGTGTGTGTGAGGACTGTCGGGGCATCATACCGTGTGTGTGTGAGGACTGTCGGGGCATCATACCGTGTGTGTGTGAGGACTGTCGGGACATCATACCGTGTGTGTGAGGACTGTCGGGGCATCATACCGTGTGTGTGTGAGGACTGTCGGGGCATCATACCGTGTGTGTGTGTGAGGACTGTTGGGGCATCATACCGTGTGTGTGTGAGGACTGTCGGGGCATCATACCGTGTGTGTGTGAGGACTGTCGGGGCATCATACCGTGTGTGTGTGTGAGGACTGTCGGGGCATCATACCGTGTGTGTGTGTGAGGACTGTCGGGGCATCATACCGTGTGTGTGTGTGAGGACTGTCGGGGCATCATACCGTGTGTGTGAGGACTGTCGGGGCATCATACCGTGTGTGTGAGGACTGTCGGGGCATCATACCGTGTGTGTGAGGACTGTCGGGGCATCATACCGTGTGTGTGTGAGGACTGTTGGGGCATCATACCGTGTGTGTGTGAGGACTGTCGGGGCATCATACCGTGTGTGTGTGAGGGCTGTCGGGTCATCATACCGTGTGTGTGTGAGAACTGTCGGCGCATCATACTGTGTATGTGAGGACTGTCGGGGCATCATACCGTGTGTGTGTGAGGACAGTCGGGGCATCATACCGTGTGTGTGTGAGGACAGTCGGGGCATCATACTGTGTGTGTGAAGACTGTCGGGGCATCATACTGTGTGTGTGAAAACTGTCAGGGCATCATACTGTGTGTGAGGTGTTGTGGGGCATCTTAATATACTTGTTTGCCACTGGAAGGGCATCATTATGTGGGGGCTTCACAATGTGTATTGGAAATATGGAGGACAATGTGGTGGTATCATATTGTGTGAAGGCATAATATTGCTTGAGAGGTGCATTGTGTGGGACATCATAATGTGTACAGTGGGTGAATCATACTGTCAGGGGGGCACTGTGAGGGCATCATATTGTGTGGGACACTGTTGGGCATTATACTCTGAGGGGTCATCATACTGTGAGGGGGCTCATCATTACATAAGGGGTAACTGTGGGGTCTTCATAAGGTTTATTGGAGGTGCGAAGGGCATCATATTGTGTGGGCGATATACTATAGGGGCACCTTATTGCATGGGAGGTGCATTGAATGGGGAATCATAAGGTGTATAGTGGAGAATCATACTGTTAGGGGGCACTGTGGGGGCATAATATTGTGTGGGGCACTGTGGGGGCATAATATTGTGTGAAGCATCATACTGTGAGGGGGCAATGTGGGGGCTTCATAAGGTCTATTTGAGGTGTGAAGGGCATCATATTGATTGTGTGGGGGATATACTATGGGGGCACCTTATTGAATGGGAGGTGCATTATGGGGGGCATCAGTATGTAAGGATGTGGGAATTATACTGTGAGGGAGCACTCTTGGGACATCATAATGTGCAAAGGGGCATTATGGGGGTGTCACACTGTGGTGGGGGCCATAAAAGGGGTATTTAACTGATTGAGAACAATAAGTGGGTTCGCTAGGGGCACTATTTCTGTGTGGGGGCACACAAAGGACTTGGTGGGGTTAGCAGCGTGGCTAAGTAGGTGTCCCTCTTTTCTGTCCTTCATAGTCTGGAGGTACGTACAACGGTAGTCTTAAGCGCTCTTTCTCACCGAGCATGCGCAATGTTTGATGTGCATGTGCCGTGAGGTCCTGTGCCCCAACCTGTCCATGTATGTGATGTCACATATATTTGTAGAAGGCATGATGTGCAAGTCACGAGGCGTGATGCTGCAAGATGAATCGAGCGTCACGAGACTCGCAGTGTGAACAGCGGATCCATAATATGAATAACAATAGGATATAAAGTGGCTTTAAAAGAAACTTTAGTCTCAGAAATCCTCCTTAATATAAAACTGTAGACAGACGAGTCATGTAACAGCAGAGGGCACAGAGCTGATTGCATCCATCATCACCGAGCTGTACAGTATCAGCAGCGCTCGGGCTCTAGATGTTCATCTACAGTCTGTGCGCAGCGCTCTATTGATCCGCTATTGACGGACTGTTTTGCTGTGTTTTCCCTTCAGGAGCGCCGTACAGAGAATGAGTATAAACTGTTGGTCAATTGTTCTCAGCAGGGCGGACCTCCCTCCTCAATCAGCAAATGGTGGGGGAACATCTGAAATGGGGTGAAATAAACCGAAAAATCCAAGATCTGATACAGAGAGAGAATGGTATTCTGGATCTTAACTACAAAATGTTTCTGCCTCTGTGTAAATCAACCTTTCCTTAAAGTTCATCATAAGATGAAAAACTTTTGTTCTATGGTTTGAGGCCAGATGGCTTCTTCTGGCACATCCTGATACAAGGAGCCATTGCTTGAACGTTGCGTTCCATTGGAGCCTATGAAATCAAGGTGCACAATATGGCAACAACGTCATCTAAATAATATAGACGCCAACCGTACAGTAACGGTTTCATCAGTTTTCCGCTCAGTACAAGAACTGCCGCCATTATTGGTGTTCCATATATGTGGCCCTTTCAGGAACTGAAGGTAAAATGGTCATTTTACATTTGACACTTGCATTTGTCACTTTTGCATTAAAAAAAAAAAAAAAAAAAGAAAGAAAAGGGCTAATAAAATTATCGATGTTATGTGTTGGGTGGAAATTTCCTTTAAGGGGTTGTCCAGCTAGTTTAGTGAAATTACTTTAACTTAGCAAGTTACGCAATTTACTAATATTCTTTGTGCCTAAAAGGTGCTCCGGTCTTCTGTCACAAGCATGGGTCTCGGGTCCCAACTCAACGTCTGGTTTGTGGAACAAAGGAGAGAAAGTTTCCTGTGTTCTCACATGACCAAAGTGGTGTGTAAAGGAGGCTGGCTATCTGCTCATTTCAATGGCTAAGCCACCCCCCTCCTCTGTCTATACAATGACTGTACCGGAGAAGGGGGCTGGCTTTGCTACTACATGAGTAGTCAGCCAGCCTCCTTCACAGAGAGCTGTGATTACGTGCTAACTGGCACGATTCCGCCTATAGGATTGTCTAAAAGCAGTGAGTGACCGTTCAGCCATCCAATCTAGGACAGGGGAGTGCTGAACTGTCAGTATGGTGATGGACAGCTCAGCCGTCCAATCGGAGGCGGGGGAGTGCTGAGCTGTCAGTGTGTTGAGTGATAGTTCAGCCGTTCAAACAGGGCTGGGACGTGCAGTGGCTTCCTCCAAGTGCCTGTTTTTCGAGTGATTACCTGGCTATTTAGCTGGCTCTCTGCCTCCATTAGTGTCAGTTGTAGCTTTACTCAAATGATGTGCGCTTGCTCCTTTCTCTGTGTTCCTGTATTTGATCTTTGTTGCCGGATCTTGGACCTTGCCTTTGACCATCCGTTTGCCTAGCCCCTTTATCTTTATCAACTGCCTTCCTGAAATCCTGACTATGCCTTTGCCTTATCCCTTTGTTTATGATGAGCCCTCTTAGTATCTGACCCCGGACCTCTTGACTGCCCAGCCTCACGGCTTGTCCATGAGCAGTGACTGGCATCACGCCAACACGGTCACGGTCCCAGACAAGATGCCCTGTCGATGTATAAAACAGAGAATGGAGCTGTTTTAGGCATTGAAATGAATAGTTAGCCAGCCCCCTTCATGCACAGCACTAGTACAGGAAATACTGTACTGTGTCGGACACAGACCGGAGGAGAACCTGTCGAGACCAGGGACCAGAGCTTGTAGCTGAAGATCTTGGTACCATTCGGATGCAAGCAAATATTATTAATAAACCGAATAACTTACTAATTGAGCCCCAAATTTTGGGCAGGGCAACCTCTCAAAAGTTGAACTTTGTGCCTCATGGCCATGCAACATGGTTGCACCAGACATGGCTCATTATATATCGAGCAGTTGTTCTGTATCATAGTAATCAGCTAAAGCTGCAATGAACAAATGCAAATAATCAGAATCTTCTGTTATGATACAAAGTGACAAAAATAAACACAGAAAATGTAGTAACGCTACCTAGTGCAAAATTTTACAGATGGTCAGTGCTTCGGAGTCGCTTTTGGCAAGGTACAATTAAAAAAAGAGCAGCAGAGAAGGTTGGGGGAGAGGACTGGGGTACGAAGAAAGTCAGACACATAAGTAGTGAGATAGTAGAAAGCAGGGGGTGGAGTGATTCCCATGATCCATGAAGGATGCAGCCTGAGGACTCCCCCCCAGAACCCACATGTTCCCTGTCAGATCCATGCAGAGCACTCAGCTGATGTGAGAGGCTGCAGCCCTGGGCATTGCACACGCAATGAACCCGCCACACATACAGACTAAACACACAGCGTCCGCAGCCGCAGCAGAGCCCAGGCAGTGATTTATACAGAAATCACACACATCCTTCCATGCCGCCGCCGCCGCCGCTGCCTACATTGTGTAGAAAGATGGAGCCATGAGCTTTCTGCACACCGCCACACAATGTGTTATATGGAAGGTATTTTACCTCCCCCCAAATATAGCCTGAAATGTTACTGCAAACCGCAGCCGAGCGACAATCCCGTAATCCAATCCTCACCCCTCGTAGATACAGGATTCAAGGAATTTGGCGTTAATGTGCAAGAAAATGGTCACTGAGAAGCAAAATTAGACGATTATTGGAGTCTTTCTTACCAGGAGGTTTATGGAAAAAATTTTTGTTTTTTTTTTACTTCTTCACTTTTGGGTGTTTTCTAGAACCAATTTATAGTTTAAAAACCGGTTGTCTCATTCATGTGCTCTCCTCAGGAGCGCAGTGCTCCCTAGCCTCCCAGCCTACTGTGGGGCTGTGTGCCCTGATGACTGACAGTTTGGACCAGCCTGCAAGCTTCCGAGCAGCCGTCTGCAAGCTTCCGAGGAGCCACTAGCAAGCTTCCGAGGAGCCACTGGCAAGCTTCCGACGAGCCACTGGCAAGCTTCCGACGAGCCACTGGCAAGCTTCCGACGAGCCACTGGCAAGCTTCCGAGGAGTTGCTTGCAAGCTTCTTAGCACTGCAAGCTTCCGAGGAGCCGACTGCAAGCTTCCGAGGAGACGACTGCAAGCTTCCGAGGAGACGACTGCAAGCTTCAGAGGAGCCACTAGCAAGCTTCTTAGCACTGCAAGCTTCCGAGGAGCCGACTGTAAGCTTCCGAGGAACCACTAGCAAGCTTCTTAGCACTGCAAGCTTCCGAGGAACCACTAGCAAGCTTCCAAGCAGTTGCTTGCAAGCTTCTTAGCACTGCAAGCTTCCGAGGAGCTTCCTGCAAACGCCAGAGCAGCTACTTCTAAGCTTATTTGCAGCTGCCTGCAGGCTTCTGAGGTACCATCTACAACCTGCAAGCTTCCGAGGGGCCGCCTGCTAGCTTCCGAGGGGCCGCCTGCAAGCTTCCGAGGGGCCGCCTGCAAGCTTCCGAGGGGCCGTCTGCAAGCTTCTGAGGGGCCGCCTGCAAGCTTCCGAGGGGCTTCCTGCAAGCTTCTTTCAAGCACTTTGCAATTTAACTCATTTTAGAAGATGAGAATAACTCAGCCCCACTGTCAATATTCGGTCCGTATTTTTTCTCAGGAGTGGGAGCCAAAACCAGGTGAGGAACAATCAGAGAAAAGGTATAATAGAAACAAGTCACCAATTCTGTATTTATCACCCACTCCTGGTTTTGGCTTACACTCCTGAGAAAAAAATACTGACCGAATACTGATAGTGGGGCCGTGGCCTTATAAAAGTTTACTGAAGGAAAAGATTACACATGAGGAGGGAATTGTCATGCCAAAACCTAGCTAGAAGTCTAAATATATTGCCTAGGGTTGTATGCACACCTAGCAGATTTTCAGCATCATACAGTAGCAGCTAAGCAGAAATTTTTAAATCTCAGAGACACACTGTGGACTTTTTTTTGTATGGAAATGGTGGGAAATAAAAAGGGATGGGGGTTATGTGGTCTGTAAGCAAGTTGGTTACACAGAATCAAGCCTTTGCCCCAGATTGGATTTAATTGGATTATTTTGCCATTTTGTGCCCCCTTTTTTATTTCTATGTCTAGTGTTCCTTTAAATGAGGATCCAGCACCGCTATATAAGTATATCTGTATATTCTGCCCCCTTATCCCGATGTTCACACCATCACTCACGCTCCGCAGACACAGCCTCCCGCTATAACGATGTCGCTGGGACCTGGATCCCCTTATGTATTAATAATAATTATTGTAGGTTTGCTAACTATATAATAAAGGTTTTACGGAAGCACAAAATGTAATTAACAGGCGGAGGATAGGGGATCTCGTTATTCACAGATATTAGAGGTGGAGGAATAATTAGCCGATGTAACCACCCCCCTGGGCACAGTCACTCTTAGTCACTTACACCATTAAAGGGCACAGTCAGTAAGCAGCACTCTATAAAGAGCCCGGGACGGTCCGATAAAGCAGGATCAGGTCTACGGGCCAGGTCAGCACCAACGTAGAAAACAAGGGATGATGTCACCATGATGACATCATAGATATGGGGCACAACGGAGCCAGTCATTGGGTTTTACATATGAAAAATGGAAACCATGCAAAAAACACAAGAAATGCTACAATTTTCAGGACATAGTAAATACAATGTATCACAACATATCAGATCAACATATGATGCAGTGCTAGATTTAGGGGGTGGAAAAATGGGCAATTGCCTGGGGATTTCAGGTCACAAAAGTAAGCCAGAAACACTCAGTATTATTAGGCCGCTATTACAGATATTACTAACAATATGCAGTATGAAAAAAAAAACTCTTAAAGCCCACATAATACTGCCATATAGGATATACTCCCCATGTAATATTGCCATACACTTCCCACAACAGTGCTATATAATGTAGCTCCCAAATAATAGCACCGGACATTGCTAAGATGGATGGTGATATTATTTGGAAACTGCAATATATAGCACTATATGTGGGAACTGTATGGCAGTATTATAAGGGGAGTATATCATTATATGGCAGTATTATGTAGGTTTTGTTTGGATACTACATATTAGGGTACTCTGAGATACTATTATGTTAGCTAAACAGTATATGGCAGTATTTTATCTACCTCTGTGTGGGCAGTATTATGTGAGCTATTTACAAGAGTTTTATTTGGAAACTAGAGAATTAATAGGTCACTCAACACTGCCATATAGTTCATCACTACAAAGTACTGTGTGGGAACTACATGGAAATATTACGCATGCACTATTTGGCATAATAAGGCAATATTATGTGGGAACTATATGGCAATATTATGCAGGCTCTATATGACAGTACTATGTGGGTTCCATATGGTAATATTATGCGGGAACTATATGCCAATATTATGTGGGCCCTATATGACAGTACTATGTGAACACTATGTGGCTCTATATGAGAGTACTATGTAGGCTCTATATGGCAGTATTATGTGGGCACTATATGGCAGTATTATGTGGGCACTATATGGCAGTACTATGTGGGCACTATATGGCAGCATTATGTGGGTACTATACGACAGTACTATGTGGGCTCTATATGGCAGTATTATGTGGGCACTATATGACAGTACTATGTGGGCTCTATATGGCAGTATTATGCAAGAACTATATGGCAGTATTATGTGGGCACTCTATGGCAGTATTATGTGGGAGTTATATGGCAATATAATGTGGACACTATGACATAATTATGTGAGAACTATATGTCAGTATTATGTGGGCACTATGTGGGCCACATATGACAGTACTTTGTGGGCTCTATATGGCAGTATTATGTGAGAACTACATGGCAGTACTATGTGGGAACTATATGGCAGTAATATGTGGGAGCTACATGGCAGTATTATGTAGGAACAATATGGCAGTATAATTTGAGAACTATATGGCAGTACTATGTGGGAACTATATGGCAGTACTATGTGGGAACTATATGGCAGTATTATATGAGCTCATTAGGATTTTTTTTTTGGATAATACATATCAATTTGTGGCACTATATGTCAATATTCTGTGAGCTCTACGGAATGTGGTAGCATTGAATAAGCCTCTATATGGCAGTATCTTGGTATTATGGTCAGTGTATGTTGGTATTATATAAATACTGTATTACGGTAATTAACAAGGTTAGTTAGGCAAATCTTAGCCACAGTAAGGCACAGCTGAGCACTGTAAGGTATGGGTGTTGGTATGCTGTATGACCATAAAATTTAAGCACTGATGTCTGCAGAAAGTACTAAGTACTGGAAAGTGGTGGTCTGCTGCAACAAGGCAAGTGGAAAGTGCAATAAAAAAACAACCTAAAATGTGATAAAATTGAGATAAAATTGTCCCAGATGATGAAGAAAACTCTTCTTACCAATAAATGGTTACAAATGTGAATCTAGGAAATTCTAAATCATTTTACATTTCTTGACAAATGCAGCAAAAAGTGAACAAATGTGGCCAGTGCCGCTCAGTACAAGTCAGCACTTGTAATTATGTACCAGGGCATGACACAATGAAAAGATGCCAAGGCTGCCCTATGGGACACGGCCTGTCTGAGCAGCCTGGCAATAATACTACTGTTAACAGACAGAGACACTAGGGGAAGAATATCCAGACCGTCTCTAAAACATAAGAGTAACTGAAAACTCCCCAATTACCTGAATAATATCCCATATTCAGCAAGTTTCTAGACTTAGAAAGAATGTAAAGCGTGAGATGCCCTCCCTGCACCACACGGGCACAGATGTTGGCATGAGGCAGACTAGGATCAAGCCGCCATCTGCATGGAGTCTCTATGATCCCCTTATGTTTGTCTGGAGTTCCTCCGAGGGTATGAGCTTCCGCACATTGTCTAAAGATATACAGACAGGTTAATTGGCTGCCTATAGACTGGAGGAAGGGAGTGAAGGAATAAGAGAGAAAAAAAGAGAAAGAAAGAAATAGAGTGGGAACAGAAAGGAGAGAGAAAGAAAAGGGGAGAAAGGAAAAGAAAGGAAAGAGTAAGAGAAAAAGAAAGAGGGAAGAGAAAGGCGAAAGAAAGAAGAGACAGAGAAAGAGAAAAAAAAGAAGAGAAAGAAATAGAGAAAGAGAGGGGGGAAAGAAAGGAGAAAGGAGAGAATGAAGAGAGAAGAGAAAGGAGAGAATGAAGAGAGAGAGAGAGAAAGAGGGAAGAGAGGGAGAAAGAGAGAGAAAGACAGAGAAAAAGAGAAAGGGAGAGAGAGAGACATAAGAGAGAAAGGAAAGATAAAGAGTGAGAGAAAGGAAAGAAAGAGGGAGAGAAAGAACAGAAAGAAGAGGAAGAGAGAGAAATAAGAGAATGAAAGGAAAGGGAAAGGAGAGAAAGAGGATAAAGAGAAAGGAGAGAGAGAAAGAAAAAGGAGAGAGAGAAGGAAAGAAAGTGAGAAAGCCAGAGAAAAAGAGGTTGGGAGGGTGAGAGAGAGGGCGAGAAAGAGGGCGAGAAAGAGGGCGAGAAAGAAAGGAGATAGAAAACAGAAAGAGGAGGAAGAGAAAAGAGAAAGAAGAGAAAAGAAAGGAGCGAGAAAGAAAGAAAGAAAAAGAAAGAAAGAAAGAAAGAAAAGCGAGGAGAAAAAAAGGTGAAAGAGCGGGCAAAGCGTATGAAAAAGAGAAAAACAAAGCAACAAAGAATAGGAAGTGATAGAAAGAAGAGGGAAAATAATAAAAATGGAGAGGAAAAGAAGTGTTGGAGAGGTCAAAGAGTGGAATGGAGTCAGAGAAAGAAATGAGGAGGTAAGAGGAGTGTAAGTGTAAGAGGAGGTAATCATGGAGAGAGATGAAGAAAGAAAAAAAAAAAAGAGAGACTAGGATGGGGAAGTAGAGAGGAAGAAAGTGAAAGACAAAACAGAACTGGGAGAGAGATATAGAGGGATTGGAAGAGAGACAAAAGGAGGGCAGGAGATCAAGAGGGAGTGAGAGAGGGTAGAGAGAATGGGAGAGAGAGAGAGGGAAACTGTAGTAAGGTCTGAGGAAAGAACAAGAGAGGAAGAAAATGGGGTAGAGTAAGAAAAAGGTCCACAAGTATATGGAGAGGATCGGCCTCAGAAGTCACCCCGCATCATATATTAGGCAATTGTCCAGTCTATTTGGCCATTGCTCCCAATTCTTCATGTCAGGCTGGGCTGATTGTAGTCACACAGGACAGCAGGGGAGGGTCAGTCCACTCATCAAGACGACTGCCAGCAGCCGTGACTGTCAGCAGCGGTGATCTCACCATGTGCTGAGTGCCAGGTGGCAGCCACTCGCTCTCTTCATTCACAGAATACTCATTCTTCATTCAATATTTTGTTGATGGAAGTGAAGTCTCAGTAGTTTTACTTCTCAATTTGCAAGGAAAGTCCAGGAAGTCGATGGAAGAGGGAAGAGCTCCCAGACACCCAAATGTGTCAGCAAGACCCCCATGTGCCCCTTGCCCTGACCATATACTCATCTGCGTCCTACAGTCCTCTGCACCCCGAGCACCATCACTGACAATGTTCTGACTCTGGGTTCGCAGTCAGGATGTTGTTAGCAGCGAGGCCCAGGTGGCTCTGTTTATTTCGGGGGTCTAGTCTGGGATCTGTAGCTGTTTAGGGGCCTGCGGTTGGGTTAGTATTTGTTTAAGGGGTCTGATTTTATTTAGGGATCTGCTCATTAAGGGTGCCTGTATATACAAGTGCATAACAGAAATAAAGACTTGAAATAGATCACTCTGTGTGTAATGACTCTATATAATATATGAGTTTCACTTTTTGTATTGAAGAACTGAAATAAAGTACCTTTTTGATGATATTCTAATTTAGTGAGAAGCACGTGTATTTTTAGGTGGTCTTGTCTGTGCTTCTGTATTTATTTAGGGTCGTAATGGGTGGTCCAGTCCGGCTCTTTTTGGTGATCTAGATAACTTGGCTTCATCTTACCAAAGAGAATCGGCTCTTTTGGATCCCAAATGGATCCTTATTAAATATGTGTTCACCTTTTCGTAAAAAGGCCAGTGCCCACACTAATTTTCTTAAAGGGCCCAGTGCCCATACTACTTTTCTTAAATTGGCCAGTGCCCATGCTACTTTTCTTAAAGGGACCAGTGCCCACACTACTTTTCTTAAAAAGGGCCAGTGCCCATACTACTTTTCTTAAATGGGCCAGTGTCCATGCTACTTTTCTTAAAAGGGTCAGTCCCCACAATACTTTTCTTAAAAGGGCCAGTGCCTATACTACTTTTCTTAAAATGGCCAGTGCCCATACAACTTTTCTTATAGGGCCAGTGCCCACACTGTTTTTCTTAAAGGGCCAGTGCCAAGACTACTTTTTTAAAAGGGCCAGTTGTTGTTTTTTTAAAGGGCCAATGGTCACATTGTTTTACAACAAGGGGAATATAAAGCAATTAAACCAGTTAGTTTATTAGCTTTAAACAGCCAAAGGATACATCATCTTGTAAGGGGTTGTAGCAATACCTCTCTTGCACTCCCGGAGAACCTTATTAATACAGCTCTCCTATACAGAGACTCTAGTGCAGGCGGTATTACTCAGCATTACATTATTGCAGTATCCTAATCTACGTGGCCTCAATAAATGGGAAATGTAAACAGGAGAACTCTTTGAACTCTGATAAAAGTCACGTTGCCTACATCTCAGCCTGGTATGATTAATATGTTCCTTTCGGTGTAGATTCCCATAGAATCCAGGACAAGCAATGCCCTCCTCTAAACCACATGAAATGTAGACATCCCTAACTAACCCGCATTATTAGTGTTTTCTCTCGCATGCTCCATTATTCTCCGGTCTATTTCGGAACACAGATTTCTCTATTATCCAGTGACACCCAGACAGACGCTGCCCATTGCTGATATTTCAGCCGTACAGGTGAGCTCCCTATGAGAGGTATAGATCCTGCTGGTCATGAGCTTGTCACATTGTGTTTATCTCATTGATACAGTATATAGCGGTGACACATTTCTACCGTACGTGGCACAAAGTACCGGCAGCGAGTGATCTACACCCGTCTGCTGAATCGTATCGTCTGCGAGCGTCAGGGATCTAGAGAGATGGGGAGAGCGGGGGGTGAAGTTTCTCCCCATCAGGGCCAGCTGTTCTAGCAACAAATTATATTAATTATTTACCCACAACGCGGCGTGAATATTAATAGAGCAAACCAGAGAAAGATCCTTCCCCCTGTCTGAGCGTGCACAGGAGGGCGGTGCAGGGGGATCGCAGAAATGGGGAACGAGACAGAGGGGTCTGAAGCAAGACGAGTGGGAGGGGACGAAGGAAAATAAAAATAGTGCAAAGGATGGAGAGAACAGAAGCGGAAGGATGGTAAATGAGGCAAAAAGAGGAAAAACGAGGCGCGGAAGGTGCAAGATGGAAATGGGTGCCCGCTAGTATGACAATCTTTTGCATCGTTTTAAATAAGATGGCACACTAATTAATTGCATTTCCGTCAGCAGGAGAAGGTAGCGGTGTAGCTAGGAAGAAACAAATGGGTTCCTTGGGTGTGGGTACAAGGGGGGCACCAAAAAGCCGCCAATTAAAAGGGAATTTAGCTATAGGGCGAGATCAGTGTGCCCCGGGAGGCACTTGCAATCAGGGATCATTTAGCTTCATGGCTTCTGTTCGTAAAGGAAAATAATGACTGATCTGCATAAAAGTAGATCCAAAAAATTCCTGAGGGATCCAATGGAATGAAATGGAGTCGGTCCGGTTTTGCAAAATTTCATTTACGTGCCGTAAAGAAAGTCTGCAGAGTAAATCACCCGGTGCTGCAGATTTTTTCGAAGGGTGGAGCAAACTCCGCAGCGGAATCTGTACAATTTAGTTTGGATTTTGGTGTTCTATATTCGCTGTGCATTTTGGACGGGTAATCTCCCAATGTGGTTCATGGCACCTGGATTGGCCGTATGCGCAGTACCTGTCAATACAAAATAGCTCTCCATCTCTTGCAAAACTACAACTCCCAGCTTTTGTTCCATGCTAGGAGTTGTCATTTTGCAACATTTGGAAAGTCAGAGCTGTCGCTAGCCCTTTTTTCCCCATCTGAGGCACAGGTTGAGTTTACTGCTCCAGTCCTGTATCTATATACCATGGCCAAGGCAAAGTGGCTTGTTGGAGACCCCTCGTGGCACGAAGCATTGCTCCCCTCTAACTGGGAAACTATTCGATTTATATGAACACTCAAATTTACCATCGCTTAATCAGGGATTTAATGGTTAATATTTGCACGCCAGACTGTAACCCAGGAACACACAGGTTTGCCCCTAACAGGTGGTGTGTCGTCCCCGTGCCGCCCCCATTCCTCTGCCGCTTCCACCATTATCTCCTCTCTATCTGCTTCCACACCCATCGTTCTCTATCTGTATCTCTCCTGCATAAATCACATTACAGGCAGATTATGATTTATGCAGATTGTCAAAATCCCGCATTGTGCCAGGGGACATCCATGCCTCCATGTCTTTATATGGGGGGGGGGGGTGCAATAAAGTGAGAGGGGTTGTAAATAGCAGATTTAAAGAATCAGAAATGTGCGGGGAGGACGGACTGGAACAATAGGAGATAAAATCCCTCGTTATCGTCATGCATGATTTAATATTATTCGGTTATTTCTGATATGTTTCCATTATAACCTGCTATTCCCTCTTTTTTTTGCATCCTCCCTCCCTGGCAGTGCCATGCTGGTTGTCACGGTGACACAGGCGGGCATACCTGCCATCGGCCCCCCCTGTCAGTGCCCAGCCCTGCCATCTGGCACGCTTACACAGCTGAGCATGGAGGGGGGCTGCTGATTGGCAGGATGTGTGCAGAGTACGTGCCTGAGAGCCTGATTAGTGTGTGCCAAGCTCTGGAAGCTGGCAGCCAGCCAGAGACCACCATTCCCCGAGCCCCTTCTATCTCTGCCGCTCTGCATGCCACGAGTCTTCTGGAAAAGCAGAGAAATATTTTGCTACATGTTATCTATTGTTTCGAAGACGACTGATAATTTGTTATCGCCTCTCCTGGATTTCTGTTACTTTGTCGCCCGCACTGAATTGCAAGCCTTAAAGGGCAGCAGCGATTCTCCGCGCGTTTACAGATTTCACCATTTACTCCAAAGACAGAACACAAGAGTCTGGGAAATTTATACTAGTGATATTAACCTATCAGTCTATTCCTAGGCTGGCAATTTTACTGTCTGAGCAGCCGTCATTAATAAGGCTATAAGTTACAGATGAGTCTCCGCTCTTCCCCTTCAACCAGGAACGTTTATTTTGCTCTCTGAAAACAAACAGCCTGAGTTTTATCTCCGGCACACAGAGGCCTTCCACATCATTCATCATCCCAACTACCAGGATATACTGGGAGAAGGGGAGAGGGAGGAAGGCGAGGTAGAGGACGGCGAAGGAGGAAGGCGAGGTAGAGGACGGTGAAGGAAGAGGACGAGAGGAAATGGCAGAAATGGGCATCATGTCGTCTGTAAAGAACAAAAATTATTTATCGCATTATATATATATCATTACATATATATATATATATATAAATCACACGTTAGAGCTCCATGTATGAAGATTTTAGCTGTACATTGTACAGATATAAATTGTGTAATTCGTTGAGAACAAAACTGATGCATCAACGGCCAATGGAAACCAAAATCGCGTCCAATTGAAAGCTGGATTCCAGAAATAAAAAGTTGAAATCACAGGCATAAATTTCATCATAAAAACCCATAATGTGATCATTAGTGTGGATGGCCCCTGCATGCCTGTGTGCATTCTTGACAATATCCGGTCATGCTCCTCATGAGGCAGCTACGTCCTGCAGAATTGTAACGTGGTGCTGGGCGGTAGCTGTGGGCGAGGTATTCGTCTATAACGCCCCAGCACACTATATGAAAATGGGGGTCCTGGTTGGGTGTGTGGACTTGAGCTGTGAGGGCGCCTAGCCCATGCAGGCCACATCTAACCAATGTTGCTGGTTTACCAGGACTAGGTGTTTCACAGCTCAATGAAGGAGATCACCATTTAAAAATAAACTTTTTACTGAATAGTAATTTGGTAGGGAATATATACAAGAGATAGCAGGTACGCAGTCTTATGAACATTTCCTTTACAAATTGAAGGATTTTCCATGCAGTCCTGTCTAGGCCCATTACCTCTTGGAGTTATAAACTCAGGGCCGTACTGCTAGGCAGTCTCTCTGGTAGATCACTTGGTCTCGTTATCTCTTCCTTTCAGTCTCTTCTCACTTTAGGGACAACCCAGAATTTGCACTGCTCACAATGGACCTTAGCTTCTCTTTCTATGCACTCCAGGCACCATCTGACTTGATGATAGGAAATTGTCATTTTCCCTTCAATTCATACCCTCCCACTCTGGACTAGTCCCAAACATTAACTCTCACTATCCCTACTATCAAACTACACACACTATCAATATTACTAACACCTTTATATCACATTTTACATTACACCACATAACATTAAGCTTGTTTCTTCAAGGGGGAATGTGGGCAGTATGTCCATCTCCTAAGGGTGTGTGCAGACGATCCGCAGCCACTGCAGATTTGACGCTGCGGACTTATGCAGCGTCAAACCAGCAGCGGCCAGCTGTTACAGCATAGTGGATGGGATTTGTACAAATCCCATGTCCACTATGCGTCTCTGTGAACCCACAGAAACTGACATGCGGCATGTTTTTCCGGACAACAGCATGTCAATTTCTCCTGCGGGTCCGCATGCGGACTTTCCTCATGGACCTAATCTCTATGGGGAAAGTCCATAGGTTAAAAAAAAAAGAAAAAAAAAAGGCAGAGCTCATTTACATATCCGTGCGCAGCTCCTCCGCAGCATCGGGGCCGCAGGCTGGAATTCTCGTCTGCACATTCCCTTACAGGATCTCCTCCCAGACCTGGATCAGGATATCAGTCAGTGGCTCCTGGACAATCTGTGGCACTGCTTGGCGGCATTAGATGCACTGATACATAATGACCCAGAGGTTCTCAATTGGAATCAACTCTGGTGAATGTGAAGGCCAATAAAAGAGATAGAGAGATAGCAGAAGATTACATGTGGGGAGGTATCAGCAGATTAGGGCAGAGATGTATGGAGGGGACAGGTTATGGGCCGGAGATTACATGTGGGGAGGTATTAAGAGATTAGAACAGATGTATAGAGGGGACAGGTTATGGACTGGAGATTATGTATGGAAGTATCAGAAGATTACTTCAGAGATGTATGGAGAGGACAGGTTATGGGCTGGAGATTATGTGGGGAAGTATCAGGAGATTAATTCAGAGATGTATGGAGCGGACAGGTTATGGACTGGAGATTACGTGTGGGGAGGTATCAGGAGATTAGATCAGAGATGTATGGGGGGACAGGTTATAGACTGGAGATTACGTGTGGGGAGGTATTAAGAGATTAGGACAGATATGTATAGAGGGGACAGGTTATGAACTGGATATTACGTGTGGGGAGGTATTAAGAGATTAGAACAGAGATGTATGGGGGGACAGGTTATAGACTGGAGATTACGTGTATGGAGGTATTGGGAGATTAGGGCAGAGATGTATGGGGGGACAGGTTATGGACTGGAGATTACGTGTGGGGAGGTATCAGGAGATTAGGGCAGAGATGTATGGGGGGACAGGTTATAGACTGGTGATTACGTGTCGGGAGGTATCAGGTCAGAAACATACCGATGGGACAGGTTATGGACAGCATTGTATAGCCAGTGAAGGAATCAGCATACGAGTAATGAGGGGAGAGGTGGTTTATCAGGCCAGCAGAGTTTAGAGTGGTGACCACAGAGGAGGACGTTGCTGCTGTTTAGGCGGGAGATGACAACTACAAGTATTAGCATTTTTTTTACCTAAGGTTCAAGAAGGAACAGATGGAGAAATATCTTTGAGTTGGAGCCAGTAAGAGACTATATAAAGTCATGTAATTAATCCATGTTCATAGAAATTACAGGATCCAGCAACAGTGAATCAACGACGAGGCCGATCAGGGTCCAATCCTATGTAGAGACTCAGGGCGTCATGTCGGAGAGGCGTCAAGCCAGAAAACCTCATTTCTGCAACATTTTGCTTTCGTGCAATCAGTCTTGTTCTGCATTAACCTGGTTTGCTGACCAGAAATAAAATCCCATTTATGTCTTTTTTTGCCATCTACTGTGCCTGATTTAGTGACTCAGAAGTCCATATAATTCCAGCTGGATATTTGGGGGTGCACAATCCGCTATGTGCGGTGATTAGTAAATGCTGAGGCAGAGAGGAGGAGAGATGCTGATTTCCAACACCTCGCTTGGTTTCAACCTGAATTATTTATTGCAGATTAGATGTAAACGCGCTGTTCCTTGCTCCGGGGGCTCTGGAACCACTTTTAGTACAAAAAAAAAAAAAACACCGACTGCTACTAAATCAGCAGGGATTTCTGTCCCAGAAATCAAGATTCTCGCTGGTTCCATTTGATTGCAACCCTATGGCTCTTAAACACCTGATCAGGGCGCTCGCTGAACAATGCAGGCGCGTTCTCTTATTTTCTTAAGGGAAGAGTAAAGGTTAGAGTTTACTTTCTTGTAATGAGGGGATTTGTGTATTCTCAGAGTACTTTGTATGAGGATGATATGATAATAAAGGCTGGAGCTGGAATAGATGATGCACGAAGGGGGAGAAAGACAGAGCGCCAGAGCCGTCACTCATCCCACATGGAGAATGTTCCCTGATGCTTCATTGAATACTACATGGACCCTGGAAATCTCGTGTTAACACCCGCACTACCGAGACGGCTGAGATCGACGCGCTTTATTCCGAGCTGACAGACGACGCCGGCAATGATCGCGTTACATCAAAATGTTCATGATCACCACCGAGTCAGCCATTCTCTACAGCGACGATGAAAGGACCAAGCTAAAATCTACTGAATAATTCAGATGTAACAGAAATTAATCAGAATATCGGATATTAGCCAATGTAATGTGATAAAGGGGAACATGTCTTATTCCAGGCACGCTCTCAGGCTACATTCCCATTTGCAAAATCCTAGCTTTTTTTCCCTCTGCGTTTTTTCTGCACCCAAATACGCAAAATCCGTCTGCTCCGATTGCGATCGTTTTTTTTTTTAATGCATTTTCCTCTTTTTTGATGCAACCTTTAAATTCTTTTTTTTCCCCAGAAATGCTGGGATTCTGCATGCATTTTTTTTCAGGCTCCCCGTAGAGGAAAAAGTGCACCAAAAAAAATACACAGTTTACATGTGCCTTAAAGCAGGGTTCCCCAACTCCAGTCCTCAAGGCCCACCAACAGGTCATGTTTTCAGGATTTCCTTAGTATTGCACAGGTGATGGAATTATTGTCTGTGCAGGTGATGCAATTATCACCTGTGTAATACTAAGGAAATCCTGAAAACATGACCTGTTGGTGGGCCTTGAGGACTGGAGTTGGGGAACCCTGCCTTAAAGCACACAGTGAGCAGGAGTTTTCAGAAAACCACATCCACTTTGCTTGAACTGTTAAACATAACGGATATTCTGCATTCATGCTATATGGTAACATGGCCTCACAGACATGAGACACATGCATAAATGCTGCGCTTGTTTCGAAAGATTTATTTTTTTTTTTTTGGAAGAAAATGGCACAAAATTTACCAGCTTTCTCAATTTTCCAAAAGCAGCTGCAAGGTAATATGGAGGTGAAAAAAAAATAACAACTGTGCCGGATGTTGTACCACGTGTCTTTTCTGCATTCTCCCTCTTGCAGATGCCGTTCCTATCCCATTGGATGTACCTCCTTGGGTCTCATTCTAGGTGGGAAACATTGGCCTAGGTGGGTCCTTAAGTTTATCTACATCCTCCGAGGCCCAACTCTTCCCCTGTCGCTCACAGTATCTACAGTTTGCACAAGAAAAACCAGTGAGGACTCTCAATTTTTATTATTTATTCCGTTTGCGCCATGGTCTCCTTCTAGGCCTGTAGGCAACTTTTCTTGCACGAGAAGCGTTCATTCCTACCGGTCCATTAGACTACATTATCTTGCTAGGATATCTTGTTTCTAAATAAGATATGTTTAATTTCTCTTTTAATATGGATTCAAGTAGGAGCGCAACACGGTGGCTCAGTGGTTAGCACTGTTGCTTTGCCACGCTGGGGTCCCGGGGTCAAATCCCACCAAGGACAGCATCTGCCAGGAGTTTGTATGTTCTCCCCGTGTTTGCTTGAGTTTCCTCCGGGTTCTCCGGTTTCCTCCCACACACCAAAGACATACTGATAGGGAATGTAGATTGTTAGCCCCAATGGGGACAGAGATGATGATACCTGCTGTGATATGATGGCGCTAATAAATACTCGTCAACCGTCCCAATTTTGCCAGGACAGTCTGGACAACAAATGAAGCTTAGGAGCACCACGCCCATTTCCATGTCCATTTTGGGGAAATGCTGTGATGTTCCTGGCTTAACAGTCCAAATTTTGGGGTTGGTAATTATATAAAGAAAAAAAAATAGCTGCAAATCTTAAAACCTCAATCTAGTTTACGTGCACCTTAGATCTGTTTTTAAAAATAAAACAAAACTTCAGAAAAATATGAATCCTAAAAGTTTTAGTCAACGGTTCTGCAATCAGAATTTTTCCCGTTCTTAACACCTCCATGTAACCAGTCTTGGGGTGTAGCTCAGATTTTAATAATTCCACTTTCATGCCTTATTTCAACCCACAATGTCAGGAAATAAGAACTTCATGTGGGAACGATCAAGGACAAGTAGAATATTAAAGAAATTTACATTTGAGCGCAGCCGTTGCTATGTTATCATCGGTGCTTATATATGGTAATTCTTATAGAAAAACCCACTCTGAACAGTTGTGTCTGTACAAAGTGTCTTTTCGAGGCTGTCAGTCAAGTTGATTTGCAGAAGAATGTGTTCCTCGTACCCCGATCTGTTCCCATTTTCTCAAGCACGTACAATGTGCATTAGCTGAAAAATAAAGGGATAATTCAGGAAACATGAGAAGATAAACTCGCCAAGAAAATACATACATGTCTTTACACCTTAGGTGGTTTTCCAGGTGAGACAAAGACTTGCACCATCTTCTGTAATCCGTCTGGGAGTTTCTGCTTCTAGATGTGGATTGCACTTGACAACAGGCATTAGACAAAAATAAAGTTATTTTTTCGGAGGGTTAAGACAAAATAATTTTTTTAAATAATCACCTGTACAAGCTTCATTAACATGGCTCTGTCCTTAAAAAACGAGGTACCTGTCAGCTAAACAAAATTTTAATTTAAGAGCTGACCAGAGACAATTTGCAACTTATTGCTGTTGAGGAACTGTCAGATTGTTAAATAAACTTTTTAAAAAGTTTTAGGGCCGATTAGTCTAGTTTTTAGACTAGTGTTTTGTTTTGTTTTTCCATCATTGTGCGCGGGATTTGATGTTTCCAGATTTCTCCTGATTCATCAATTGTGACTTTTTAAAAAGTTGCAAGATTTTTGTGAAAAGGACTTCAAAATCGAGGAACATTTCACTAGTGACGAAGTCACACCTCGTACATAGTCCGGTCTTTTCTGTGGTAATATACGAATGCAAAACCTGGATGATAAAGAAACGAGAAGAATTGTCGCCTTCGAAATGTGGTGCTGGAAAAGGATGTTATCAATACCATGGATGGCAAGAAGAACAAACAAATCAATCTTGGAACAAATCAAGCCAGACATGTCACTCAAAGCAAGGATCACCAAGCTACGACTTCCCTACTTTGGAAGACACATCATACGAAGAGAACGATTATTGGAGAAGGACATCATGGTCAGAAGAATAGAAGGAACAAGGCGAAGAGGAAGACCAGCAACCCGATGGCTTGATACTATCAAGATAACGGCGGAGAAGACCCTAGTGGACCTATCTAGGCTTGTACAAGATTGATATTCCTACAGAATGTTCATCCATCAAGTCAACCCCCCTCCCAGCGACATTTTAGTGGAACATGCGGAATTTTGTGCTAATAGTTGCAAAAGCTGATTGGTGGTCGTGTTTGGCAGGGGAGATGTCCGAGTCCTCATACCTCTTCCGATCAATTAAAGGAAAAAGGAAGAAACACTCAACTTATCTTCAGTGCCAGGAGCACGGTGTATTGGCTCTATATAAAGTCTATCAGTCTCTGCTCACTTTCCGTGGACAAGCTGAACATTTCAGCCTTTTCCTTTGAGTGATCAAATGAGGTCTCAGGACCCACAACCCCGCCGATCAAAACTACTGAACAAGGGGCTAGAACACTATAAAAATTTATTGGAAAAGTTTAGTTACCTTTTATATGCCCAGAAGAGAGAATATGCGATCACAACCTAAAGGAGAATTTGGACCCTGCTTACCTTACTTGCACATTGTTCTGGGTGGTAGATGCAAACTATTCTTCAGTGGCCGGAACGAACCCGAATATCCGATGCGTCCAAAACAAATAATTACATTTGCTTTTATTCGGAAGATTTAGTAAATGACCATTACAGCCAATTGAGTCAATGTCAAGATGCTTTTTAAAGCACCAACACTTCCCCCGAACAGGCCGCTATTTACACTGGAAACATTTTGGCAGAGCCTGCTAATTTTGGTGGGACCGGACAACCTTTTGTTGCATATGGTGGTTTCCCGACTCTCTCTGGACATAAAGAAGGACTGGACATGTTGAATTTCAACACCTGATCCTGACATGCAGGCAGCGGCTTACTCTCCTCCCTTTATTGTGAACACATGCATGTTTTGCCGAAATGAGCATGCATATGCCCGGCAATTCATTAGGAATAGCTCTTGGTCTTCGGAGCATTCTGCAGTCAGCTGTGATCACATGTAAGATGCCCAGGGCGGTAGGCACGGGCAAGCTGCTGCTTTTCCACACCCTGGCACCCCACAAATATACAGAGTCCCAGTCCATCAATGTTGTGCTGTGTACAATGCAATGCACTCACTTTCAATCCCTACGCTTGATCCTCCTGTCAGCTCCAGGGATTTCCTGTCCGGCCCCACAGCACTCCTGAGATCCACTAGGATTCCCTCACGCGTTTCCCCGTCTGGCTTCCTGTGTGTGGAAGGAAATAAGGCACACTTCCCAGTGACTAGTTCGGGCCGTAGGCCCCAGACGTTACAGTAATGTCCAAAAGAAATTCGGTACAGCCTCATGCTGTCAGAACGCTATGTGCGCCACATGATTCTTTAGCCTGAACTTGACACGAACCTCACATACTAACACTGTCTGACTAAAACAGGAAGTAATTTTTGCTTCCCCCCTCCCATGCTGATCCGGTCCCAAACATTTAACCGTTTTCTATTGTGTTCCTATGATGTACACTAATAAGACCAAGCACTGCCTATCTGCCCTAATACTCATATATATCACTAACTAAATACTAAAACTATGTTCTATACTTTCCCTACCCCTGAACTAAGTGTACCAGGTTACCTTAAGTGTTACCAATACAGCACCCACACAGCAGCATCAGTACCTATAACACTCTATGCATTTTACATTATACCATAAAAATACAATACAACCGCAGTGTATTATAGTATGGTATTCACACTACAATTGCTGTCTTCAGGGGAAGGTACACGACAGCCCCTGTCACACCCTTACACTTACTCAGCCAGCCCACCTTAGACCAGTATGAAGCAACACTCTGGTGACACCTTGTCGTGTCTTGATGCAAAACAACCTTCAGGCCGTCGGCTTAATGAGGACTAGAAGATTTTTAGACATTTATCCATTAAGCAGAGTTCAGTTTATACTTTTACATCTAATATCTTTTGTGCATTCGGATACACACTAAGCTTTACAAGTGGTTTATTCCATTGAACAAAAGCCTCTATATACAGTACAGACCAAAAGTTTGGACACACCTCCTCATTTAAAGAATTTCTGTATTTTCTTGACTATGAAAATTGTACATTCACACTGAAGGCATCAAAACTATGAATTAACACATGTGGAATTATATACTTAACAAAAAAGTGTGAAACAACTGAAAATATGTCTTATATTCTAGGTTCTTCAAAGGAGCCACCTTTTGCTTTGATGACTGCTTTGCGCACTCTTGGCATTCTCTTGATGAGTATCAAGAGGTAGTCACCGGAAATGGTCTTCCAACAATCTTGAAGGAGTTACCAGAGATGCTTAGCACTTGTTGGCCCTTTTGCCTTCACTCTGCGGTCCAGCTCACCCCAAACCATCTCGATTGAGTACAGGTCTGGTGACTGTGGAGGCCAGGTCATCTGGCGTAGCACCCCATCACTCTCCTTCTTGGTCAAATAGCCCTTACACAGCCTGGAGGTGTGTTTGGGGTCATTGTCCTGTTGAAAAATAAATGATATTTCAACTAAACGCAAACCGGATGTAATAGCATGCTGCTGCAAGATGCTGTGGTAGCTATGCTGGTTCAGTATGTTTTCAATTTTGAATAAATCCCCAACAGTGTCACCAGCAAAGCACCCCCACACCATCACACCTCCTCCTCCATGCTTCACGGTGGGAACCAGGCATGTAGAGTCCACCCGTTCACCTTTTCTGCGTCGCACAAAGACACGGTGGTTGGAACCAAAGATCTCAAATTTGGACTCATCAGACCAAAGCACAGATTTCCACTGGTCTAATGTCCATTCCTTGTGTTCTTTAGCCCAAACAAGTCTCTTCTGCTTGTTGCCTGTCCTTAGCAGTGGTTTCCTAGCAGCTATTTTACCATGAAGGCCTGCTGCACAAAGTCTCCTCTTAACAGTTGTTGAAGAGATGTGTCTACTGGTAGAACTCTGTGTGGCATTGACCTAGTCTCTAATCTGAGCTGCTGTTAACCTGCGATTTCTGAGGCTGGTGACTCGGATAACTTATCCTCAGAAGCTGAGGTGACTCTTGGTCTTCCTTTCCTGGGGCGGTCCTCATGTGAGCCAGTTTCTTTGTAGCCCTTGATGGTTTTTGCAACTGCACTTGGGGACACTTTCAAAGTTTTCAAAATTTTTCGGACTGACTGACCTTCATTTCTTAAAGTAATGATGGCCACTCGTTTTTCTTTACTTAGCTGCTTTTTTCTTGCCATAATACAAATTCTAACAGTCTATTCAGTAGGACTATCAGCTGTGTATCTACCTGACTTCTGCACAACACAACTGATGGTCCCAACCCCATTTATAAGGCAAGAAATCCCACTTATTAAACCTGACAGGGCACACCTGTGAAGTGAAAACCATTTCTGGTGACTACCTCTTGAAGCTCATCAAGAGAATGCCAAGAGTGTGCAAAGCAGTCATCAAAGCAAAAGGTGGCTACTTTGAAGAACCTAGAATATAAGACATATTTCAGTTGTTTCACACTTTTTTTGTTAAGTATATAATTCCACATGTGTTAATTCATAGTTTTGATGCCTTCAGTGTGAATGTACAATTTTCATAGTCAAGAAAATACAGAAAATTCTTTAAATGAGAAGGTGTGTCCAAACTTTTGGTCTGTACTGTACATTATACAAGTGCATTACGAGCAAACTAAATAAACACATCTACAAAAGACACTGAAATAATCAGCTTTGGCCTTGAGAAAATATAATAAAAAAAAATTCCTTTTATCTTCAGACAAGGATGACATATTCCATTATTATAGCCCCCAATTTAATAAACATTGTAAAACAAACATTTATAAAGGATATTTTTGGCAAAAAAAAAAAAAAACATTTTTGCTATAGGGTTTAATAGTAAATTTGGCTTCTACAGCCTCTATGCATCACAGTACATAGACTACTGAATGAGTTACCAATGACTCCATCAGTGAGTTCTGTAATCCTTCTCTCTATAGGAGAAGAGAGATAACAAATACAGACCCTTTTTACTAATGGATTCACCGGTAGCTCATTCTACAGTCTGATATGTACTATGATCCATAGAGGTTGTAGAAGTCAATAAGACAAACATGTATAATAAAACTGTATTGAGAAAATAATTTTTATTCTGCGCTCATGGGATGGAAATGCTGCAGATTTTCTGTCCAAATTTGTGCATGAAAGTCAGCAGTGGAATACAGTAGCAGCAAAAATAAGTTTGGAAGCTGTGTGCAGTTATTAAATGCTCGGCAAAATTTTCAGATTAAGTTCAATGGGTCAAAATCTGCAAAAAAAAACAACAACTTTCAAATCTAGAGAGGTTTAAAATAAGAAAAAAAAACAAAAACAAAACTCACTCACCTCCACTTGCACTCTTGTGACAATGCTCTCCTGGTGCCCCGCCGGTCTCGGTCACATGTGACATGTCATTACTGGAGGTCACGTGTATAATAAGGGACAAAAAAGGTTTTGCCATGGGGTCTCCAGGAGAGATAAAAATAGGGTTTCCTTTAAATGTGTGGCAAAAATCAGCACAGTTTGGTGCAAATTTTCCTATATATTTGCAATTTTTGGAGTCCTTATACCCCATTGCAGGATATTACAGAGGTCAGGGGGGTCCCTGGTTGCAGCCTCTCTCTATGACATAGGCTAATATAGGGTATCTTTCATTTGGGTCGTATTCATATATTGCATGCCGGACCAATTTTCCTGCTGAGTCCGCCCAACGCTTGATGCTATTTCTTGGTCTACAAATTGGAACATCATCTAGAAATGAGCTGATAAGTAGCAGTCGAGCGCTAAATTTCCATTTTTAATTTTCATAATGGGTGCGCTGTTGGCTTCTCCTTATTTATGAGCATTAGCTGCTGCAGGAACATTGATTTCCACCGGTCAAAAGACTAAATGCTCCCGATTGATCGGCGGACACTGGCCATTGTTTGCGTTGGCAGTGATAATGACACAGAGATTTGTGTCAGTGTACGGAAATCATCCGGTGTGACACAGCGGCTCTCTCTCTCTGCCTCTCAATGATTCATTTATTTGCCCTAACAAGCTGCAGGAAGAAGCCTTCAAGACATTTGGAGGGGACAGGAATGAACTGGCAGTTCTTCATCTAGGTCTCAGTCTGGCCTCATGGATATTTAACACTTAAAGGGAACCAGACATGTTGATATTGCTACTGAAACTAGTAGTACAACTGTCTAAGTCCTAGTATAAAAATGATTCCGGTCTTGTAGTAATCTAATGTGTCGGTGCTGCAAAATTAAACTTTGGAGCTACATGCAAATTAGTCTGGAAGTGCATTGGGGGTGTGTGTGCGCGCATGTTTTCCAAGTGCACCGACAAGCCCCCAATGCACTTGCAAGTTAATTTGCATGTGATTGCAAAGCTTGATTTCATCAGATTCCGACAACGCTGCTATCATTTTTTTGCTCTTGCACTAAGACTAGAGGCAAGTGGATCTTCTAAAATTTCAGCGACGAGATTCCCTCCAAATAAATTCAGTGCAAATTGAAGGGATTGAAAAACTCACCCTTCCTTCATTTGTCGTACCATCGAAGCTCATGTGCCTGGTCCTCCGTTTTCTCCTCTTTAGGAGTGTATTTCACGGTCCGTATACGGACTACAATGCCTGGACTGGCAGCGGGTCTCCTGCCGAGAAATTACAGTCTCATTGATACATATTAGGCTGTAGGTTCGGGTCAGGAGACGCGCCACGAGTCCAGGCATTGCAGTCCGTATATGGACCGTGAAATTCACTTGGCCTTTGGGTATGTTCACACGTTGCGTTTTTGCAGAAAAAAATGCAGCATTTTGCTGTACCTGCAAAATAAATGAGATATCTGAACTCTCATTCACATGAAGAGGAACCAATGGAGGACAAGGAGGGTAGATCCTTGGCGGGATAAATGACATGAGGGCTAAAGAGAGGCAAGTATATTTTATTGCTTTTATTTTGTTTAACCTCTTCCCGGCCCTTAGAATCCAGCCACATTGAATGAACAAAATTCCAAAAAAATGCAGAATTTGCTCGATTACGATTTTGAGAAATGTGTGGCAATCTAAATTCTTTTAAAATCAATTTGCCCTTCTCTGTAGTACAAACACAGCCGTATCCTGAGTTTCAGTGGTAGGTGCTGTATTCATGTACTGATGGTAGTTCTACTGACCTATTTATTTTCTGATGATGGTTCTGTATTTATGTACTATTGATGGCTCTGGTGTTCTATTTATGTACTGATGAGGAGTTTGGTTTCGTATTCATATACTGATGATGGCTTTGGTGATGAATACATCAGCAAACAACCATGACTACATGAATACATCACCAGGACCATCAGTAGTACATGAATACATCATCAGAACCATCAGTAGTACATGAATACAGCCCTAAAACAACCATCACTACATGAATTCGTCACCAGAACTGCTATCCGAATAAAAATTCATCACTAGAACCACGATCAAAACAGGAATACAGCACCAGAACCACCATCAGCTTTGTTCCAAGCTGTATTTGCAAAAACCTTCAGACATAACTATATCTATAATGGCGTCTGTTTAGTTGTCATTAGGGTATCCGCCAAATGATGGACACCTTAATTGAAACCAAACGGCCTCCATTATAGTTAAGCAATATTAGTTTTCATGACTATAGTTCGGTCTGACAGGTCGTATCCAGAAACATAGAAGAAAATCTGCAAGATTAATGGGAGAGAAATAAATTTCAATAAGAACTGGAGAAATTCTGAATTCTTTATTGTTTTTCCCCCCTCCCACTACATGACTGGTGAGAACTCCGACCGCTGGACCCAATTACAGACATAGGGAAACCCCTTGGACTCATCTATACATACTGTAGTTAACGGTTAAAAAAATGGCTCAATTGCACATAAATAGTCCGATGAGAACATATAATAAAATAACAGAGAAGAAATAGTGACAGATTCTCATTAGTGGCATCGCTAAGGAAGTCTGCATGAAAAGACAGCAGAGAAATACAGCAGCGTGATTGTGCTGCACGGCACAGCTAATTATACAGGGATTGCTACATAGTGAGAAACTCTATTCACTGAAGGTGTATTTATAACCAGTCCTACCATTACCAGATACATAATATTTTATAAATATCCAATTCTGGCAATAGACGACCATTCATTAATAAGCAATAGGTGTATCTGTACAATATTTGTAGTGCAACCAAAAAATGCCAATGACTTGTCGAGGAGCGCTATACATTCATGATCGGTTGGGATCTGACCCCATCCCCCCGTGGCTTTTCACTTGAGCGGCAGCCCCAGACATAACCACAAATATGGACATACAATAGGGTCAGAGAAGTTGCTGTCAGACAACTCTAGCGGAGGTTAATTTCCTTAAAGGGCTTGGCCAACGGACATAAGAAAGGCGACACATATATGATCACTGGGGTTCATTATAATGTTACTCCAACGTAAACAAGAATGGGGGGTCCCATATTCCCAGTTTGCATGGAGCAGTGGTGAGACAGGCGCACATCTGCACCAGTTGAAGTCTCATCTATCTCTGTCAGTTCTATAGAATTTGAATGGAGTGGTGGTCACTTTTGCACAGTACCTCTCCCTTCAAAACAGGGGGCACGGAACCGGTGGTGTACCACCAATGGCGGCAGGCCAAGCAGATGCTATGGGGTCAGTCATCATGTGATGCCGATACAGTCAAAATCAATGATGGATGAGGGAGTGGAGTGGCAGATGACACTTCTCCCCCATCATGATTCCTGTGTGTCTGACGTCTCAGCGCAGCTGGCGTGATCACGTCACTACATGGCGCCTGCTGCGCTGAGATGTGTTCTTCAGAACGCTCACTGCAGAGACCGGAGCAATGGGGAACAATGAGGAGAGGGGAGTATTGTATTTTTTTTTTTTAATCAGTGAATACATTGTGGTGGCCAGAAAACTGTATGGAGGACTATGGGAAGTGCAGTATACTGCAGAAGGACTATGGGGGTGCATTATACTGTATGGAGTACTATGGGGGTTCATTATACAATATGGAAGATTATTGGGTGCATTATACTACATGGAGGACTATAGGGTGCATTATACAATATGGAAGACTATGGGGAGTGCATTATACTATATGGAGAACTATAGGTAGGACATTATATGGAGGACTATAAGGTGCATTATACTATATGGAGGAATATGGGGGGTGCATTATACTATATGGATGACTATAGGGGTACATTATATTATATGGAGGGTTATGGGGTGCATTATACTATATGGAGGACTGAGGAGTGCATTATACTATATGGAGGACTATAGGGAGTGCATTATACTATATGGAGGGTATGTGAGGCCCATTATACTATATGGAAGGCTATGTGGGTGCCATTTTAATATTTGGAGGGCTATTTGGGGGCCATTATACTGTATACAAGCAATTCAACAGTGTGAAGGTTTTTGTGGAGTCCATCGTACAGTGTGCAGGGTTGTGTGGGAGCCATTATACTGTTTGGAGAGATAGTGCAGGTCACTGTACAGTGTGGGGGCCATTATACTGCATGGAGGGCTGTGTGGGGGTCTCAGTTGGGGAATCATAGTGAGTTGGCTTGGGGGTCATCATTCTTTGCCGGGGGAGTTGAGGTGGGGTACAATGGGCTATCATACTGTGCATGTGCAGGATACTGTGGAGGAATTCACTGTGGGAGTATCATACAGCATTTGTGAGGCACTTTTGTTAGCATCATACTTTTGGGGGCAATACAAGGGGAATTTAGGGCTCCTGTAGGAGGAAAATTACTTTGTAAAGGCTGCAAAGTTGTGATATGCTCTTCTGTGACCTGGCCAACCATTTTTTTTCTTGCTGGGTGGGGGAGGAATTAGAACTTCTGCTATGGGGCCCCATGATTTCTATGTACAACCCTGCACAGAACCCCTTTTCTGGTGTTTGGTTGCATTCCAGCAATAGGACCCCCACTGGATAGGTGGTAAATCATGTCTATAGTCCAACCTCAACTTGCCCCCCATCTTCTACCCAACATATGGCACCTGGGCAATTTGGGGCACTACCATAGACTTTAGATAGTCTGTAGGTCCTGTCAAAATCTGAAAGTTCAGCCAAAAGTTATGTAATGTATGATCACTAGGGATCCTACTGTTTGTGAGGATTCGGATTCCGTGCTCCATAGAAGTGTCAGCTAGCTCCGTCAGTACTTTGAAGGAATCGACACTGTGCCGCTCCATTCAAACACAGGACCCCTGTTCTTGATTTTGGTGGGATCCTAACAGTGACTGCCACTTGATTCAAACACAGGACCCCTGTTCTTGATTTTGGTGGGACCCTAGAAGTGACCGCCACTCCATTCAAACACAGGACCCCTGTTCTTGATTTTGGTGAGACCCTAGCAGTGACCGCCACTTGATTCAAACACAGGACCCCTGTTCTTGATTTTGGTGGGATCCTAACAGTGACCGCCACTCTATTCTAACATGGGACCCCTGTTTTTCTATTTTGTGGGATCCTAGCAGTAACCGCCGCTCCATTCAAACAAAGGACTCCTGTTTCTGTGCTCAGTGGGATCCTAGCAGTAAGACCCCCCAGAGATTACACTGTGGATTGTTGATAATGCCCATAGACCAAGCCCAACCTGGCCTTCTTCCTTCCAAACATCTGCCACCTGGGCAATTCTCCACACTACCATATACATTTGCTAGTCCGAATGTGCTGCCGAAATCAGAGAATTTGACCGACAGTCATGTAATGTGGTTGTAATGTGGTTGGCCTTTAGGATAGAGTCGATAGACGAGTAATAGGTAGTCCTGCAAAAACTTTTTAATTGGTTGACTAAGTAATGTCCACCTTTCCCAGTGAATGGGACTGGAGCAGTATCATTGGCCATGTGGTCCCAAACGCTCACAGTACCACTGACAACCAGAAACAGGAAAATCCTACTACCTTATACAGCACCAATGACAGCGCCATACATATCAAGTGCTAAATATACTACCCATTCATACACAGTACAAATTACGACAATGGCGTGACTTATAGGGCAGATCGGTGTGGTGGCGCTGCCTAGTTGCAGCTTTTGCAACCCAAGGCATTGCTCATACTTCAGCATACACACGGACAATACTGCTGCTACTCAGGGCACATAAAATGTGTATAAACCGAACAGATGAGAGAGATGCATTTCATTTAGCAATAATAAAGTGGACTAAAATGGAGAAACTCGTGTAAAGCTGCAGGTAAACAGTCTCATTTCAGAGCAATTCAGCCCCGTAGTATCAAAGATACATGCTGGGAATAAAATGCATAGTATTACTGACTGCATGTGTATACAGATACTCAATATTTCTGACAGAAGGAGTACACAGATTCTTAGTAATGCTGACAAGGAGGCATACACAAACATTCACTATGTCTGACAGGGAGTAGAAAAGGTATTTAGTTTTCCAGACAGAAGACATAAGATCTCCAGCCTCACAGCCGCAAGGGTCATAGATTTATTACAGAGTGTGGAGAGACTAACTTTTATCAATGTGATTGGCGCATATATATGCACACTATATATGTATATTTTGTAAGGGGTTCACCTACTCTGGCAGCGGTTTGAGGTAGGCACAGGCACAAAGTTGTTTGGTTCAAAAGAGGTGAATTTATTGCAGTACATAAATCTTCACCCAAAGCAAAAAGAAATAGCCATTTTCCAGCAAACCGGTATCACATAAAATAAACAGTCCCATGGATGTACGAGCTTCATCTGTTTACAAAAGGTCTCCACACACAAATCTGCATAGGATCATAGGTCTTTACACCTTCACTCACAGACCCTGAATGATGCAGCTGAACTGCCTTAAATAGGCCATCCCAAGGCCTGGAACTGGAGGTATGGAAACGACCAGTCCCACCCTGCTCTTCTAGTAGTTCTCAGAACCCGGACCCATTGAAAAAACTCTCAGCACTATCCATGGAGCCCGATTCTCCTGGCCATACATCACTGAGGCTAGACACCTTGGTGACACATACCTCCCATCCAGGACTTCTTCGGCTGTATCCTTACAAAATATATAAAATATATGTGCGCGCGAATGCATAGCCCTCTATCTATCTATAGTATATAAGATTCTAAATATACACACACGCTATAAATATATCTATGTACATGGACACAAACACACATGCATATATATTTCTTACACAAAGTATATATACAGTGATCAGCTTAAATGAGTACATCTCCTTTGAAAAGTAAGATTTTAATCAATATCTTACTGAACACAAGAATAATTTCCAAAATGTTGACAGGGCTGAGTGTCATAAAACATCAAGGAGGAGGAGGTGCCTCTGGACGGGGAATAGAGCTGGAGTGACACGAGGCTTCAGAGCTACCATAGCCAATTCCATATCAATTCAAACGCTGATTTCTCAGTAACGGAGGAACAGACTGTCTGAGTAAAGCTATTGCTGGGCTTATTTTTTAAAGAGCTACATGCACATGCTCATATAAATTGTATGGAGACTGAAATCTTAGTGACAGATCCCTTTAAACAGTTTATATTAAGTTTGAAAGTCATTACATGTAGATGAAAACTTACTGATCGCTGGGGGTCCAGTTCCACATTGAGTGGTTAAAAGAGCTCCAGATGAGAGAACTGACGGCTGCTTGCAAAGTATTGGCAGATCCTAATTATTAAAGACAGGTGCATGATACCCGCTAGGTGTACACGAGACCTGGCATGGGGCTAACAGACGCTATATCACCACCTATCACCTCCCGATGTGGAAGAGCCCCCAAATCCTGAGACAAAGCGACATGCCCTATTCTACTGTAACATGCCAGCCTGTGATAACGGAGGTATGGGCACATGTATGTATATGTATCACTGACAGAAGGTATACAGATAGGCAGCTCAGATACTTGGTATAGTTGACAGCTGCTACTGCTGATCTCATGTACGCAGCTCGTGTGCCATCAATTCCCAACCAATAATGAGGCCAAATCATTTACATAATAAAGAAAAGACGAGGAAAAAACTGGCATCCGTACTGAAATATTCATCATAGTGAGAAGCATAGCTGTGGTGGCAAATAAAACTGCAGCATGTTACAGTAGCAGCAAAGTGGATGAGATTTTAGCAACAAATGTAACTTCCTCTGTATGTCAATTTATGCTGCAGATTTTTACTGCAAATGTGCAGTGCATCATAAGGTGAAATTTGCTGCAAATTTACAACAAAATCGGCATGTATCTTTTTCTGCAATTCCCCCAATGAATTTGCAACAATTTTTTTTTGCTGCAAGTGACATTTCCTGTAGATGTCCCAATACAAGGTTAACAAGTTACTTATCACCTATTGATAGATACTGAGGTCCGGCTACTGGGACTCCCACCTCTCCAGAGAATGGGGCTCTGAAATTCCCTATTAGAATCAATGGATGACCGCAGATGCACACCACTGCTCATTTCATTGTCTTTAGGACTGCCGACCGCTGTACTTGGCTGTCTCTATCAATCCAACCGACAATGAACGTAGTCTGGCAATTACCCAATTCAAACGGGGTCATTTAGGGCTCCATTCTCAAGATTGCCGGACTCTCAGTGATCAGAAAGTTGTGACTTATCTGGTGGATAGGTGACAAGTTGCCAAGCTGGGAATAACTCTTTAAGGGGGCTTTCTACCTTTAGGTTCAATCTTTTTTTTTTTTATTTAAATGCATGCATTTGGAGCTAACAAATAATCACTTTTGCAAGTGCACTTTTGCATTAAAAATGTTGCACCATTTGGCTTTTGTATGTTGCACTATGTATTGCTGGCTGCAGAATGAGTTAACTGAGGATCCGACGGCAAGCTTATTCTGATTAATGACCGAGGACCAAAGTAAAATATACAGGGAAACAAAGAGCCTGTTAAAAGACGAACGGTGCAACATATGTACCGAAGTCCAATTGCAAAAACGATTTTTAGTCCAAAATGCATTCATTTAAGGAAAAAAGAATTTGCCCGTGAATGTGAATAACACCTTTAAAGTGGCCATATACACTCAGCTAAACAAGCTAGTTAAGGCGTAATAAGGATACAAAAATGATTGGACAGGTTGATTTTAATGCTCCATCCTCTTGTTTTTCTGGGAATTGTCTCCCAATTGTGAGCATATGCCCAAACTGAGTGTCGTGTGTCTGGGTTCGAACCCCTTAGCCTGTGCTTTGTGGTTGACTTCTCTGTTTGCTGTGCTACAGCAGATACACCTTTTTTTTAGTTTCTGTTTTCATTACTTCAGTATTTTTTAGGGTAACAGGTGTTTTCATTTACTCATTTGTCTGCATTATCACCTTTCGGGTGCGGCTTCATAGACTTTCCCTTGCTGGTATTTCCTGCTGGTGATAGTCTCATTTGGATATCCAGCCGTACTGTAGTTTAAGCCAGTCAGTGAAACACCAGCTAGGGTTTATCTCTCTGCTGTATGTTTCTTACCCTGCACCTATCTTCTGTTTCTTTTTAGGAAATAGGTGGCATATTCTCTAACAGTACATACTTAATCCTTTTTTTTGTATTTCATGGTTTGTTTTACTCACTCTGGGATCTTTCTATTTCAGCACACTTTCCCTTCTGTAGGTGATTTGCACCCTGCTCTGGCCTTCGTCTAGTCTGTGGTTAGGGCTATCTCAGGTCGCGCAGGAACCATTAGGGACTACGGGGTCAGTATCTCTAGTCTGTACAGGAACCGGCAGGGTCAGTTGCAGTTTTTAGTGTGTTACCCATTTTCCTGAGTGAGTTGCTACACAATCATAACACTGAGCATGCAAGTCCATTGGGAGTTGGGTAACATCGGATGCATGTGTATGGGGGGGCATAAGGAATAGATTGATCGCTCGGCTTTTGGGCACCTAGAATAGAAGTCTGAACGTCTAATGTGCCACCCAGGTCATGTTATTAGCCACATGGACCTTCTAATCAATTTGACATGGATAGAACATGGCTTCGCCAGCACTAGTTTCCCATTTCCTCTTTATCTGATCTCCATTTTCCTCTAACTGCTTCTTTTTCCTGATTTCTTCCCTACTTCTAATATTCTCTCACATCCCTCCATCAGTCACAGCCCTCGGTCCCCGAGCCCCCCGTTCCTTCCTTTGTTCCCTCCTCCCCTGTTCTCGTCTCCCCTCTCTCTCTCTCCTTTCTATGCACGGCTCACAACTTCATCTGAATATCTGAATTAACACAGAAAATGAAAACATCTCGCACCTTCTCTTCCCGTTACCATAGTAACGAGATAAGAATCACGCCAGGCCTCACAGGGAAGATCGCGGAGCGCTTCATATCCTCCCCCCCCCATCCCCAAATCAGCCCCAATATACCCCAAACCCTAATTCAACATCCTATAAACAACGGGGTTACAAAGGGTCAGCATATAAAATTTATCAGCGCTATTATGGAGACAAAGTGGTAAAATATTAACCACGTATATTAATCATATCCATAGCCGGATTATAATCCTGAGGTCAATAATATCCGGACATAAATATACGAACCCTATCTTACCCCAAAACACTGGAAATAACCCATTTTGTTTCCTTTCTGTTTCCTAAGATTTATGAAAAACTGTGTGAAAGGAAAAATCGACCTGGTTGCCCATAGGAACCAATCACAGAGCAGCTTTCATTTTACCAGAACTGTTTAAAAAATGAAAGCTGAGCTCTGATTGGTTGCTATGGACAACAAAGACAGTGTTGATAAATGAGGCCAAGTAAACTTTCATGCCGTCAACACTGGAGGCCAAGATCAATACTGGAGGCCAAGATCAATACTGGAGGCCAAGACAATAAATCAACGCTAAAATCAAAAAGATTTGGTGCAGATTTTCTGATCAAATTTCTCAGCGAACCCTGGGTCAAATTTGCTGTGATACTGGAAACAAGCTCAACTCATGTGGATGTACACTTAGGCTTCATGGTAAAGCCATAGTCACTATACATGCTGCCATATGATGCAGCATGAGGCAGGCGTGGAGCGGGTCTCTGCCTCGCTGGGGCGGGTCTCTGCCTCGCTGGGGCGGGCGGGTCTCTGCCTCGCTGCGGCGGGCGGGTCTCTGCCTCGCTGCGGCAGGCGGGTCTCTGCCTCGCTGCGGCAGGCGGGTCTCTGCCTCGCTGCGGCAGGCGGGGGCGGGTCTCTGCCTCGCTGCGGCAGGCGGGGGCGGGTCTCTGCCTCGCTGCGGCAGGCGGGGGCGGGTCTCTGCCTCGCTGCGGCAGGCGGGGGCGGGTCTCTGCCTCGCTGCGGCAGGCGGGGGCGGGTCTCTGCCTCGCTGCGGCAGGCGGGGGCGGGTCTCTGCCTCGCTGCGGCAGGCGGGGGCGGGTCTCTGCCTCGCTGCGGCAGGCGGGGGCGGGTCTCTGCCTCGCTGCGGCAGGCGGGGGCGGGTCTCTGCCTCGCTGCGGCAGGCGGCGGCGGGTCTCTGCCTCGCTGCGGCAGGCGGGGGCGGGTCTCTGCCTCGCTGCGGCAGGCGGGGGCGGGTCTCTGCCTCGCAGCGGCAGGCGGGGGCGGGTCTCTGCCTCGCAGCGGCAGGCGGGGGCGGGTCTCTGCCTCGCAGCGGCAGGCGGGGGCGGGTCTCTGCCTCGCAGCGGCAGGCGGGGGCGGGTCTCTGCCTCGCAGCGGCAGGCGGGGGCGGGTCTCTGCCTCGCAGCGGCAGGCGGGGGCGGGTCTCTGCCTCGCAGCGGCAGGCGGGGGCGGGTCTCCGCCTCGCTGCGGCAGGCGGGTCTTTGCCTTGCTATGGCACAAAGGGGCAAGTCTTTGCCTCGCTACGGCACAAAGGTGCGGGTCTTTGCCTCTGTCTGCTCCTGCTCTCCTGTCCGTATTCCGGCACCAGAAACAAACAAGCTTTCAGTTCTGGGCAAGGAAGCAATTGGACAATGACAAAAGCAATGCATACTGGGAATTGAGAGGAAAGGAAGTTCCAACACCTACCGTGCTGGCAGAATGCTGATAAAGGGGAAATGCCCAAGTAAAATAAGAGGTTGTCAAGTTACAAAGAATGAGAATTGGGACAGTTCCTGGACATATATCAGTATGTGCACCAAAAGCAGGTTTTTTTTAAGGTATAGGTAGTCATTAATCGCTGTATAATGAGTATACAAGGACTATAAAACAATATTACTTTAGTTACTTCTTTTCTATCCAGTGATAGACCCTTTTGCTACAATAATGAGTACAAATCATTAGCATAGTAAAGGCGAAATGGTCACAGGTGTTATATCCTTAGTTCTCTCGAGGGTCACAATACATATATTGCTATACACCAAAACCGGACGGCATTCTTCCCCCCCGTCTCAGAGACGCGTTTGTGCACCTGCGCAGGTTCGGCACTAATTATAGCCTTATCGTTAGCATTACCAGTAATAGTATTTGTCTGTAATAGCCTTATAATTAGCTGTGCACCTGTATATCGAATAGGGAAGGTGTCCCATCTGGGCGTCTGATGGATCTATGGGATTACTCAGGGTCCTGCAGTACGTTTGCTTAATTCGTTAACAACTAGCAGCAGTTGAGTAATGACTCGATGGGTTTCTGCTGACCAATGGTGCATCTTAAGTCGAAGGTTCATGGAAAACTTACAAAGATAATGATCTATTTCAAGATGCACAAGCATAAGCAAATGGAAGAAACATCAAATTAACTCCACGCTGTACTAAAGAGGAGTCTGGTGCCATGAGAGGTAAGGTTAGGAATAATGAAACGACTTTGTAGAAAAATGTACATGGCATTAATACATGTAACCTTTACCGTACATACAGTATCATGGTGAAAGGAGTAAGTGGCTCAAATGATACCAGGACAGCTGCCTATAATTAAGACAGTGAAGGTTTAAAAGGTACCTGCACCTAAAATGTTTCACCAAACAGGTCAGTACACCTTCCAAGCCATCTCTGCCCTCCTCGGGCTCCTGTACAGCTGTCAATCAAGAAAGAGGAGAGTGGAAAAAAGATGCAAAACAAGTAGGTGGAAAAGTTCACTGTAGGACTTCTTACGGAGTGTCAAGATGGAAAGCTCGAACATGGCACTGCTACTCAAAACGAAGAAGACAAAAGATATTGATTACTGCCAAGTATGACCAGGACACATTTGAGATGGACAGCGTCGAACTGGAAATAGTAAAGGACTTCGACCTACTCGGATCAATGATCACTCAAGATGAGGTGACAACACTGGAAGTCAATAGGAGAATAGCTATGGGCAAATCAACAGTGAAGTCACTGGACAAGGTCTTCACATCGAGGAACATTTCACTGGCAACGAAGACGTATATATAATTTGGTATTTTCTGTGGTAATACGGATGCGAAACCAGGACGATAAAGAAACAAGACAGAAGAAGAACTGACATGTTCGAAATGTGGTGCTGGAGAAGGACATTATCAATACCATGGATGGCAAGAAGAACCAACAAATCAATTTTGGAACAAATCAAGCGAGACATGTCACTCGAAGCGAGGATCACCAAGCTACGACTTGCCTACTTCGGACACATTATACAAAGAGAGCAAATCAATGGAAAAGTATGTCATGGTCGGAAGAATAGCAGGAACAAGGTGAAGAGGAAGACCAGAAACCCGATGGCTTGATACTTTCAAGACCCTGGTGGACCAATCTAGGCTTGCACAAGACTGATCTTCCTACAGATCGTTCATCTATCAAGTCGCCATGGCTCCAGATAGAGCCGAAAGCGGGTTAAAAACTACAAAACCTGTTTGTCCATGCCAAGGTTGCTTGGTGTGAACAGCCATTTTGTGTCTGGAGGACCCCATAAACGAATTTGGAGGACTTAATGTGTAAAGGATCCTTTAGGCTACACGGCGACAAAGATCAAAATGTCCCATTGAGACATTGAATCTACTAATGTGGCCATGATGCAACCGACGTTTGCGTATTCAATTCAGCCAAGTATGCATGTATTTCCAATGGGAAGCACATGGTAGGACTCTGCCAAGATCGGGTGGTAAATCCAACATGATTCTTCTTTCCACCCAACATCATCTGCAGGAAGAGAGTCATGAGGCCCCAATTAGATGGTCAGCTGGTCCCACCGAAATTGGAGGGTTCGACTGACATTAATCTAATGTGTGTGGTGGTCTGAAATAATCTTACAGTGTTCTGCTACAGTTTACTCTTTGCATATAATCATTGATTAAGATGGAACAGTATTGTTCAGACAAGTGGATTATCGATGGATATCAAGGAACATAAACCAGGTAGCTATAAAAAGTATAGAAAGCTGGGTCTACAATTATCCAACAGCAATGAGGATGTCACGTCCCATCAGTGGCAGGCCGGAGCGATGGAACGATATATTTCCATTTTTATGATCCTCGAGCATAATTGAAAAGTCAATTGCTACTTTATTTTTTCAATCTGGGTCAAATAAAATGAATTTAATTTGCACAGTGGAGTGTTCTCCAGTAATTTGTTGTATATCTATTAAAAAAAGGGATTATGGCAAATGCAATTATGCAACAGTTTTTTATCTCACTGGCTAAAGCTGCATTCACACAGGTGTAATAGATCTCCCTATATTTAATGTCAAGGGAATCAGCTACCATCATGTAAAAACAAGAAAACTATAGAGCTCCATCGTAAAGTCCCATCTATTAGAACCACATGGATTCTTGGTGGTGCAGGCCAACTCCATCAAGTAGGACTCACCTTAGGAAACTAGACCTCTATATTTAATCCCATTGCGCATTGGGTCTACCTAATTTTTTTCTGGCATTTATGTAACATCACCATTAATCTCCCAGTCTTGGTAACTGTGCAGCCATTATAGTACGCACATCCCATTTTCATGCCGATAGAATGATCTTAAGATGGTAAAAGTATTAGAGGATAGGTAAACTATGGCCATATAGTGGTCCTCGTGGTCAGCAAAAATACTGCACATGATTCCTCACACCATTATTCTAAAACTAATCAGTGGGACCCAATAAAAAGTAACTGTACTTTCAACTTTCACAGACTTATGTCAAAGAGACATTTCAGAAGCTTTGATTTTTGGAGATTTGACTGCCAGGACCCCCCCCCCCCCCGCCCCGATTGCCAAGACAAAGAGGTACAAGAATTTAGAGAAGAGCAGCTTTCCTCAAAGAATCTATCAGTTAAATGCCACCATACATATTAGATGATTGTTGGCTGAACGATGGCTTGGCCATTTGTCCAGCTGGCAGTCACCTTGGTGCTAGTTCGGCCAAGAGAGACGTTGAGATGTTGACAGACATGTCGTGGAGAACAAATTGATCGGCAGTCCGAAGTTGGACACGCCCGATAGACATCTTTGCTGACAATCAGTTGTTTGTGACCCCCATACACATAAGACAGTCAGCCAAACCTGTTGAGGTTCAACCATCATAACTCTAATGTATATGGGGGGCGTTTGTCTTCAGTCTTGGAGTAGACCAGTGCTTGGCTTAGTACTTCCGTCTTTTGTTCCAATAATTGTAGGGATCCGATCATTGTCACCCCACTGATTGTTGACATTCTTAGCCGAGCTCCACTCTCCTCTGAGGCTGAAGTCAGTACCCAATAGAAAGCCTATAGTCTTGGAGAAGAGCAGCGCTTGGCTGAGCTTCTCTGCCCCTTTATTTTAGAGATTGATGAAGGTCTCAACCCCAGGACACCAATGATGAAAACTTCTCACAGGTCAAAAAGTTTTGTAAAGGTGCAACTACGTCAAAGAACTGAAACCTCAGTTTCCTTTCTTTGCTGCCATAAAGTGTCCAATGGTACCAGAGTTCATCCATTTCAAGGTCAAAATGTGATTATTTGCACTACAGTCACCTTCCTATGAGCATAAGCCGGTCTGGCGATTCTCCGACCTCTCTCAAAGACATTTTTTCATACCCAAAGTTAACAGAGAAAGGGTCTACTTGGCATCACTGTTGTACATGAAAATCCAGACAATAAGCAGTTTATGAAATAATGATAATAATAATAAATAATAATAATAATAATATAATCACATTCCACAACAAATTTTTCCCCCCATTTTTTTTTTTAAACAGGCATCAATGCAGCAAATAAATGACAATAATTTCACATATTGGCAAATGAGCAGCAATTGAATCCAAGATATATTCAACATAAAATATTGAACATTTTGAATAAGAATTGGCAATTACAATTCATGCACCGGAGCTAGAGCTGCATGACCAAAGTCATCTGAAGTTATGTTATGGTCACGCTCATCGAGCAACTCAATGTGTCCACGCAGCAAAAGTCAAAAATACCTTACACTTGACTGAAAATTCTGCATTACATTTCAACAGAAATCACACATAATACTTAATGTGACTTCTACTGCAGTTTTGGTAGCATGCAAAAAATTATATTCTGGACAATTTTTTTTATTTTTTTTTAAACTTTTTCTGGCTTGACCCTCCTTGGTAGGAGTTGGAAGGAACCATTAAGTCCAAGCAAATAATTACAGTAGGCTTTTATATTGCACACAAGTGATCGACATACCTGATATGAGGGATACAGTATCCTTCTCCCAGGACACAACACTGACATACTCCTGCACGGAGGGTTGAGTGAGGCACTTGAATACAGCCGCACTTCCACGCATGGCGCTCTGGTCCTCCACACGGACTGTGTACGGCTCCCTGAAAACTAAGGTACAGGCATTTTGTCACTTGATTTGAACTGTAGGTGGAGCTTTTTAAATAGATTGGGCAATTATGTGACTTCACGGTCTACGCAGACCTATATATAGTAGGATCGAAGGGGTATTTCCATCCCAAAGTGATGACAAATTGGCAGGCTATGCCATCACTTCATGATTAGTGGGAGTCCATGTCAGAGTCTCCCTCCCGTCATGCAGAGAATGAAGAACTCTCCATGCCTAATCTATAAACAACAGAGCCGCCGCCACCCAGTGAGCAGGCCAATTACAGGACCGCTCCATTTAAAGAGAATCTATAGGATGTTTCATGCTGCCCTGAAACATTGCAGCTAGTTTCAAATGCTAGACACATTCCAACCCAACTTGCATTTCATTGAGTGAGGTGGTGCACGTCTAGTTGGCAAGTGACCGCATGTATGCAAATCACACACTCGCTGCTCCCAACGCCGCCACCAGAGAATCCTGTGAGGATTCACAAGTCTGCAATCACAGAGTGACTGCAGACTTGTAGCCTTAGGCCTGACAACCCCTTTAATGGACTGAGCGTTGTAGCGTTTCAGAATAAAACATATATACCTGAAATAATGCAGCCAGTGTCTGATTTATGAATCACAGGGTTGGGACAGCATGAATCTCCTGGCAGGTTCCCTTTAAATGAATGAGGCTGGCAGCAATTTTCTACTCAGCTGGGTGACTGGCAGTACTGCTGTGCATGAAAAATTTGTAAAGGGGCCACAGCAGTGAATCAGCACTGCCACAACTCAGTTCTTAGAAAAGCATGGTCCCAGAGGTCAGACGTTCCCCAATTATAGTGGTATGCCATCACTATATGAAATGAGAATACTCCTTTCATTGGACTAAAGGCAATGTGAACCCTGGACATAGAAAACTTTATTTTTACATATTTAAGTGGCTAATTGAACATTGCACTATTATTAAGACAGTAAACTCCACTCCTGCTGTAATTTTGCAGTTTGCAAACTTTTTGTAATTGTGGACATCATGTGGATGTGTTACTCTCAGTAATACATGATGGGTCTAAAGCCTGTATTGTCCAGGAAGTTGTTGACTTCCTCAGCTCTCATCTGCACAGCTTCATTCCTGTACTGAAGATTCCTTCTTCAGATCACGAAGAATGTCCTTTCCTCTGTGTCTATAGACATGGATGCCAAAAAGAGTGTTATTCCTCACAATGCAAAGTCCTGAATGCCAGCTATATAAAGTGGTTATACAGACACTGCAGCAGCAAAGTGGAAGGAAACTGAAAACAATTTAGAAAGTTGTCCAATCTAAAAAAAAGTAAAAACCGGCAAGGTAAAAGGTAGATATATATATATATATATATATATCTATACATATCTACAGTGTTGTGAAAAAGTGTTTGCCTGATGTCTTATTCTTTTCTAATTCTTATTCTCATTTAAGTGTCAGACAAAGATAACACAAGTAAACACAAAATTGAGTTTTTAAATGAAGGTCTTTATTATTAAGGGAAAAAAAAATCCAAACCTACAGTGCCCTGTGTGAAAAAGTGATTGCCCCCTGAACCTCATAACTGGTTGGGCCCTTAGCAGCCACAACTGCAATTAAGAGTTTGCGATAACTGCCAATGAGTCTTTTACAAAGCTCTGGAGGAATTTTAGCCACTCATCTTTGCAAAATATTTGTAATTCAGCCACATTGGAGGGTTTCCGAGCATGAACCACCTTTTTAAGGTCAGGCCGCAGCATCTCAATTGGATAAAGGTCAGGACTTTAACTAGGCCACTCCAAAGTCTTAATTTTGTTTTTCTTAAGCCAATCACAGGTGGACTTGCTGGTGTGTTTTGGATCATTATCCTGCTGCATAATCCAAGTGCGCTTCATCTTGAGGTCCCGAACAGATGGCCGGACATTCTCCTTCAGGATTTTTTGATAGAAAGCATCTTCTTCGAGTCTTCTTGTGCAAAGTGGCTTCGGAGATAAGTGGCAGTTATTTCAGAGGCAGTTAGTCAGGGCAGGAGTCAGGTAACCAACACTTTGACCACTTACTCTCTTTTAACTATGTTTCTGTTAGCTCTCACTTTTTCCTCTATTGTCCTCCACTTTCTAGTAACCCCTCAAATCCCTACACCTAGTAAGAAACTCTTCATCTCTCCCTCCATCCTCCCCATTCATCTCACCTCCTCCTCCGAATTATTCCTCAACAATCAATCCTGAATTCCAAATACAGACAGCCACCTCATGCTCTCTCTTGCTCCCACCTGCTAACACTTTCTCTGCTCCTCCTCACTGCTGGAGATATCTCTCCAAATCCTGGTCCTCCTCGCCATATTCCCACAGTTACTTCTACCTCCTATCCACGACCTTCCACAAACAGTCGCAACCCTTCTAACCTCATACCCATCCAACTAATCCCCACTTCCTCAGTTGCTCTAACAGGAGCTCTATGAAACGCTCGCTCCGTCTGCAACAAACTTTCCTACATCCACGTCCTTTTCATTACTAACAAACTTTCCTTCCTTGCCATCACCGAAACATGGCTCATCCCCTCTGACACAGCCTCCCCAGCTGCACTCTCATATGGTGGATTCCACCTTTCCCACACCCCCCGCCCCAAGGGCAAACATGGTGGAGGCGTAGGTTTTCTCCTTTCAGATACCTGCGCTTTCACCCAAATATCACTGCCACCCTCTGTTACACTCCCCTCTTTTGAGGTGCACTGTGTGCGCATCTATTCCCCCTCTGACCTCTAACTGGCCATTATTTACTGACCCCCAGGGCTAGCCACCATTTTCTTAGACCACTTCACCACCTGGCTGCTTCACTTCCTTTCCACTGACATCCCCACTATCATAATGGGTGACTTCAACATCCCCATTGACACTTCCCAATCATCTGTCTCTAAGCTCCTATCCCGTCTTCGGCAGCTACTCATAAAGATGGCCACACACTGGACCTCATCTTCACCCGCCTCTGTTCCCTATCTAACCTCTCTAACTCACCCCTCCCTCTCTCTGACCATAACCTCCTCACATTCTCTACCCTCTCCTCTCCAGTTGCACAATCCTCACTCCACAAACTTACACACACTCGCAGAAACCTCAAACACCTTGACCTACACTCACTCTCTGAATCCCTCCTCCCTCTTACAGATATAAATTCCTTACACAATGCAGATGCTGCTGCCGCTTCATATAACACCACAATAGCTGCAGCTCTCTACTCGATCGCCCCTCTCACACATACCAAATCTCGCACAATCAACAGGCAACCCTGGCACACCAAACTTACTAAAGAACTGCGACGGGCCTCCAGGGTTGCGGAGCGGAGATGGAAAAGGTCTCACTCCATCGAGCACTTCATCGCATTCAAACAATCCCTCACTATTTTCAAGTCCGCACTCACTACAGCAAAACAAACCTACTTCTCATCTCGCATATCCTCTCTGTCTCACAACCCTAAACAGCTATTTAACACTTTCAATTCTCTCCTTCATCCCCCAGCACCTCCTCCCTCTTCTCTCATCTCAGCCGAAGACTTTGCCTCATTCTTCAAGCAGTAGATTGACACCATCAGACAAAGCTTTTGCCTAAAGTCCGCACAACCCCTCCTCATATCTACTCAACCCTCCTCCTCCAAACCCCACTTTTCCACCATTACAGAAGGTCAAGTCTCCTCTTTACTCTCCAAATCACACCTCACCACCTGCAAACTTGACCCAATCCCATCCCACCTCATCCCTAACCTTACCACAGTCTTCATCCCAACCCTAACCCACCTCTTCAACCTGTCACTAACAACCGGTGTCTTCCCCTCATGTTTCAAACACGCTGCAATCACACCCATCCTCAAAAAGCCCTCCCTTGACCCATCCTCTCTGACTAGCTACAGCCCCATATCACTTCTCCCCTTTGCCTCAAAACTACTAGAACAACATGTCCACCTTGAACTGTCCTCCCACCTCTCCTCCTGTTCCCTCTTCGACTGCCTGCAATCTGGCTTCCGACTGCATCACTCGACTGAAACTGCCCTGACCAAAGTCACCAATGACCTACTAAACGCCAAATCCAAGCGACACTACTCCATCCTCCTCCTTCTGGACCTGTCATCTGCCTTCGACACAGTGGACCATTCCCTCTTACTACAGATTCTCTCATCTCTTGGCATCATGTACTTGGCCCTATCTTGGATCTCCTCATACTTAACAGACAGGACATTTAGCGTCTCCCACTCACGCACCACCTCCTCATCTCGCCCCCTATCTGTCGGTGTCCCCCAAGGTTCAGTTCTAGGACCTCTGCTCTTCTCCATCTACACCTTTGGCCTGGGACAGCTCATAGAGTCTCATGGCTTTCAGTATCACCTCTATGCTGATGACACACAGATCTACCTCTCTGGACCCGATATCTCCTCCCTACTAACCAAAATCCCACAATGTCTGTCCGCCATCTCATCCTTCTTCTCTGCCAGATTTCTAAAACTCAACATGGATAAAACAGAGTTCATCATCTTTCCACCCTCTCATTCATATCTCCCATCTGACCTATCCATCAACGTCAATGGCTGTTCACTCTCCCCAGTCCCACAAGCTCGCTGCCTTGGGGTAAAGTTGGACTCTGATCTCTCCTTCAAACCACATATCCAAGCCCTTTCCACTTCCTGCCGACTCCAACTCAAAAATATCTCCCGGATCCGTGCATTCCTCAGCAAAGACTCTGCAAAAACACTAGTACATGCCCTCATCATCTCCCGCCTCGACTACTGCAACCTCCTGCTCTGTGGCCTCCCTTCCAGCACTCTTGCGCCCCTCCAATCTATGCTAAACTCTGCTGCTCGACTAATCCACCTGTCCCCCTGCTATTCCCCAGCCTCCCCCCTCTGTCAATCCCTTCACTGGCTCCCCATTGCCCAGAGACTCCAGTTCAAAACCCTAACCATGGCATACAAAGCCATCCACAAACTGTCTCCTCCTTATATCTCTGACCTAGTCTCCCGGTACTTACCTGCACGCAACCTCCGATCCTCACAAGATCTCCTTCTCTACCCCCCTCTTATCTCCTCTTCCCACAATCGCATACAAGATTTCTCCAGTGCATCCCCCCTGCTCTGGAACTCTGTACCCCAACACATCAGACTCGCGCCTACCATGGAAGCCTTCAAAAGAAACCTGAAGACCTACCTCTTCTGACAAGCCTACAACCTGCAGTAACCACCGCTCCACCACATTACTGCATGACCTCCTCTACCCCCACCTACTGTATCCCCACCCATCCCTTGTAGAATGTGAGCCCTCGCGGGCAGGGTCCTCGCTCCTCCTGTACCAGTAGCTGACTCGTTTTGTTAAGACTATGTAAATGTTTTTGCTATGTATATCCCTATCACATGTAAAGCGCCATGGAATAAATGGCGCTATAATAATAAATAATAATAATAATAATAATTCATGGTTCCATTTACCACAGCAAGTATTCCAGGTCCTGAATCAGCAAAACAGCCCCAGACCATCACACTACCACCACCATATTTTACTGTTTGTATGATATTCCTTTTCTGAAATACTGTGTTACTTCTACACCAGATGCAATGGCATATACACCTTCTAAAAAGTTCAACTTTTGTCCCGTCAGTCCACAGAGAATTCTCCCAAAAGTCTTGGCGATTATCTAGATGTTTTCTGGCAAAATGAGATGAGCCTTTATGTTCTTTTTGCTCAGCAGTGTTCTTCGTCTTGGAACTGCATGCATTCCATTTTTGCCCAGTCTCTTTCTTATGGTGGAGTCATGAACACTGACCTTAACTGAGGCAAGTGAGGCCTGCAGTTCTTTGTATGTTGTTGTCGGGTCTTTTGTGACCTCTTAGATGAATCTTCGCTGGGCTCTTAGGGTAATTTTGGTCGGCCGGCCACTCCTGGGAAGGTTAACACTGTTCCATGTTTTCACCATTTGTGTATAATGGCTCTCACTGTGGTTCGCTGGATTCCCAAAGCTTTAGAAATTGCTTTATAACCTTTTCCAGATTGATAGATCTCAATTACTTTGTTTTGGATTTGTTCCTGAATTCCTTTGGATCACTGCATGATGTCTAGCTTTTGAGGATCGTTTGGTCTACTTCACTATGTCAGGCAGGTCTTATATCAGTGATTTTTTGATTGAGAACAGGTGTGACAGTAATCAGGCCTGTGTTTGGCTAGGAAAATTGAACTCAGCTTACCAACGATGTGATAAACCACAGTTCATTTATGTTTTAAAGGAGGAGCAATCACTTTTTCACACAGGGCCCTGTAGGTTTGGATTTATTTTTCCCTCAATACTAAAGGCCTTCATTTAAAAACTGCATTTTGTGTTTACTTGTGTTAACTTTGTCTAATATTTCCATTTGTTTTGTGATCTAAAACATTTAAGTGACAAACATGCAAAAGAAGAAGAAATCGGGAAAAGGGGGCAAATACTTTTTCACACTGTAAATATAATATATATCAGCACCTAAGAAATTTGGCATGGTACTCTGAAAAGTAATGTAGCCCTCTAAGGCTACTGATCATAAAGATTCCAGATCATGGACCTCCAGTAATGTTATTCTGTCTTAATGTTTGTAAACATCTAAAGATATACCCTCATTTATAACTCAATCCATTTGTTATATGTGTATTTGGATATTGCACTATTTCCTCCAATTTCCGAGCTTTGCTTTCCCTCTTTCCATAATACAAATACACATAAAACTTATCACATGATCAATACACCTCGCTCTGCAAACTCCAATATTGAAAATATGACCTGCCATTCAAGCAATAATAGATCCATTCTTCTGGCTGCAAGCTTATTGAAAAACAATTACTGGCGAGCAGCACTAAAGACCTTGAAAAGAATAACCAGCTCGATCGTGTGCTCAATCTCCTTATGATCAATTCAAAGATTGCAGTTTCAATTTCTGGAAACAATGGGGAATGTATCTCCACAGTCACCAAGCGCAATATTATAGACTGTATACACATGTTCAGCGCTTTGTTTCCTTGTTCCGTAGCCGGGGAAAGAGCCTGGATTTTTTTTTTTTTGGGGCTGGAGCTCTCCATGGTCCTGATTATAGTGCGATAACTGGAATCTATTCATAAGGAAGGGTTATAATTTATTGTGTGATATTATGCAGCCATATATCCTGTGCTATGCTCCTGCATAACCATCAATATTCTGGAGACCGCAGGGAAACTGCAATGGTAGAGTGTTAGGTAGGTTACGATACACTCATCTATTGGGGTAGTGCTTAGGGCACAACTCTGGCACTGGTCTTGAAGTAGTTTGTTTTTGGGTGGGTCGCAGCCTGTTTTTTTTTCTCCCCGGAGGCCTGAATGGGAGTGAAAAATGTTGGATTTTATCTATGTCTTCTCAAGGAGCAGAAGAGTCATCTTGACAATTGTTGACTTTTCCGCTCTTGGGAAGCACTGGTGAAAGTCATCCATTTTCATTCCCCTTTAATAATCATGATTGAGCACCAATTCCCACATTGGACATCCGATCCAATGATCCTGTATTGTGGATGCAACATTCGGAAGCTGAACTGAAGTCACAGCCCTATGAAGACCCATGTTATGTTCCTATTAGGGTGGGAGGTCAAGCTGAAGAGCTTAGTTGTCAACCACCACTTACTGCTGCCAGATATGGCCAAGTGCAGCAAGCAGCAACTTCCATTAGCCCCGTAGACCTTGGAAAAAGCATCAATGTGCATGCTTGACCACCCACCACTCATTCCAGAGAGAGCCTTGTGCTGTAGAGGGATGCCTTATGTAATGGGGACACTGCAGCTACAGTGGTACAGTTTTTGGCACTAAAAATACAGACTCGAAATCTGCTCCCAAAAATATGTTCTCACGAATGCATCCTTAAAGGGTTGATCTCATTTTTTCTTTGGGCGCGCACCACTCGCCATTGAAGCGTCACAGTTTGGATCAGCTGCTGGGTCATAGATCCTAGATCCTAGAATGTTAGAGTTGGAAGGGACCTCCAGGGTCATCTGGTCCAACCCCCTGCTCAGTGCAGGATTCACTAAACTGTCTCAGACAGATGTCTGAAAATTAAATTAAATATTCACATCTTCTCCCGAGACCCAAACTCACAGCTCAGTGATCGCAGGCTGGTGCTCTAGCAATGAGCCACAGCCCACAATAAATGATTCTGGCAGCAGTGGGATGGTCCCACTGCTGCCCACCCATGAAAGTTTTTATCCTCTTAATATTATATAGCACTGTGTACTTACAATTACTCATTTGGTCTTTCTACCCAGTTAATTATTCTCTTTTCTCGGCTCTATGTAGAAACAGGAAGTCTCTTGTCCCTGAATTTATCATTTCCCTCTTCAAATCCTGACCCAGCTGCTCCGCATCTCCCCCCTTCCAGGGACTTCGCAGTGATGTAGAATTGTAGTTCTAATGGTGATTCGTGGAGGGAAAATGGACCTCCAGTTTCTACATGGAGCTTAGAAGGATTCAGCTAGTCTGTTTTTAATCACGTGATGTCATAGACCTAATGGAAAAGAGAATTAACTGGGTAGAAGGGCAAAATGAGCAATTGCAAGTGCAGAGTGCTATATTATATGATGACTGCAATATATTAAGAAGATAACAACTTTGATGGGAGGAGGAGGGTTTTTTTTTAACCAAGCTCTGCAAGTAGAGACAAGATTGCCTCTGCAGCATGGGGGAAGAGAGGGGAGACTGAGATTGGTTGCACAGAGCTTCAGAGTATCACCAGCAAAAAGCATCCAGCCTGCAATCGTCGCACGCTCCTTACTAGGTATCTGGCCACTTTGAGACTGCAGTGGTGGCCGGTAACCTAGGCAATGAGCTGTACACTATTGAATAAAAAAAAATCCCTCCTTTCTTGAGAATGGAAAGAATATTTAAAAAGAAGCACTTTGCAAATCTTCAACATTTAAGAATTTGAGACAACTCCTTCGATCCCAGGAATGACAATTCATCTTCGCACACCACAGAACATATATAATAATATACAAGGTGTAACGTGTACAGCAGTAGAATTTCACAGGGCACATTAATACTAATGAAACATTGAAATGTAATTAACATTGGGATATAACTGTATTACTGAACACATTTAATTACTAAAAGGTTAGATAAGAATTAATGCAAATATTTGTTAATATGTCATGCAATAAATTATGTTTCCAAGCACAATTTTGTTTTTTCATTTAAAGGGCCCTTGTCACATGTGATATATAGTGCAATATATTCTGGTGGTTTTTTGGAAATTTTACTAAGGGTTGGATGAACATAAAGACGGAAATTCCTGTGAGGGATTTTACCAATCCTATTCATTGTTACTAGGCGTGAACGGCCATGTATGCCAAAGGGGATGTATAAGGATGGGACCCCCGATGAATATTCAAGAGCATCAACACTGAGAAATTTATAGTTGCAATCAAAATTATTCAACCCCAATTGCAGATTAGGTTTACTAGAAAAACTCATAAACTTGCCAACTATGTATCCAACTGTATCTCTAGGAACATTCAATGACTTTGTATCTTTTCGTGTCCTTTTCATTGTTTCTGCACCGCAATGATCTCTTCTCGACACTTTCTGGACCGCTCTCTGAACGACCCAAGAATATTAGTCACCTGGAGGTCAATGGGTAAGATCCCTTGTTATATTATTTGTGTTGAGCGATTTACGTTCTTCTTGTTTTATTGGTTTATTGCAAACAGCAGAAAGTTTCCAAGCTCTGGTAACAAATAAAATTTGCAATTGATGTTGAATAATTTTGAATGCAAATGTATTTAGAATGAAATTCAGGAGTGTTGCGGTGTTAGTGGTATAATGAAGACGACCACCTAACATATTTCAGAATTTATATAATTCAGAAATTAAAAACACAAAATATACTGTAAGTATTTTAGAGACAGATGCTCCTAAGGGCTCATTCAGATATCAGTAATTTTTTCTCATTGGAACTTAAACAGTCCGAGATTCATCAGCGGTTTTCATTATGTTGTCATCAGTGTTTGGTCAGTGCATCAGCTTTTATCATCAGAGTTTCAGCCGTTTTTCTCGGATGAAAAAAAACAAAAAAACTGATTGAGGTTTCTCAAGCGTCTCATTTTGATCAGTCCATGAAAAACGAACAGCAAAAAGATGGCATCCGAGTGCAGTCTGATTTTTTCATGAACCCACCCGACTTGCATTGCCGATTTTGATCTGAGCCTCGGATCCAAATCGGTCAGGTTTCCTTGATTTTCCGTGGACCTCTCGGTACAAGTGCTATCCGTAAAAAAACACAGATGGCACTCGTGAAAATTAGATGTCTGTGTCACAGGTGTGTCAGATGTAACAGACAGTCGCTCTGAATCTGGCTGCAGAATGTCACTGCGTTTGGCATAGCAGCCGTCTTCTTAATCCTTCTCATTTTTGGACCCAGTGGCAACCTCCCTCCTGCTCTGATTGACATACCCTGGTCTGGGTGTTTATAAACTCTGTCTGCTTCAGAGAGTCGCCGGTGATATTCACATTTTCCCTTGTGAAGGCTTGGAGCCATAGCAGTCGGCTAGCTTCCTCTCTGGTGCCCTTGGGGGACGTTTGGTGTTATCTCTCTGGTGTCTGCTCAAGCTAAGTTTTCCCCCTTGGTTTGTCTACCTTGTTGCCTTTAGTTTATAGTGGGAACTGACCAGTACTCATCCCCCCTCCCTATCAACGGCCTAGTTCTAGGGATATACAGGGCTTAGGTTTCCTGCTCGGCGATTGGTGTGGAATCAATATAGGGACGGTAGGGTAGGCAGGGTGTTATTAGATCAGCCTAGGGGTGTCCACTTCCCCTTTCCCTAGTGTCTGGGCTTCCTTCCCCTCATCCCTTCGTGTTGCACTTAATCTTTCCCACACTGTGCGTGACTGTCTGAATGAGGTCTAACAGTTATGACTTATATCTGTGAAAAAAAAACAGACAGAACTCATACGAGAAAAATTAAGGTGTGAATGAGCCCTTATAGTGTGAGGAAAAGACTTTTGGCATGTCAGAAGTTCAGATCGTTCATAGTCCAGGTGCCAAAATATTCACGGATTGCTAAAATGAGAGAACAGAAATGCTCAGTTAAGCGTGGTCTCCCGTCTAGACTCAGGAGGAGGTCTAGAGGTTCCTATTTAGTCTTGGGGGAGTCGAGCACTTGGTTCATTTCTTATGGGACTCCCTTTCTTCCGACAGTTCCATAGATAATAAATGGAGGGATGGTGTGAATGTGCGGCCTCTATTCCATTCTGATTGGGCATTTCAGGAGGTCTGTACACAAAGTTGTGAGGTCTCAGTCGTCGGATCCAATGATCCTCCTGGACATGAAATGTCCCTTTGAAATCCACATATGTTAAAACTTTGCACATATCTATAACTTTTTCCACCTCCACAAATATCATTGCCACTTACCAGCTTTGACACGGATGTTTGGACTCCGGATTTTTCCAGCGGAGTTCTCTGCTGTACAGAAATAGTCATTGTCATGTATAAAGCTATTAAAAGCGGACTGTGAAAAGGGGTAGAGCTGGAGTGTGCCATTGGCGTGGACGTGCCTAATGTGAGGCACGTCATAAATGTCATCTCCTGTCCCCAGGTACCATCGGAGGGTGGCGCTGGGAGATCCAGCTGCAGGGCAGGGGATGAACACCCCCACTGTGCTGGAGAATGTGATCTGCAGCAAAGAAGTGTTCACAAAGTATAAACTGGTGCTGGCATCCTCAGAGCAAGCTGCAGAGAGAAAGAAGAAGAGCAGTCAGAAATAAGGTTCTTTTATGGCCATTAGATGTATTGAACATAGCAATAATTGCACTAGAGGGTACCTGTCATTTTAAAAAACTTCTAACATTTGATAAGATTTGATTGGGGGGTGTCGGAGAACCCCATGATCACTAAAACAAAGAGGAAGAGCTTGGGCTCCCTCAGAGAGCAAAACAGAAAAGTCGAGCTCAGTTGGGTGTTCTGCCACTTTGTTTTAGCGATCAGGGGATGTTCCATTACTTGGACCCCCACCAATCTAAACTTATGATATATCAGAAGGGTTACCCTATAAAAAGCCATATAACAACTAAATACAAGGGCTGAACATACAATAATATTGACCGTGATAATGGCTGAACTCTAAAGGATCTGTCACCTTTACCGACATGTCCGATTTAGCAGAGAAATCCAGGAAACAAGGCACCAAACATCCTCCTTTTGGCAACTTTATTAGTACAGAAATATTACAATGCTTCGGCAGTTCAGGGCCTTTATCAAGCCATAAAAAAAGAGATCTGCATGACTGGATAAAGACCCTGTACGGCCGAAAAGTTGTGATTTTTCTGTACTAATAAAGATGCCAAATGGAGAACGTCTGGTGTCCTACTTCCTGGATTTCTCTGTACTGATACAACCTTGTGGAGGGTTGCACCAAGTGTTCACAGACATCAGAGTGGTGCACGAGACTCATTTATTGCAAGGATAAAGGTCCGATTTAGCAATTACTATCACTTCTCATGAAATAAGTCTGGAGCTTTTTTTTCTCAGAACTCTGTGTTGTGATGTTCCTCCATTATTGCTCTTAGAAATGTTTAATAAATGTAACATCTGGGTGATATTCTTCACGACACGACTCGACTGGACAATGGCAGGCTGTGCATACGCTCAACTAGTAATACAGCTGTCAATTTATATAAGTTCTGGGATGTATTAAGAGAAGCACAGTGTCTAGACCACGTGAAGTAACTATCTCCTTCTACTCCTCCTTGGTCAGACTTCATCTGGAATACTCTGTCCAGTTCTATAAAAAAAACATCGAAAAAGTGGAGCAAATTCAGAGAAGAGCTACCAGGATGGTGAGTGGACTGCAAACTATGTCCTACGAGGAACGGTTAGAGGATCTGGGAATGTTTAGCTTACAAAAGAGAAGACTGAGAGGAGACTTAATAGCTGTCTACAAATATCTGAAGGGATGTCACACTGTAGAGGGATCATCCTTATTCTCATTTGCACATGGAAACACGAGAAGCTATGGGATAAAACTGAAAGGGAGACGATACAAATTAGAAAAAACTTTTTTGACAGTGAGGGAGATCAATGAGTGGAACATCCAACAGGAAAGTGTTTTTGAATAGTGCTCTTCACAGTCCCGCTGTTCCAAGAAGCTTCTATTAGCGCATGAACTAGGCAGATAAAACAGCACTTTCAGCAGGGAGTTTGGGAGAGAAGGAAGCCAAATAAGGCAATGAAGTATATTATAAAAATGAATAACTTTGCAAAGGTTGATCAATAATTAGAAAAAATAAATTAGTCTTTAAGTTTCACTTGATTAACAGTCCCATAGAAGTGAATGAAAGAACTTGCAGAAAACTGAACGATTGTCATGGTCCTTATTCTACAGGACATCAGATGGGTGACAGATCCCATCAAAATCAGCAAGTTTAGCGGACTATTATCTACTGCTATATCCTCACCACCATCAGTTGTTAAAAAACAGGCAAAAGTTACAGTATTTCCATCAGCAGTATCAGTACTGTATATATATATATATATATATATATATATATATATATATATATATATATATATATATATATATATATATATATATATATATATATATATATATATACACACACACACACACACTAAGTGCTGCTTTGGTTATACATGGATTTTAATTTGAGTTACAGTGTTCTAGCCAACATTAAGGCTATGTGCCCACGTTGCGGAAATGAAGCAGAAAATTTCTGCTTCATTTCCGCATGTCCTCTCCCGGAAAAACGCATGCGGAATTCCGCACGCGTTTATTGCGCGTTTTCCACATGCGGAATTGCCTTGCGTTTTTAATGCATTGCACAAGGCAATTCCGCATGCGGAAACGCAAAATTAATGGACATGCTGCAGATTTTTGAACGCAGCATAAACGCTGCGGAAAAATCCGCAGCATGGGCATAGAACTTGCGGATTCTCATTGGGGACAATGGGATGCGGATTACCAAGCGTTTTACAAGCGTTTCCGCTGCGGAAAATCCGCAGCAAAAAAGCTTGTAATCCGCAACGTGGGCACGCAGCCTAAGTGTGAGTTATCATCTTTCCATAGAAGAAGTGATAACTTGATGATGAGATGAGGGTTTAACCACTGGGACCTTGTTAAAATAGGCGTTGGCCGTGCATGTGTATGTCCCTGCTCCATCTATTAACCAGGGCTGTGGAGTCAGTAAGCCAAACCTCCGACTCCTCAATTTCCACGAGACCGACTCCGGCTCATGTTTAAGTGATAAATTTACTGTAGCACAGATTCATCTCAGCTAAAAGTCTAAACCCTTAGATCAGACATTTATAGGACATTTCATAGCTTTCACACATTCTTATGAAAAAAATATTCCCCACAAACTGCATTGAATTACTGTACCCAATTTATTATATATTTTAGGAGTTGGAGTCGATCCATTTTATTCCAACTCCACCAAAATGGACACCGACTCCACAGCCCTGCTATTAACTATTGGACTGCTGGAGGTTGCTGAGCACTGTACTTTGTCAGTCCAGCAGCTCTTTAGAGAATGAAAGGAGCAGAAACACTTACAGTGCCTACAAGTAGTATTCAACCCCCTGCAGATTTAGCTGGTTTGATAAGATGCAAATAAGTTAGAGCCTTCAAACTGCAAACGAGAGTAGGTTTTATGAACAGAAGCATAAATCTTACAAACCAAAAAGTTATGTTGCTCAGTTGAATTTTATTAAATTTTAAACATAAAAGTGTGGGTCAATTATTATACAACCCCTATGTTTAATATTTTGTGGAATAACCCTTGTTTGCAATTACAGCTAATAATCGTCTTTTATAAGACCTGATCAGGCCGGCACAGGTCTGTGGAGTTATCTTGGCCCACTCCTCCATGCAGATCTTCTCCAAGTTATCTAGGTTCTTTGGGTGTCTCATGTGGACTTTATTCTTGAGCTCCTTCCACTAGTTTTCAATTGGGTTAAGGTCAGGAGACTGACTAGGCCACTCCAACACCTTGACTTTTTCCCTCTTGAACCAGGCCTTGGTTTTCTTGGCTGTGTGCTTTGGGTCGTTGTCTTGTTGGAAGATGAAATTACGACCCATCTTAAGACCCTTGATGGAGGAGCGGAGGTTCTTGGCCAAAATCTCCAGGTAGGTCGTGCTATCCATCTTCCCATGGATGCGGACCAGATGGCCAGGCCCCTTGGCAAAGAAACAGCCCCACAGCATGATGCTGCCACCACCATGCTTGACTGTAGGGATGGTATTCTTGGGGTCGTATGCAGTGCCATCCAGTCTCCAAACGTCACGTGTGTGGTTGGCACCAAAGATCTCGATCTTGGTCTCATCAGACCATAGAACCTTGAACCAGTCTGTCTCAGAGTCCTCCAAGTGATCATGAGCAAACTGTAGACGAGCCTTGACATGACGCTTTGAAAGTAAAGGTACCTTACGGGCTCGTCTGGAACGGAGACCATTGCGGTGGAGTACGTTACTTATGGTATTGACTGAAACCAATGTCCCCACTGCCATGAGATCTTCCCGGAGCTCCTTCCTTGTTGTCCTTGGGTTAGCCTTGACTCTTCGGACAAGCCTGGCCTCGGCATGGGAGGACACTTTCAAAGGCTGTCCTGGCCGTGGAAGGCTAACAGTAGTTCCATAAGCCTTCCACTTACGGATGATGCTCCCAACAGTGGAGACAGGTAGGCCCAACTCCTTGGAAAGGGTTTTGTACCCCTTGCCAGCCTTGTGACCCTCCACGATCTTGTCTCTGATGGCCTTGGAATGCTCCTTTGTCTTTCCCATGTTGACCATGTCTGAGTGCTGTTCACAAGTTTGGGGAGGGTCTTAAATAGTCAGAAAAGGCTGGCAAAAGAGATCTTTAATCCACACATGTGAAGCTCATTATTCTTGGTGCCTGAACTACTTCTTAATACTTTAGGGGGACCAAACAGAATTCTTGTGGTTTGAGGGGTTGAATAATAAATGACACTCTGAATTAACTTTTTACGTTTTAAAAAACAAAACAAAAACAAAAACAAAATTTGCTGCAGTGCATTTCCCACTTCCAGGCTGATCTACAGTACAAATGTCACAATGCCAAGTTAATTCCGCATGTGTCAACCAGCTAAATCTGCAGGGGGTTGAATACTACTTGTAGGCACTGTATGTGTGGCCATTGTTCAATTCCAACCGGACAGTTCATAACCCTTTTCTCACGCTTGGAAGAAGTCCCAGCGGTAAGCGGTGGAATAACCCTTTAAGTACACTCAACTATCCAATTTCATAGACCAGAGCACTATGAGATACATAATTCACACAATATGTGGAAAACAGAATGTTACAATGTCAGTCTGTCCACATAAGCTGAAGAGCTGAAGATTGATATAATATTCACCTTCCATGAACCAATATATAAATTAACTAGGTAAGAAATAAAATGCTCTGCTTCCTCCATTAATGTGCTCAAGGGGCTACTTGCCGCTGACTCGGTGGAACTGACTTTAATTGGATGTAAGTGTGGAGGCCACGCGCACTTTTGCACCTTGTGTGAGGTTTTCTTGTATTCTGTAAGGATAAGACAAAGAAGGGATCTCTGGATCACTGGCCACATGCGTCTCCGTACGTGGGCGTTTGTGCTCACCCGTGCATGTACAACATAGGGAAAGTGTCCTGGTTAATGAGCCATTATTGAGAAAACTTATTTTAAGATGCTGTAATATGAAACCATACAAATTATTTTTTGTGTATGCGGGGCTCGTAAGACCCTGGACATCAGGTTTCTACGGCAACTGAATAATTGTAGAACTCGGGACAACAATGCAAAATTAAAGCGAGCCTATTGTTATGTCCCTTAAGCAGCTGTAGATGTATATTCAATGAACTGCAGCTAAGTTTTGTGTCGAAGCTGATTTTTTTTTTTTTGTATTAATTTTTCTAGTATACTGTGCAGACTATTCCTGTCGGCAGGCTCTAATTTTCAGTTCTCTCTTATCTAGTAGGTGAAGTCTACCTGCTACTTTTCCCAAACGCAGCACTCAGAGCCATGAGAGATTCCTGCTCTCCTGTCTCTATATAGCACATGATCAGAAAAAGCAGCAGCATGGAAAACATTATACAGCAGTACTGAGCAGTGTAGCTGTGAATCTAGCAATGAGATTAAAGAACCCTCTTTCTTAGTAGCTTCCTTCTTTTCTACCCCCTTTCTTATTTCTCCCTTTCCTCTCCATATGTAGCACATGATCAGAAGTAGCAGCAGCATGTAAAACATTATACAGCTATACTGAGCAAAGAAGCTGTGAATCCAGCACGGAGATGAGATAACGCTTTCTAGAAAACAGCAGCTTATTTCTCTCTCTCTGTAGCTTCCTTCTTTTTTTTATCCCCTTTCCTATTTCTCCCTTCTCTCTCCATTCGTAGCACATGATCAAGAGCAGCAGCATGGAGAACATAATACAGCAGTACTTAGCAATGTAGCTGTGAATCCAGCACTGAGATGAAATAACGCTTCCTAGAAAACAGCAGCATCTTTCTCTCTCTCTCGGTAGCTTCCTTCTTTTTCACCTCCTTTCCTATTTCTCCATTCCCTCTCCATATGTAGTACATGATCAAAAGTAGCAGCATGGAGGACATAAAACAGCAGTACTGAGCAATGTACCTGTGAATCCAGCACGAAGATGAGATAAAACAATTCCTGGAAAAAAGCAACAGAATCTCTCTCTCTCAGTAGCTTCCTTTTTCTTTTTTTTTTTTTTTATCCCATTCCCGGTTTCTCTCTTCCCTCTGCATAAACTTCTATATGTTGCCTCCCCCTACACATCATGTAAACTGGGTCCTGAGATCCCAAAAATGTCCCCATTGTACGGGCTCCTGAGAAATCTATGGGTCCATACATCACTCCACCCAGGCTCATGCAGGAGTTGAGCACCTCTGTGCAATCGGTGGGGGTCTCAGTACCTGGATTCATACCAATCTACAGAACATCTTGAACATATGCAAAAGAAAAAAGAAAAACTTTTCAAAGTTTAGTTCCACTTTAAGTTTGTTCGCCCTGAGCTCCCTGGAGGGATCCAGTACATCGCTCCGGTTATACAGAAATCACATACTGCTGATAAAATATATTTTTGGTGTAAATATAGAAACGGTCTTGAACTTCGGAGCCCTGGACTAAATATTCATGTGGCGGGAGAATTTCAGATTAAGGATTCAGTCAAGCACAAGGATGTCAGGGCGCCGCGCTGGGACGCTCGCTTGAAGGAAGCCTATTTGCAAACATCAGAAAGGTCAATGTAAAGTTTGTGCCATAAGTACTATTGCTGCATGGGCGGTATTATTTTATTATTAATTGTGCCTTTAATTAGTATATTGCTTCTTTGTAATTAGAGGAAGAACTGTTGAGATCACCGACACAGTAGACACCGTACCTGCACGGCATGAAGTTACCGTCCTAGAATCAGCAAACAGACCGGGACATTGAATACTGCGGATCACAGACATCTGAGCTGCCCTAGTTTTATCAGCCAGCGACTTGGATATCTGAGGTGCTTGCTGGCAGAGATCAACCTTGTAGTAATGGGTTTTTCCAAGCTTTATCCTTAGTAGAAGTGGACATGGATTCAATAGGACCCCTGTGCAAAATAGTATACGAGACCCATGCTCTTCAATGGTTCATCATGGAGTACCAACTTGTGTCTCTCTAACAATCCACCAGTAATTGTGAGGGTGCAATCTAATAAAAATGAAAAAAAAAAACTATTTTTAAGCAGACAATGGCCCTCATTCACCTTCTGGGCCATTGAGCAGATGCACAGGTAACATATGGCATATCCTCCACTGATCCTTAGTATTCATGTAGGATTCATGGGGTCCGACCAATACATACTACTTGCCAGCAGTTCCGGATTTGCCAGGACTGTATTAATATTTTGGAAACAGTCCTGGCAAATTCAGAGATGTCCTGGACCAAGAAGGGTTTGGGGGTTACATAAATCCCAACCACAAATGGGTGGTAGAACCTCCGTTGGGGCTAATACGTCTCTAAATTGCCACCAGCAATATTGGTAACTATGCCATTTAGCATAACAATAGTGCTCTTAACCCTTCACCCTATGTTTTGTTGCTTGGTGAAGGTCCAAGGCTAATGGCTTGACCTAATGAGCAATCAATCTACAAGATGCACCAAAATATTGTCATAAAAGGAGGACATCTGCAATGTGTAGACTCGAAATGCGCAACCTTTACTCATCGGGACCAAGAAGGAAGTTGTCGGACATGTTTTGCGTTTATGTCTACACACCCTTGGTCTACGTTGTGTTTGCTCTGAACATCTGTCAGGTGTAATAAGATAAGAAGGGTTAATTATTACAGATTATTCGCCCGGTCTCCCAGTTCTTGGGTACTATAAACTCATGGGAATATATTGCCTTCAGCTTCACCAAATATTGTGCCAGTGGGGCGGAGGAAAAAGTCATTATCGATCCGTAATGAGAGTTTGTTGAATGATGTAAAGTCATGGTAAAATTAATTTTATGTTTTTCTGAATGGGGCAAACACACACTTTATCTTGTAACATCAAGAACTTTGGAGTCCGGAAGTCAAAAGAAAAATGGAAGATTGGTCAATTGTGGAGAAAATGGGAACAAAATGTAAAAAGGGATTAAAGAGAGTTACTAGGAGAACACGTTGATTGAGTCGTCTTTGAACTGACCACCAAATGTTTTTGGCTAGGGCGTCAGTAGTCTGTGGCAGCCGCATGGGAGCCATGTGAACCGACTACTACCGGCCGGCATCCCAATGCCTCTTCTGATTAGTAGGCCTGGCATGATGTATAGGATTACCGCTCGCTGGGATTACAAATCAGAGGAGGCGCTGGGGATGCCAACAAGTAGGGGGCAGTTCACATCTGGTGGTCTGGGGTCCTGCAATTTTATTCACCCATCTCTAGTGGATATATATCTGGAAAACTCATCTACTGGATATGCTAGTCCTTCACTGTCCTGGTGAACTTGTCCTATGCTTAATGACTAAGGAAACAAACTGTTCCCTCCAGGTCTGCTGACTCTTAATTTATGCTGCATATTCATGTGTGCTATTTGCATACCATTAAATGCAATCTGCATTAATTATGTGAATTTACATACAGAAGGTTCAGTATAATTTCTTGCACAAACAGGTCAATAATTGATACGTTTACTGCAGCATGCAGGGCAGTATCAGTATGATATTGCATGATACTGCTGTAAAGCAATACTTTCTATGATCGGACATCACTGCCATTAATAAACACAGTAATTCTGTGAAGTGTTGCCTACTGTAGCACAGTACCCTCCCGCGTAGCACAGTGCCCTCCAGCAGTGTAGAACAGTGCCTCCCCGTAGTGTAGAGCAGTGTCCTGTAGTACAGTGCCCTCCTATAGTGTAGCGCAGTGCCCTCTTGTAGTGCCCTCCTGCAGTGTAGTGCAGTGCCCTCCTGTACTAGTGCCCTCCTGTAGTACAGTGCAGTGACCTTCTGTAGTGTAGCGCAGTGCCCTCCTGTAGTAGTGCCCTCCTGTAGTACAGTGCAGTGCAGTGCCCTCCTGTAGTGCAGAGCAGTGCCATCCTGTAGTAGTGCCCTCCTGTAGTACAGTGCAGTGCCCTCCTGTAGTAGTGCCCTCCCGTAGTACAGTGCAGTGCCCTCCTATAGTGTAGCGCAGTGCCCTCCTGTAGTACAGTGCAGTGCCCTCCTATAGTGTAGCGCAGTGCCCTCCTGTAGTACAGTGCAGTGCCCTCTTGTAGTGCCCTCCTGCAGTGTAGTGCATTGCCCTCCTGTACTAGTGCCCTCCTGTAGTACAGTGCAGTGCCCTCCTGTAGTGTAGCGCAGTGCCCTCCTGTAGTAGTGCCCTCCTGTAGTACAGTGCAGTGCCCTCATGTAGTGCAGCTCAGAGCCCTCCTGTAGTGCAGTGCCCTCCTGTAGTACAGTGCAGCGCCCTCCTGTAGTATAGCGCAGTGCCCTCTTGTAGTAGTGCCCTCGTGTAGTGTAGTGCAGTGCCCTCTTGTAGTACAGTGCCCTCCTGTAGTACAGTGCAGTGCCCTCCTGTAGTGTAGCTCAGTGCCCTCCTGTAGTAGTGCCCTCTTGTAGTACAGTGCAGTGACCTCCTGTAGTACAGTGCAGTGCCCTCCTGTAGTGTAGCGCAGTGCCCTCCTGTAGTAGTGCCCTCATGTAGTACAGTGCAGTGCAGTGCCCTCCTGTAGTGCAGCGCAGTGCCATCCTGTAGTAGTGCCCTCCTGTAGTACAGTGCAGTGCCCTCCTGTAGTACAGTGCAGTGCCCTCCTATAGTGTAGCACAGTGCCCTCCTGTAGTACAGTGCAGTGCCCTCTTGTAGTGCCCTTCTGCAGTGTAGTGCATTGCCCTCCTGTACTAGTGCCCTCCTGTAGTACAGTGCCCTCCTGTAGTGTAGCGCAGTGCCCTCCTGTAGTAGTGCCCTCCTGTAGTACAGTGCAGTGCCCTCCTGTAGTGCAGCGCAGAGCCCTCCTGTAGTACAGTGCAGCGCCCTCCTGTAGTATAGCGCAGTGCCCTCTTGTAGTAGTGCCCTCGTGTAGTGCAGTGCCCTCTTGTAGTACAGTGCCCTCCTGTAGTACAGTGCAGTGCTCTCCTGTAGTGTAGCGCAGTGCCCTCCTGTAGTAGTGCCCTCCTGTAGTACAGTGCGGTGCCCTCCTGTAGTACAGTGCGGTGCCCTCTTGTAGTAGTGCCCTCGTGTAGTGTAGCGCAGTGCCCTGCTGTAGTGTAGCCCAGTGCCCTGCTGTAGTGTAGCACAGTGCCCTGCTGTACTACAGTGCCCTCCTGTAGAACAGTGCCCTGCTGTAGTGTAGCACAGTGCCTTGCTGTAGTGTAGCCCAGTGCTCTGTTGTAGTGTAGCCCAGTGCCCTGCTGTAGTGTAGCACAGTGCCCTGCTGTAGTGTAGCACAGTGCCCTCCTGTAGCGTAGCACACTGCCCTCCTGTAGCGTAGTGCAGTGCCCTCCTGTAGCGTAGTGCAGTGCCCTCCTGTAGTGTAGCACAGTGCCCTCCTGTAGTGTAGCCCAGTGCCTTCCTGTAGTACAGTGCCCTCCTGTAGTGTAGCGCAGTGCCCTCCTGTAGTGTAGCACAGTGCCCTCCTGTAGTGTAGTACAGTGCCCTCCTGTAGCGCAGTGCCCTCCTGTAGTGTAGCACAGTGCCTTCCTGTAGTGTAGCGCAGTGCCCTGATGTAGCGTAGGCCAGTGCCTTCCTGTAGCACAGTGCCTTCCTGTAGTACAGTGCCCTCCTGTAGTGTAGCACAGTGCCCTCCTGTAGTGTAGCACAGTGCCCTCCTGTAGTGTAGTACAGTGCCCTCCTGTAGCGCAGTGCCCTCCTGTAGTGTAGCACAGTGCCTTCCTGTAGCACAGTGCCTTCCTGTAGTGTAGCGCAGTGCCCTGATGTAGCGTAGGCCTGTGCCTTCCTGTACCACAGTGCCTTCCTGTAGTACAGTGCCCTCCTGTAGTGTAGCGCAGTGCCCTGCTGTAGTGTAACACAGTGCCCTCCTGTAGTATAACACAGTGCTCTCCTGCAGTCTAGCCCAGTGCCCTCCTGTAGTATAACACAGTGCTCTCCTGTAGTATAACACAGTGCTCTCCTGTAGTGTAGCCCAGTGCCCTCCTGTAGTGTAGCCCAGTGCCCTCCTGTAGTGTAGCCCAGTGCCCTCCTGTAGTGTAGCCCAGTGCCCTCCTGTAGTGTAGCACAGTACTCTCCTGTAGTGTAGCACAGTGCCCTCCTGTAGTATAACACAGTGCTCTCCTGTAGTGTAGCCCAGTGCCCTCCTGTAGTGTAGCACAGTGCCCTCCTGTAGTGTAGCACAGTGCCCTCCTGTAGTGTAGCCCAGTGCCCTCCTGTAGTATAGTGCAGTGCTCTCCTGTAGTGTAGCCCAGTGCCCTCCTGTAGTATAACACAGTGCTCTCCTGTAGTGTAGCCCAGTGCCCTCCTGTAGTGTAGCGCAGTACTCTCCTGTAGTATAGCGCAGTGCTCTCCTGTAGTGTAGCCCAGTGCCCTCCTGTAGTGTAGCGCAGTGCCCTCCTGTAGTGTAGCACAGTGTTCTCCTCTAGTACAGTGCCTTCCTGTAGTGTAGCGCAGTGCCCTCCTGTAGTGTAGCACAGTGTTCTCCTCTAGTACAGTGCCTTCCTGTAGTGTAGCGCAGTGCCCTCCTGTAGTGTAGCACAGTGTTCTCCTCTAGTACAGTGCCTTCCTGTAGTGCACAGTGCACTGCTAGCATACTATGTAGCAGAGCATAAGAGACATGTGTCACAGAGCAGCGATCTGCAATGTGCTGATAAGTGATCTTCGGATACTTACAGGTCACTGACTACAGAGTGGTCGTCTGTGGTAATGAATGCAGCAGCCCTTGTGTATATTGTGCAGTGCCGTGCCGCTGAGCAGTCTTCCCATATACTGAGTGCACCAGGGTGATGGAAGCTGTGTAGTTATTTTATATGTGCATTACTGTGATAGTCATTTATACTGTCAGCTGCAATTTTCATTCATATATATGATGTAAACTACACATGAACTGGCTTGAGGGTCATCTTGGCCTTTTGGTAGAGATGTGAAGAGGTGTCAAAGAGGCAACAGCTCATGTCCCAGAAAGGGCTGTGTGATGACATGAGCCACAATCAGCAGAGGATACCTTTTTTTTTTTCTTTTTTAGTCAGTCCTTCTCTTTCGGGTCTCATTCAGACATCTAATTTTTTCATGTACGAGAAAATATCGAAACGATTATTCTGATCAGTGTGCGGTACAAGTGTCATCAGATTTTCTCGTAAATGAATAAAAATGAAATTCTCCACCTTCTCCATTTTGCCAGTCTGTGAAAATTGGACCGCACTCAGATGTCATCCGAGTGCAGATTTTGAGCTGACCCTCGGATCATTATCGGACAGGTCTTAGATTTTTTTCTGTGGATCGCTCGGTCCGAGGAAAAAAAATCTCATATGTGAATGGTCCTATAGACTGTGAGAGGTAAGAGTGTTATCAGTGATGGCACTCACATGTGAAAATTGGACGTATGAATGAGGGCTTACGTGTAAGACCCCATGTAATTTAGCACAGTTGTTAAAAACTATACTATCACTTAGTTTGACATTTTGCTCTCCTGTCCCCCCCCCCCCGCCTTCATATACATGAACGCTCAGTTTGTCTGAATCTGCATGATTTTTCAATATGAAGAGATAGCTTTGAAAATTAGATTATTTCTCATGGGTATAAAAGGATCAGGCAGTGAAACTCAACATGCCCGATCCTTCATTCTGGCTCAGAAAACCTGTTTAAAATACATTGTTAGACAGTGGACATGGGCCCCTTTACCTTTTGGGCCCCTGGTTGCACCAACGATATGTCCGACCGTTAGAAAATTAGGGGAGTTCCATATTCGTGACCCCCATGTAGGAGAGCACCTCTCCATCTGGTGTACCCGGCGCGTAAATACATTGACCCCAGTTCAATGATCATTGAATAAGGACTTATTTCCCCTGTTGCGGCACCACTAGGAATCCGTAAGGAGCGTACCATCGGCTGGCCTCCTCTATAATACTGAGCTCATCCACACCAGACATCCCATTTAAAGGCCCCATACACATTAGATAGCTGATGGCCGAAAGTTCTCTTCCCCGATTCCCCCATACACAGGAACGCTAGACCTGGCTGAGTGCTCCTGTGTGCCCCATCTAGGGGGGCAGCAGTTTATTTCTGCGCAAAACAAAAGGTCCGGCTGTTGTAATGCAGCAGGCTGGATCCATGCACATTATTTACAGATAGAAGTATCTGTTTTCACCTCTGTTTACAAATATTGAACATTTCCTCTTTCATGGACGGCTTTTCTCATGTCTAATATACAGAAGTGATGAGGTGCGATGCTTCGCTGCTACATCCGTCAGCTCTCGTGTAATCGTGGATTAGGAAGTGACGTTTGCTAGTAATGAGCCATGTTGTAACTTTGTATACTGCTGGGGTGTAACCGTTCTAACTTAATATTATGCAGATTAAAATTGCTTTTACTTCATAGTGGAGAAATCTTCAAGGGAACCTGTCAATCTGTTCATGCTGCCCAAATCACGAGCAGAATGAAGCAGAGATTGGCCACTCAATTGGAGTTTCAGAGAAAATAGACTTTGAGGATCCAGCTGGGGATCATAGCCAGGGAGGAGTCTAGTCCGATGCCGCCCTTGGCCGGCTTCTCCCTGCACCACTCCAGGTGACCGATAGGCCTCTCCCGGCACCGCTCCAGGGGACCGACAGGTCTCTCCCCCCACCGCTCCAGGGGACCGACAGCTCTCTCCCGCCACCGCTCCAGGGGACCGACAGCTCTCTCCCGCCACCGCTCCAGGGGACCGACAGCTCTCTCCCGCCACCGCTCCAGGGGACCGACAGGTCTCTCCCGCCACCGCTCCAGGGGACCGACAGGTCTCTCCCGCCACCGCTCCAGGGGACCGACAGGTCTCTCCCGCCACCGCTCCAGGGGACCGACAGGTCTCTCCCGCCACCGCTCCAGGGGACCGACAGGTCTCTCCCGGCACCGCTCCATGCAAGTCTATGGGTCCATGAAAAAATCAGACCGCACTCAGATAACATCAGAGAGCAGTCAGATTTTCATGGACTGGCATAATGGAGAAAGTGGAGAAACTTTTTTTCCTCTCCACGCCTGAGGAAAAACTAATGATACTCTGATAAAGGCTGATAAGGATAATCGGAACGTTTTTCTCAAATGTGGAGACATTGGGCGTGTGAATCTACCCAGACAAATAAACCCAGCTGAAATCGTGCAACCAGTATCTTATTCATGTTGCCCACGACTCAGGTAACATGAACAGACAGAGGTTTCCTTTAAGGCTTGTGAAAATAACAGCTGCATGCTGAACTTGCCAGAGGACGGTTCACTTTGCTTTTCCTGGATTTCTGGCTGATTTATACTGCGACAAGCAATTGCAACTGGCTGCTTACTTCCAAAAACAGCCCCACACCTGACCACAGATTATATGTGGAATTTCAGCTCAGCCCCATTCACTTCCATGAAGCTCACTTGCAATTCCAGTCACAACCCTATAAAAAGGAGTGGCACCGATTTTTGTAAATAATCAGGCTTGTTTTCCTACTCTATGAAAACCCATTTGGTTCTCTCAGTTTACGAGCTGCCAAGGTGCGTGTAAAGATTAGCGAATCTGCTGAAATTCAAATTCAGGAGATACAAATGTATTTGATGTGAACTGAATGTGCCCCGTATACCTAGTCAGTGCCGGAGGCGCTGGAGAGTGGAGACTGAACAGAAGAAGACCGCAGCTGGACGGAGGAAGCTGTAACGGCCGGAGAGGCGAGAGGCTAAGAGGGAATAATTATTTTGTAATTTTTTTACTTTTTCAGCCTTAAAAAAAAAAAAAAAAAAAAAAGATAAATTCAGGAAACATTTTACTACAATCAATTAAATCAAAACAGAAAAATTCAGATTGTGGCGAACCATGAATGTAAGGCTACGTGTCACGAGAGACTGAAATCACAGTGCAACATTGCAACAGTGGATGGAACGATTTCCTAACGTGTCGCATGTGTTTCCAAAAGTGTTGGATATTCTTTGGCTGGTCACTTGCCATAGACTTCAATGCAAGCAGCATGCGACAGGTGACTTCCATGCGACTCGTCTGCAACCTGGCTGTTTCATTTACCGCAAAATCAGAGCTCTTTAATAGACGCGCTACAGCAAGTCGCAAACAAGTTGCACAAAGTTCGCTAGGGGTCGCTGCTACATCACAGCGCAATGTAAGTGAACATGGGGGGGTCGCATTGTGACAGCGTCAAAGAAGTCACAAGAAGTTCAACATGTCGGGCACTTTGCGACTTGCTTGTTGCAACCCCATTAGCTCGTTTTGTGTTGCGATGTAGCAGTGACAACTAGCAAACTTTGATCGTGTGACATGTGTCACGGTCAGTTTACGCCCAGCCCAATAGAGTGTAATATATTCACTGTTAGGGCGCAATCAGACAGCCGTATAAATCAGACCGAGATCGAAACACAGAGCACTGACTGGCTGGCGGCTCTCCCAACAGTTGCATAGAAATACATGAAGCTGTCATGTTCAAGTCAGGAGAGCCACCAGCCAGTCCGAGAACTGCGTTTCGATCTCGGTCTGATTTAGGATTCTGCCATTTCACACTCCTGGCGGTCATCACTTTCTCTTTCACTTCTCTTAATGGTCTCAACTGTGAGAAGCAAGAAAGAGACAAAAATCAGCAAATTACACTCCCTCCCTAGTTTTATACCAGGTCCAGACAGCCCCATTAAATTTTTACTCATATTGTGCGCCTCCGAACAAAAAATTAAAACTTGTCCGTGATCCGGAATCCCTCTTTGTGCTAAATGTTTGCGCTCTTAGTGGCTTCTGCTCCAAACTATCTGCCTTCAGCTTATGGGATAGAAAAAGACACCAAAAGCTATCCACAGTATAAGGCCATGAAGTATAAACAGCATAAGTACCTCCAGCACAAAAACTTTACAAAAAGGCCAGGTATATTTGAATAAAACACAATATTTTATTAGTAAATATTTAAAAAAAACATAATAAAGACATCTAAAAATGTGAGACAAAATACACATAAGGCACAAGGTGGGTGTACCCGGATGAAAGTACAGTACAGGTATGTGCTAACTAGCCAATTTGTGTAGCACACATTACCTTAGTTATTGTTTCCGGGGACCCACCACACCCGACGCGCGTTTTGCATTGAAATGCTTCGTCCACGAATCATTCCAATGCGAACGCGCATCGTGTGTGAAGGGTCCCCGGAAACAATAACTCAGGTAATGGGTGCTACACTTTTACTTATGTCTACTTAGCCTTTATTTATTGCCTATGTTTGCTCTATACTTAATATATGGATGGCAATATGCGATATCTTTTGTTATGTCTATTCCTTTTGACAACAGGTAGACTAGCTATATGTAGTAGTGATTGCTATTGATATTTTGCAAATTGACTATTTAGCACATACCTATACTGTATGTTCATCCGGGTACACGCACTTTGTGCCTTAGGTGTATTTTGTCTCACATTTTTAATGTGTGTCTTTATTATGTTTTTTAAAATATTTATTAATTACTGTGTTTTATTCAAATATACACTTGGCCTTTTGTAATTTTTTTTCATGGGATAGAAACGTGCAAACACTGACTGCCAGCCATATACGTCCTTGTGATATTGAAAATCCTCCAATTGCCCTAAATCAGGTGACAACAGCTGGTGGTGCAGAGCTCACTGAACCAGTGCGGTCCTGTAAACAGTTTGGAGTTCGCCCTTTTCTGTTCCCCATGACTGTGGACACAGGGGAACATGGGGGGGGGGGAGCATGCGGCCGCGCAGAGCCCGGACCTCAGCCGCATCCTATAATGGAGATTGTGAGCCCGCCCCCCCCCCCACCCCTCCCAACATCAGGGTCTGACCCCACAAATGTTCTTCTGGATAAAGGAGCAAAAATTCCCCCAGACTCCTCTGAAATCTTGTACAAATAGTTCCCAGAAGAGCGGCAGCCGTTATATCTGCAGAGGAGCGACTCCATATTGATGTCTATGGATGTAGGACGGAAGAGCTCCTGTTGGTGAATGTGGAGGGGGCACGTACACCTATATACACACTATATGGAGAAAAGTATGTTTTTGTTGTAAAAGGTTGTATTCCGCATGTGTACATTTTTCATATGGTTTCTCTGTGTAAACATAGTAAATAACATATGTCAGACCTGATACATGAGAGATACTGAGCTATTGCATCAGCAAACAGTGCTGGTCACACGGCTCACAATCTGTCTGACACATTCTTACTATTATTTTAATGACTGCTACAAAGTAGTGAGGAAATAATTCTGACATTTTCCTAGGGTCTGGAGTCTGTTTTGCTCATGTATGCAATGTTATACAATACATCATCGCAATTCAGAATAGTTTTATATTGTTTTTATCCTGGGTGTATATAGGAGCACTGTCTGATTCTACAGCTGTGCTCCCATGCGATAAATGATTGCTGGGAGGGAATTAGACCACCAATCTGGAAAGTGGAGGTCCTGGGTGAAGGGTAGTGCACATGTGACCACTGCACAGTTCACTTCTTTGGATCTGCGGAAGCTGTAGTGTAAATGAGTCACCACCGCTCCATCTACTTCTATGGGGCTAAAAGAGACGTATTGCATGTGCATGAACATCGCTCCATTCACTCTGGTTCCACGAGAGCTGAGATGACCACAGCTCTCAAAATCCGTCGGTGGGGCAGGCGACCGTCGGTGCAGCCATCGACCGGGCAGGCGTCCGCGGGGGGCACCGGTAGGCCGGGCAGGCGTCCGCGGGGGGCACCGGTCGGCCACCGGGCAGACATACACCAATTGGCCTAGCAAGTCAGGCAACGGTTGGTCAGGCAGGCAGCCGTCCGGGCATTGGTGGGCTGAGCAGGCAACCGTCGGAATCAGTTGGTTGAGCAGGCATCTGTCCGGGGAGACTATCCACTGATCGACCATGACCACTGGGCACATGACAGTCATGTTCCTATACAATATGGATTTAAAATTTAGTGAGAAAGAGGATTGTGAAATATGATTTAAAAAAAAAAGAAAATCCTGCAGATAGGGCTTGTAATGTAACATATGCTGATGGGTGTGGACAATACAGGTCTAATAAGGCATCTACCAGACATGGGAGTCCATGTGATTTTTAAGTGCTCTCAAAAGGGATTAACAACAGATTGAAACCCCTTAATGACAGGGGAGTCCTGTCTAAGTAGTGTCAGACAGACAGGTCAGCGCCGACCCAGACACACGGGCAGGTGAGGACACCGGCAGGCAGTTTAGGGAGAACATATGCTGCGCTGAATCAGGAGAGATTTTAGAGTCTTAAAGACTAAATTGTCAATAGTAACTAAAAGTAACAGCATAAAAATGCCCTTCAGTGGAGAGACCCTGCCATTTTAACACACATCTACCCTATGAATGTGACGTATACACAGTCCCCCATGTCCAGGATGCCTTTGTGGGTGACCATATGTTGAAAAGATCACCTATGAAGGGGTCCTCCCAAAACCAAAACTTGACATACTGTAATTTCCTGTGACAATGTGACTGCTGAGACCCCCATGATCATTAGATCGGAGGTCCCGAGTCCCCAGGTCGCACATGCGCTCTACTGCTCCATTCACTCTGTAGGGGACTGGTGGAGACACCTGAGGGCAGCTCTTGGCTACTCAGATGTTTTCAGAAAACCCGAATATCCAAAAAGTTATTTATTAACTTTTGATCTTTGAGAAAAGAGAAGTTGGGTCCTACGATTTGCATTACACATTTGGATAATTTAATAACCCATCTTAAAGGGTCCGGTGATCCGCAGAAGGCTGAGCTATCTTGGCTAAGAAATGCACAAAAGAAAAGCAAAGATGATAATAAAGGAGGGCAAAAAGGTGAACGAAAGGGTTCGCTAGGCGGCTGGCACACTTCTATCTCAGCCTTGCAAATTGAAATAGGGACAGATATGAAGAGAAATCCTGGGGATTATAACAGAGGATTGTTCCAGCCATAGAGGGGGGTGGATTTTTAATAATGGGAGTGGGTGGGGGGGGTGAGATATGGACAGGGGGTGTGGGGGAAACATGACCTTAAAACCACATAATCTGCTTTGAAATATAACAGGGACAGCACTATCCTAATGCCGCCTTTTCATATAAAATCGGGTCCCAATCATGCAGATTAAAAAGAAAAACATCAAACTAAGACTGTAATATTCCTAAATCACAGGAGACATCTGTGGATGCGGCCACCTGCTAGCAGAACGGGACCAGGGAGATCAGCCGTCCTCACAGCGAGCGGAGACCCCATGGATGGACAGACGATAGATCATACTACAAAAAATAGGAAAATGTTCCCGATAATATAAATACATTCGTGAAATGCACCCATTACATTAAAACCAGGGAGCAGTGAAAACAGTATGTCGTGAGTATAGCGACTGCCAGGGGTCGGAGAAATCAGGGATATGTAACAAGGGCACATTGTGATGGCTAGCCGACCGGCTAAAAGCATCTCCAAAATAGAAAGTCTCCTGGTATATGGGACGTGAGGTGTTCCTGGTATATGAAAAGTTCTCATCGCATGTTCTATATACAGGGTGTCTCTTGGGGGTTCCCGGTATCTGATGGGTCTTGTGGTATGTTGCCGGCATGCGGCAGGCCTTGTGGGGCATGCCCGGTATACGGCGGGCCTTTGTGGGGCGTGCCCGGTATACGGCGGGCCCAGTATACGGCGGGCCTTGTGGGGCGTGCCCGGTATACAGCGGGCCTTGTGGGGCGTGCCCGGTATACGGAGGGCCTTGTGGGGCGTGCCCGGTATACGGCGGGCCTTGTGGGGCGTGCCCGGTATACGGCGGGCCTTGTGGGGCGTGCCCGGTATACGGCGGGTCTTGTGGGGCGTGCCCGGTATACGGCGGGCCTTGTGGGGCGTGCCCGGTATACGGCGGGCCTTGTGGGGCGTGCCCGGTATACGGCGGGCCTTGTGGGGCGTGCCCGGTATACGGCGGGCCTTGTGGGGCGTGCCCGGTATACGCATACCTCCCAACTTTTCAAGACCAGAAAGACGCAGCAACTTTTGGCCACACCCCAATCCACGCCCATTTACTATTTCTATTTCTTTCTCCCACACCAGGAGGAGTTGTCAAAGGGGCTGGTAATGAGGGGCATTCAGCAGACGCCCGAGACTGCAGGGCGTAGACCCAAATTCAGGACTGTCCGCTGTATCCGGGACAGTTGGGACTAGAGATGAGTGGATGGATTCCAGGGTCTCTGGTCCAGCGTCCAGGTCCGTGCTACCTGGCGGCTGGATGAGAGGTCGTGAATCTCTAACCTTCCAGCGTCCCCGGCAGCTTTTGATCACCCAGGGCAGAGCAATGTCATCTGTGCGTCCTGCTCATCTCTAGTTGTGGATTATTTTTTGCTCTTCATTCACAGTTGGAGCCGCCAGAACTTTCTCACCTTTATGTAGCTTCAGTATACAACATCTGGCTTTTTTGTGTCTGTAAGGCCGTGTTCACACAGTGCAAAAATACTGTAGTTTTTGTTTTCTGCAGACCTCAAAAGGTCTCCTGTATTATTTGGCATAAAGACTTTGGCATTGCTCGGTGTGGTCTCCATGGATCAGAATGGTCTTTCCAGCACATCCCACAGATGATTGATCTGATTGAGATCTGGGAATTTAGAGACAAGTCATCACCTTGAAGTCTGTCATATTCCCCAACTATTTCCTGACCAAGCATTATCCTGCAAAAAGAAGCGCTGCCATTATGGAATACAAGGTGGTCACATATGAGCCTCAGACACCCAACCAGTTCACTGATTGGCTTTCATTAAACCACTTTTAGTAGATACTTACCACTGTATACCGGATCCCCACCCCCCACATAACCCGCTGTGTATCGGGAACCTGCTGTATGCCAGCAACACCCCACACTCTTAGTCTACCTGCAACATTACACAAGACTCAGCATATACTGGGAATACCCCATGAGTCCTGTTGTGTACTGGGAACGCTCCACGGGACCCTCTGTATACCGGAAGCACCCCACAAGACCCACCGTATACCAGAAACACCCCACAAGACATATTGTGTATTGCCAACACTATACAAGACCCGACATGTATTGGGGAAACAACACAAGATCTTTTGTATACTGGGAACACCCCACAAGACCCAATATATATATATATTGGGAATACTCCTCAAGACCCATCACGTACCGGGGACACCACACAAGACTCAACGTATACTGGGCACGCCCCACAAGGCAGACAACCTGCTGTGTACAACGTATGTATTTTTATTCTACAGGGAGAATCTGGGTATGCGTGCACGATGCCTACCATCCTGCGGGCCAGACGCTCCGGAATAGCCACCGGCGGCTTCCGCTCAATATGCAAATGAGCGGCGCCATATTTTTTTTCCACCTGCGGAATTTCATCACAAAGGTTAGGTCTATGGGGAAAGCCCACATGCGGACCCGCAACAGAAATCCATCCACTATGCTGTAACCTCTGGCCGCTGCGGGTTTGACGCTGCATAACACGCAGCGGCTCTGGATCGTGTGCACATACCCTAAGAGATTTTGTTTGATACTATTTTGGGGAAGCTATGAAGCAGAGTTTTTAATGCTTTTTAACAGTACAGAAAAGCTTTGATTCTTATTGTGGAGTTTGGTGCGGTTCCTTGTGGACCTCAGTTGGTCAGAGCTGGTGGCAAAATGGCGATCTTTCCGATCTTAGGCAGGTGGTTTTAACGGTTTGGGTGGTCAGAGAGACGCCGGCTGAGCCCATGGCATAAACATTGCAGGCCGTACATGGACTCCCCAACCAACACGTACATTGGACGGAGCACTGTTCTGTCTTGTAGACATGTGATCACGACTTGGTCATGCAATCTATTGTTATCTTTTTTCAGCCATTTCCGACCAAAGGTGAGGGTTAAGTCTCATTGTCTTTAATGGGATTCTTATGCATGTCACATACTTCCAGAATCTGACTTGCATTCATTGCTCCGACTCGCCTACTTCCAGGACTAACCTCCTATGTTGCAGTTATTACAGCTGATAGGACGTTGTTGAGGAAACAAGAGGCTGAAGGAAGTGAAACCGGTAATAGAGATGGGGGAAGGTTACAATCTGACCCCCTCCTCTCTCATTACCAGGCTGACAGTAATTACCCCTCTCACAGGCGCTGACTGACGCTGAGGCTTTGTCTCTGCACTGTGCCATACATTAACACCTTCGCTGCACAAGCCTTCCAGCTATAGGATGTACTCCAAAGTGCGCTCAACAATAGGCCTGTAGATGTAGGACGCCGCGCACACATTTTGCAAATCAACTCACCTTAGAAGAATTTTGCATTCTACAATACAATAAGATTTAGGGGCGTTTGTGCACAAAGTAAAAAATTTGCTGCGGATTATAGAAGTAGCAATGTGAACGACATTTTACAAAGTTTTCTTTCTGTGTTGCAGACTTTCCCAATTTTGCAAATCCAAAGCGCTGGTCAGTTTGGAAATCTACAGAACAATTTGCAGTGAAATCCATGCGGTTTGGTGTGAATTTTTTTTTATTTTGAAGTTTGTGCATGAGATTTGGGAACATTTCAACCACAATGTTAATACAGTAATATGCTGCGGAACTGCAAACCTGCAGCGGAAACTCCATTGTGTATCAACCACATATTGACGAACTTATATTCTATAGTCGTAAATCTGCAACATTTCTGAAGAGTAAACTGCACGATTTTAATAAGGTTGATAAAAATGTCAATGCTGCAGATTGGATGCCTCCCAATCCGGGGCGGAAAATCCACAATAAATCAGTGGACGTACCCTATATTTCCTATATTCCATGGAAGGGAATCTATAGCTGTCAGGACTCGAACCAAGTAGCTCTTGTGCACCAGGCAGTAGCTCTTCCCTCTGAGCTATTCAACTCGCTGTACAGATAATGGCTAACCTCGATTCTAGTAACTGTGTAGTTCCTGATTGAACACCATATTTAAACCTGGCTTGGAACCTCCTTCCTTGCGTGATAATGGAGTCCCAGCCTCTAGTCAAGCTCTCCCTTCACCTGCTGCTTCATACAAGGCTATACTGCTTTTCCTGTGTACCGATTCCTGGCTTTTCCCAAGTACGCTACCTGCTGGTGCTGCCCTAGTTGTTGTAATACCACTACTCCAACCCAGGTCAGTTCCTAACAATAGCATTCATATGACCAAATTATCAAAGATTGCTACTACAGTGGAAATCCACAAAATAGAGGTCCTGTGTGGATGTACCCTAAATTCCATGGAAGCCTTCTGTATTAAGTAGGGAACAGTAAGGTGTAAAAATGAAAAACATAACTTTGGTTACTTACATTTTTGTAACGGGAAAAGGAGGCGCCCTACATTGGAGCCATTCTAAGCCTGGCCATACATATTATATGGCTGTTGACCAAACAATGCTTTGGCCGATCATTTGACCTATGGCCATCCCAGTCAAGACTCCCATACACAGGAGCGCTTGCTCAACTGACTGCTTCTATGTTCTCCATGAGAAAGCCACCGACTGACATATCTTCCAGCGGTTAATCTCTGGGAGAACAATGTGATCAGCAGTCCGAAATTGGACAGAAGTGCGATCGCCATCTCCCTCAACTATCAATCGGCCAGTGACACCATAGACACTAGACCGTTGGGGGAACCAGTCAATATCGGCAGGTTCAGCCAACATTATTTAGGGGGCCTTTAAGAGCATATTATAGATAATGGCGTACAAACCATAGAGGCTATCGTGCAAAGCGAGAGTGATGCAAAAACCTTAGATGCCCAAGGCCCATTTTTGTGCCAATCTTGTATTCGCTAATGGCGGCGTCTCTTTTCTCAGGATAATGGTCAAACGGCCAGGAATCATTTATGGAAGTTAACAGGGTTCAAGATGATGACGTGTCTCCAAATTCCCAGACTGCAATCTGATTGATCATTTGTGGAACGTGCTGGGACAACAAGTCCGATCCATGGAGACCGCACCGAGCAACGCACAGGATCTGTTGCTAAAGTCTTGGTGCTGGATATTACAGGAAACCTTCTGAGGTCTTGTGGAGTCCATGACTCGATGGGATGGGGCAGAACTGGTGGCACAATGGCAACCTACATGATTCATCTTTGGTGATGAATGCCATTTTTTGGAAAATAATAGGGTGGAGTATTTGTCCAAAAGGAACAGTAACACTGGTTGAATTGGTAAATGTGGCTTCCTATACGGTATTTGCTTATTAAGTTATAGGACATAAAAGAAGCCTGTAATCTGCCGTATACAGTACAGACCAAAAGTTTGGACACACCTTCTCATTTAAAGATTTTTCTGTATTTTCATGACTATGAAAATTGTACATTCACACTGAAGGCATCAAAACTATGAATTAACACATGTGGAATTATATACTTAAAAAAGTGTGAAACAACTGAAAATATGTCTTATATTCTAGGTTCTTCAAAGTAGCCACCTTTTGCTTTGATGACTGCTTTGCACACTCTTGGCATTCTCTTGATGAGCTTCTAGTCACCGGAAATGGTTTTCACTTCACAGGTGTGCCCTGTCAGGTTTAATAAGTGGGATTTCTTGCCTTAGAAATGGGGTTGGGACCATCAGTTGTGTTGTGCAGAAGTCTGGTGGATACACAGCTGATAGTCCTACTGAATAGACTATTAGAATTTGTATTATGGCACGAAAAAAGCAGCTAAGTAAAGAAAAACGAGTGGCCATCATTACTTTAAGAAATGAAGGTCAGTCAGTGCGATAAACTGGGAAAACTTTGAAAGTGTCCCCAAGTGTAGTTGCAAAAACCATCAAGCGCTACAAAGAAACTGGCTCACATGAGGACCGCCACAGGAAAGGAAGACCAAGAGTCACCTCTGCTTCTGAGGATAAGTTTATCCAAGACACCAGCCTCAGAAATCGCAGGTTAACAGCAGCTCAGATTAGAGACCTGGTCAATGCCACACAGAGTTGTAGCAGCAGACACATCTTTACAACAACTGTTAAGAGGAGACTTTGTGCAGCAGGCCTTCATGGTAAAATAGCTGCTAGGAAACCACTGCTAAGGACAGGCAACAAGCAGAAGAGACTTGTTTGGGCTAAAGAACACAAGGAATGGACATTAGACCAGTGGAAATCTGTGCTTTGGTCTGACGAGTCCAAATTTGAGATCTTTGGTTCCAACCACCGTGTCTTTGTGTGACGCAGAAAAGGTGAACGGATGGACTCTACATGCCTGGTTCCCACCGTGAAGCATGGAGGAGGAGGTGTGATGGTGTGGGGGTGCTTTGCTGGTGACACTGTTGGGGATTTATTCTAAACTGAAGGCATACTGAACCAGCATGGCTACCACAACATCTTGCAGCGGCATGCTATTCCATCCAGTTTGCGTTTAGTTGGACCATCATTTATTTTTCAACAGGACAATGATCCCAAACACACCTCCAGGCTGTGTAAGGGCTATTTGACCAAGAAGGAGAGTGATGGGGTGCTACGCCAGATGATCTGGCCTCCACAGTCACCAGACCTAAACCCAATCGAGATGGTTTGGGGTGAGCTGGACCGCAGAGTGAAGGCAAAAGGGCCAACAAGTGCTAAGCATCTCTGGGAACTCCTTCAAGATTGTTGGAAGACCATTTCCGGTGACTACCTCTTGAAGCTCATCAAGAGAATGCCAAGAGTGTGCAAATCAGTCATCAAAGCAAAAGGTGGCTACTTTGAAGAACCTAGAATATAAGACATTTTCAGTTGTTTCACACTTTTTTGTTAAGTATATAATTCCACATGTGTTAATTCATAGTTTTGATGCCTTCAGTGTGAATGTACAATTTTCATAGTCATGAAAATACAGAAAAATCTTTAAATGAGAAGGTGTGTCCAAACTTTTGGTCTGTACTGTATGTTGCGGCATTCCTATTAAAGAATTGGACATCATTAAAATCTAAAAATAAATGACCAATGCATCTACTGCTCGGTGAAAAATACAAGACGTGAGCTGTTCTTTAAGGAGCACAATGATGTAAATGAACAGTGAGCCTGACGGTGGGAAGTGAGAAAAGACAAAAATTAAAGAGTGTGAATTCCAATTTACGGTTCTGATTAAATTTAGCCCATAGGCTGTTAATGTATATTGAGCAGCTCGGATAAACGTCGGGAGAGTCACAAGGCGCATACTAAAAGATAGCCATTCCTGCATGTATTATACCATAGACATACACACAAATATTTTGGAGCTTTTTATTTTCAATAAGTTGTCAAAAAGGAAGACAATTAGATCCAAACAGATAAAATCGTAATTTTAGTCAGGTACTGTGTTATAAGGGTCATTACTAGTGATGAGCGAGCACTAAAATGCTCGGGTACTCGTTGCTCGGGTCAAGAAAATTGGAATACTTCAGAGCTCGGTCTGAGTAATGAGCCCAATGTAAGTCTATGGAAAACCCGAGCATTTCCGGCAGCCCCCCACCCCCACCCTGCGGTCTGCAGAGGGCCTAAAAATGACCGAAATCGATGGGAACAGTGCTAAAATGACATGGGAACAGCATGGGGAAGACCCCTGGAAGCATTTCTGACTCCCAGGTCACTTCTCTCAACGTTGTCAGAGTATTACGCCACTTTTACGGACTCACAATAAAACATACAAAAACAAAACCAAAATGGATTTTCCTGGGAAAAATGTTAAGTAACATCCTTTCCAGGGTAATGACTTGTATATAAGACAAAATAAATAACCAAAAACAAAAATGTTCCTCCACACCTCGGGCTATGTTCACACGTAGCATTTTTGATGCGTTTTTGCACTTTTGCATTGCTTTCAACCAAGACAAATGCATTCACCAGGAAATGTCATTTTAACATTTTACTACCTCATCTGGCCATGTGGTGTGTGACACATCATCAGACACATTGTGTTTCATTTATGAAGGAGGGACTCTGAAAGTCACAAAGCCTACTTTTATAGAGCCATCAGGCAGCCTTTACTATTCTTAAAGGGCCAGCAGTCGGCCCTCACAATTGTTAGAGACCCATCAGCCGGCTATGCTTTGTTGTTCCCATTATAAAGGAGTGGGTCTTCTATAGTGGTAATGCCCATGCAGTGAGTACAATGGCTGCCTAAATTTGGGAAAAACCCCAATACCAATTTAAAGACACAGAGGTGGCCCTCAGTAATGACATGTTCCCATTAGAAAGGAGAGGTTCTGCTATATAGTTATTGCGTATGCAGTGAGTACAATGGCTGCCTAAATTTTGGAAATACCCCAATACCAATTTTAAGACACATAGAGGAGGGCCTCCATAACAAAATGTTCCCATTATAAAGGAGCGGGTCTCCCATACTGTTCTTGAGTATGCAGTGACTGCAACGGCTGCCAAAAATTTGGACACACTCCAATGCCGTTTGGAAGAGAGACGTAGAGGAGGGCCTTATGAACATTTTTTCCCATTATTAGGAAGTGGGTCTCCCATATTGTTATTGCCTATGCAGTGAATGCAACGGCTGCCAAAAGTTTGGAGGAACTCCAATGCCCCTTACAAGAGACGTAGATGTGGTGATATGGTAGATATGGCGGTGGAGGATGAGGAGAACGAGGACAAGAGCAAATAGATATATGCTTCCTGATTTTGTTTAATGTCTGGGTGTGAAGAGGTGCATGGGAATGGACCTCCCAAAAAAAAAAGACACTGGATTTGAGTTCATGTTACACTGCTATCATTAGGTGGTGTTGAGAAGTCTGGCACAATCCAGCCTTTGTTCATTTTTATAAGAGTCAGCCTGTCAGCATGATCAGTTGACAGGTGGATGCGCTTCTCAGTTATAATTCCCCCAGCGGCAATAACAACCCGCTCTGACAAAACACTAGCTGCAGGGCAGGCCAGGACCTCCAAGGCATAGAGAGCCAGTTCATGCCACATGTCCAGCTTGGATACTCAATAATTATAAGGCACAGAGGAATCAAATTGGTACGGTTGGTAAGGTACTCCTTCAGCATCTTCCCAAACTTTTCCCTCCTTGTGAGACTACCCTGCGCATCAGGGCCTGTGCGATGGAAGGGTCTGAGAAAACTGTCCCAGAACTTTGACAGTGTTCCCCTGCTGGACTGGATTTGTGTCTCTCTCGCCTGTACTCCTTGGTTGTCCAACGAACAGCGACCTCTGCCGCCAGCGGTTTCAGATGGGAATATTTTTAACAATTCCGCAACAAGGGTCTTCTGGCACTGCCCCATTTTAGCAGACCTGTCCGCCGTGGTAATAAGAGATAGAAAGTTTTCCTTTAGCGTGGGTCTAGAAGTGTCACCAACCAGTAATGACCCAAAATTTGGAGAACGCAAGGGTCACGGGAAAGGCAGCGTAACAAACTCAGCCATGCATGCCAGACTGCGAACAGGCAAGACTTCCGTGTCCTCAACAAGAGGATGACTGACCATGCTCTCCTCCTCATCTCTGTCCTCTGGCCATACACACTGAACAGACGGTATGACAGCTGTGCAGGTAGTACCGTCTATAGTGCAGGAAACTAGCTCCTGTTCTTCCTCCTCCTACTCTTCTTCCTCATTGTCACCCAATCCACGTTGGGATGAGATGAGGCTGGGATGTATGAAATCACCTTGTATTGTTCCTTGCTCCATCTCATCATCTCCGCCTGCAATGCATCCTCTTTGATTGTGAGCAGTAAGCGTTTTAGAAGACAGAGAAGCGGGATGGTGACGCTAATTATGGCACCATCACCGCTCACCATCTTGGTGGAGTCCTCAAAGTTTTGGAGGATGCCACAGATGTCTGACATCCATGCCCACTCCTAAGGTCTTCTGTGTGGAGGCTGACCTGAATATAGACGGACGTGTTGATGCTTGTAGTCAGTAACTGCCCTCTAGTGCTCACAAATCCTTCCCAACATCTGCAACGTTGCGTTCCAAAGTGTGGGGATATCGCACACCAGTCGGTGAGCTGGAAGCTGCAGATGCTGCTGAAACACGGCAAGGGCAGTGGAAGCTGTAGCAGACTTGCTAAAATGGGCACACACGCGGTGTACTTTGACAAGCAGATCCGGGTAGGTTTTGAGAAACAGCTGAACCACGAAGTTAAGCACATGGGCCAGGCATGGTACGTGTGTGAGCTCACCTCGCTTCAGAGCCACCACCATGTTCTGCCCATTGTCACACACGACCACGCTGGCTATAGGTTCAGCGGTGTCAGCCACAGATCTGCCTGCTCTTTCAGAGAAGTGCACCACTCTTCAGCGGTGTGCGGTTTATCACTTAAGCATATTAGCTTCAGCACAGCCTGTTGCCTCTTGGCAGAGGCAGTGCAGCAGTGTTTCCAGCTTGTGACTGATGTGGTCATTTCGGACATGGAGGTGGATGAGGAGGAGGAGGTTCAGGAGCTGTAGAAAGTGGGGGCAACCCTGAGTGACCCAGGGCCCACAATCCTCGGCGTCAGGTGGACGTGTTCCGTCCCAAGGTCCAACTGTGTCCCGGGCTTCCACTATATTAACTCAGTGTACAGTCAGCGAGATGTACCGTCCCTTCCCACAAGCACTTGTCCACATGTCCGTGGTTAGGTGGACCTTCCCAGTAACTGCATTGTTGAGGGCACGGCTAATGTTCTGGGACACGTGCTTGTGTAATGCAGGGATGGCACACTGGGAGAAATAGTGGCGGCTGGGGACCGAGTACCGAGGGACGACCGGCTCCAGCAGGTTGTTGAAAGCTTCTGTCTCCACGAGAATAAAAGGCAACATTTCAAGCGCAAGCGTTCGCGAAATGTGTGAGTTTAGTAGTATGGCCTGTGGGGCGTTGGCTGCATATTTGCGCTTGCGTTCCAAGGACTGGGGTAGGGACAACTGAACACTGTGCTGGGACAAGGACATGGACATGCTTGCTGATGGTGCTAGTTGACAGTGTGCAACAGGTGAAGGCGGGAGACATTTTCGCATGTGCCATGCACAGGGGATTGGCGTGCTTGCACAACAGCGGAACAAGCAGTGGTGTCACCCGCAGACACTGTTTCTGGACCCTGGCGTTCGGCCCACCTTGTCGGTTGCTTTGCTGTCATGTGCCTGATCATGTTGGTGGTGGTCAGGCTGCTATTTTTGATACCCCTGCTGATGCTGACCTGGCAGATGGTGCAAATGGCCTTTTTTGGGGTTATCTGCAGAGTCTTTAAAAAATAATCAGACTCGGGAAGACCTAACAGTTGTACTGATAACTTCAGCCATGGTGGTGTTCCGGGGAGAGGTTGCCCGCCTTGAGTCTATGGCCATCACACTGCTTGTTCCTGCCTGTTGTGATGTTATGCCTCCATCTCCCTGTATGCTGCTGTCCTCACTCTGCATGTTTCCCTGCCAGGTTGGGTCAGTTACTGTATCATCCACCACCTAGTCTTCCACTTCTGCTCCCTGGTCCTCCTCCTGACTGGCAATTGTGTCTCATCATCATCCACCTCTTGCAACAGTAATTGCCCTTTCCCACCGTCGCCTTCGTGTGACCGTGGCAGCTCAAATATTTGGGCATCGCTCCACTCATTCTCTTCTTGCCCTGCTTGAAGCTGGCCGGGCGGGAGGCCCGAATCTATAAATGGAGAAGTGAACAGCTCTTCGGAGTGTCCAAGTGTGGGATCAGTTGTCTCCGAGCACTCAGCATGGTGGGAGGAAGGAGGATCAGGGTGAGGAATATGCAGTCCAAACTCACGGCTACTGAGACTTGACCAAGTGGAAGACAGGGTGGTGGAGGTGGCGGCAAAGTGACTGGAAGCATTATCTGCTATCCAACCATCAACGTTTTGACACTGCTCTGGGTTCAATAGTGGTGTGCTGCAGTCCCCTAGCAATTGGGACAGGAAGGTCGAGCAACATGATGTGGGTGTTTGTTGTGGCTCAATTTCAGCTTGCCCACGGCCTCTGCATGCAGGCTTGTAGTTTACTATTCTTCACAATGACCACGTGTGAATAGCTTCACTAACACGCTGCTACAAACTCTAAATGGAGGACAATATTTTCCACGATCACTACAAATTTCTGGATTTTTAGCGCTGTAATATGGGATCACGTGTGATGATGGAAAATATCTGGCTGTATTCTGCAGTGCTAACAAGCAAATGGAGCAGTAAAATGTTGTACTCTGGATTGCTTTTTAAGCAAATAATCAGCATTAAGATTTAAAAAAAAAAAAATTAGCCCTGGCCCCTGATATCTGGGGCAATGTCTATGGATATCTGTAACAGCAGGAGCAGACAGAACATGCAATGGACCCTCATGTGCTGTATATACTGGCACAAACCCTGCCTGCCTCCTGCTGTCACCTTCACCACTGAATGTATGGAGCTGGATTATTCCTCAGAAGGACTGATAGTTCAGATTGATATACATACATACACATTGTGGAATGCCTATACTAACTCTAAACAAGCAAATCTCTCCCTGACGCAGCAGCACCTCTCCCTACTCTGCCAGTTTCTGGGTTAGACTGTGACGAGCATGTTATATAGACCTGATGACGCTGTGCAGCCAGCCAATCACTGTAATGCCACAACCAACATGGCTACAGCCTTACAGTTTGTGGCAAGCAATCCCTCCCACCCAAGCAACCCAGAAATAATCGCTGAGTGCCGAGCATGTCGAGCACCGTGATGCTCTGGTGAGTACCGAGCAGTGGCGAGCAGGGTCGCTCATTACTAGTCATTACCTCTATTGACCATGTTTATTTTAAGAAGATCAAGTTGAATACTTCACATCAAGATGACCATGTCACTTGCCATAAATATGTAATTTTTTAATCTGTTACAAATGCCGCTGTTCTCCTGAATCCGGCAATGTTTTTCTTTTGTTCCTGCGCCTCTCCGCTCCAGAGATATGGTTCCTTTTTCCCTGCATAAAAATCTAGTCTGGTTAGACAAGTGGGTGTGGTCCTCAATAACTTGGGAGTTGTCTTGAGGACCACGCCCAGTTGCAAAAAAAAAAATATATATATAGATGAAGAGGTAAGAAGGGGCCATATCTAAGGAATGGAGAGGAGCAGGAACAAAAGAAATACAGCGCCGGATTCAGGAGAACAGCGGCATTTACACCAGGGATGGAATTACATATTTATGACAAGTCATCTTTAAAGGGGTTGTCTGGTTTACAAATCCCATGTCCAAATCTCTTTGGAAAATCTGAGTTAAAGACATTGATAGTAAAAAAAAAAAAAAAGAACGTAAAAATAAAATATAAAGTACATACTGATCCCTGCCTGCTACTCTTCTAGTATTGCCCAGTGATCTCCTCCCAGTCTCAGTGGTCCTCCTGGCCAGACAAGTGTGTGACCACTGCAGGCGATCTCACTGGGACCTACTGAGGATAGTGCTTGGCTAAAGCCATTACATGCCTATATGACCAGAAGAGGAAGCACTGAGATTGGGTGGAGACTGTTGAGCGACGATAAATCTGTAAGGTGGATATATTTCACAATTTTACTTTTAAGCATTCTGGGCTGATTCTGGAAAAAAAAGAACATCGGTAGACAACCACTTTAATGAAGATGTGCATGTGGGAGTGATGGGGGGGGGGTGGTCACCCATTTAGAGTCATGAGTGAAGACCGGCTTCAACAAACATTTCGCCATGTCTGTGCAATACATGGATAGAACTGTGCAATACTTTATTTCCCCTGTAGAGGCGCTGGAGGGGAATTAAACACAAGATTCTAAGTCCTTCTACAGATTCCAGAATCCCAAGGGTAAGATCTTCTAATAAGGAGGGATTTCCAAACAAAGGTAGCCCTTCTAATAAGTTCGAATTCAACAAAAATCAATGACAGCATGCCATCCAGAAGAACAATTTTGTTGGTCACGGTTGACCAATCCTCACCATATTTGCTTCGGCTGTGGCATATACGATATGGTTCTCATTGTGACATTAGTGACCAAGTACTGAGAAGTAGACTGGGAGGTTCGGCCAACCAGAGATGTCCCTACTCACCCTGAGGGCAGATGGTGGTGGGGGGAGGGAAGGATCGGGCTGATTGACTTCAATATGCCCAATCCTTTTGTTCTCTAGAGAAATATACTGCCTCCAGAGGCTTACGCCTCTCAAATTCAAAACACATGCCCACTGTGAACAACCTAGCCATATGGGCGTGGAGGGATGAATGCTGGCTGAACAAGTATTTGGCGGACAACGATGTGACGTGTGTCGCCCGCTTAAAGGTGTGCTTTATTTTAAAAGCTACGTGTAAGGCACATGATCAACTCATTGTCTATGGGCAGTTAGAGCCCTATTTACACTGGGCGAGTTTTGACTATAATTTTACATCGATCAACTAAATAGAAGATCAGCTCTCCTTTAATAGTGCATTCAGATTGGCCGGCACAAACTGTATGAGGTCAGTCATTAATGTCCCTATACAGCATCATAGGCAGATTGTAATGAGGGCAATCTGGGCTACCGCCCAGGGCTCCGGGGTGTCTATGGCCAGATTGCCCTCATATGTGCGGCGCCGCGGCACATACCAGCAGACAGTGGCGGGGGGGGCCCGGACCGCTCCCACAGCAGCGGCGCACGGCCGCTACTACTTCTTCGGCCGTGTCTCCTAGCTGTGACGTCACGCTGTGCGCGCCCGGCCTGAAGTGCTGCACCGGAGAAGAGCAGGAGGACTGGAGCCGAGCCAGGGGATGGCGAGAGTGTGTGTGTGTGTGTGTGTGTGTGTGTGTGTGTGTGTGTGGGCAGATATCATTGTGTGATGTCTGTTTATATGTATTTTTGTGTTTCAAATGTGTTTATGCATGTATTTATATGTTTGTGGGTGTGACTGCGTGCGGCCTCCTGCTGAGTATAGACGGCGCCGTGCGGCCTCCTGCTGTGTATAGACGGCGCCGTGCGGCCTCCCGCTGTGTATAGACGGCGCCGTGCGGCCTCCCGCTGTGTATAGACGGCGCCGTGTGCTCAATATTGAGTCATACAATTAATGTAAGGCTATGTGCCCACGATGCAGAAATGCTCCGGATTTTTTTTTGAGCGTTTCTGAATCTCCCTGGCAGAAAAAACGCATGCGGATTGTACATGCGGATTGTACATGCGTTTTTCCTGCCAGGGACAAGCGGATTGACAAGCTCTTTCCAAGCGATTTTATCACTTGGAAAGTGCTTGACAACTTGGTCACACTATATAAATCCATGCAACCAGCATGGATTTATATAGTGTGACTGTAAAAGAATGGTAAAAAATAAATATATACTTACTTTCTGATGGCCTGCCAACGTCAGCGGTCGCGTGACCAGTCACATGACTAAATGACGTCACGGCAGGTCCTTTTCAGACCATCACGAGCTGCCGGCAAGCCAGGACACATCGGATAAAGACACCGGGGGCCATCAGAAGGCAAGTATAATATTTATTTCTTTATTTTATTCTTTTTTTACAGGTACTGTGGTACCCGGGTCTGGAGGAGAGTCTCCTCTTCTCCAAAACCGGGTACAAGCCGCACATTGAAAAGCATGTAATCCGCATGTACAGATGCAGTGATGCGGATTCCATGCGTTCCAATGCAAGTCAATGGCGGCGAAAACGTTGCGCTTCCGCAAAATAATTGCTAATGCTGCGGATTTTTCCGCAATGATAATCCGCAGCGGAAATTTCCGCAGCATGTGCACAGCACATGCGGATTATCAAATGGGGAACATAGCAGACCTTCTACCACGCGTAAACGCTTAAAAAACGCATAGTGGTCACACAGCCTAAAAAAAATTATTATAATATTGTGCTACTCTTAATCCACCCCTGTACAGCATGCACAGTGCACAATCACATGGGGTTATATGCTGCCCACAATGATGATATACTGGCCCACGTGAACAAGAGCGTATTGCTCATTCGTTGGCTGGTGAGGAACACGTTTAGGGCAGGTGCAGACGAGCGTATTTTCGGTCCAAGTGCGACCCGACAAAACATCAGATTGCACTCAGTCCAATGTCATTCGATGGGCCCGTGCAGATCTCCAAGTTTGATCTGATATTCAGATGACATCTCCGTTCACTCCAATTTCTGTGCGGTGACAGAATGGAGAAGATGGAGAAATGTTTTTTCATCATCTCCTCATCCAAAAGAATCAGAGTACCTTATGCTGACACTCTTACCATGGGCCAATAAACACTTGTTTGCCGATTATTGGCCAATGTAAAATCCCCAAACTCCACTGATTCTAGCGTTTTTTTCAGTTTTGCGCTGCGTTGCTCCATTGTAGAGATATTCACATTTGTTTCTTCACAAGCACACTATGTGAAATCTCTGCTTCCATGCCAACTGGGTGTTTCTTCAGAGTCTTTTCTTAGGCCATGCGCTTTTACCTCTCCCTCCCAGATGCTGCTAATCACAGCTTAACAGCGTCTGAGACTGCTACATTAGCTGCTAAATTGTGATTGGAAGGGAGGGGTGAAAGCACATGCCCTGAGAGAAGACTGAAGAAACGCCAAGTTGGACTGGAAACAGAAATTTCACATATTGTGCCCCAAGAAGAAACAAATGTGAATATCTCAGCAATGGAGCGACGCAGCGCAAAACGGAAAAGAGTGGCAGAATCAGGGGAGCTCGGGGATTTTTCACGTGGTAATTAACTGAATTAAGCAAGTGACAGGTCGTCTTTAAAGGCCATATTAACTTTGCACCAATGCATCTAAAATAAATGTAACATTTCCTATTGTTCTTTGTCTATAACGTATCACCATAGTAAGAGACTACAATCAAACTCTGTAGTCAAACTTTCTTCAATCTGTTTCTTACATATATTTGTATGTGTATAAAAAAAAGAGTATAGCTTCAGGAACAGAATATGCATAGTACAAATAAAAATGGAAATAATTCCATCCTTCTACCTTATAAAATCCCCAAACCCTCTGCCGCCTTCATCTTCTCTATGCTGCAGTATATCTGTACATACTGGAGAGTATATGAACAATTACATTGTATAACAGATATGTGGAATGTGACTAATTTCAGTGGTTTTGTCTCTGTCGCCATTGTGTTGTAAATGCCGGACGGCTACATTGTATCTGTCTTCTACCTCTGTATAAAGATATTTCTGGTTAACACAGCCAGGAGTTCTGTTATACACCGTGTAGGTAGACTCATCCTTTCTGTTTCCTTTCTATTCTTCATCTTTCATTTCTATACAAAATATGAATTGTATAGCCGGAGGTACAGTGAAAGTTGTGAACACTGAAGCAGAGATCCGGAACGACAGTGGTAACAATGGCTGTTGTTCAATATGGTTATATCCAGGGTTGGAGCATTGTTACAAAAAATAATGAAGGCATCTCTATAGCCCTTCTATAGATACATTGTACAGTAATTAAAGCTAAACTCTATGCATATGGAGCGTTCGCTATGTGTCCTACATGATGGGATCTCGTCAGCCCGGCACAAACCTTTCCAGATCTCGTGGCAGAAGCGGTTCTCAGACTGGATACTGTGGTAAGGTTTCCAAAGTATGGAATAGATAAAGGGTTACTGCCACTTTTAGAAGCAGGTTGGGCAATAACTTGCTGATCATTTGTGGTCAAACCATTTGGATTCCAAGACCAGGACAAGGTCTCATCTGAATGAAGCAGTGGCCAAATAGGTCTACTAATGCTTCATTCATTCTCTATAGAAGTACCGGAGAAAGCCGAATACAGCAAGCGATAAAAAGGAGTGGGCGATGTAATTCACCATGGCGGATCCTTCTTTCCCCTGAAAGTCATCTCCGGGGGAAGAGTTGGCAAGGACCACCAGGTGTATGGCGTAATTGAAGACTTTCTGCAACTACTATAACCAATAAATTCCATCAATAGAGGTGGGTTGGGAGATTTATTAAAGGTTTTGCAGCAGTATTTTGGTATAAAAATCATAAATTTAAGTGCACGCCACAGTTGCACAAACTTTTTGTTCTTTTCTCATTACTTTTGGAAAATTGGGAGAAAACTGGATGATGTTAAATAGGGGGAAGTATGATATATTCTGATAAGTTGTATGTACTTATTTTAAACCTACTAATAAAATGGAATTAGAAAAAGATGACTAATCGCAAGATATGAGAGCTGGTCCCAGTCCCGGCTTTTTGGTCTGAGAACCTGACCTTGGATCCACGATCAGTATTTGGTCAGTATTTTACATCAGTAAGCCAAATCCAGGTGAGGAACAATCAGAGGAAAAGTATATTGGAAACAAGTCACTACTTCTGTATTTATCACCCACTCCTGGCTTTGGCTTACAAATACTGATCGTGTGATCCTGACCTTTAGGCCACGGCCCCACTATCAGTATTCGGTCAGTATTTTTTCTCAGAAGTGGGAGCCACACCAGGAGTGGGTAATAAATACAGAATTGGTGCATTTGTTTCTATTATACCTTTTCTCTGTTCCTCACCTGATTTTGGCTCCCACTCCTGAGAAAAAATACTGACCGAATACTGACCAAATACTGATAGTGGGGCCGTGGCTTTACTCTGTGCGTAGGGGCCTGCCTGCTGCCTGACCAGCTTATTTCAATAGCTAAGCCAGACCCCTTTCTCTCAGTGCATCAGACAGCTCCCCCATAGTATTACAACCCAGCTCTGGAAGGAACTGCAGCTGGCCACATTTCCCTGAATGCAGCTCCCCTACATAGCAGGTGCCGGGAGCGCTGCAGGTGAGGAAAAGTCTGAAGTGCTGCAGCCCCTTTATTTTTACTATGTCCTCTAGGTCATACCCCTGCCAATCAAAGTGCTGTCATATCCTAGCAATATACCACATAAGAGAACAAAAAATGAGAATGGCACTTTATGACCTTTATGATCATTGATGAGGTGGTAACATCCCTTTAACAGGGGCCCTCTTGTATCATTTAGAGCAGGGTTCCCCAACTCCAGTCCTCCAGGCCCACCAGCAGGTCATGTTTTCAGGATTTCCTTAGTATTGCCCAGGTGATAATTCCATCACCTGCACAGGCAATAATTCCATCACCTGTGTAATACTAAGGAAATCCTAAAAGCATGACCTGTTGGAGGGTCTTGAGGACTGGAGTTGGGGAACACTGATTTAGAGAAAACTGCAATAGACATTAAAGTAGTTTTTTCCCCCAAAATTTGTTCATGGATTAGGTCTTGTATTGTAGCCCAATAGGTCTAAGGTGCAATACCACATACAACCTGTATACAAGTGTGGCGATATTTTTGGAAGAAAGCAGCCACGTTTTCTAATACTGGACAAACCTTTAAAGGGAATTGGTCAGTAGGTTTTTGTTATTTAATCTGAGAAGAGCGGTATAATCTAGGGGCAGAGAACCTGATTCCAGCGAGGTGTCACTTGCTCAGCAGCTTGCTCTAGTTTCAATACAATCAGTGTTTTATCAGCAGGAGATTATCACTGCAGGATTAGGTGTCATGCTAGGCAGTCCAGATAATCTGTATAACCCCGCCCCTACCACTGGTTGGCAGATGCCTGTGTACACTGTGAGCAAGCTGCCAATCAGTGGTGGGGGCAGGGTTATACAGTGCTCAGCATTCTAGGGATTCTATCCAAACTGCAGCAAGCAGCCCAGTAAGTGACAACACTGGAATCAAGCTCTCTGTCCCTATATTATGCTGTTCTCAGATTCCATAGTAAAACCTGCTGACAGATTCCCTTTAAGGTCACACGGCAGAAGGCACTTAGAGATTGCCTGTATGGCTGACTCTAGAGACAAGTCATGAGCCACAAGGATCAACGCCCGTTCATGGAATCAGCTAAAAAATAAAATACCGTTTTGGCCAGTAAACGCCGATCCTAAAGATGTCTGAACTAGGTGTTTTGTACACCTTTCTTTATGAACGGTGTGATGGAGTAAGATGTACATGGGCGACTAAGCTTCACCCGGTTAAGCTCTGACGACTTTCAAAGAAGTTGACAGTTGTACAAGTTTGGTGTAAAACTGCGAAAAGTCATAAAACTTTTGAGCAAATAAGAGTTGTGCAAACATTTTGCAAAATTTCAAGCCAGAAAAACGGCTTGATGAATCAGGTCGCAGTCAGACGACCATATAAGAGACAATCGCATCGCAATGCTCGAGACTGGCCGGCGGCACTCCAGACCCAAGCGTGACAGCTGCATAGAAATATATGAAGCGGTCACGCTGGAGTCAGTAGAGCCGCCGGCCAGTCCGTGCACTGTGCTATAGGCTGTATGACTGCGCCCTGAGTGCAAAGTTTTGCTCAGCGATCCAAATAGACTTCTATCCAACCTTACGTCAAGTACGGGGCTTAAGAAAGGGTCACAAGCAAACACCCAACCCAATGTATGTAGAACCTTAAGGGTGGCCACAGATGTGAAGAGAACGTTAAGGATCTGATCTTGATTTTTACAGGTGAAGCTTAAACCTGGCCATATACATACGAATGAGTTTCCCCAACCAAACCCCATACATAGGAACATTTGGCTTGGCGGAGCATTCATATGCTGCCAAAAGGAAGAACAGAGAAAGCTGCTGCCAAGCAGCTGTGGCAGAGGCCTATCGCCTGAACGCTGAAAGGATATGGCTTTAAAATTCTGCTTGTTCCTTCTCTCCACAAACATCATCTGTCAGGAGGACACAATGCACATTAGACTGTCAGCTGATCCCACCGTTTGGGCGCAGTCAGAGAGCCATATAAATCGGACGGAGCTCGGACTGGCCGGCGGCTCTCCCAACTCCAGCGTGACAGCTTCACATGTTTCTATGCAGCTGTCACGCTCGGATCAGGGGAGCCATCAGCCACGCCGTCAATTGTGGACCATACTTGGACCAATTTATATGGCTGCAGTTCCGGATGACTGTAGGGTATGAGGACCCTAAAGCTGGCTGTTCACATCAATGCTTGTTCGTCCGATAGTCATCTCTACGTATGCAGGCTCGGCCAAGCGAGCATGTGTTCTGTATGGGGAGAGGAGAGTAAGCCGTTGCCCGGCACAACTAATATCAGTTTATAATCTGGAATAACAGAAGGATTGGCGTCCAGAAAAAAATGTAAAGGTTTAAATTAATACATATGGGAGGCTTCAAAGGGGTTGTCCAGGACTGTGATATTGATGACCTACTCGTAGGATGGGTTATGAATATCAGATTTTTACAGATCAGACACTCTGGACCTCCACCGATCAGTGACTGCAGCGGTCCATACATTGTGTAGTGGTCGTCCCCAGATTCTGCAGTCAAGTACTTCTCGAATCGTTCATCTATTTGGCAGGAACACTTTACACTTATCTACAGATGTGACGCGCTCCATCCAAAAAGAAGTTTGGCCGACACCTGGATATTCGCGATCATCACTTCCCATGGTCACGTCAGCCGATCCAACGCTTGGTTGTTTTTGTTCCCATCTTTCATGGTGGCCTAAAAAAATGACCGCTTACACGAGGAGAAGTGCTGCCAACAATAACGTAACTGTATGGGGACGAATGGGCAACAGTCCCCATACAGTTGGCATCGGCCAGTGTAAAAGGGTCTATAAATGACCACCGATCACCTTCCTATATTGTCCATCTCCTTTTTCCAAGATCACCCTACACCAATCTCCAAAAAAATCCCATCCCTCATCCACTTCTCACAATCTTTCCTTACGCCGAAGACACAAATATAATTTCTAAATTCAGATCCAAATAAATTATAAAAAAAAAAAAAAAAAAATCTTGTTTTTTCTAGAATTCTGTTGCCATAAAGTAAAAGATTCTGAAAAATCTCTCTGCACAAGCACGAGATAAACCTTACAGTTCAGTCAGATGATACACCCCAACTCCCACCCTCCGGCATCCATCCCCCCACCTTCCCGCATCTTATTTCTGTCGCAAACATTAACATAAACAAATGAAGTGCAAAAAAAGCGACCCCTGCGTGGCATAGCCGAGTCTCCGCCGGGCTTAACCCTCTCCCGCCTCCTGCGCCTTATTACGATTTTCCGAGAGCCATGATAAAAGTAGAAAGGAGGAATGGGGCCCGAAATTGGCGAAGGGCGATGGAAATATTCTTATCAGTGGGAGGGGAGGGGGGTAAATCTCGTAAAGAGGGGTGGATTTTGGGTACCCCTTTATCCAAAGCAGCACAGGACAAAGTGCTTCATTGCACTTGAGAACATTTTTTCCCGCTTCGGCTAGCAAATCTGCTTAATGGCTCGGTAGACGAGCTTCTCATTTGCAAGTCGAAAATAAAAAATGAACATGGGAAAAAAAAAAAAAGATGAGAAACACAAAAGGGGAGACGACGGGCGTGAGGGATTTTCACTGTGGGTTTAACAGTGCCCTATATGGAGGAATGAAGTGCTGGGAATTGAAAATGTAATTCTGCATCTTTTAATAACGAGGAGTGGGAGACAGAAGGGAGGTTACATCCCCCCTTCGTCCCACCTAAAATGTGGCTCTCTTTCTATTCTAAAGAGCAGAGAATATCTGGCGAATTTGTCCACGCTCCGCTACATCTGGATGTGATCAGGCACGAGCATCTCAAATCCGCGATGGCTTCTTATGATAAAATGCATCGCAAGGCAAATCAAGACAAATGGCTGCCTCCCCCCTTTCCCATAGACATCTTGCAGCCTTGGAAGAGTTAATGAGCTGTAGGTAGAGGAATAATTAGCACAGCACACAGCCTGCTTGCAATGTTTCCTACTGAAAGGGGCAGAAAGAGACTTTATTCCAAAACTGACCCTATTTTTTTCCCTATATCTTCAGCATATGGAAGGGCAAAGAATAGGGTTAATTGAGCTAATTAGGAGACAATGAATGGTATTCCCTGGCAGTGGGATGTTAGTCTGGACAGATAAAGAGTCTCCTAGAGCCCTAGAGGTCTGACCTACTGATTAATGGGGAGCTCAGGGTCCATCCCAGAGGGCACAAGTTACAGTAAGAGGAAGGAGGGAGCGACCAAGAGCAGAAAATTACCCCAAGCAGAACGAAACAAACAAGCAGCTTGATGAAAGCCAACCACAAAGAGACAGAAAGGTAACATACATATGTATGGCAGCTCCATACGGAAACACCTAAAATCACAAGTCCACTGACCCAACAAATCCGAATCCAGAGAGAAGGAAGATCAATGACGAGGAAATGCAGAAAATGGCTCAAAGGCAAATATTCAAGTAGGCAATAAAATCTATTAATCCAAGTAGTGGATGGAAGACAAAAGATGCACAAAGACGACAACTGGAACACACAAAAGTAGTGTACGATTAATTAGGAATGTGCATAATATATACATACATGAGCTTTATGAGATCTAACTATATATACCCACACGTGTATCGGTATGTGTGTATGTATGATATATATGAGCATATGTGTATGTATTTATATACACACACTTACATACACAAGTGCGCATGTTTATGAGACGTGTGTGATATATATATATATATATATATATATATATATATATATATATACACACACGCTTGCGTGTATCAGTATGTGTGCATATATTTATACATGTGAATGTATGCATCTATATGTTTGCATATGTGTATGCGTAAGATATATATTACACACATACACGTGTATCAGTAAATTTTGCATATACACAACTACATGCATACATATACACGTGTGTGCATCTATGTACATGTTTGCATGCATAGGTATGGATTTGCGTGTTATATGTATTTGTGTGTATATAAATGCGTGTATGTGTAAATATATATACACGTGTGCATTGATGTATATGTTTGCATAATATAGAGAGAGAGAGAGAGAGAGAGAGAGAGAGACTTGTATAGATTACATGTATTTGCGTGTATATTTAATGTGTGTTTGTGTACACATTACACACATACGTGTGTGTTTGAATATATCAGTCTGTGTATGTTCGTGCATATATGGTGTGTATATATTTATATGGTATATGTATATTTAATATATATGATTATGCATATAAGTGTATGTACATGTATGAAAATGTATATATGTATGCAAATAACTGAATATGCATGTGTGATCCATGTATGCTGATGTATGTACGTTTCTTTATGTATGTATACATGTGTATATAGGTCCAGGGCCTTGTATGTATTTGTGTATGTAAATGGAGCGAGATCGTTCTACATACAAGAATAAACAAGCAGAGTGGCCCGGCTGCCATTATGTGCACTGCAGATATTACTGACAGCTCATTATTCTCGGACGAGCTTATGTAGAATAACTGGTGTGAAGAGAAATCCATCAGACTGAGAAAAGATACAAAACATATTTACTATGGAGACACAAAAACTTGTTACAACAATATAAAAAAAAAATACTCCATAGATAACGCAGCTCCACCAATGATAATTGCCTGCTAGCACCGCAATCAGACATGCACAACCAGAGAAACCCAAGAGGAAAACATTATCCTGTCTCAATGTCACAGACATATTCCAGAGCGCTGTACCAATGCATTGCCATGTAATAAGCCCTGTGTCTATAGACGGCCATATATATGTATTTACTAAAGTCTGCGCCAGGATTTAGGTTTATTCCGTGCCGTGCTGGCGTTAGATTGCTTAATATAAGGGACTAGAAGGAGAAAAATAAAGGTGGATTTTTTTTTTTCTTAAGAAACCCTGGAAGTTTTCATAGCTCCTTGTCAGAGGTACAAAACGAATCAAGCACTTTCTAGGAAAACCATTAAGGACATGACTGCCCTGCTGAATAGTTTTCCAGCGGTGATGGAAGAGGAGAAGAGATCGTCGTTACAACGCAGAAGGCCAAACTCATGAAGGATCAGTGACTCTGGTGCAATACACGGGCATGGCGGTGGCATGAGGGAGACATGGCTTGGCATTTTATCAACATATGGAATTGCAGTAGAATTTTTGGACATTAATATTCTTTGTAGGACACCGAGCCGATGATTTAGTAACAGGGGAGTCCATGAGCTCCTCTGCCACATAATGTACTGGCACATTTTTGGTACATATAGATCCCATATAGCTTTACAGTCACATTGGTTGCTGGGCCCTTTGCATCCAACCCAAGAATGGTGGATTTAGCTAGAGAGCAAAGCGTATAATCTGCAATGGAAGTCAGCGGTGCATCCAGCTCCAGTTTAGTAGGTGGCTGCATTATATTCTGAGCCTGCACCGTATAGTCGGCGACGACGCTGCTGTTTCTACAGAAATGGCACGGACACCATTGCATTTTAGAATTGGCAAAGTATTAGTTTATATCTGAAGAATTTGGGTGACTCCACCAGTACTGGGGACAGGGCACTAGGGGGCTCCCTAGAGAATTAGCCCTTAAAAGGGCAATTAGGAAAGAGACTTTAACCCTTTAGGTGAACGGTCCCAGCAATTTCCTCGAGTTTTCCTACAGGTCCAGACTTGTCCCAGGTCAGACACACAGTATCCCTTCTGTTTTATGACATCCTGTGTTTTCGCCTCACTCCTGGCAACAGAAACAAACGTGTGTCCCTTTTGTTAAAAGAAGGCAAACAAAGGGCGTTGAGAACTGGCAGGTAATCGACGACATGTAAACTCAGGTGCAGAGGACGGAGTATGAATAAAAGCCACAAGAAAAGAGGGGAATCCTAGAAGATGAGGATCAGCCTCATTAGGTCAGGTCTGCTTCATGCTGAAGATCAACGAAATCAGCAAAATCATATTCAATGGGAAATATGAAATCCAGGATCACTTCCAAAATCACTGCACAATTTTCACGCAATATGATCAATCGGATGCAATGCAAATCCTTGGATTATTTATCACATCTGTTTTAATATTGATTTGCCATTAGGGTGTAATGGTGATACATATTACACAATTTATCCTCCATGTTAACATACAGGCTGGGGACATTTGGTTATGCAACTTGCAAAAGGAAAAATCTTACAGGTTATATAATTGCTACGTCTATGGCCAGCTGTACAATGCTCTGCAAACTTTACTCACTGACCACCTGCTTGCAAATATCAGAAATAAACCCTGGAGTCATCAGCCACAATTTAGAGGAACAAATATCCATCAGTATCATGTGAGCCACAGTCAGCAATTTAGAACAATGAATAGTGTTCTGCAAGCCCAGTGATACATAGAGGCAAAGAAATCTGCATGCAATGCAACCGCAGCTCTGCAAGACATGTCAGAAAGAAATGCATTCTCTTTACAAGTGCATGCACTGGAGTAAATTAGGCTATAGAGGCAACTGCTACATTGTAGGGTCTCTGGCTCCACTCTGCAACAGGCAATGGTGGTACAGGATGACTGGGGCAGCCAGATTGTGTGTGCAGGAGGCAGAGCACAATCACTTTCCCATCTAATTGCTCTGCAGCATAATAAAGATGCACATCCTGCGCGCTGCACTATCAAATGCATTATTGACTCTTAATGTGGACATGAAATGCACAACTTTGCCTGCTCAGTGCAAGTCCTGGAACATATAGTCCCTCAAGGGGTCTTGCTAAAACACCAGAGCAACAAAAGTATCTACTAGAAACAAGTAGACCAGATGCAGACAATTCATAGATACAATGTAACACTATGTATCAGTATTTGGCAGGAGCCATATATTCTGGTAATAACTAATGGTATAACTTAGGCTACACATTGCTTTTTTTTTTTTTTTTTTTTGCAAAAATAGCAAATAATAATCTTTATTTATATAGCGCCAACTTATTCCGCAGCGCTTTACAATTCAGAGGTTCATAAAGTGTGAACTCAGCCTAATAATGCCAATAATAATAATAATGCCAATAATGACCATAATAACCAACATGGTACTTCCAGTATTGGTCACAGTGCTGTTTAAAGTGGATGGAGTGTTGAGAGCAAGGGGTAAAAAAAAAAAATACAATAAAAATAATGATTAACCCTTTATTATCTAACTCTATACACAGCCTCCAAGACCAACCACAAAGTATTACATTGAGGACGCTCACCTCCAATGGAATATAATTTGGAATTGCTCCTCCTGCTTATGCATTTGTGACAATCAACTTCCCCCTCCCTTCCTCCAAAATCATCAACAGCAGACATATGTCTTGGTGCCATAAACACACAGAGTGCAAACATGTCTACATAATGCACATACAAGCCACAAATATACATATGAAAGCAGAAAAAAATATATACATGCAGAAATCTTCCCAGGAAGCTTATGTAAAGTATCAGCCCTGGCTGCATTGTGAACTTCCATTCACCGACCGACAGGATACAATGTATGTGATAAGTAAACAGAAGGAAAGTAAGATAAATAAATAGAGAAACAATCAGAGCGGGCATATGGCAGCTGAGCCAGGGCATGCACTACCCAGATCCCTTATTAATGCCATTACTGCACACACCAATGGCACAACTAAGGGGCGAACTTGCAAACACATCGCATCCCAGGTGCAAAGCATCAAATAAACTCTGCTCCAACTGTAGGAAGTGGTCAGTGGCCGCCAAGTGTCCTGCACTCACCTGTCTGCACTGAACACAGCAGGAAGAGAGTTACCAGCAACATTCCATCCAGAGAGGGGAAATGCCGGGTGTGAATCCCTCATCAGATGCGAGCTCAGTGCTCACAGCCCGCACTGCTCCCGTGCAGCAGCAGCTCCTCCTCTGTCTCCTGTCATCACTAGGGTGGGGAGGAGTGACACTTCCAGTCTGATAATAAAAGGCATGCAAAACACACCATAATGAAGATCTGGGCAGAATGCAAAAAAAGCCTCATCCTCCATCCAGTACACCTGCTGCAGACACAGTCTGACTTGTTTGGAAGCTCTCACAGGTTACAAGAGCAGGGACCACTGGGCAGAGAAAGTTGGTGAATTCAGGATCAGCAAACCACACACAGAAGCCCCCCATACCCCTGCACATGGAAAGTGGAGCAGTGGCTATGAGCCACACACAGATTCCCCCCCCCCCATACCCCTGCACATGGAAAGTGGAGCAGTGGCTATGAGCCACACACAGATTCCCCCCCCCCCATACCCCTGCACATGGAAAGTGGAGCAGTGGCTATGAGCCACACACAGATTCCCCCATAGCGCTGCACATGGAAAGTGAAGCAGTGGCTATGAGCCACACACACAGATTCCCCCATACCTCTGAACATGGAGCCTGGGGAGGAATTATCTGACACTGAGGAGTGTTTCTTATATTGGAGTGACATTTTATATATGTATGAAATAACTAAATACATAGTAAAAACAGAAAACATGTTAATGTCGTATAACCACCAGTATGTGATATAATCTTCAGCACTGGACCCTTCCTTATGACATGGTGGCAAAAGGCTGACCAGGGACTTTGGTGCTAGCCATGAAGCAGACACTTCCGTAGGGCAAAAAAGAAAAAAGAAGCAATTAGTTGCCAGATGTGTCCAATTTAATGACTTCTGATTGCAAAAAAGTTGCACCTGACTGCAATTTTGTTCTCCCACTCCCCAAGTCGATTGGAGATGTGCGTGTGCAACTTTCTGTCACGCCAAGTGTCGGATCAAAATTGTCAATGCAAGTCAATGGGTGTGTGAAAAAATCAAACTGCACTCGGATGACATCTGAGTACGGTTCGATTTTCATGAACTGTCAGAATGGAGAAGGTGGAGATTTTTTTAAAAATTTCTCCACGTACAAGAAAATCAGATGTCATTCATACCACACTCTGATCAGAATAATCGGTCCGATTTTCATGTATCCCCCAAAAAAATCAGATATCTGATTGAGGCCTTATTGTATGTGTACTTGGAGTATTTTGAGAAGTGTTTTGGAGTGGGTCCTTTCTGAAAAACGTCAGAAAAAAAAAAACACTTGAAAGACTTTTCCTATTCTTTTCTATTATAAAATAACTTGCTGGTCATATATTCAGTCTCTTCAGTGTTTTTCTTTCACATCAGGTTTCGAAAAACACCTGGGGGGAGAAGAGAAAGTGGATGTCACTTTTGGAAAGTTTCTCCCTATGAAAGATGCTCCAAACTAAGTACTGTCCAGGCTGCAAAAAATGCTCCAGGAAATAAACTCTCTAGAAGGGATTGTGCAGCTGACATAATGTAATGTAAACGCTATTTTTCAGGAAGAAGACGCCGGTGTCTTGTCCTGAAAGGTCTTTTTTGAAGTCTTTTTGGTCGCTTTTTGCGACGTCTTTGGCAGCTGTTTTTATTTTAAACTTGTGTGGAATAACCTAACACCTGAGGAATGGTCGGGTCACTTATTTTAGTAGCTTTGGAAACCTGAAATGCTCAAAAGACTGAACATATGAGTAGCAAGGTGTTTTTATGTTGCAGTGCAAGTGTTCATTCTTTTTAGTGATTATTTAGTGAGTGGGGCCGCTTGAAATAGACTGTGTACCCATACCGTAAGGTACTTGAAAAACTAGTGGCTTCCTCTAGAAAACTTGTCATTTTTGACCACTTCGTAAAAACTTTATGTGCACATCCCCTAATGATGATACTCTGATCCAAAACACCAAAGAGCAAAGATCCGTTTTTTGTGTACGTGAAAAATAGAAAACGCATGCTGCCCAAAAACACACACACAAAAAAAAACACTAGAAAATGCTGTGTGAATCCAGCCTTAAAGTTCAGAGATGGCTATTATTTTAGTATACACTAATTGGAACTTAATGTGAATGAGCGCCATCATTATATTCTAGCGTTGGTTTATTATTAAATACAGTAAAATGCAATGGGATCGAGTTTGTGGGTTTTGGGAAATGCATTAAAAAGCAGCTGCCTTTTGATGTCTCCTCGGGCACTTCTTCTGTACGACCGTTCCTTAAAAAAAAAAAAACAGCTGTCATTCCTCAGAAAACAGTTGACATTCCTTATAGTTTTATTAATACAGCCGTGCATAAGTGCGGAGGCGCCATACGGTATGGAGCTAGTGTGTGGTTTTTATATGCAATGTTCCCTCCTGCTCCCAGCTTCACTCTATATATAGGACTATTTAGGGGGAAAAAATACCATATGTATACCTGTACAGTTGCAGAAGGGTTAACTAGATAAGGGGGGGATACTTCCAATTAGAAATCTGCATTATTTTTTTTATCCAGTTGCTGCTGAATTTATTCAACCAATCTAAAAATGTGCGGTTTGCATTGCGAACCATCATAAGAGCCGCTTGCTATTTACATACATCTATAAGTTGGACCAGAATAGTGAAGGCTGCCAATTTATTATTTATTTTTGCACAGACCTGAGGTTTGTGTGAAAAATAGAACGGACCAAAAATGCATTAATCTGAGCGGAGCCTAAGGCTATGTTCACACATCATGGTTTTTTGGCGTCAATTTTCTGCAGCAAAACCTGATCTTCAAGAGCATTTTGTTCAGGATTTTTCTTGCAGTTTTGGTGCTTTTTCGATGCGTTTTTTCAGCGTTTTTTTTTCACTGTCCTTCCGTCTCTTTTTATGCATGTACATAAAGTTCTGTGAAAAAAAAAAGAACCCCCATTCTATTTTGGCATAAAAAACGCCGATACAAATTTTGATGCGTTTTTTCACCACCCATTACTTCCTATGGATGGAAAAAAACACAGAAAAAAACCCTGAAAGAAGTGACATGCTCTATTTTCCAAAAAAAACTGCAAGGCACAAAATTCTGAACAAAAAAATACCATGATGTGTGAACAGAGAATTCTGGTTTCTCGTAGACATTGCTGATACTGCAAAAGGCAGCTGAAAATTTGCATCAAAAAACGCTGAAAAAAACATGATGTGTGAACATAGCCTAAGAGAGATCAATCAGATTTAGTTTTGTCAAGTGCAATTTTTTTTTGTCTATGAGATAAGTGGCACCAGATTTATCGGAGCGCCCTTTATCCGAACCTCACAAAGAGATCTGCATCCTTCATACCTGTCAGGTACTGTATATGTTTTATACCGTGGGGATGGATAGTCATATGGGATCCATCTATAAGATGTGGAAGTGTTTGGCTGTAAGGCTGGGGCTACACAGCGACTTTGGCCAAGACACAGGTTGTGCGGTCACAGATTGCTCTATGCCATCGGTGGATTATGCTAATCACACTCTGACCTGTGTGTGATCATAGTGAGCTCCGATTCTCTCGGATAAGAAGATGAAAAAAAAAAAAATTCTCCATCTTCTCCATTGTGGTGTCAGTGCACTGAAATCAGACTGCACTCAGATATCATCCGAGTGCAGTCTGATTTTTTCCTCCGTGGACTCATTGACTTCCATGTCCAAGTATATCAAACTCGTGCATGCTGTGATTTTTTTCCTCGGACTGGCTCAGTCCACGTGCACTGCCCCATAGAATAACATTGGTCCGATGTTTTGTCGGATCGCCCTCGAACTGAAAGTACAGCCATGTGCACGAGCCCTAAAGCTGATTTCTGCTCTACATGTCCTATGTGTAAGCTACATGTCCTGATCTTTCTTATACAAGGTATTAGTTTGGGTGAGACCTTCACACACTTCTACCCCCACATTCCTTCCCATGTATACAGTAAATACGCGGCTCGTTGTGTAAACCACACGCTCACTTTGTATGGTACACCATAAACGTTTGCTATGATACCTCAGTCTATTACACATTGGGACTGAGCTATAAAACTTGCTGCAGGTAATCAAATACCTGGGGTTTATATAGCAATTACCTGGACTCTTTATTTCTCCTCTCGAGGCCAAAAGTTTTCTGTTTATTCCTGTAAGCAAAATTGTGGAGGTTGTGTCGGAATTTTTGCCCCTTCATCCAGAAGAACATTGTGAGGTCAGACCCTGATGTTGGGGGGAGGCCGGGCTCATATTCTATGGTCTAGTTATGGGCTCATGTTCTCCCCTCCATGTCTGTATGGATGTTGTGCACTGGGCGCAGTCATGGGGAACAGAAAAGGGCGAATCCCAAACTGTTCCCACAAACCTGATACTACAATTGTCCACAATGTCTTGTGCTGAAGCATTAAAGACAATGATTCTGTATGGAAGGGAATATCCTCATACCAGGTGAAGATGGAACTTTCACACTTGAAGACAATTGCCAAAACATAATAGCATTTTAGCTGAGAACAACCAATAAATGTTTATTGTTAGTAAAAACAGCAGTCGTCAGCCCAGGACTTATGCTTTTAAGTGTAAGTGACAAAATGGGAATAATTATCCTCAGATTCAGGGCAGGACGTGACATGGACATGCCTGGACCTGCTACTGGACATGTCAGAGGGACATCTGTAAGGTCCTTTTACATGGACTAGTAATCATTTCTGATCATCAGCCCTTATAAACATGGCAGCGGTCAACCGACCAATGGGGAATTGGCAGCAGTCAGCCAACCGACCAACTGACCAGCCGACCAACAGGGAATTGTCAGCGGTCAGCCAACCGACCAGCCGACCAACAGGGAATTGTCAGCGGTCAGCCAACCGACCAGCCGACCAACAGGGAATTGGCAGCGGTCAGCCAACCGACCAGCCGACCAACAGGGAATTGGCAGCGGTCAGCCAACCGACCAGCCAACCAACAGGGAATTGGCAGCGGTCAGCCAACCGACCAGCCGACCAACAGGGAATTGGCAGCGGTCAGCCGACCAACGGGGAAATGGCAGCAGTCAGCCAACCAACAGGGAATCGCTTGTTCGTTGGCTAATCGTATCTTTTACGTAGCCTAAAAATTAATTGTTGGCAGCACATCTCTGCAGACAATCTGCAAACTGTATGGGGACTATATGGGGACTTATCAACAATGTTACATGCCTGGTCGGTGTACGTGAAAGAGCAATTAGCATAATTAAAAAAGTACACACTTTAGACGTATAGGGAAGTACTGCTTTATGTTTCGATATGCCTCTCATGGAAATTAATGGAGAAAAACGTTTATATAGTTTATGTATTTTTGGCATCCCAGTGTAAGGAGACTTATAAGCCACGCAATGATCGTCTGGGAAATGAAATGTGGAAATTGTCTATAAAAACGCAGCAAGAAAACCCTTGAAAAATGACTCCTCCTGCACATGGCAGATCCATGTGATGGGGGATATACAGCAGCACTAAGTATCCTCTTTGACTCCATAAAAGTAGTTGTACTAGTAGAGAACAGTTCTGTACTACGGTGACCGATGGAGCATGTCAACACTTTTTTGGGCTGGATTAAAAACTCCTGATTTTCCCATATGAAAGTGGAGGTATCTAGCGTCCAATAGGACCAAACCCACGGCACCTGCAGCAGTTTTTATGTGATTTTTTAAAATATGATAACAAAAATTGTAAGGAACTGGAACATGTGAATAAACCCTTAAAGCGCCGTGAGTGCAACCATGAGCACTTGCTGCTGTGATTAAGATGGAGCGTCTCATAGGAGCTGTCTTATAACGATGACAGATGCATGTCATTCCCAATCAATAATCATTACTCCTACAACAACCATCTCGTAATTCTAAATATTCAACTGGATCTTTTCTAAAGGTGACCACTCAAATGAGAAGAAATGTTGGTCGAATCTGCCAGTTTGGCGGGACCCGCTGACCCACTGATGTGTGTCTTGACTTTCCCCCTTGGCAGATGTTGGTGGATAGAAAATCGAGATGTTGGATTTTAACATGCCAATTCTTTTCTTCTGGTTGTCACTGAAAGGGTCTGGAAGTGGGTTATGTCCCTATGCCCCCATTCAGAACCTGTGTATAGGGTGGACTTGAAGCAGTGTCAGACTGAAGAACATTGGGCCCACCAGAGGATTTGATTCTGAGGGCCCACCTTTCTCCCCCACTCAAGAGCCCCATAGCAGCTGCAAGGTTTGCACTATGAACTCTCCTGAAGGAGAAGCCAGGGCCCACTGGAGGGTTGCCCGGTTCTCTGGTGGGCCAGTCCAACCCTGACTTGAAGGAATATCTATCGGCAAATGACCAGTCGACAGAGACATAACTACAATGGTTTGCAACCACACACTTGAGCCTAAGAGAGCCCAAAAACTCCCTATGGCCCATACTGTTAAAGACCTGAGACAGTTGGGGGCCCTGGTGGAAATTTTGCATTGTGGCCCACTGGCGTTCAACGAAATGGAGTCCATAAACATTCCATAAATGTTGGCTGAACCCTGCTGATTTCGGTGGGACTGGTTGACCATCCATTGTCTTTGGGGGTCTTCTGGCTTTCCCTTGATTTATGATATTAGTGAAAGAAGGATTGGGCAAGATAAATTGTAAGATCTGATTTGCGTTCTCTTGAGATAAGAAGCCGTCCAATGTTCGCCCCTTTACATGGGACGAGCATTTGTAAGAACAATCCTTACCCTGTGAACATGTCAACATGTAAAACTCTCGTTCCTCGGCTAATTAGATCATCTATGAGGCCAAAACATCATCCTCACCTGCATATCTCATCTTGTAAACAGGGTGTGTGCTATGAACAGTATGAAACTGTATGGGGCCAGGTTAAGGGTATGTGCACACAGAGTTTTTTTAAAGCAGTCAAAAAACACGAGTTTTCTAGTGGACATCACTTTCTTCTTTGAGGAGTTTTTCATTTACTAAAACTTTTCCTGAATTGGTTTTGAAGAGTTTTTATTTCATAAGAGCTTTGTTTCTTGCAGCCTTCTGATTGGACTTGTTCCTATTTTGGAACATTTTTCATCAGAACATGTTTCAAACAAATTACCTTCTCTTCCTTTCTTCCCACCACACGTTTTCCAGAACCTGAAGCGGAAGAAAAAACGCTCAAAAGACTGAACATGTGGAGAGCAAAGTAGTTTTAAAATAGAAATGAACGATGAACTTTTTGAGTGATTTTTTTCCAGGCATCTTTTGGATAAGACTCACTCCAAAAAAAAAACTGCTTAGTAAACTTTGTCTGCACACACCTTGAGGGTATATTCACATAGAGTCTATTAACGAGGATTTTGAAGCAGATCTGCTCCAAAATCCACATCAATAACCACTTCAAACAATCTTTGATCCAGATTTCCGCCTTAAAATCCTCGTGAAATAACTCAAAGGGTCTAAAATCAGCAGCAATCGACTTGTTATATTGTCAACAGGAGCTTGGCATGGGTAGAAATCAGTCAATGTAAAAGAGGAATGCGTGGTGAGCATAATGCAGCCACATCTGATAATCTGCCATTCATCAATCCAATAAATGCTGGATTATAGGAATGTTACTGTACTAGGATACATCACATAAACCCCTTCTATTGAGGATTACACCAAACATCCCCACATCATTCAGTGCAGATCATGCAAATTAGAAACGAGGAGGTGAAAATTTTGCAATTAATTAGAGAGCGCTATCTTAAAGGAAGAGCCCCGGGGGGCTGATGGACATGTCCGCACATGATCAAGGACCCCTAATCACAAGCCATGGAGTCCAGATGTGTTTGTGGGTTGATTAGATCTTATGTCGCCATCTACGTTGGGTTTTACGGAATTCACTGCACTTTCTAGACTAATTATCATGTGCTTCCATGTGACATTTTTATCACATTTCCATTGTGGTTTTGCTTGTGACTTGAGCCGTCGTATTTTCTGATTATACCGTGAGAAAAATACATTAATGTGCAGTTCATGGTAATTACTGGACTTGCACATTGCAAATTTTCACATATAAGAACGAGAGGCAATTGTTAAAGGAGTTTGTTTCACTACGACAATCCCTGTCCAAATGTCCTAAAATGTAATATGGACAGGGGTCCTTAGCTCTGAATCCAGAGTGGTGAGCCGTTCTGGTGGACCCATGTATTACATGGATGGACAGTCAGTTGAATGGCTGCCATTGGTCTCTCGTGACCTCTGAGGCTATTTTGTAGATTTGTGGCCAGAGCTCAATCATGATTATTCTCTTCCCTAGAGTCCATGATTGGAGCGCTGCAAAATGGATGAAGTGTTTCGGGTGTATCAGAAGTGACAGACAGTCGCCCGGCAGTTGGTTGCAGGAGATCTCTTCATTTGGCATTACAGAGACCTTCTTAGAAGCTGTCTCTCTAGGACCTAGCGGCTATTTTCCTCTGGCTAATTAACATCCTGGCCTGGGTGTATAAATACATGCTGTTTGCCAGAGGGAGGTGCCGGCGATACTCACATGACCCCTTGTGAAGGCTTGGAGCTAGTGCATTACTACTTCTTCTCTGGTGCCAAGAGGACGTGTGTTCATCTCTCTAAAGTCAACTTAAGCTAAGCTATCTTCCCTTGTTTATTCCCCCCTGTTGTATTTAATTGTCAGTGGGGGTCGACTAGCGCTCATCCCCTCCCTTCCCTAGCCCGGGCCAAATGCCAGGGAAAGACAGGGCGAGGTTCCAGTGCGGCGATTGGTGCGGAACCAAAATAGGGACGTTAGGGGAGACAGGGTGGTATAAGGTCAGCCTAGGAGGTCTCCACTACCTCCTTTCCCTAGAGTCTGGGCCTCCTTTTTCCCCCTTCCCTTTGTGTTTCATTTGGTCTTTCCTGCACCTTTCGTGACATGAAGATGACAAAGATGACCAGGAGGACAGGTGCACCCCGAAATAGCACCAAAAAGGGACCAAGGCAAGTACACCCCATGGAAGGTGCTGAGCATTGGAGGCCACACTTGACAAGAGCAACAATTAGTAGGAAGACATGCTGATACGTAACTCGTGAGAGCGGACATGTGGCTAACATGATGGTCAACCAATAAAGAGAGATATAGGTGCCAGGGTCAATGCCATTTAGGGGTTTACATCACCTGCGCTAAATTGTGTGCATGCCTGTGCTTGGGGTTTGCAATGGGTTCTCTGAAAAAGGTAAGGCAGAGTTGCCCTGTAAGAAAAGCTAGGAAGAAATGTAAACCAAAGTTTCCTACGAGTGTCCAAAGGAAGAGTTGTCAGACCCCAGGAATAACCCCCAGTGAGTCAGGAGCTGTGACAGAGAAGAGACCTAATAGGTGGGAAAGCGATGCTCCTCACCTGGTACCACAGAGACGACCCTCTGAGGAGAGTAAGCTGGCCCCTGAATGAGGTGACTGTATGCCCTGTCCTGTGTATCTTCCATCTAGTGACAACCTGAGTAATGGTTCCAGAAAGAGTGTCACAAAGAGGACAGAGGGGTCGGGTGCTAGGGTGACATTATTGACGTTGACCAGCAATAGTGATATAAGGCTAGTGGAGGATGTTAGGAGACGAAGAGCTTATAGGTAGACCCTGGCCTGTGAATGTAGGCGTTAAGGAGGTGTTGCTGGTCTTTGTATATAGTTTTTGGATTGTTTCCATCATTCTATTGGTCAAGTTCAAGTTTTATTCCATAAATAAATAGTACACATGAAAAAAAAAGAATTTTGTAATATATCTTATTGTAGAAATCCACTTCTTTCTCCTCCTTTCACTCTGAATTCATGGGTAAAATCTGTATTCAGTGAAGACAGATTATTTAGATTACTGAGATAGGAGATGGCAGTTACAACTCATAACAAGTCATAACATTCTAAGAAAGGGGAGGAGCTAGAGGAAGATGCAGACATTCTATGCAAGTTCTCCTGAAATTACATTTATAAGTCATAGCATTCTATGCAGGGGGAGGAGCTAGAGGAACACGCAGACATTCTACTGCAAGTTTTTCTGAAATAACAGTTACAAGTCATAACATTCTATGCAGGGGGAGGAGCTAGAGGAACATGCAGACATTCTACTGCAAGTTTTTCTGAAATAACAGTTACAAGTCATAACATTCTATGCAGGGGGAGGAGCTAGAGGAACACGCAGACATTCTACTGCAAGTTTTTCTGAAATAACAGTTACAAGTCATAACATTCTATGCAGGGGGAGGAGCTAGAAGAACATGCAGACATTCTACTGCAAGTTCTTCTGAAATTACAGTCACAAGTCATAACTTTCTATGGAAGGGGAGGAGCTACAGGAACACACAGACATTCTACTGTAAGCTCTGAAATGACAGTTACATTTTAAAAATATGAAAGCTGAGCTGTAATTGGTTGCTAGGGGCAACAAGGACAGTGTTTCCTTTTACACTGTGTTTAAAAACGACGACACTCCTTTCTGTCTGTTTTTAAGTCTGTCTTTTTTCTGTACTATCCCCAAAATCTGTTCTTACAGTATCTCCCCCATTGCTTCTCTACCCTATAAAAGGAAGTCGTTTGAGCTTTCCATATATAAAAGGGAATTGCTGTGAATGCAGTTCCCTAATTTAATAGTATTGGGCCTGGTTCAGCAGTTTTTGGATCATCTGCATTTCCAGGGTTAATAACATTAAGCTTCTGCTGAAATAATTGAATGAAATGACTTATTCTATAGAGAGGAGAGATGATCAAACGCACAGAACAAGTTCATAAATTTTACTTATCACTACGGTTAAACATTTTATTAAAAAAGAATAGTACATCAAATACTCTAAATCATATTGTAAATTTGTTCCAGCAACACTTTTATTTTATATTTCTGGCTGCTTCGCTGGAGGCTTATCCAAAAACACTGCAGAAATGTACCGTCAGCGCCGCCATGGAAAGCCATTCAATTTATGGTACTGCTATGTAAAGTAGGAGAGGACCATAAATTATCAGAAATAAGGAGTCAGTTATGCAAAAAAACTGTCCATTTTCCTTTTGTGGTTTGGATGACGCTTTTTAGGCCTCATTCTTCAGAATTTACAGTAAAAAAAACTGACTCCGTTGTCCATAGTCATACAACTGTTCAGACACTCGTTGATGTAGACGTCCAGGAGAGGATTATGAGAAGCCCCCGGAGATCAACATGAAAGTGATCTCAGCTGGGGGATGTCTGCAGGTCAACCATACAGTGCCAAACCGACTTCTGTTTTTTTTTTGTGGCCCACTCTGTATTTGGGGCTCAAATGGGCAGGATGGTATATACTTGGTAAATACAGGGAACCTTCTATCAGCCTCCTACTATTATTTTTCTTCCCTTGCACATAACATATTCTTCGTAGATGTCCTGGTACTTGGAAAAGTGATCATCGAGTCATCATTTGCCTTTGCAAACTGGCTGTTGCTTACTCTCTAAGGTGCAACTCAGAGTCATTCACTTTCCAGTCTTTGCCGTCACTGTTAGAACCCTCCTGTTTGTTTTTTTCCATCTTGTGTTTTGCGGTCACGTGACCATCTGCCTTTATATTCCAGCTCCGCCCTTTTGGCTGTGCTGGACTCCAGTGTTTGTCTGTTTCTCTAGCCAGGTGCTTCTGTGCCTTTCTCTGTCAGTTCGCTTGGTCCTTCTGGGACCTCTAGTACCTTTATTGTCAGTTTGTCTTTTTGTGTTCTGCAACTACTTCTCTGTTTAGGAGGTGTCCCATTTTTTGTCCCAGTCCTTAGTTCTTTTAGGTACCCCTCCCTTTATGCTATAGGTCTTCGTTCAGACTAGCCGAGGACTAACGCGGGTCTGTTCACTAGGAACAGGCATCCCGCTACATCGTAGGGATTCAGCTTAGTCTTACTGTAGGGATAGCTTTCCCCTATCTTTCCTTAGTTCATGTTGCAGATCATAACAGTCACTTCTTCTGGCCCAGACCACCATGATGACTTGTTTTAGCTGCAGAGTTTGTAACACCGACACATTTCACTTCTCACATTTCTATCAGCATCACCAACTATTCCTAGCATACACAAACTCTCCATCCTGCTGCTACTCCCCAATGCTGAGGCCATTGCTGCCATATTTTTCGATATTACTGGACCTGCTGTGACGATGCTCATCTTACTGCACCACATAGAAATAATTCCCCCCTTCATGGGCAGATCAGAAAAGACAGTCAGCTCTGCTATGCAGCCAGGTGGCTCGACTTCTCCTGTAACTGGGGCTTATGTACCAGCCTCAGTTACAGGAGAAAGGAGGTAAAAAAAAGTACTTAAATGCTTAAATTCCCCCCAAATGTCTTTGATGACCTTATGGGAAGGCACACTGTGGGAAATAAATGAAAAATAAATAAATGTATAAATAAATAAATAAACAGCATGGAAAAAAATAAAGAAAAGCAAAAAAAGCTGCTGCCAATCCAAATCGCTGTTACTACCATCGAAAAAAAGTATCCGATATATAAAAATAAATATTATGGAAAAGGGAACAAATTGTGGTCATAAACAATTTGTGAAAAACAGACACGTATTTCCTCTATTTTCCCACTGATAACAGCAAAAAAAATAAAAAAGGAGATTCTAAAAATAACAAAAAAAAACAATAAGCCCCATGTATCATGAAAAAAAGATGCAAAAATTATTTGAATATCCGTTAATGAAAATTTTTGACAGTGCCGCATGTAAAAAAAAACTAATGAAAATGGACCTGGTCAGAAATGGGGGTTAAATTGCCTGGTCTTGAGAGGGTTAAGAAGTGGGATCAAATGGGACAATTTGTAAAGAGAAAGGGAAGATATAAAAATCTCCATACATGCTGTCTGGTGCATATTTTTCTACAATGCAAATATCACATTATTTGTTTCTAAAACTTCTGCGTAAAATAGGTAAAAAATACATAAAAAATTGACAGTGTAAGTGTGAACAACTTCTGAAAGAAATTGTCCAGGATTAGAAAAACACATTGTGTCTGGCATTGCAGCTCCGCTACATTTTATTAGAATGGTGTTGCAATACCAGACACAACAAAATTCCAGTGACATAATCACTCAAAGCCTTTCAAGGCCGACTTATACACTCCATTTGTGTCTGAGTATTGAGTAAGCATTGTGTTCAGCTACCCTGTGATTTGGAGTTTGCCACCATCTGGTTTTCTCAGCTGCAATCATCTCTGCAAGCTCCTGTAGTTTTTACAACCTGCATCTACTTTCTGGCTTGGACCTGCTGATTACCCTTTGTCTGCTGTAAGCATAACGAAAGATTGTTTGGACTTGTTCACACTCCAAACTCTCCTACATCAGAGTATATCTTCTCTATAAATAAGTTTACCTCTTCATCTTTGCTGGTTAACGTTTCACCTGCTGTAAGCACATTACGTTGCTGCAATACCTCGACTGGCTATGCTTCTTTAGTTCTTGTGTTTGTGTCTTCTGGAGTGTTCTGCACCACTTGCCTGCCTAACATCCAGCTTACCCCCTGTGACCCTGGCCTTCACTTTTCCACGTGTTATCTGGAAAAGTCCTGCCCGCAGTGTTATTGCCTTCAGTCCGTTTCACCCTGACCTGCGGCTTAGAGCACCCACTTCACCAGGTGAGCCCTAACAAAGAGTTATATTCAGTAAATTATGATATCAGTTATTGACAAGGTAACTTTATGAGCCGTCTGGTCTATAATAACTTATTCATGCTGCTCCTATGGTTTATAACTTCCTTTCATAGAGCTTCCATACTGACAAGGTCCATCTTACGTAATCTGCTAAGGGGAAGTTTTGGAGATTTATAGCTGGGAAATAAAAAGGAGAAGGACAATGAGTTGTTGTGGCTAAAATCCTGTGTGCACAAGGGCATTTTAGGGGCTAGGAATCTCTGAGGTCTAGAGCTTAGGTCGTAATGTACTTCCTTCAGTGACTTAGTCGTACATATAAAGAATGTTACGCACGCCGGTGGCACGCGTGGTTTCACGGACCCACCGTGCCACGAAGCAGGGCTTGACTAGGAGGGGCATTGCTAAGCAGCTACGAGGTGTTCTGAAGCTTCTGATGGTGGAGTCAGGCTCGGCTGCAGGTAGCCGCCGGTTAACACTCCTAGGCAGTCTTCGGTACTGCAGCTACTGATAACGCGCCTCCTGGGCCGTGGGGTACTCGGTGCCGCGTCGGTCGTTGTTAGGGGAGATGTCACAGTGTCGGTGACCCGGTCCGTGACCCAGGGCGGTCAATCAAAAGGGGATTATTTACAGCAGATTATAGTTTATATACATAAAGTTCGTGACGCCACCTGTGGTATGCGGCTAAAGGTAGCCGCCGCTGCGGAGCAGGTCCTCTGGAGCAGATGTTAGTGCAGCAAAGCTGGTGTGGCTCTCCACAGGTAGAGCTTAGCTCCAGGGAAGTGTAGATGTTGTAGATGTTATAGGTGAAGCTGGGCGTTGTAGTGCTGTGGTGATGTCGCAGATAATAATCACAGAGAAAGTGGGGTGCAGTCTTCCGAGTTTACTCACCATCTTAAGTTCCTCAGGTTACAGGTTCCGTACTACAACCTCCCACGTCGTGCTGCGTTCAACAGACAGGGGTTCAGCAATCCCTCAGGTAGTTCAAGAGTGCCTGACAGGACCCTCTGTGGCCACCTTCTCGGCAATATAATTGCGGTTGCGGCCACTGCACCTTACAAGTACAGCAGCCTCCGGTTCCTAGCTGAACCTTGTAGTTCTCCACTAGTTTAGGGGCCGGTACTGTGGCGCCCTGCTGCGCATTGGTGCCACAGAATCCAGAAGGGTGCATGGATGGACTTCTCCACAAGAGGCCCTCACACATTCACACACCTCCACCCCACCACCTCAGAACAGCAGAGGGAGCCCGTTAGGGATATATATAGGGAGGGTGGAGCCAGACAGCTCAGTTAGTTAGTCTCTCAGACACAGAGAGGGACAGAGCTCAGAGTTGAGCAGAGAGCGTGCTGACGCTCAGAGAGCAGCGAAGAGGCAGCAAGCTGGCTGCAGTGCTTAGGCGAGCCAAGGCCTACAGCACGTGTGAAGGCCTAGTGAGGGCCTTCAGTGGACCGAAGGCGAGAGGAGAAGGAAGAAGTAGCAAAGGGGCAGAGGAGCATACCAGGCTCACCCCGATATATATACCGGACACCGGGTCCGCGCCTACAGGGACCCTTTATACCCAGTAGGAACCACCAGAACCCCTGGAGGACTACAAGCCCCAGGTTCACCAAACGCTGATTACAGTACCAGGGCTAGGAGTCACGGAGGTCCCAGCGTCCAGGGAGAGTGATCTCCAAAGAGAAGGCCCTACCACCAGGTCAGCAGGTGCAAAGAGAGGCAGTAACCAAGCTAGGCCTAGCTCCAGGCAGGTCAGAAGCTTAGAGAATAAAGCAACGGATCAGGAGGCCCTATACCCGCTCACTGGGGAGAGTCCAAAAGTGTGCCCTTCGCCTGGAGTACCCTGGACTGTGCCTGCAGCATCACCAGTAAAGGTACTGAAGCTTACCCCCGTGTGAGTGTCCGTCTTCCTCCGGAACCGTCCTGCCGTCTCTCCCCTGCACCACTATCCATTACTCCCCATGCTGCCCTGGAGCTAGCTCTACCTGTGGAGAGCCACACCATCCCTGCTGCCGTAACACCAGCTCCAGAGGACTGCTCCGCAGTGGCGGCTCCCTCTAGCTGCAATCCACAGGTGGCGTCACGAACACTTAACCAAATCCCCTATAAAGCTCCCCCTTTTTACTGACCGGCCAGCCACTGTGATATCCCCCGGCAACCAGAGGCCCGGCTGCCGAGTACCCCACGGCCCTGGGGGTGCGTCAGCTTTGGCGTCATGAACAGGATTCCGTGCCCGTTGCCACCGGGTACTGTACGCCTTAAAAGACTGTATTACTCACTGTGATGAAGTTTTCCCGCCATTCCCGAGATTTCCCGCCATTGTCCGCCATCTTCCTGTCACCGCGTGGGAAGAAGAGGGGTGTAACCGCGGGAATCGGAGAGGCGTAACCGCTGGAAGCGCGCAAAGCCGAGGACACGCCCCGCCCCTGACGTCAAACCAGGAAGCGTCAGGTCCTGGAAGAAGACCGTCGCCCGCGGAGCTGCGGCCTACCTGAAAAAGAAAGTGAAGAAGGTAGGCTCCAGTTCACTAGGGGGGCACAACAATGGTCGACGACCAGCAAGCCGCCGGAACACCGGTTAACGCTCGAGATGCCCAGCCTGCGCCCGGCGCTGCACAGGCCGGAGCGGCCGTTCCACCAGCAGGGGTCGTGACTACGTTGATACCCATGGCCCTGCCGTATATCCCTGGAGCAAAATGGCTTCCCCAGTATAATGGCAAACCAGACACCCTGTCCGGATTCAAGAGAAAAATATGCGGTGTGCTAGACATGTATTCTATGACTGGTAAGCAGAGAGCCGCTGTCGTGTTGGGACAATTGACTGGTGCCGCAGAGCGGGAAGTTGAAACCTGGCCAGCCGCAGACAAGGAATCAGTATCCATCATCTTTAAGAGACTGCAAACCATGTTTGAAAACCGCACTGAGACAGATCTCCGGATGAGGTTCTACCACTGTGTCCAGAAACCTGAGGACAGTGTCCGGGACTACGCCTGGCGCGTACAGGAAACAGGTTAGTCCAGCCATCATACAGAATGATAATAAAATGCTGACGGAACAGTTCATCCGGGGGTTGAGGTCCTAGGAGGAGAGCAGAACTGTACGGTGGTGGGCCTTAGATCATCCAGATGCCACCTTCGCCACCCTTAAGGACATGGCTATAAAGGGTCTGCAACCCCTGGAAACATCAGATACTGCTATCCAGCGTTACCAGGGTGGGGCCACCCCAGTGCCCGCAGCACCCACTGCCTCCTAGCGAGCTGGACAGCCTACGCTCTGAAGTGCGCCAGTTAAGTAAAACCCTGGCCACTGTCCTGATTACTCTGCAGCTACAGGAGGAGCCCGAGCCGGAAGGAAAGATACTACTCGCCGACAGCCCTGAGGATGTCCCCTGGATGAGAAGAAGAAGGAGGACAACGCCACCCTGTAGGAGGACAACGCCACCCCGTGGGAGGACCAACGACCAACGTCGCCCTCCAGGAGAGTTCATCTGCTATCGCTGCCAGAAGGCAGGCCACACAGCGTGGAACTGTCCCTTAAATGAGCAAACCCTGGGGCCGAGGGCCGACACGCAGGAGTAAATCAAGCAGGCCCATCAAACTGGTACCATCGGTTCGTGGGAGGAAGACCCTGCCCTGCTGGACACTGGATCTCAGGTAACCATCATGCCAGATGTCCTCTACAAAAGGTTCTGGTCCATAGATGAACTTCACCCGCCGGCCCCAAACCTTTCCGTGTATGCCTCCAATGGCCTTCCTCTTAACCTAGTCGGGGTTAAGGATGTGGCAGTAAAGGTGGGAAGAGTGGAACTGAAGGACCAGGGACTAATTGTAGTAGAGACTAATCCTGATGATACAGACTTGTACATGATACTTGGTACTAATGTTGTTGGTATCTGTTTTGGAGAAGTGTTATTCTTGCTCCAACAGATGGCTGACACTGCCAAGCCAGGGCAGAGGAGGGTGCTCCAGAAAGAGATCCGAGCCCTTATATACCAACAACAGGTAAAGCTAACAGGTGGTGAAATTGGTAATGTACGGGTGACAGACCCGATACCCATTGTGATTCCCCCGATGAGTGAAATGCTGATTTGGTGTAGGGCAGCAATAGGTCTCAAGGGACAGAACTACGAGGCGGTAGTGGAGCCCATTAGCTCAGAGCACAGACCTACACTCTTAACTGCCAGGGGGGTGGTTGATGTACGCAATGGGAGGGTACTCGTACGTCTCCTAAATTGTGGGGAGGATGAAGTTAAGTTACCAAGATACGCCACGGTTGCCAAGTTGTACACTGTGAATGATGAGGCCATACACACAGTAGAGTCCTTAACCTCATCAGACACAGTGGAGGGTAATGACTCAGAAACCCAGGTGGGGGATTAGTGTCAACAGCTCCATGTTGGGACTGACGCCACTCCTGTCCATCAAAAACAAAGTGTATACAGGGTGGTCCAGGAATACGAGCAGGTATTCAGCAAACACCCACTTGATTTTGGGAGGATTAAAGGGGTACAACACCATATACCCACAGGTGACCATCCATCCATCAAAGAACGTTACAGGCCAATCCCACCAGCACACTACCAGAAAACGAAGGAAATGTTGCATGACATGAAGAAGGCAGGGGTAGTAAGAGATAGCTGTAGCCGCTGGGCAGCTCTCCTAGTCCTGGTCAGGAAAAAGGATGGAAGCATGAGGATGTGTGTAGATTACAGACAGGTACATCGCATAACACATAGAGATGCATACCCTTTGCCCCGTATAGAGGAATCCCTGGCTGCATTAAAGTCTGCAAATTACTTCTCTACCCTTGACTTCACTAGTGGGTACTGACAAGTAGCGGTTGCTGAAGAGGACTGGGAGAAGACGGCCTTCACTACCCCGATGGGACTCTGCGAGTTCAACAGTAAGCCGTTAGGACTCTGCAACGCCCCTGGAACATTCCAGAGATTGATGGAGTGCTGTTTGGGACACCGTAACTTCAAGACCGTGCTGCTATACCTGGATGACGTGATAGTGTACTCCAAGACGTATGAGGACCATTTGAAGCACCTGGCGGAGGTATTTGAATCGTTGTCCCGGTATGGGATGAAATTGAAGCCTTCCAATGCCACCTGCTCAAACGGAAGGTCCAGTATCTGGGGCACATCATCAGTCCAGAAGGAGTAGCACCAGATCCGGAGAAGGTCACTGCCATCCAGAAATGTCCGGAACCGAAGAATCTCAAGGAGGTACGTCAGTTCCTGGGACTGGTCGGGTATTACCGGAGATTTGTGAAGGACTACACCAAGAAGGCAGCACTTTTGCAAGATCTCCTGGTAGGACAGTCCAACAGAGGCAAGAACCCCCCCTTCCAATGGGGTAAGGAGCAGGCTGAGTCCTTTGCAGTGAAGAAAGAGATCCTGACCAGCGAAGAAATCCTGGCCTACCCTGACTACAGCCAACCTTTCCTGCTGTACACTGATGCCTGCAACGAGGGACTAGGAGCTGTGTTGAGTCAGAAGCAGTATGGCAAAGAGAAAGTGATTGCCTATGCCAGCAGGAAGCTTCGCCCGACCGAGAGGAATCCAGAAAATTATATCTCCTTCAAGTTGGAGCTCCTGGCCTTGGTCTGGGCCATCACTGAACGATTCAAGCACTACTTGGCCTCCAGTAAGTTCACGGCTTACACTGACAACAACCCCTTGACAAATCTAGAGACAGCCAAGTTGGGAGCCATGGAACAACGGTGGATGGCCCGGCTGTCAAACTATCAGTTCACCATAAAGTACCGGGCAGGCCACAAGAACGCCAACGCTGATGCCCTATCCAGAATGCCTCACCAGTCGGACACTGAAGAAGAAGTGGATGACCTGGAAGAGATTGAGCTACCTGCCTTCCACAGAAATGGGATGGTCCACGAACAGTGCACCTTCAGGAGGTATCGTGGTAAGACACTAAACCCTTTGCCTCACCACAGTTGGAAGGAGACCCAGGACAGCGACCCGGTTGTCAGCCGTATCAAAGAACTGATAGCCCAGGAAGGTTCCTCCCTGGAGAAGGACGCGTCTCCACAAGCCAAGCAACTGTGGAATGAGAGAAGCCGACGGTTCATCTATAGAGAGAAGCTGTGCCGAAGGTATGTCAACCCAAAGACCCATGAGATGGTATGGCAGATCGTAGTGCCCAGGACGGACATCCAGATGGTGTTGGAGGCCTACCACGATCAAGCAGGGCACTTTGGCTGGAAGAAGCTGGAAACCCTTCTGAAGAGTCGGTTTTATAGGGTTGGAATGCGGAGCTCCATAGAGAGGTGGTGCCGGGATTGTGGACCCTGCTGTCTCAGAAGAAAAGACTACAGCAGCCAGAAGGCACCCCTGCAGTCCATCAAGACAACCCAGCCCCTGGAGATCGTCGCCCTGGACCACGTCAAGCTGTCACCCAGCAGGTCAGGCTACTCGTATGCCCTGACCATGGTGGATTACTACTCCTGGTTCCTGGTGGTTGCCCCCGTCAAGGATCTGACGGCAGAAACTACAGCAAGGACATTCCAAGCCTACTTCTGCAGGCCCCATGGATACCCAGATAAGGTGCTGACGGATCAGGGCCCTGCCTTTGAAGCCGAGCTGTTCAAAGAGTTTTGCCATCTCGTACGGGTGTAAGAAGATCCGGACTACACCATACCACCCCCAAACCAATGGGTTATGTGAAAAGATAAATAACATAGTCATCGACCTGTTGAAGACCTTACCTCTAGAAGAAAGAAACCAGTGGCCAGACAAACTACCTGACCTGGTAGATCTGTACAATCACATACCTGTGAGTTCCACCAATTGTACTCCAGCGTACCTCATGAGAGCAAGACCCGGAAAGTTGCCCATGGACCTGGAGCTTGGAGTGGTAGAGCCAGAAGCAGATATGTCCACTGAAGATTGGGATGTAACCCAACAGGAGCAGTACAAGAGAGTACAGGCCTGTGTCGAAGACAGTCTAAATAGGGTGAGAGATAAGCAGGAAGCACAGTACAACAAGAGTGCACCAGCCGAACCCTTGACACCTGGAGAAGTTGTGCTGAAACGAAAGAGAAGAAGCCACAAGCTTGACGACCAGTGGGAAAGGGAACCTTGCACTGTGTTGAATTCCAGATTCGACAATAGGAAAACCTGTCTAATTAGCAAAGACGGAGGAAGAACAACTGCAACGGTATCAAGAGACCATCTGAAGTTGTGCCCAAGTCCGCTGAAGCCCCAGGAGGAAGTGCCTCTCACCGTACCGGAGGAGCCTAAAGAAGAAGTACTCCATACTGTCTTAGGAGATTTCCCGGCAGATTGGCCTCAACTGGATGGAGCGGTAATAATACCTGTGCTACACTTCTACCAACAGCCAGAAGACTCTCCACTGCAAGTAAGACCTGTAAGTGCCCCAGAAGAGCCTGCTCAGGAAGAATCCCCAGAAGAAGGATCACCGGTAGAAGCAGAGCCAGTAGGCCCAGTAACCAGTGTACTTGCCAGTCCCGTAGAGAGGTCAAGGCAGTCTTGCAGTCCACTAACACATAGAGCGGAAAATAGCGCAAGAATCCACACGACACGCATTCCAGTACTACGTAGGTCATTGCGTAGCACAAAAGGCCAGACCCCTGTCAGGTATAAGGAGTAGGTTAAAAATACCTGTAGTATAAATAGTTACCCAGTAGGGTATTGCATATTGTTTATTGTATAAACTGAAATTAACTATATGTGTTTATTTAATTACCCGTCAGGGTATATATAAAGGACTCGGTGGCTGAGGACTGTGAGCAGCCCAAAAACTGTCATGTACATAGTTGCACTCCCTGGAGTGCCCCTTAAGTGACCACGGAACAAAAACCCGTTTGGCGTGGCCGAAGACGTGGTCCAGCACCTGGATCACCTATTCCCTGTAGCCACGCCCAGGGCCTACATTGAGGGTTTTCAGGCGGGTCCCTCATGTTCCTTCATCGGTGAAATGGACACCAAGTTCCGCAACTTGCTGTATCTTTAATGTTATTTATAGTTGTAATTATTGTATTATAATGTTACCTGTAACACTCAAGAAAAGTGCCTCCCATAAAGGGAAGAAATGTTAATGTTATTGTTTAACCTGTTTTGAAAAAAATGCTTAATTTCAGGAGTACTGAGTTTTACTAGGGGGGAATGTGGCGCCCTGCTGCGCATTAGTGCCACAGAACCCAGAAGGGTGCATGGATGGACTTCTCCACAAGAGGCCCTCACATATTCACACACCTCCACCCTACCACCTCAGACCAGCAGAGGGAGCCCGTTAGGGATATATATAGGGAGGGTGGAGACAGGCAGCTCAGTTAGTTAGTCTCTCAGACACAGAGAGGGACAGAGCTCAGAGTTGAGCAGAGAGCGTGCTGACGCTCAGAGAGCAGCGAAGAGGCAGCAAGCTGGCTGCAGTGCTTAGGAGAGCCAAGGCCTACAGCATGTGTGAAGGCCTAGTGAGGGCCTTGAGTGGGCCGAAGGCGAGAGGAGAAGGAAGAAGTAGCAAGGGGGCAGAGGAGCATACCAGGCTCACCCCGATATATATACCGGACACCGGGTCCGCGCCTACAGGGACCCTTTATACCCAGTAGGAACCACGTGAACCCCTGGAGGACTACAAGCCCCAGGTCACCAAACGCTGATTACAGTACCAGGGCTAGGAGTCACGGAGGTCCCAGCGTCCAGGGAGAGTGATCTCCAAAGAGAAGGCCCTACCACCAGGTCAGCAGGTGCAAAGAGAGACAGTAACCAAGGTAGGCCTAGCTCCAGGCAGGTCAGAAGCTTAGAGAATAAAGCAACGGATCAGGAGGCCCTATACCCGCTCACTGGGGAGAGTCCAAAAGTACGCCCTTTGCCTGGAGTACCCTGGACCATGCCTGCAGCATCACCAGTAAAGGTACTGAAGCTTACCCGCGTGTGGGTGTCCGTCTTTCCTCCGGGACCGTCCTGCCATCTCTCCCCTGCAGCACCATCCATTACTCCCTACGCTGCCCTGGAGCTAGCTCTACCTGTGGAGAGCCACACCATCCCTGCTGCCGTAACACCAGCTCCAGAGGACTGCTCTGCAGCGGCGGCTCCCTCCAGCCGCATTCCACAGGTGGTGCCACGAACACTTTCCCAAATCCCCTATAAAGCTCCCCCTTTTTACTGACCGCCCTGGGTCACGGACCGGGCCAGCCACCGTGATATCCCCCGGCAACCAGAGGCCCGGCTGCCGAGTACCCCACGGCCCAGGGAGCACGTCAGTACCCTCTGAGGCTCGATCCCTCCATCGCCTGGCAGATTCAGGCGTACGGGTCTCCTCCAGCACTTCCCGTACCCCTGGGATCCCTTCTGCTCCTGGAGCCTTTCTCCTGCTCCCTCTCCTCTCTTCTCTCCTTCTCCTGGGCCTCTCACTAGGCCCGCCTCCGCAGCAGAGCTCCTGCAGAGCCTATGCTCCTTTCACTTCTCCTCCTCTGACTGGCTTGTCTTTCAAAGATGGCTCCCTTTTTTATACAGCTTCTTTCATGTGCTCCCCTGATATACGTCCTCCACCCACACCCACTACATGGTTCCCCCTCACTTGGTTCCCCTCCACTCCAGCCAGGGACCAGGAACTGTGCTCTCTCTTAGGAGCAATCTCGCCCTGCCCTACTGAAGTGGATGTGTTGGATGCAGGTGTTAGGGTCCCGGGCAGCACTCTATCCTTACCTGAGAGTGGGATACCACACCTCTGGATGAGATGCAGTACCTCTGTGGCGACTGAACCCTCAGGGGCGCCACGTACCCCCTTGGTAAAACACAGCACGTCCGCGGGCTGGAACAGAGTAAAAACAGGGTATATTACAGACATGCAAATTTTTAGAATGCATTCACATATAAGATCATAAACACAACTTTTCTTCCCTTTATGGGAGGCACTTTTTCTTGAATGTTACTGGCTACGTTTTTATCACAACATTCTAAGAATTTTTAAATAACATTTTTCTTCACATATACGAAAAACATATACGTAAAACATTTTCCAACAGGTTACAGTACGATCTGCAACCGGGTGTCCATTTTCGTTATCAAGGTGCAAACTAGCAAACATGAGCTTGAGGGACCCGTCCGAAAACCCTCAACGTAGGCCCTGGGCGTGGCTGCAGGGCATAGGTGATCCAGGTTTTGGACCACGTCTTCGGCCACGCCAAACAGGTTTCTGTTCTGAGGTCATTCGTTGTTACATAAAACCAATAAGGGGCCCTTTAAGAAGTGCAACTATTTACAATGGAAAGTTTTTAGCTGCTCATCGAGCACAGGCTAAATGTCCTTGCACCTTTACCGGGTACACTAAACAAATAAGCAAATACTCTTCAAACACACAAAATGATTATCTCTATAACCCTCCGGGTAACTTATATACAGTTCAGTTCCATCTACTATGCTTTAGTAGTGGTGTCCCCACCGGGGAAACACCTAATTTTTGCAGGCTGACCCAGCCGGGTCATCAGCCCTAGACTGCGGGGGCAGGTCCTCCTCCTCCTCGACCACTCTGTACACCTGGAGGGCATACCACCCGCGCTCCCCTTTGTGTCGGGTGTAAGTGACACGATCACCGGGGTAGAGGTTCCTGTCGGGATGTTCTTGGTCAAGAAGGGACTCAACATCCCGCCGGTTCACAAATACATCCCGGGCTATTTGTGGATCTCTTATGAAGCCCCATCCGGCTTCCAGGTCAAACTTGACTATAAGCCCCTCCACAAGGGGACTGGGCGCGACCGATTCTGCCTTGCGGGCTTGAGCTTTGGCTGCCATATTCTGGGTCTCCATTTGCTCCCAGCGCACCCGCCGGGTGTGCCGCTCCCTTTCTAGCTTCAGGAGTTCTTGCCGGCAGTATTCCTCTCTACTGAGGGCTTGGGCCTGGGTCTCCTGCGGGAACCCCATGAGGTTCCCCTCCCGGTTGTCCCACCGATATTCTTCTCCTTTTTGGCAGGCAACCGGGGGCGTTGGTGCAGGTAGTAGAGGGGGTCCCTGCTGGTCCTCGACTTTTTTCGGACCAGTCATAGGTGGTACGTCCGTATACCCACTCGGTTGCAGGGGCATGTGGCTCTGGAAGGGGGCCGAGCAGCAGGTCCGCGGCATGGGCGCCCGGAGTTTCAGGTTCCGGGCCCAGGAGCTGCTCTAGGGCGAAAGTGCCCGGGAACGGAGAATTCTGCAGGAGGCCCAGGAGCAGGTCAGCGCTTTCAGCGCCCGGGACAGGGAGAATCCTCTTACCTGCTCCCGCGGCCGCTCCTGTGCTGCACGTTGCCTCCTGGCGCTCATCAGACTCCGCCGGGGCTGGAACGCTGCTGGTGTCACATAACGCTCTCTGCTGCCGAGCAGCGATCTTCTCTAGCGACTCCTTCTTCCATCTTGCGACCGCTGCCTGCTGGGCCTCTTCCACTTTGCGGCTCAGCTCGTGCACCTCCGCCTGGAAGAACTCTGTATCCTCCAGGGACAGTTTAGAGATCACCCCCTCCAGGGTGAGGGGTGTCTCTGGCTGCTGCAGGCCATGGGCGGGATCTCGGTCCTGACCTCCGTCCATGTCGGCTTCCGGGTGCGGTCTGGTTGTTCGGCTGGAGACCACACACTGTCTCCACTGTTACTCTCCTCCTCCTCTCCCCTTCCGGGGGTGGTTCCATTGCAGCTTGCTGTCGGTCACTCCTATGGGCGGTCCCCCCACTTTGATGGACACATCTATATACATGGCCACTGCTGCTTGGGGCGGGCCCTGCTTTTGGCGCCATTCTGGAAACCGGCCCATGATGGGAGATTCTTTGTTGTCCTTGATAACGCACATAATGGCGCCCATTCTTCTGGGGCGGGCGCCACATTCAGTATAGAACACAGTGTCTAGGCGCACAATACCCGGTGATAACGGGTGGGTTCATATCCTGTTCGTGACTCCAAAGATGACGCGTCCCCTGGGCCGTGGGGTACTCGTGCCGGGCTGGTCGTCGTTAGGGGAGATGTCACAGTGGCGGTGACCTGGTCCGTGAACCAGGGCGGTCAATCAAAAGGGGATTATTTACAGGGGATTATAGTTTATATACATAAAGTTTGTGACGCCACCTGTGGTATGCGGCTAAAGGGAGCCGCCGCTGCGGAGCAGTCCTCTGGAGCTGATGTTAATGCAGCAAAGCTGGTGTGGCTCTCCACAGGTAGAGCTTAGCTCCAGGGCAGTTTAGATGTTGTAGATGTTATAGGTGATGCTGGGCGTTGTAGTGCTGTGGTGATGGCGCAGATAATAATCACAGAGACATTGGGGTGCAGTCTTCCGAGTTTACTCACAGTTATTAAGTTCCTCAGGTTACAGGTTCCGGACTACAGCCTCCCACATCGCGCTGCGTTCACCAGGCAGGGGTTCAGCAATCACTCAGGTGGTTCTAGAGTGCCTGACAGGACCCCTTTCTATGTGCCTTCCTCAGTCTTCTTCCTGAGCTGGCTCTTGCCCTCCTGCCCTGCGCCTCGCAATCAGTGTCCCAATCCGGTAGCCTCGGGTCTTGTTGGGCGACCTGCAGTCCCCTGGACCCTCTGTGGCCACCTTCTCGGCAATATAATTGCGGTTGCGGCCACTGCACCTTACAAGTACAGCAGCCTCCGGTTCCTTGTAGTTCTCCACTAGTTTAGGGGCCGGTCCCCTCTGCGGCTCGATCCCTCCACCGCCTGGCAGATTCGGGCGTACGGGTGGCCTCCAGCACTTCCCGTACCCCTGGGATCCCTTCTGTTCCTGGAGCCTTTCTCCTGCTCCTCTGCTCTCTTCTCTCCTTCTCCTGGGCCTCTCACTAGGCACGCCTCCAGAGCAGAGCTCCTGCAGAGCCTCTGCTCCTTTCACTTCTCCTCCTCTGACTGGCTTGTCTTTCAAAGATGGCTCCCCTTTTTATACAGCTTCTTTCATGTGCTCCCCTGATATACGTCCTCTACCCACACCCACTACATGGTTCCCCCTCACTAGGTTCCCCGCCACTCCAGCCAGGGACTGTGCTCTCCCTTAGGAGCAATCTCGCCCTGCCCTACTGAAGTGGATGTGTTGGATGCAGGTGTTAGGGTCCCGGGCAGCACTCTATCCTTACCTGAGAGTGGGATACCACACTTCTGGATGAGATGCAGTACCTCTGTGGCGACTTAACCCTCAGGGGCGCCACACTGACCCCAGGGGTCAGGTATGTAGGACTGTGGCTCTGTGCAGACTACTAAGTTCTGGATACTCTGCAGAATGGTTACTGTCATGGAGTCTCAGACAGGGCTGATTCGGAGACTGGTTGTAGCAGTCCGGATATGCGGGGTACTCGGATAGACACACGTTCAGACACACAGGTCTTGGATACCGACTCAGGGAATTCGGGTTCAGGAGTGGCCGCACAAGGACCAGGGGATGAGGTTCAGGCATTGACCGCACTAGGACCAGGGATTTTGGGTTCAAGACTGGCCGCACAAGGACCAAGGACTACAGGTTCAGGACTGGCCGCACTAGGACCAGAGACTACGGGTTTAGGACTGGCTACACCAGGACCAGGGACTACAGGTTCAGGGCACTGGCCACAGCAAGACCTCACAACTCATTAGTAGACTACTACACTACCTAATGATTCATAGTTGCTTGACCCCTCCCTATTGGGGAAGGCGCCTTTTAAACAAGATGCCTCCCAGTTTTTGGCTGGGACTCAAAGTCATCTTGCAGCTGCACTCTAACACTAAATGCCTTCTAGCCTTTCGATTGGGGGCATTTAACTATGTGCACATGCTACTCCTTTAAGAGCAGGGGAGAACACGCGAGTACTAGGCGTGCTGTCGGTAAGAGCGGAGCGCACACAGCTGGGAGACAGGGAGCACGCCGGAGACAACGCCGCACGGCCGGGGCGGTTAGTGTGCCGACGTCCCTGCATGGAGGGGAAGGTGAACCCTGCAGGGGAGCCGACAATAGTGTTAGAAAGATGATCCAATTTTTTAATAGTCTGGTTTTTTTTTTACATAGACTTTTTTGGACTGTAGGAGTAACTTTATCAAGAGGGTCACTCTAATTTTTTTCCCTTATGCGACTTGTAGGGTTTCCCTTTTCTATTTGTCTGTAATGATGTGTCCCCTACTTGATATTTTAGTGTGGCTGCCCTCTTCTTACTATATATGCCTGTTTGCCTCTTGTGCTGGAAATGGCCAGCAGGCTGCTTTATCCGGCGACAACTCCAAACACTGCCGGTGTACTGGTATGCAAATTTACCCTCTCCCAAAAGGAAAAAGAAAGGGCTCTCACCCAGCCAACCAGTAATCTGCTCTGGGAGGAAGAACCCAGAAACAGCTGACTATAGATGGAGGTCTTTTATTTGGCTGAATACCCTAAGCTGTATGGGAAAAGCTCGCTGTAGGGTCAAATTGGAGGGTGGCTACATCCAATAGGTGTCACTGGAGAAAAAGTTTTCTTCCTTCTGCAAAAAGATGAATTTGCATATCTTGGGGGCATTGCCATCTTTATAAGACTGCCTACGCAGATTTGGTGCTCTCCACATGGAGATACGTTGCTCTGTATCCTGGTCACAGTGAAACATGGTTTTAAGGCTGACAATTCGCAGAAGAAAGAGCTTGATATTAGCTTCAGCTCTGAAGTAAGGACAGTGTTTTACTGCTAAATGTGTCTTCTGGTGCAATTACTCAAGATACGGTCATCATTTGTAGAGAGTAGACTCTGAGAGATCCATAACGGCACAGTAGGACCCGTTGTGTGCCGGCAGACTTGGTGGGACATCCGGCAACATTGAAGTCCCTAACCTGGACCGCCACTTCATTGTAAAGCTTTCTGTTTTTCTGCGGTTCTCGGAAGCCCATGGGGAGCTGCTTAGACATTCACACAGTGCAAGCCGCAGTCCCAAAATTTGCTCTTAGGGGGCAGGACTGTAACTAAAAGGGGTGTAGAGGTTGCAGTCACACCTAGTCCCTGGAGAATGTCAGTAGTAGTCGAAGGCTGTTTTGCAAATTTTGCATAGTGTCCTAGAAGTTCCACGTTACCTCTTCTGGAGGAAGTTTCTAATGCAAAGCAGAGGACTCGGACAGCACGGGAGGAATCATACAGGCGGTTCACAGACTTCATTATTTTTAGATTTAGAAAGAAAATGCAAATAAAATATTGTGGCCGACGCAGCAGAGACCTCTGACCCTCTCACTAATGCTGCAGCTTTACTCAAGCAAAAGTCAATATTGTGGTTACGAAGGCTCCATCCGGAAACAGACAACTCTGTACATACTTGGTTCAGCTGGTTCCCACGGTGGAAGGGAAAGTGTAGCAGGGAAGGTATGGACAGAAGTGATGGGTTGTGAAGTTAGAAAGAAAGGTGTGATTGCAGAAACAGCGCCACTCTTGTCCATAGGCTATGTGTGGAATTGCAGTTGAAACAAGACTGGCACTGATTCTAGAAACATGTCAGACCTTTATCTCTTAATGCTGACCTGAGTTTTAATCACTTCCTATTTGGTGAATGTTAAATGGATGTTCCCATGTTTGCAAGGTTTCTCTATCTACTGGAGATGAGTCTGAAACTGATCCCGAGAATGGCGCTCTGAAAAGCCTTGTTAGACTGCGTACCACCGATCCATCCATTGACTATAGGACTTCCAAGCTTGTACACATCTATTTCCGGTAGTCCTATAGACAGTGAATGGAGCAGAGGTCAAGCGGGCGTGGTCACCATTCTCATTCTGTTTGGGCATCTTAGAGCGAGGCAAAAGGGACTGACGAAAGAAGATGGCAGCTGTCCTCCCCGGCAGTCCCATAGAGAATGAATGACACGGCCACCACATTATTTAAACGGAGCATTTCAGAGCCCCATTCTTGGGATCGGTGGGGCCCCAAGCAAGTGGCAAGTTATTTTGATAGGGGTTAACTTGCTAAGATGGGTATCCCATTACATCTAATGAAAAACACACTTCACATGATAGCAGATCTGGGATGTAGTTTGTCATAGGTCTCAGTCCTGGAGTCAAGATCAGATTATAGGAGGGGTAGAAGAGGCAGTTGATGAGTGGCTCTTCCACCTTGGAGCCTCCACCATTAATCCTCACAAGTGTATACTTTCCACCTCTCCCAAAACGTTCTGGAAGCTATCAGAAAAAGGAGAGACTTCTCAGACGTCTAGAAGCGTTGGTAAATCTCTCCACAGCCTCCCAGAAAGCAGATTCTTTAAACCAAAAAGTTTATAAACAAACATTGTGGAAGTTTTTACTTACATCTTTTTAATTTGATGGAATAAATAGGAATAAAATGTGGTGGCTTTAAAGAATGGAGAAGATGCTGGATATTTCCTCGATTCCATGACTTTATGTCTAAGGTATCCCAATGCTGAGCATGTCTGTAGGTTCCCATGCCGTTAGATTCCTATGTCTGTAGGTTCCCATGCCGTTAGATTCCTATGTCTGTAGGTTCCCATGCCGTTAGATTCCTATGTCTGTAGGTTCCCCTGTCCTTAGGTTTCTATGTCTGTAGGCTCCTATGTCCTTAGGTTCTCATGTCCATAGGGTCCTATGCCTGTAAGTTCCCTTGCCTCTAGGTTCCCATGACTGTAGGTTAGCCTGTCTGTAGGTTCCCATGCCGTTAGATTCCCATGTCTGTACGTTCCCATGTTCGTAGGTTCCCCTATCCTTAGGTTCCCATGTCTGTAGGTTCCCATGTCCATAGGGTCCTATGTCTATAGGTTGCCATGACTGTAGGTTTCCATGCTGTTAGATTCTCATATCTGTAAGTTCCCCTGTCCGTAGGTTCCTAGGTCTGTATGTTTCCATGCCGTTCGATTCCCATATGTGTAGGTTCTCATGCTGTTAGATTTCCATGTCCGTAGGTTTCTATGTCCTTAGGTTCCCATGTCTGTATGTTTCTATGTCCTTAGGTTCCCACATCTGTAGGTTTCTATGTTCATAGGTTTCTACGTCCTTAGGTTCCCATGTCTGTAGGTTCCAATGTCTGTAGGTTCCCATGTCTGTAGGTTTCCATGCATGTAGGTTTCCATGTCTGTAGGTTCCCATGACTGAAGGTTCCCATGTTTGTAGGTTCCCATGTCTGTAGGTTCCCATGTTCGTAGGTTCCCATGTATGTAGGTTCCCATGTCTGTAGGTTTCCATGTCTGTAGGTTCCCATGCCCGTAGGTTCCCATGACTAGAGGTTTCCATGTCTGTAGGTTTCCATGTCTGTAGGCTCCCATGTCTGTAGGCTCCCTTGTCTGTAGGCTCCCATGTCTGTAGATTCCCATGACAGAAGGTTCCCATGTCTGTAGGTTCCCATGTTCGTTGGTTCCCATGTCTGTATGTTCTATGCCTGTAGGTTCCCTTATCTTTAGGTTCCCATACCGTTAGATTCCTATGTCTGTAGGTTCCCCTGTCCTTAGATTTCCATGTCTGTAGGCTCCTATGTCCTTAGGTTCTCATGTCCATAGGGTCCTATGCCTGTAAGTACCCTTGCCTCTAGGTTCCCATGACTGTAGGTTAGCATGTCTGTAGGTTCCCATGCCGTTAGATTCCCATGTCTGTAGGTTCCCATGTCTGTATGTTCCCATGTCTGTAGGTTCCCCTGTCCTTAGGTTCCCATGTCTGTATGTTCTCATGTCCTTAGGTTCTCATGTCCATAGGGTCCTATGCCTGTAGGTTCCCTTGCCTCTAGGTTCCCATGACTGTAGGTTCCCATGTATGTAGGTTTCCATGCCGTTAGATTCCCATGTCTGCACGTTCCTGTGTTTGTAGGTTCCCCTATCCTTACGTTCACATGTCTGTAGGTTCCTATGTCCTTAGGTTCCCATGTCCATAGGGTCCTATGTCTGTAGGTTCCCATGACTGTAGGTTTCCATGCTGTTAGTTTCCCATGTCTGTAGGTTCCCATGCCGTTAGATTCTTATGTCTGTAAGTTCCCATGTCCGTAGGTTCCTATGTCTGTATGTTTCCATGCTGTTCGATTCCCATATGTGTAGGTTCTCATGCTGTTAGATTCCCTTGTTCGTAGGTTTCTATGTCCTTAGGTTCCCATGTCTGTAGGTTTCTATGTCTGTAGGTTCCCATGACTGAAGGTTCCCATGTTTGTAGGTTCCCATGTCTGTAGGTTCCCATGTTTCGTAGGTTCCCATGTTCATAGGTTCCCATGTCTGTAGGTTCCCATGTCTGTAGGTTTCCATGTCTGTAGGTTCCCATGCCCGTAGGTTCCCATGACTAGAGGTTGCCATGTCTGTAGGTTTCTATGTCTGTAGGTTTCCATGTCTGTAGGTTTCCATGTCTGTAGGTTTCCATGTCTGTAGGCTCCCATGTCTGTAGCCTCCCATGTCTGTAGGCTCCCATGTCTGTAGATTCCCATGACTGAAGGTTCCCATGACTGAAGGTTACCATGTTCATAGGTTCCCATGTTCATAGGCTCCCATGTCTGTAGGTTCCCATGTCTGTAGGTTCCCATGTCTGTATGTTTCCATGTCTGTAGGTTCCCATGTCTGTAGGTTCCCATATGTGTAGGTTCCCGTCTGTAGGTTTCCATGTCTGTAGGTTCCCATGCCCGTAGGTTCCCATGACTGAAGGTTCCCATGTTCATAGGTTCCCATGTCTGTAGGTTCCCATGACTGAAGGTTATCCAACAGGCCTATGTACTCCCAAAAATAAGGTATGCCATTGCATAGTTTATGTATAATGATAGTGACCAATCAAGCCGTCAACCACCCTGATTATTGCAAAGCCATATAGCTATCCGTTATCAAAGGAAACTACGGCTAATGGTGGTTTGTGCATTTCTGTCCTCCTTCCGAGGAATATTTCTTTTAAAGACATTAGTAAAGATTTTTCCTATTCCAACCAGGGAATCTATGAGTAGTTTGTCTAGACCTCTAGGAAATAGTGAAACATAACGAGGTCACAAAGCCGGAGAAGGACAGAGAAGTATAATTCATGACAATACGGATTTATCGGCCATTATAGGTCTATTCAAGTAACACATTGTAGAAAGACACCCTCTATAAACTATTCAGTTGGAAATAACGGCTGTCATTGGGATAGTTAAAGTCATAGTCCAAAAGCCAATCTGAAGGTTTCCAGAAATCCCTGCAACAAGTCTTATTTTCCTGCAGCGCCACCACAGGGGAAAAATAGAATTGCACAGTTCTTATTGAATCAGTAAGCTATTGGCGTAAAGCTTGGACGTACCGGGGCTCCATGGTAAGACAGTCTTTAGAACTGCTTTCTCAGCAGAACAATCATCATAAACTTGGGATTCTTTCTATTAACTCAATATATATTTGAAATTGAATTTTCTAAACCTGACAACCCTATTACGGTGCCATCCTTATGGTCTCTTCATGAATATGTCATACGGTGCATATGTGTTACAATGCTAGAACGCTTCTATACCAGACAGCTCTTCCTTCGGATCCAACATTGCCCTCGGTGTATAACATCTGGCCCCTTGCCCCCCCCCCCCCCCGATGCATCGCCTCTGACCCCCCACCCTGCCTGATCACTGATACCAGCGCAGTCCTATAATAGGTAACAAGTCCGTCCATAACATTTCTTCCTTCTAAATCTTCCCCCATCACCTGTGAGTGATATTATTGAGAAGTGGAAGGAATCGCAGCAACTCAGCCACGAAGTGGAGACCCCATAACGATCCAGAGTGGGGGGCCGAGTGCTGAAGAACAGAAGGCTCTGCTGACCCCATAACTGCAGAGTCCTGACCTCCTCTGGTATAACATCAGCACATACACTGGGTCCCTGCCGGGAGCTTATGGCTGAGCAGCTGCATGCAGCCGTACATCACCAAGCACAATGCCGAACGTCGGATGGAGTGGTGTAAAGCCGCCACCACTGGACTCTGGAGGAGACATGTTCTGTGCAGTAGTAACGCCAGTGCCTCTGCCTTCTCTCCGCTCCTCCGGCAGAGACGCCGGCTCTTACACCCATGGCCCCTGAATGGAATGTCCTGCTCCTCTTTCCTCTTCTGGCACTGATGCTGACCAGGGTACACACACGGCACGCACATGCTCCCTGCCTCTTAAAGTGGCTGCTAATGCCATCCTAAAGTGTCCCCAGCCAATTGCTGGAGGACACTTACTATTTAAGGCACCTCCTCCAACATGGAGGTGCCTGAGCAACACTGTAAGTTTTTTCATAACACTCTTGTTAGTTCTCAGGTCCCAGTGCGTGTATTCCTATATACCTGCCTCTCTATCAGCTGTGCCCGCCTGCCTGTCTATCAGTCATGCCCGTCTTCTTGTCCATCAGCCGTGCCCTTCTGCCTGTCTGTCAGTCATGCCTGCCTGCTTATTTATCAGCCATGCCAGCCTGCCTGTCCATTAGCCGTGCTTGTCTGTGCTTGCCAACTCTACCATCCCTGGCGGTACCTGCTTCCTGTCCCTTGGGGGTCAGCTGCCATCCACCTGAGGTCAGTCCAAGAGTAGCACCCGGTACTCCTCCCTCATCTTTCCTCGGATCACGGTATCGTCAAGCCACCGTGCATCTGAGGTCGAACTTGGTGAGGTCCCTAGTCACAGTGGTTCCACCACCCGCCCTGTTACACAGTGACGGATCGCACTTCTCTATCTGCGTCTGATGGAGGAGTCTGGGTTTGGTGATTCCAGGAGGACGTTACCTCCTGACTGCATTGTGCGCTGTACAGATGATGGAGGAGGATAATTCTATGGGCTGTTATCAGGGGGCGGCCTCGGACCCTCAGCTCCAGTGAAGGGAAATCTTATAGCTTAGCACAAGACATTGTGGACAATTGTAGCTTCCAGCTTTGTGGGAACAGTTTGGGGTTCACCCTTTTCTGTTCCCCATGACTGCGCCCAGTGAACAAGCTCCATACAGACACGGAGGGGGAGTTTGGTATGGAAATATATATTGTAATTGCCTTTCAATGACTGTGAAATCTGCATACAAGAACATAACCACACTTTCTGCGTCACTAATTAATGGGGTTAGGAGCAAAGTGCCCTCCAGTGAGTGAACAAGGACGACAGTACTGGAGATGCAGATGGTCAGTGGATTTAGAGGTTGTATGTTCTCTGAGGTCAGGACACTTTGGAGACATAAGGTTATAAGAGCATTAACCAGCACTAAGTGTGAGGTGAAGAAATGTTTTACACATTAAAGCCTAATCTTAAAGGAATTAGACTTCTGAAACTTGGGAGCAAAAGAAAAAAAAAGTCCAACATTGTTTGTGCTAAATGTGATATAAGAACATATAAAAAATGAGCTAGCAAAAAGTTTGATGAGATTATAATAAGAGCTAATACTGCAGCTCAGACTTTTATGGAGTTGCTTGTAACTGCCATTTTTAGAACCCCTGAAGTGTCAGAACAGCAGCGAAACCCCAAAAGTGATTCCATTTTGATGAGTTCAACTATGGATGGAGCGACTGTTTTGGCCCCGCAGGTGTTTTCCAGAAACAAGCACGTAGTGGACATTGTGGAGCAAAAACTAGTGCCCGTACAATGTGCCCAGTTTGTGTTTTTAAAGACACAGACCCGGTAATGTGTCGTGCTCCCACTAGAGTGATGCCAAGCATGCGGACTCTAACTGTGTTCTAGGTGCAATCTGGGGCTCAGAAGGGAGGAGCCATTTGGACATTTAGATTTCGGAGCACAGATTTTGTTGTTTATAGAGGGAGCATGTCCATTTTCCAGAGCCTTTGTGCTACGAGTATAATGGAAGCACCATAGTTTTGTCACGGCTCTGTTGCAGGATATCCCGGGGCTAGGGACTCCTTCCCTATCCCTAAAGCTAGGGGCGCCCTAGCTATGCCTGCTCCCCAGATTACTTCTGATGGTGAAGACGCCGAGGCCACGTGCCTTGCTTAGCTCCTGAATCATCCCTTATCTGTCCCCTATCCCACCCAGGCAAGTGGGGAGTTGTAGTGTATAAGAATACATGAACCAGACTAACAAAGGAAGACGTACAGGGATAAATGAAAATACCAATCATACAGATATGCACTCACAGACAACAAAGAGGAACACTGGGAAGTAAAGGAAGGAAAAACCAAACAGGTGAGGATGTGTACACAGGCAAATCACCAAGTAACGGTCTTCAGAATGACACGCCCCCTGGGCCGTGGGGTACTCAGTAGCCGGGCCGGTCGATGCTGGGGGATGTCACGGTGGCAATGACCTGGTCTGTGACCCAGGGCGGTCAATTAAAGGAAAAGGTAAAAAGGGAATAAAGTTTTTATAGAAATAATGTTCGTGACGCCACCTGTGGTATGCAGCTATATGGGGCCGCCGCTGCAGTGCAGATCCTCTGGAGCTGATGGTGACGCAGCAGAGTTGGTTCAGCTCTCCACAGGCAGAGCTAATTTCCAGGGCAGTATATGAAGAATTGTGGAGGTAGATGTTGTTGGTGCGGTATAATGCAGGTGATGGCTCAGATAATGACCAGTCCACAGATAATGGCGGTTTCCTCTTATCTTTACTTGCGGTTTGTTAAGCAGACCAGGGCACGGGTATTAGCTGGTAGTAGAGGTCCGGGCGGCCTGGAACAAGTTGGGGATCCACCTCGCCAGGTGGAGTTGTAGGCCTTCCCTTTGCACTACCTCTTTGGCCCTGCTGCTTGTAGCTGTGCTGCGGCCCTCGTCCCTGAGTAAAACATCTGTTCCTCACCCGTATGGCAGGCAGCTCGGGCCTTCCTGGGGTGTCGCTCCCACGTGGCGGTGCTGGGCCCTATGTGCTGCTGAGCCTCCGGGTGTCTGATGGGGCCTGGAGACCTGCAGTCTCCTGCCCTCCGGATTCTGCTGCTGGGCCTTCAGTGCCCCACAACCTCGGACTCCGGTGTCCGGTTTTTCTGTGCTTCTCTCCTCTGGGGTGAGCTTGTACACAGCTCCCTTCCCCAGGTCCTTCCTCATCACTGTCCTGGCTTCAACTCCTCACAACTCACTCTCACTATCCCTGCCTCCAGATTCCAGTTGCTAAGGGGAGGAGCTCCCCTTTCTGGTCTGGAGCCAGGAAAGTGTTGTATGCTGGTAAACCTGATTAGGGGACCCCTGCTTGCTTCCAGGCATGGCATCAACCCTTGTGAGGGAGGCAATGCCACTATGGCAACCGGACCCCTGGGGTGCCACAAGAACAACACTACAAAACGCCTCCTCAAACATCCAACACCTCTAACTCCAGAACCAGGCAGTATGAAACTACCACTGGCGATCCATGATTGCCAGAGTCGTATATATAGCAGAGGGGAGTAGCCAACACTGAACAGCTGAGAGCATCAAAGCAGGAAAGCTCTAGGAGCTCTCAACTGAATATATTAACCCCTGCACTGCTAGCAGAAACTTGCACTGTTTAATATGATGTTGAAGTGCTTCTAATCAGTGCAGGAGTACGTGAAATCAGACACTGCGGTCTTCTGGCCCCTCTCTGTCGCGGTAAACCCGTGACAAGTTTTCTGTTGATAGATGACAAACTTAAATGGGGACTTGTTTCCTTGTTGGATGAGTTGAAGGATTTTTTTTATACCATTTTGGGGAACTTAACTTTTTACCACTTTTAAGGCTCGGTTCACGTTTATCCCATGCTGTACGCTGAGCTCTTACATCATGGTTTCCATGTAATTCCCCAAAACCCAGGATTCACACAGAACCCCTGACGGACCCTGGCCTCTGTTCCATCATTTTAAGCATGCACAAAATGATACTTGACCACTTTTGTACCATTTTGAGATGCATAACATTTCTCGGCCACATTTATACAGATTTTTCAGACACAGAAAAAAGCAGCAATATAGGAATATTTTTTTATAAATGTATATTTTGCTCTATAAGTAAAACTTTATTTTTCAGTTCAACACACGTTGATACCAGATTTATATAGCAGTTTTCTGAATTGCAACTTTTACATACTGAAATCTATTTTTTTACAAAAATTTTTATTTCACTTTTTGTTATCAGTATGGTGAAAATTCCATTTTTATGTACCTGGTTGTTTTTTTTTTTTACTTTCTTACATCTCTCAGACTGACTCATTACTTGTTATGGAGATCTTTGGATAATGACCTGCCTCTTCCATCTCCCTATAATGAAGTCGCCTTTGTGTCTGAAATTTTACTGCCTTACAATGTTTTTTTCTTTACAGATTTTTTTGTTATATGTGTTCTGTGTACATTCACAGATAATGAGTGCACCTGTCCGTGATAATTTATTAAAGAGTCACTTAATGCAAAACCAAGTTCCCCTTTTACACTGTCCGATTCTGCACTTGCGCAGAAGTCTATCACTTTCATCAGGTCTTACCTGATCCGCCATGCTCACTTACAAATACCACTTTCTCATGTCGCTGTCATTTTCATGAGATGAACATTCACAGTCGAGGGTCCATGTGCAAAAATTATGCAGACCCCTTAATCTCCCATAGCCCATTATAGAGCATTTCACCTTTATGTCTCTTTAATAATCCACCCATAAGTGCCCACGATGCAGAAATGCTGCATATTTTTTCCGCTTCTCCCTGGCAGGAAAAACGCATGCGGATTTTACATGCGTTTTTCCCGCCAGGTAGAAGCGGATGTGAAGCGTTCTTCACTTGCATTTCTGCATGCGGGTTATCAAGCGCTTTTCCAAGCGATTTTAGCATCACTTGGAAAGTGCTTGACAACTTGGTCACACTATATAAATCCATCCAACCGGCATATATAGTGTGACCAAGTAATAGTTAAAAAAAAAAGAATAAGAATGGAGAAAAATAAAAAATAAAGATTATACTTACCTTCCGATGGCCCCCGGTCTCCTTCTCCGATGCGTCCGATCTTGCGGTGGTGTGAAGGACCTGCGATGACGTCATTGAGTCATGTGACAGGTCACGCGACCGCCGATGTCAGCGGTCACGTGACCTGTCACATGACTCAATGACGTCATGTCAGGTCCTCACACCACCGCGGGCCTCCCAACACACCGCACGCATTGCTGAGGAGACCGGGGGACATCGGAAGGTAAGTATAATCTTTATTTTTTATTTTAAATTCTTTCTTTTACAGGTACTATGGTATCCGGGTCTGGAGGAGAGTCTCCTCTTCTCCAGGCTTGGGTACCATCCGTACATTCAATCGCTTCATATCCGCGTGTGCACATGCAGTGATGCGGATATTAAGCGTTTCAATGCAAGTCAATGGCGGCAATTACGCTGCGTGTCCGTAAAATTAATGGACATGCTGCGTATTTTTCCGCAATGATAATCTGCAGCGGATTATCATTCGGGACCATGGGGCACGTATTACCAAGCGTTTTTTAAGCGTTTTCGCTGCAGAAATTCCACAGCAAAAACGCTTGAAAAACGCGTAGTGGGCATGCAGCCTAAGTGTGTGCATAGGCGGATTATAATGAGGGCAATCTGGGCTACTGCCCGGGGCCCATGGTTCTGGGGCGGCCCATGGTCAGATTGCCCTCATAATAATGTGTGCAGCGCCAATGCGGTGCACATATCCCAGCAGGTGGAGGGCCCCCGATCCGCTTCCCCAGTAGCTGCTCAGGGCCCCTGCTTCTTTTTCAGCTGGGCCAGCACTGCACCTGTAAACTTGCTTGTGTGCTGGCCGGGCCGCATCACAGCTAAGAGTCACGGCCCTGTGCGCTGCAGTGTCTGCTAGCGTGATGTCAGGCAGTGCGCCCTGCACTGCTACTTACCACCGGAGAGGAGCTGGACGATGGGAGCCGAGCCGGGTGATGGTGAGTGGTGTGTGTGGCACAGTGTGTCTGTCTGTGTGTGTGTGGATGTGCAGGCAGATATCATTGTGTGATATCTGTTTATATGTATTTTTGTGTTTCAGATGTGTTTATGCGTGTATGTATATGTCTTTGTATATATTTGTGTGTGTGTATATGCGTGACGCTTCCTGCTGTAGCTGGGGGGCTCCGTACGGCCTCCTGCTGCATCTGGCGTGCACCGTGCAGCCTCCGGCTGCATGGAGATGGTGCTGCAGCCTCCTGCTGCATCTGGGGGGCGCCGTGCGGCCTCCTGTTGCATCTGGGGGTGCCTTGCGGCCTCCTGCTGCATCTGGGGGGCACCGTGCGGCCTCCTGCTGCATCTGGGGGTGCCGTGCGGCCTCCAGCTGCGTGGAGTTAGTGCCGTGTGGCCTCTGGCTGCGTGGAGATGGCGCCATGCGGCCTCTGGCTGCGTGGCGATGGCGCTGTGCGGCTTCCAGCTGTGTATAGGAGAATTATGTGGGTGCTCATACTGTATATAGGGGGATGTCAGCATACTTAATTGTGCTCAATATTAAGTCATACAATTAATGTAAAAAAATAATTATAATTAATATATTAATATTGTGCAGAATTAATTTCACATGAACTATCACATGATCTATCAAAGGGGGATCATGTGACATGTCACATGATACATCAGGTGTGTGTGTGTGTGTGTGTGGGGGGGCCCGCTCCTTCTAAACTGCCCGGGGCCCTTGCTACTTTTAATCCAACTCTGAGTGTGTGCTATGGAAATAATCAGTTTAAAGGGGTTGTCCAGAATTTATACATTGATGGCTTATCTTTCGGATAAGTCATCATTATCAGATTGGTGGGGTCCGACACCCGACACCACCACTGATCAGCTATTTGCAGTTCCGATGCGACTGTATGTACACTGCTCAAAAAAATAAAGCGAACACTTAAACAACACAATGTAATTCCAAGTCAATAACACTTCTGTGAAATCTACCTGTCCAGTTATGAAGTAACACTGATTGTGAATCAATTTCTCCTGCTGTTGTGCAACTGGAACAGACAACTGGTAGAAATGATCAGCAATTAGGAAGATACCCCCTATAAAGGAGCGGTTCTGCAGGTGGTGACCACAGACCATTTCTCTGTTCTCATCCTTTTTGGCTGTTGTTTTGGTCACTTTTTCATTTTGCCTTTGCTCTCACCCCTAGAGGTACAGTAGCATGAGGCGGTGTCTACAGTACAACCCACAGAAGTTGCTCAGGTAGTGCAGTTCATCCAGGATGGCACATCAGTGCGAGCTGTGGCAAGAAGGGTAGCTGTGTCTGTCAGCGTAGTGTCCAGAGCATGGAGCACATACCAGGAGAAGTGGAGGGAGCCATAGGAGAGCAACAACCCAGCAGCAGGACCTTTACCTCCACCTCTATGCAAGGAGGAGCAGGAGGAGCACTGCTAGAGCCCTGCAAAATGACCTCCAGCAGGCCACAAATGTGCATGTGTCTGCACAAATGGTTAGAAACCGACTCCATGAGGGTGGTATGAGGGCCCGACGTCCACAGATGGGGGTTGTGCTCACAGCCCAACACCGTGCAGGACACTTGGCATTTGCCACAGAACACCAGGATTGGCAAAGTCGCCACTGGCGCCCTGTGCTCTTCACAGATGAAAGCAGGTTCACACTGAGCACATGTGACAGACGTGACAGAGTCTGTAGATGCCGTGGAGAGCGATCTGCTGCCTGCAACATCCTTCAGCATGACCGGTTTGACAGTGGCTCAGTAATGGTGTAGAGTGGCATTTCTTTGGAGGGCCGCACAGCCCTCCATGTGCTCGCCAGAGGTAGCCTGACTGCCATTAGGTACCGAGATGAGATCCTCAGACCCCTTGTGAAACCATATGCTGGTGCGGTTGACCCTGGGTTCCTCCTAATGCAGGACAATGCCAGACCTCATGTGGCTGGAGTGTGTCAGCAGTTCCTGCAAGATGAAGGCATTGAAGCTATGGACTGGCCCGCCCGTTCCCCAGACCTGAATCCGATTGAGCACATCTGGGACATCATGTCTCGCTCCATCCACCAACGTCATGTTGCACCACAGACTGTCCAGGAGTTGGCCGATGCTTTAGTCCAGGTCTGGGAGGAGATCCCACAGGAGACCATCCGCAACCTCATCAGTAGCATGCCCAGGCGGTGTAGGGAGGTCATACAGGCACGTGGGGGCCACACACAATACTGAGCCTCATTTTGACTTGTTTTAAGGACATTACATCAAAGTTGGATCAGCCTGTAGTGTGTTTTTCCACTTTAATTTTGGGGGTGGCTCCAAATCCAGGACTCCATTGGTTAATAAATTTGATTTCCATTCATGATTTTTGTGTGATTTTGTTGTCAGCACATTCAACTTTGTACAGAACAAAGTATTCAATGAGAATATTTCATTCCTTCAGATCTAGGATGTGTTATGTGAGTGTTCCCTTTATTTTTTTTTGAGCAGTGTACAAAGTGTGCAGAATTAGTCTTCACAGCGCCGTAAACTTTGTAGTGGCCGCTCCTGGTACTACAGCACAGATCCCATTGAAGTGAATGGCAAAGTCTTCAAAGACTGCCTTCCTGTCTACACATTAGCACATGTATCAGACTACATGACCCAACTTACTATAATGAAGAGGATTGAGATTGAATAAATTAATCAGTGAGAATATTGATGATTAATATGCATTATATTTACAAAAAAAATTCTTGAGAGTTTTTTTTTTTTTAAAGGGAAAGTCTCTTTTTTTTCTTGGGAGGTTCCTTGGACTATTTTGTAAAATCCTCCTGGTTGCTACTTAGCAACTGACTACAAACCGCTCGCTCGTAAGCTCGCGGCGTAACTGATTTGCATGAAAAAAAAAACATCGATCTCGATGGCATTTGCTTCCAAAACGCTTTGGGAAAAATGGTTGTTGGGACTACTGAGTAATCTACTGCAACTTCTGGATTTTTCTCTGATAAATGATATTTTTCATTCTCCAGGACAGATGTTAGGAAGCGTAATCGCATTTTTATAGCACCGCGCTCGCCACATTAGCCTGCGAATTCTATTCTTTGTCTCCCTCTAGTGGCGGATGCTCGGTACTACCCCAACCCCTGACACTGATCTTTTGGGAGGTCCCTGTGGGGATGTCACTGAGTTGTTCTTCTGTCAGTCTTGCTGCTGGAGACTATGTAGCGCTGTACTACATTGTAATATGTGCCATTTTCCATCTTGTCTCCGGTGCTGAGTGCTAGTCGGTGTTCTGTAAAGTGCTATCCAGATTTATCAGGTGCCTGCGTCTTTTACGTGCCGATTCCATCAGCATCTACTTGTAAAACAGCATTAGAGGAGATTTGTGCTTAAGTCTGGCAGTGCCGGTGTGTTACGCAGCTCCGCGATGTGCAATGCTAAGAAAAAGGGATTTATATGTAAAAAAACCCAAAAAAAGTAAAAAAAAATCTTAATGATATTTTTAAAGACGAGACATGGGAAAATATCGATTCTCATTGAAAAGACTCAAAGGCAATGATCCATGGGAAAAAAATATGCAAATTAGCCCTCCTAAAAAGGGAAGAAAAAAAGGGACTGCTGCAAAACGAGCTTCTCGATCTAAAAGACCATTTAAAACCCCTGATAAAGTGTTTATCTGGGATTTAAAAAAAAAAATTCTAAAAGTGGGAAAGTTAATAAAAGAATTTGCTTTTGCGTTGGGATGCCGCGGCAACCTGATGCGATCCTGTGATGTTACACTCCAGAGCCGAATAGCCCGGCGCAGGCAGGAGGATGTAGTTAGTGTTCTGCCACTGCAGGTGTCTGGAGTTTTTTTTGCCTCAAATTTGCTACTTTGCTGTATAACTCTACTGTCTCATGGTTTCAGCACTGCTACATCATGCTCCGCTGGTTAACTCTGCTATTTTACGATTCCAGCGCTGCTACTTTAAAACTGAAAAAGTCTGCTTTTTGTGGTTCCAGGACTGCTACATCAAGCTCTGCTGTATAACTCTGCTATTCCGTGCTTTCAGCACTGCTACATCAAGCTCTGATGTACAGCTCTGCTTTTTTGTGTTTTTGTGCATCAAACTCCGGGGTAAATATTTGCTGCCTCAGTTGTAAATTCACCTCTGCTATATCAGTTCCACATTGCTGAATCAACCTGTGCCAGATCTGATGCATCGAGTCTGAGTTGCAAACTCAGCTCTGCTACACCTGTTCCTCATCTCTGAGTCAATTCTGCTACATTGCTGTTCCAGCTCCGCTGCCATTGTTCCACTTCCCATTTTTTCAGCTCTGCCACTTATGCAACCATAGTTCCAACTAGATAGTCTGCTGCACCAGCGCCCTTTGTCCGTACTGGATTAGTGCTCATCCGGACCCAGGGCTTCTAGGATCCACCTCACCAGGTGAACACATATACAGACTGAATTATACAACGTTCTTCTGTAACTTTTCATTGAACCATCAGTCCGGTACTCGGAGATACAGCCAGATGGCTACTGGCAGGTGTGACTCCCAGAACACCAGGTGGCCTCGGAACAAAATAGTACAACTGCACAAAAAAAGCCAGATGGATTAAATTGTGAGGCTCCCAATTATGTATAATAACAACTTAGCAGAACAATCAAGATGAGACCTTTTTAACAGATTAGTGGAACTATTCCACCATGCAGGGTGCAGCACAGGGCCCATAGCACCAAATGTCTCCTCTAAACTTTACCTCCCTATAAGATTGTTCCTAAGCCCCAATTCACACATCCGTGCTCCATGGTTCGACTCTGGGCCACGGTGCACGAACGGCTGTGGGTCTCCTGAGCCGAACACAACAGCTTCAGATGTGCCTAGGATGCTGTCACAAGATCCACAAGATTCATGGCCGAGTTGAACCTTCAGAAAACATAATAAGGCCACGGCCCCACTATCAGTATTTGGTCAGTTTTCAGTCAGTATTTTTTCTCAGGAGTGGGAGCCAAAACCAGCAGTGAGTGATAAATGCAGAATTGGTGACTTGCTTCTATTATACCTTTTCTCTGATTGCTCCTCACCTGGTTTTGGCTCCCACTCCTGAAAAAAATACTGACCAAATACTGATCAAATACTGATAGTGGGGCCGTAGCCTAAAAAAGCATTTTCTGTAATGAGGGTTTTTTTAAGAAAGCATGATCCACTGTGCTCCGAATCTACTAGGAAGCATCAGGAGTGTTGAATTTCAAAGTCTGATCTTTTCGTTTTCAAAAGGCCACAGCCCCACTATCAGTATTTGGTCAGTATTCAATCAGTATTTTTTAGAATTAATTTTTGTGACAACCAATGACATTGTACGGTATACAGGTAAAACAGTGATCACCAGTGACATTATACACAAGAGCTCTGTATATACTATATAGTGTATAGTATAAGTATACAGGTAAAACAGGGATCACCAGTGACATTATACACAAGAGCTCTGTATATACTATATAGTGTATAGTATAAGTATACAGGTAAAACAGGGATCACCAGTGACATTATACACAGGAGCTCTGTATATAGTGTATAGTGTACAGGTAATACAGGGATCACCAGTGACATTATACTCAAGGGCTCTGTATATAGTGTCAGTGTACAGGTAATACATTGATCACCAGTGACATTATACACAGGAGTTCTATATATAGTGTCAGTGTACAGGTAATACAGGGATCACCAGTGACATTATACACAGGAGCTCTGTATATAGTGTCAGTGTACAGGTAATACAGGGATCACCAGTGACATTATACACAGGAGCTCTGTATATAGTGTATAGTGTACAGGTAATACAGGGATCACCAGTGACATTATACTCAAGGGCTCTGTATATAGTTTCAGTGTACAGGTAATACAGTGATCACCAGTGACATTATACACAGGAGCTCTGTATATAGTGTCAGTGTACAGGTAATACAGGGATCACCAGTGACATTATACACAGGAGCTCTGTATATAGTGTACAGTGTACAGGTAATACAGTGATCACCAGTGACATTATACACAGGAGCTCTGTATATAGTGTCAGTGTACAGGTAATACAGTGATCACCAGTGACATTATACACAGGAGCTCTGTATATAGTGTCAGTGTAGAGGTAATACAGTGATCACCAGTGACATTATACACAGGAGCTCTGTATATAGTGTCAGTGTAGAGGTAATACAGTGATCACCAGTGACATTATACACAGGAGCTCTGTATATAGTGTCAGTGTAGAGGTAATACAGTGATCACCAGTGACATTATACACAGGAGCTCTGTATATAGTGTCAGTGTAGAGGTAATACAGTGATCACCAGTGACATTATACACAGGAGCTCTGTATATAGTGTCAGTGTACAGGTAATATAGTGATCACCAGTGACATTATACACAGGAGCTCTGTATATAGTGTCAGCATACAGGTAATACAGGGATCACCAGTGACATTATACACAGGAGCTCTGTATATAGTGTATAGTGTACAGGTAATACAGGGATCACCAGTGACATTATACACAGGAGCTTTGTATATAGTGTCAGTGTACAGGTAATACAGGGATTACCAGTGAAATTATACACAGGACCTCTGTATATAGTGTCAGTGTACAGGTAATACAGAGATCACCAGTGACATTATACACAGGAGCTCTGTATATAGTGTCAGTGCACAGGTTATACAGTCATCACCAGTGACATTATACACAGGAGCTCTGTATATAGTGTCAGTGTACAGGTAATACAGTGATCACCAGTGACATTATACACAGGAGCTCTGTATATAGTGCCAGTGTACTGGTAATACAGTGATCACCGGTGACATTATACACAGGAGCTCTGTATATAATGTCAGTGTACAGTGATCACCGGTGACATTATACACAGGAGCTCTGTGTATAGTGTCAGAGTACAGGTAATACAGTGATCACCAGTGACATTATACACAGGAGCTCTGTATATCGTGTCAGTGTACAGGTAATACAGGGATCACCAGTGACATTATACACAGGAGCTCTTTATATAGTGTCAGTGTAGAGGTAATACAGTGATCACCAGTGACATTATACACAGGAGCTCTGTGTATAGTGTCAGTGTACAGGTAATACAGGGATCACCAGTGACATTATACACAGGAGCTCTGTGTATAGTGTCAGTGTAGAGGTAATACAGTGATCACCAGTGACATTATACACAGGAGCTCTGTATATAGTATCAGTGTACTGGTAATACAGTGATCACCGGTGACATTATACACAGGAGCTCTGTATATAATGTCAGTGTACAGTGATAACAGGTGACATTATACACAGAAGCTCTGTGTATAGTGTCAGTGTACAGGTAATACAGTGATCACCAGTGACATTATACACAGGAGCTCTGTATATACTGTATAGTATACAGGTAATACAGTGATCACCAGTGACATTATGCACAGGAGCTCTGTATATACTGTATAATATACAGGTAATACAGTGATCACCAGTGACATTATGCACAGGAGCTCTGCATATAGTGTATAGTGTACAGGTAATACAGTGATCACCGGTGACATTATACACAGGAGCTCTGTATATAGTGTCAGTGTAGAGGTCATACAGTGATCACCGGTGACATTATACACAGGAGCTCTGTATATAGTGTATAGTGTACAGGTAATACAGTGATCACCGGTGACATTATACATAGGAGCTCTGTATATAATGTCAGTGTACAGTGATCACCGGTGACATTATACACAGGAGCTATGTATATAGTGTCAGTGCACAGGTAATACAGTGATCACCAGTGACATTATACACAGGAGCTCTGTATATAGTGTCAGTGTACAGGTAATACAGTGATCACCGGTGACATTATACACAGGAGCTCTGTATATAGTGTACAGGTAATACAGGGATCACCAGTGACATTATACACAGGAGCTCTGTATATAGTGTACAGGTAATGCAGTGATCACCGGTGACATTATACACAGGAGCTCTGTATATAGTGTATAGTGTACAGGTAATACAGTGATCACCGGTGACATTATACATAGGAGCTCTGTATATAATGTCAGTGTACAGTGATCACCGGTGACATTATACACAGGAGCTCTGTATATAGTGTCAGTGTGTGTGTATAGGTAATACAGTGATCACCAGTGACATTATACACAGGAGCTCTGTATATAGTGTCAGTGCACAGGTAATACAGTGATCAACAGTGACATTATACACAGGAGCTCTGTATATAGTGTATAGTGTACAGGTAATACAGTGATCACCGGTGACATTATACACAGGAGCTCTGTATATAGTGTATAGTGTACAGGTAATACAGTGATCTCCGGTGACATTATACACTGGAGCTCTGTATATAGTGTCAGTGTGTGTGTATTGGTAATACAGTGATCACCAGTGACATTATACGCAGGAGTTCTGTGTATAGTGTCAGTGTAGAGATAATACAGTGATCACCAGTGACATTATACACAGGAGCTCTGTATATAGTGTCATTGTACAGGTAATACAGTGATCACCAGTGACATTATACGCAGGAGTTCTGTGTATAGTGTCAGTGTACAGGTAATACAGTGATCACCAGTGACATTATACGCAGGAGCTCTGTATATAGTGTCAGTGTACAGGTAATACAGTGATCACCAGTGACATTATACACAGGAACTCTGTATATAGTGTCAGTGTACAGATAATGTAGAGATTATCAGTGACATTATACACAGGAGCTCTGTATATAGTGTATAGTGTACAGGCAATACAGTGATCACCAGTGACATTATACACAGGAGCTCTGTTTATAGTGTCAGTGTACAGGTAATACAGTGATCATCGGTGACATTATACACAGGAGCTCTGTATATAGTGTCAGTGTACAGGTAATACAGGGATCACCAGTGACATTATACACAGGAGCTCTGTATATAGTGTCAGTGTACAGGTAATACAGTGATCACCAGTGATATTATACACAGGAGCTCTGTATATAGTGTCAATGTACAGGTAATTCAGTGATCACCAGTGACATTATACACAGGAGCTCTGTATATAGTGTCAGTGTGTGTGTATAGGTAATACAGTGATCACCGGTGACATTATACACAGGAGCTCTGTATATAATGTACAGGTAATGCAGTGATCACCAGTGACATTATACATAGGAGCTCTGTATATAGTGTATAGTGTACAGGTAATACAGTGATCACCAGTAAAATTATACATAGGAGCTCTGTATATAATGTCAATGTACAGTGATCACCGGTGACATTATACACTGGAGCTCTGTATATAGTATCAGTGTAGAGGTAATACAGTGATCACCAGTGATATTATACACAGGAGCTCTCTATATAGTGTACAGGTAATACAGGGATCACCAGTGACATTATACACAGGAGCTCTGTATATACTGTCAGTGTACAGGTAATACAATGATCACCAGTGACATTATACACAGGAACTCTGTATATGATGTCTAGTGTACAGGGATCAGCACTGACCATATGTACATAGTGTAATGTCACTGGTGATTGCTGTATTATCTGTATACTGACACTATATACATAGCTCCTGTGTATAATGTCACAGGTGATCACTGTATTACCTGTACACTGACACTATATACAGAGCTCCTGTGTATAATGTCACTGGTGTTCACTGTATGAGCTGTACACTGACACTATATACAGAGCTCCTGTACATAATGTCACTGGTGATCACTGTATTACCTGTACACTGACACTATATACAGAGCTCCTGTGTATAATGCCACCAGTGGTAATATTTGTGTTATTAGTATTGTGGGTTTTATTCATGATCCTTATTGTATTATTATTATTCGGAGACTATGTAATGTTAAATATGTGAAGTGGTCACGATGTGGCGGTATTTGTCCCTTGTAGGTGGTATTATTCGGTTACTATGTGATGGTAATATGTGTCTGGCCATGGTGTGGTGGTATTTGTCCCTTGTATGTGGTATTATTCGGTTACTATGTGATGGTAATATGTGATCTGGCCATGGTGTGGTGGTATTTGTCCCTTGTATGTGGTATTATTCGGTTACTATGTGATGGTAATATGTTGTCTGGCCATGGTGTGGTGGTATTTGTCCCTTGTGTGTGGTATTATTCGGTTACTATGTGATGGTAATATGTGGTCTGGCCATAATGTGGTGGTATTTGTTCCTTGTATATGGTATGATTCGGTTACTATGTGATGGTAATATGTGGTCTGGCCATGGTGTGGTGGTATTTGTCCCTTGTATGTGGTATTATTCGGTTACTATGTGATGGTAATATGCGGTTGGGCACTGGTGTGTTGGTATTTGTCCCTTGTATGTGGTATTATTCGGTCACTATGTGGTGGTAATATGTGGTCTGGTCATAGTGTGACGGTATTTCTCCCTTGTATGTGGTGGTATTGGTCTTGGTATAGTGGATTGTGCTATGTACGGAGGTCACTTGTTCTGTCTGATATCAATAAGGGGAAGATTCTTTATTTACAATAGAGATTAATTACTTTGACGTTTAACCCCTCGCTGTCCTGTTTCTATTACACAATAGCAAATATACACTTAGAGAGGTTCTCCGGTGAAAACAAGTCATCGCCTATCCTAAGGCCACATTCACATAGCATTTGGTCAGGATCACACAATCAGTATTTATAAGCCAAAGCCAGGAGTGGGTAATAAATAGAGAAGTGGTGACGTGTTTCTATTATACTTTTCCTCCGATTGTTCCTCTTCTGGATTTGGCTTACAAATACTGATGTAATATACTGATCAAATACTGAACGTGTGATCATGGCCTAAGGATAAGTTATTGATTGGTGGGGGTCTGACTGCTGGGACCCAATTGGCAAAATGTGGAGCTTTTATCCCAATTAGACTGGAGCAGCACGTGCGACTTGACCACTGATCCATTCACTCCCTCATTGGCTGCGAGCGCTGCTCTTGTTTTTTTCTGGAAGCCCCCAAAGAGAATGAATGGAGCTGGGGTCAGACATCCCATCTGCCGCTGCATTTTAAAATGGGGATAAAAGTGTCCTGTCAGGGCTAAAAGTTGCCCATTCTTCCGATCGGTGCAGTTTCCAATGGTCAGATATCAATAAGTTATCACTTATCTATCACCTATCTAATCTGTGGATCGGTGATAACTTGTTTTCATCAAAGAACCCCTGTATTGTAACATACTGTAATTGTACATCAGTTATGGTGTGTGCACAGTAGATGTGCAGGAGCCGCCTGTGTCTACAGTCGACACTCCACTATAAGGCCACAGCTCCACTATCAGTATTTTTTCTCAGGAGTGGGAGCCAAAACCAGGAGTGGGTGATAAATTCAGAATTGGTGACTTGTTTCTATTATACCTTTTCTCTGATTGTTCCTCACCTGATTTTGTCTCCCACTCCTGAGAAAAAATACTGACCGAATACTGACCAAATACCGATAGTGGGGCCATGGCCTCACGTGATAACGGCTAACAGGTATTTGCATGTAGTTGTAGGGTGGGCACCTAGAGTCAATTCCCCCTGTGGGCCCCAGACACCCCAGTCCGACTTTGTGCACGTGTATGGAGGAGTTAGGAAGAATAACAGGTGGTCAGACTGCGCGTGCACTTGTATGGGGGAGTCAGGAGGAATAATTCTTAGTAGAACCACATGAGTATGTAAATGAGCGCATTCATTTACGTACAAATTGGTCCGAGATCGGAACGCAATGCATGGACTGGCCGCGATTTTCCCAGTCTGATTGTGACAGCTTCATACACAGTGCATTGTGAAAGCATTTGGCCCTCTTGATCTTTTCTACCTTTTGCCACATTTCTGGCTTCAAACATAAAGATATAAAATTCAAATTTTTTTGGGAAGAATCAACAACAAGTGGGACACAATCGTGAAGTGGAACGAAATTTATTGGATATTTTAAACTTTTTTAACAAGTTAAAAACTGAAAAGTGGGTCGTGTAATATTATTCGGCCCCCTTGAGTTAATACTTTGTAGCGCCACCTTTTGCTGCGATTACAGCTGCAAGTCACTTGGGGTATGTCTCTATTAGTTTTGCACATCAAGAGGCTGAAATTCTTGCCCATTCTTCCTTGCAAAACAGCTCAGCACATTGAGGTTGGATGGAGGGCGTTTGTGAACAGCAGTTTTCAGCTCTTTCCACAGATTCTCGATTGGATTCAGGTCTGGACTTTGACTTGGCCATTCTAACACCTGGATACGTTTATTTTTGAACCATTCCATTGTAGATTTTGCTTTATGTTTGGGATCATTGTCTTGTTGGAAGATAAATCTCCATCCCAGTCTCAGGTCTTTTGCAGACTCCAACAGGTTTTCTTCCAGAATGGTCCTGTAATTGGCTCCGTCCATCTTCCCATTAATTTTAACCATCTTCCGTGTCCCTGCTGAAGAAAACCAGGCCCAAACCATGATGCTGCCACCACCATGTTTGACAGTGGGGATGGTGTTTTGAGGGTGATTGTTAGAACACTCCTGTTTGTTTTTTCCATCTTGTGTTTTGCGGTCACGTGACCATCTGCCTTTATATACCAGCTCCGCCCTTAAGGCTGTGCTGTACTTCAGTGTTTGACTGTTTCTCTAGCCTGGTGCTTCGGTGCCTTTCTCTGTCAGTTCGCTTGGTCCTTCTGGGACCTCTACTACCTTTTGTCAGTTTGTCTTTTTGTGTTCTGCAACAACTTCTCTGTTTAGGAGGTGTCCCATTTTTTGTCCCAGTCCTTAGTTCTTTTAGGGACCCCTCCCTTAATGCTATAGGTCTTCGTTCAGACTAGCCGAGGACTAAGGCGGGTCTGTTCATTAGAAACAGGCAGCCTGCTACATCGTAGGGATTCAGCTTAGTCTTACTGTAGGGACAGCTTTCCCCTATCTTTCCTTAATTCATGTTGCAGATCATAACAGTAAGTCCAGCCCAAAAACATAAAAGGAAAGAAATTCGGGGATCAGTATGGTTTCCATCCAGGATTTGGCTCAACGCCTGCAGGGATTGTCTCAGGAGGTGGCCGAGCTTCAGCAACACGTGAGTAGCTGTTCTGGAGCACATTTTGTCGAACCCAAGGTAGGACTGCCTGATGTTTTTTATGGTAGATAGCAAGATTTTTTTTCCTTTAAAAATGCTTGTTTGTTATATTTTCGTTTGAGACCAAGGTCCTCTGGGAATGAATCACAGCGCATTGATTTTGTTATGTCACTTTTGCGCAATGAACCACAGGGGTGGGCCTTTTCTCTCCAACCTAATGATCCATGCTTAAGGTCTGTTGAAGAATTGTTTTCTGCTATGGGGCTATTATATGACGATCCTGATCAAATCTCATCTGCTGAGGCAGAACTCAGGCGTTTGAATCAGGGGTCAGGTGATGTTGAAAATTATTGCACACACTTCAGGAGATGGGCCTGAGAAGTTAAATGGAATAATCCTGCGCTGAAATGTTTGTTTCTTGCTGGTCTGAGTGAAAGGGTTAAGGATCTGCTAATTGCATTCCCTGCACCTGAGACTCTGCAGGGTACCATGCAATTAACTGTTCGTGTGGACAGGAGGCTGAGGTGCAGGCTGAATGAGGTAAAGACTCCGGTAATGTCAGTTCCTAGTCCCCAGAAATCTGCTCAGACAGCGGAGAACCGATGGAGGTTGGGGCGATGTCACTCCGCTCTCAGGAAAGAGACCGGAGGTTCGGCAATGGATTGTGTCTTTATTGTGGTAAAGCTGACCATTTGATTAAGTATTGTGAGCGTCGTTTAAGTAAAGAAAAAAAAAAGATCAGTTACGCCCGTATAGCTTGTTTACGCTCTGCAGGAGTATCTCTTTCAGGGAGTACTACTTTGCAGGAAAATTTGATTGAATTTCAGGTATTTGTGGATTGTGGCTCAACACTTAATGTGATTGATAAAGGGTTTTTGGAAAAACTTAAATTGAAATCCAAACCTTTGTCATCACCTATTTCTGTGATTGCAATTGATAACACTCCCTTGAAATGTATTACTCACAAGGTTGCTGTATTTCCCCTCACTATCAATGGAGTTCACCAAGAAATTTTGGACTTGGTTGTATTAGATAATTTACCCTCTCCGGTCATTCTAGGATTGCCTTGGTTAAAACTGCACAATCCTTTACTGGACTGGTCTACTAATGTGATTAAGTCTTGGAGTCCGAAGTGCTATGATAAATGTTGTAATGGTCGCATTGCGGCTGTGGAAAAAGGGGAATTACCTGTACCTATTCAAGATTTTTGTAGGTTTTTTTCGGAGGAGGAGTCGCAAGTTTTACCTCCTCATAGGGATTATGATTGCGCCATTGAGTTTGTTACGGGAGCAACTCTTCCCAAGAGTCGCTTGTTTCATCTAGCTATCCCTGAAAGAAAGGCCTTGGAGGTGTACATAGAGACTAGCTTGGCCGCCGGTCACATTAGACCTTCTAAGTCGCCTGTGGCAGTTGGATTTTTCTTTGTTAAAAAAAAGGACGGCGGTTTACGTCCATGTCTGGATTTTCGTGAAATTAATAAGATTACCGTACGCAATTCCTACCCATTACCATTAATTCCTGACTTGTTTAACCAGTTAGTGGGGGCCAAGTGGTTCTCTAAGATTGATCTCCGGGGGGGCATACAATTTGTTACGTGTGAAGGAGGGTGATGAATGGAAAACTGCTTTTAACACTCCGGTAGGTCATTTTGAGAATCTGGTGATGCCTTTCGGTCTTACCAATGCACCTGCATTTTTTCAGAACCTTATTAATGACATCCTGAGACCTTTGATTGGTAAGAATATGGTTGTGTATTTGGATGACATTTTGATTTATTCACCAGATCTGGAGTCCCATTGGCAGAGTGTACGTGAAGTTTTGCAGTTATTGAGTGATAATTCACTCTTTGCTAAGCTGGAGAAATGTGAGTTCGCTGTGCAGAAAATTAGTTTTTTGGGCTACATTGTCTCCAGCGAGGTCTTTGAGATGGACCCTGTGAAGGTTCAGGCTGTGCAGGAATGGCCTAGGCCTATTGGTTTGAAATCTATACAGAGATTTTGGGGTTTTGCCAATTATTACAGGAAATTCATTAAGAATTTTTCTGTAATTGTTAATCCTCTAAACGATATCACCAGGAAAGGTGCGAATACGGCCCAGTGGACTACTGAGGCCATTGAAGTGTTTGAGTATCTCAAAGAGAGGTTCAGTTCTGCCCCTATCCTTATGCAGCATGATGAGACCAAGCCTTTTTTGGTCGAGGTCGATGCTTCATCGGTGGGGGTTGGAGCAGTTTTGTCTCAGGAGAACAGGGATGGAGTACATCCTTGCGCCTTCTTTTCAAAAATTTTTTCGCAAACCGAACTGAATTATGACGTTGGAAATCGGGAGTTGCTGGCTATTAAACTCGCGTTTGAACATTGGCGGCATTTTTTGTAAGGCGCTAGATTTCCTATTCAGGTTTTCACAGATCATAAGAATTTGATCTATCTGGATGCTGCCAAGCGCTTGAATGCCCGTCAAGCTAGGTGGGCACTTTTTTTTCTCGGTTTCATTTTTCTGTTACCTATATCCCTGGTACTAAGAATGTTAAACCGATGCTTTATCTTGCAGCGTCTCTCCTACGGTTGGTGCTGAGGAGGAGGAGAGCATTTTACAGAAAGGAGTTGTGGTGGCGGCATTGGACTCCGTTTTGGAGAATGGGATTCTGAAAGCTCAAGATGATGCTCCATCTAACACTCCCCATGGGAGGTTGTTCGTGCCTAGAGCCTTTAGCAGAGATTTGTTTGTGGAGTGTCATGAGTCTCGGTTGGCAGGTCATCCAGGAATTTCGGAGACTAAGAGACTTATCAGTCGCAATTTTTGGTGACCTGGATGGCAGAAGGAAGTCATCAAGTGGGTGCGTCAATGTACTGTGTGCGCTAGGTCAAAGGCTTCACATACTCCTGCTGCGGGGTTGCTTTGCCCTCTGGAGGTTCCTAGTGCACCTTGGACGCATCTCACAATGGATTTTATTACTGATCTTCCTGTGTCCGAGGGTTTTACTGTCATCTGGGTGGTCGTGGACCGTTTTAGTAAGATGTGTCATTTGGTTCCATTCATTAATTTGCCCTGCGCCAAGACACTCGCTAAGGCGTTTGTTAAGGAGATTGTCAAGCTCCATGGCGTTCCCACGGATATTGTTTCTGATAGAGGACCTCAGTTTGTGGCTCGCTTTTGGCGTGCTTTTTGTGACAGGTTGGGAGTCCATTTGTCATTTTCGTCTGGTTATCATCCTGAGTCTAATGGACAGACAGAAAGAAAGAACCTGGATGTTGAACAGTTTTTGCGTTGTTTTGTGGCGGACAATCAAGAGGTGTGGTCTGAGTTTCTACCTCTCGTAGAATTTGCTCTTAACAATCATACATCCTCCTCTGCTGGGTGTTCTCCTTTTTTTTGTTGTACTGGGAGACATCCTCCTTTTGGTTCGTTCTCCAAATTGGGGTCGGCGGTGCCGGAGGAGGAGAATTTTTCTGGTGATTTGGAGAGAGTTTGGACTAATGTACGTTGCAACCTTCAAGAGGCTAACAAGAAGTCCAAGAAGTATTTTAACAGGAAACGTAAGGAGGTTTTGTTTACTGTGGGTGACATGGTTTGGTTGTCCTCAAAGAACCTGCGGTTGAGGATTCCCTCTAAAAAATTGGGTCCTAAGTTTGTGGGTCCATTTAAAGTGCTTCAGGTTGTTAACCCATCTGCTGTTAGGTTGGATGTCCCTACTTCCTCTAAGATTAATCCTGTGTTTCATGTTTCCTTGTTGGAAAAGGCTGATGTATCTGATAGGGATGCCACTGTCACAGTTCCTCCTGTGGTGGAAGACGGCGAATATGAAATTTCACGTATCTTGAATTCTAGATGGCATAGAGGGAAATTACAGTATCTTGTCTCCTGGAAGGGTTTCGGTCCCGAAGACAACTCCTGGGTAAGGACGGATGATGTCTCTGCTCCTAGGCTTGTTAAAGCTTTCCACAGGAGGTTTCCAGATAGGCCTGGGCCTGGAGGATCTGGAGGATCCTCATAAAAGAGGGGGTACTGTTAGAACCCTCCTGTTTGTTTTTTCCATCTTGTGTTTTACGGTCACGTGACCATCTGCCTTTATATTCCAGCTCCGCCCTTCTGGCTGTGCTGGACTTCAGTGTTTGACTGTTTCTCTAGTATGGTGCTTCTGTGCCTTTCTCTGTCAGTTCGCTTGGTCCTTCTGAGACCGCTAGTACCTTTTGTCAGTTTGTCTTTTTGTGTTCTGCAACAACTTCTCTGTTTAGGAGGTGTCCCATTTTTTGTCCCAGTCCTTAGTTCTTTTAGGGACCCCTCCCTTAATGCTATAGGTCTTCGTTCAAACTAGCCGAGGACGAAGGCGGGTCTGTTCACTAGGAACAGACAGCCCGCTACATCGTAGGGATTCAGCTTAGTCTTACTGTAGGGACAAGTTTCCCCTATCTTTCCTTAGTGCATGTTGCAGATCATAACAGTGATGAGCTGTGTTGCTTTTACGCCAAACATATCGTTCTGCACTGTGGCCAAAAAGTTTGATTTTGGTTTCATCTGACCACAGCACCTTATTCCACATGTTTGGTGTGTCTCCCAGGTGGCTTGTGGCAAACTTCAAACAAGACTTTTTGTGGATATCTTTGAGAAATGGCTTCCTTCTTGCCACTCTTCCATAAAGGCCAGATTTGTGCAGTGTACGACTGATTGTTGTCCTATGGACAGACTCTCTCTCCTCAGCTGTAGATCTCTGCAGATCATCCAGAGTGATCATGGGCCTTTTGGCTGCATCTCTGATCAGTCTTCTCCTTGTTCGAGATGAAAGTTTAGAGGGAAGGCCGGGTCTTGGTAGATTTGCAGTGGTCTGATACTCCTTCCATTTCAATATGATCGCTTGCACAGTGCTCCTTGAGATATTTAAAACTTGGGAAATCTTTTTGTATCCAAATCCGGCTTTAAACTTCGCCACAACAGTATCTCGGACCTGCCTGGTGTGTTCCTTGGTCTTCATGATGCTCTCTGCACTTGAAACAGAACCCTGAGACTATCACAGAGCAGGTGCATTTATACAGAGACTTGATTACACACAGGTGGATTCTATTTCTCATTACCAGTCATTTAGGACAACATTGGATCATTCGGAGATCCTCACTGAACTTCTGCACTGAAAGAAAAGGGGCTGAATAATACTGCACGCCCCACTTTTCAGTTTTTAAATTGGTAAAAAAGTTTAAAATATCCAATAAATTTCGTTCCACTTCACGATTGTGTCCCACTTGTTGTTGATTCTTCCCAAAAAAATTAGAATTTTATATCTTTATGTTTGAAGCCAGAAATGTGGCAAAAGGTAGAAAAGTTCAAGGGGCCAAATACTTTCACAATGCACTGTATTTCTATAAAGCTGTCATGCTTGGGTTGGGAGACCCCCGGCCAGTCTGTGCATTGGGGGGTTCGGGAGGAACCACTCTTCATCTGAACGGAGTGCACATGTTTATCGAGGGAGTTAAAAGGAATAAATGTTGACCTAACCAAGCGTACATGTGTAATAGCTGCTGAATAATCTGCTGAATCGAGCGTGAATGTGTATTGCTGAATCAGGATGAATGGTTGTTGGCCCAAACAAGCGCGCATGTATATGAGGAAATCTGAAGGAATAGTTGTCAACTGAACTGAACGTGCATGTGCATGGGGAAGCCAGGATGAATACCTGTCAGGCTGTGTATGGAGGTGGAAGGAGGAATAGCTGTCAGCACAGAGAGCATTTAACCAATATTTGCCTAATATTGGAGGTATATGGGAACGTTAATGCTTCAAAATGAACCGTTGAAGGCTTCCTCCTATTTTTACATATCTGACCATTTACCAAGGAGAAGGTCTCGGTGAAACTCTCTTTTGGAGTCCTGATGATGGCATTGACAGTCAGAGTCCTGATGATGGCATTGACAGTCAGAGTCCTGAAGATGGCATTGACAGTCAGAGTCCTGATGATGGCATTGACAGTCAGAGTCCTGATGATGGCATTGACAGTCAGAGCCTAGATGATGGCATTGACAGTCAGAGTCCTGAAGATGGCATTGACAGCCAGAGTCCTGATGATGGCATTGACAGTCAGAATCCCGATGATGGCATTGACAGCCAGAGTCCTGATGATGGCATTGACAGCCAGAGTCCTAATGATGGCATTGACAGTCAGAGTCCTGATGATGGCATTGACAGTCAGAGTCCTAATGATGGCATTGACAGTCAGAGTCCTGATGATGGCACTGACAGTCAGAGTCCTGATGATGGCATTTACAGTCAGAGTCCTGATGATGGCATTGACAGTCAGAGTCCTGATGATGGCATTGACAGTCAGAGTCCTGATGATGGCATTGACAGTCAGAGTCCTAATGATGGCATTGACAGTCAGAGTCCTGATGATGGCACTGACAGTCAGAGTCCTGATGATGGCATTTACAGTCAGAGACCTGAGGATGGCATTGACAGCAATGTGGCAGGGGGTGGTTAATAATGTCCACATCGCAGTCTCTGTATACCAACATAAATATTCTTTGCTCTGCTGAGTCTAATACGATCCTTTGTCACCAGAGACAGTGATTATTAATGCTGCCATATTACCATATTCCAATTAGTACTGCTGCAAATATCAATAGAAAGCAAGTCTTCTCTACTCATCTAGGACAGCTTTGCAATACCAACAATGCCTTAGATCATCTTGGTGATTTGTTGAGGATTACTCCAGCTTGTGGAAAAAATTGGTGGTGTCTTTCCTTTGTTACAGTGCGATACTTGTGTGGCTAAAAGTATGATCTAGTTGTCTTCATTCCCCAAGTCTAATGTGTCCATAAACTATCAGCATTCTACCAGCACTATATGTGCTGCAACTTGCTTACCCCTATTTACCAGCATGCATTGTTCTTGCATTGTCCAATGGGTTGTCTGCCCTAAACTAAAAGACCACCTCTCATTTTGGATAAATAAAGTACTTTGCACTTTGGTCATTGCATGAAGCTAAGTTTCTAGAAATGACAGTGACCTTTTAAAAGGGATTTCCAGAGTTCTTAAAGGCAGTGGAATAAGTAATGCATGCATCCTTATAATCCAGCCCTGATCCAGTCTATGGCTTGTTCATCATTGTAAGTCATTTTATCAGGTAATTCTCCATTACTTGTTTCCACTTAGTGGGGTCTTATATAACGCACAATGTCCTCCAGCCTGACTATGACTTTCATTACATTTTCCTTATTTACTCCCTCCACTTGTCATTCACCATATTTTTCCTGTCCTATCTGGGCAGCGGTCATTAATCTTTTTTTCTGGGTCCATACAGGTTCCAAACTCTGCTATCGTGACTTCCCATTGAAGGGCCTGTACACACGGCGGCGACCTCCTTCATGTCAGGCATATTTGCATTGACCTATGTTCATACACGGCCATGTTATTTCCGCTGAGCGTTCACTGTAAACACGAGCAGCTGATTTATTTCTTGCAGGGTTCAGTGAACCTTGTATTCATTGCTGATACAGCTGCATTCACTAAATGTTAAACCCAGCTCAGAGCGATGTGTGGAATAGATCCTGTGCACATCACCATGAGCTCCACTGTATTAGATCCAAAACCCATGTAATATTCAAAGAAATCTGTGATTATTGTGTTGCTAATTCCGTCCTGTCTACCAGGATTGGAAAACATTACAAGAGTTTGAACAGGACTTGTCACTTATCAGAAATATGTCTTTTTTTTACCTGGTGTGAACACCACTGTTCTCCTGAATCCGGCGATGTTTTTCTTTTCTTCCTGCGCCTCTCCGTTCCAGAGATATGGCCTCCTCTTCACTGTATAGAAAGTTAGCCTTTTTTTAGCCAAGTGGGCGTGATGCTCAGCTCAGTTTTCTTAAAAACCACACTTTCTTGGCTAAAATGACTACATTTATACACAAGGAAGAGGAGGCCATATCTCAGGGATGGAGAGGCGCAGGAAGAAAAGAAAAACGGCGCCGGATTCAGGAGAACAGCGGCATTTACACCAGATGAAACCTCTCACAAAAATGGTAAATCAGTATTACTGGTAGTTTACGTGTAACTTCTAAAGAAGAAATATTTATTTCTAAAGAAGAAATATAGTGGTTATGTTTAGTTACACTAAGTTTCACTCTCCAGTCTTCATTTACTCTCCTACCCCCAGTTTGTAGCCTGATCTAATTTTCAGATTTTTCTGTTGTGGGAGTGTTTTTCCCAGTAATATAGGCTGGACATGAGCTCAGGTCGCTGCTGGATATCATTAGCTCATTTATCAGCACAGCTTCTATCCTGAACTCACTTCCTCTTCACATGTTTTCTTCCTTATCTACAGCTTGTTTACTCTGCCCTCCCTGAGACTCTAGATACTTACCTCTCTTTCCACTGTAGATATGTGTACAACCCCCTCCTTGCTGCTATCTCTAATACTAATAGAAGGAAGAAAGAGAATGGTAAGGAATCAAAGGTCAGAACCAGGAGCAGGACCTTTGATGGATTTGGATTTTGGATTTTGATGGTAGTAAAGTTTTAATTAAAACTATTTGGAAAGTTACATAACTTTGCATTTAGGATGCCAAATTTTCTGCAAATGTGAACATAGCCTTTAATCTTAAGGTTCCTAGTGGTTACAAGGTTCAGCAGATATCCCCTGAGCGACCACTTACCCCGTGTGCGTTTTTATGGGATGATATCTGTTGGCTATGCTCTGTGTATTGCCACATGTAAGATAAGTAAATCAGATTGTCGAGTGATTGAGATCTGTGCAGTGTTGCAGAATATAATAATATTATATAAAACCCAATCAATATATAACACAAGTGATACATAAATGATAAATGATCAGCAAGTGTCCATAACAAAGGGCATATTCTAGCTCCCATCAATGGGGCGCGTGCAGCGGAGGAACAATGTATACAACTTTAATAATACAATAAACACAACATAAATTAAGGATAATTCTGCGTGGAGTTGGATCCATCCATAGAAGCAGGAGGAATGAAGGCTGTGCTGTACACCATAACATATATAATGTATATTTTACATTGTGATGCCGCTCTTTTGGGGACGTACATCCATATAGATGGGAGCTGCCATGTGCGGAGATAAAAGAAGGAAATACTATAATGTGATGATAGAATAATACTGAAGGGGTTACATTCAATTATTAAAGCATTCCCTCGAAAAATTGCAAAAATCACCTGTTGTTCATCAAATTTATTGTCACCAGTCATTTCTTATTTATGTCTGTTTTGGGGGCATTGTAAGTATCACCCCGGTGTGCATATACTGCTCTCCCTATCTTGTCTATGTCCCTATCAGACAAGTCCTTAAAGGGATTGTATGAGATTTGAAAAACATGGCGGCTTCCTGTCTAGATATAATACAAGATTTATCTACACGGTATTGTAGCTCACTTTGACTGCAGTACCGGACATATCCATAAACTAGAGAGGCGCTGTTTCTGGAGAAAAAAAAAAAAAAGCATACATGTTTTTCTAATCTCATCGAACCCCTTTAAATCATCTTTTCTTTAACCCCTCAGGTACACATCAAGATGAATATTGAAATCTTTTGTTTAGTTTTGAAGTGGAATGAGTCTTCTTATATTTGAGTACATTTTACATATGTATCCTATGATATCACCGCAATGGGTGGGGGCAGTACAGTTCAGAAGACGTCTGTACAGTTGGGTGGTGTTCTTGGTTCAGATCTGGCTCCCTATGAGAGATAATACATAGATGAGTTAATGTTTAATCCATATTTCCAGCTTTTAATATGATTTAAAGAGAACCTGTCACTTAACGGAAATATGTAATTTGTTACCTGATGTAAATGCCGCTGTTCTCCTGAATCCGGCGCTGTTCTCCTGAATCCGGTGCAGTTTTTCTTTTGTTCCTGCGCCTCTCCGTTCCTGAGATATGGACCCTTCTTCCCTGTATCTAAATATGTCTTGTTAGTCAAGTGGGTGTTATCTCCAAGAAAAAAAATGAGTACCACGCCCACTTGACCAAGAAGACTAGTTTTATAGAAAGGGGTCATATCTCAGGAACAGAGAGGCGCAGGAACAAAAGAAATACATCACCGGATTCAGGAGAACAGCGGCATTTACACCCCAAAAATATATATATTTCTGGCAAGTGACCGATTCTCTTTAAAGGGGCTGTGCGGAGCTTCTCATTGTGCCAACTGACTGTATAACTTTTAAAAACTTTGATAAAAGTTATTACAAGGCTTAAACGGCTACAAGAGTAATGAGCAACAGCAAAGGAATTCTTCTTACATTTACACTTTAATTGTAAAGTGCTGCAGAATATGTTGGCGCTATATAAATACAATTATTATTATTATTATTCCTGGCTTGTAAAGTGCTCACTTACCTTCTCTTGAGAATGGATGTCCTATACAGTCCTTATAATCACAAATCATCAGTCATGGCTCTACTGGGAGCAAAAGGGAAAATGATGTGAAAAGGCTGCCACCTGCTGGTCATATTTGTACACTGCAATATGCCAAATAATAGAGGGGACGTTTACGCCTACCCAAGCTGCTTTTTCCTTCCACAGCGGAATCTGCCACCTACAAGAGACAAAAAGTTGAAATTGGAAAAGTGTAGATGTGTTTATATGCTCATATATACAACAGATATTCAACTAGGTTACCTGTGCTTTTTGTTAAAGGAAACCAGGACATTTTTACATATGGAAGTAGTTAATAAAATGCCCCACGATAAAAATCATACCTATTTTGCAGCTTATTCGATGAGCCAGACATGAGGAATCTAACATAGAAGCCATATGCAAATCAGACTAAAAGTGAACTGGGGCGTGTTACTGCACATGGAAGAAGCAGTGATGACACGCCCCCAATGCACTTCCAGTCTTACAGTGACATGTAAAAGTTTGGACACCCCTGGTCAAATCAGAACCCATGCTTGACTGCAAAAGACCTTCAGAAAGATTCAGCAGACTCTGGAGTTGTGGTACATTGTCCTACTGTTCAGAGACACCTGCACAAGCATGGCCTTCATGGAAGAGTCATCAGAAGAAAACCTCTCCTGCATCTTCACCATAAAATTCAGTGTCAGAAGTGCAGAAGAACAGCTAAACAAGCCTGGTGCACTTTGGAAACAAGTCCTGTGGACCGATGAGGGTAAAATAGAACTCTGTGGCCACAATGGTCAAAGGTATGTGTGGAGACTCAGAACTTCAGGAAAAGAACATCTCACCAACCATTAAGCACGGGGGTGGGTCAATCATGCTTTGGGGTTGTGTTGCAGTCAATCACACGAGGACTATTTCACTGGTAGAGGGAAGAATGGATTCAATGAAATTTCAACAAATTCTTGATGCAAACATAACACCATCTGTAAAAAAGCTGAAGACGGAAAGAGGATGATTCTAAAAATGGATACTGACCCTAAACACATGTCAAAATCCACAATAGACAACCTCAAAAGGCGCAAGCTGAAGGTTTTACAATGGCCCTCACAGTCCCCTGATCTGAACATCATTGAAAATCTGTGGCTAGACCTCAAAAGAGCAGTGCATGAAGAATAACCCAGGAATCTCACAGAATAGGAAGAAGTTTCCAAGGTAGATGGATGAAAATCCCTCAAACAAGAATTGAAAGACTCTTGTCTGACTACGAAAAGTGTTTACTACCTGTGATACTTTCAAAAGGGGGTGCTACCAGGTACTAACCATACAGGGCACCCAAAGTTTTGCATCTGCCTATATTAAATGTAAAAGATGAAAATAAAGGAAATGTGTCATCTGTAACTTTAGACCTTTTAAAGAACATTTCATCGTCTACTTTCATTCTTCTACTCAACTGTTCTCAATAACAGTAATTTTGACCAGGGGGCACAAACTTTTACATGTCACTGTATATGTATATGGCTTCTATTCTAGATTTCTCTACAAAAAATGTGTCAGTCCCCTTCACACAGGGATGAAGTCACACGTAGGTAAAGGAAATGAGAGAAGTATCGGCTGGGACCTGAGACCGCAGCTCAAGACTCAAAATTAAGTTCAACAGTGGAGAAATAATGGAGATGAGACCAGTGACATCATCGGTGCGATGAGCGACGTGGAGACAATTATATCAATCCTTCTTCTGAATCGTAACATCAGATTCCGGGGATTGTTCTCTGATTATGGAGGATGTAATATATTATACAGACAGACACTCACTGAAGATGACCAGCAGCCCCACCACAAACGCTATGGCGGCAAAGATGAGACCCCCGCGCCGGACATACTCATAATCTGCGGAAAGAAGAAAAAGCCCAAAAAGCTTTATGTTGGGTAGAAAATAACCAAAGTTTACAAGAGTAAAAGTGCAAGAAACACAAGTAACAGGTGTGAACAGGTCCAGAAACTGGTCACTATCCGGTCTCCTGTATACGGTCACTATCCGGTCTCCTGTATACGGTCACTATCGGGTCTCCAGTATACGGTCACTATCGGGTCTCCAGTATACGGTCACTATCGGCTCTCCTGTATACGGTCACTATCGGGTCTCCTGTATACGGTCACTATCGGGTCTCCTGTATACGGTCACTATCGGGTCTCCTGTATACGGTCACTATCGGGTCTCCTGTATACGGTCATTATCGGGTCTTCTGTATACGGTCATTATCGGGTCTTCTGTATACGGTCACTATCGGGTCTCCTGTATACGGTCACTATCTGGTCTCCTGTATACGGTCACTATCTGATCTCCTGTATACGGTCACTATCCGGTCTCCTGTATACGGTCACTATCTGGTCTCCTGTATATGTTCACTATCTGGTCTCCTGTATACGGTCACTATCCGGTCTCCTGTATGCGGTCACTATCAGGTCTCCTGTATACGGTCACTATCTGGTCTCCTGTATACGGTCACTATCTGATCTCCTGTATACGGTCACTATCCGGTCTCCTGTATACGGTCACTATCTGGTTTCCTGTATATGTTCACTATCTGGTCTCCTGTATACGGTCACTATCCGGTCTCCTGTATGCGGTCACTATTGGGTGTCCTGTGTATAGTCACTATCGGGTCTCCTGTGTACGGTCACTATCGGGTCTCTTGTGTACGGTCACTATCGGGTCTCCTGTATATGGTCACTATCCGGTCTCCTGTATACGGTCACCATCCGGTCTCCTGTATACGGTCACTATCGGGTCTCCTGTATACGGTCACTATCGGGTCTCCTGTGTACGGTCACTATCGGGTCTCCTGTATACGGTCACTATCCGGTCTCCTGTGTATGGTCACTATCGGGTCTCCTGCATACGGTGACTATCCGGTCTCCTGTATACGGTCACTATAGGGTCTCCTGCATACGGTGACTATCCGGTCTCCTGTATACGGTCACTATAGGGTCTCCTGTATACGGTCACTATAGGGTCTCCTGTGGACAGTCACTATCGGGTCTCCTGTATACGGTCACTATCGGGTCTTCTGTATACGGTCACTATCCGGTCTCCCGTATGCGGTCACTATCCGGTCTCCTGTGTACGGTCACTATCGGGTCTCCTGTGTACGGTCACTATTGGATCTCCTGTGTACGGTCACTATCGGGTCTCCTGTGTACGGTCACTATCGGGTCTCCTGTATACGGTCACTATCCGGTCTCCTGTATACGGTCACTATCGGGTATTCTGTAAACGTTCACTACCGGGTCTCCTGTGTACGGTCACTATCGGGTCTCCTGTATATGGTCACTATCCGGTCTCCTGTGTACGGTCACTATTGGGTCTCCTGTATACGGTCACAATCCGGTCTCCTGTATACGGTCACTATCCGGTCTCCTGTATGCGGTCACTATCCAGTCTCCTGTATATGGTCACTATCGGGTCTCCTGTATATGGTCACTATCCAGTCTCCTGTGTACGGTCACTATCGGGTCTCCTTTATACGGTCACTATCCGGTCTCCTGTTTACGTTCACTATCCAGTCTCCTGTATGCGGTCACTATCCGGTCTCTAGTATACGGTCACTATCGGGTCTCCTGTGTATAGTCACTATCGGGTCTCCTGTGTATGGTCACCCTCGGGTCTCCTGTGCACGGTCACTATTGGGTCTCCTGTGTATAGTCACTATCGGGTCTCCTGTGTACGGTCACTATCGGGTCTCTTGTGTACGGTCACTATCGGGTCTCCTGCATACGGTCACTATCGGGTCTCCTGTATATGGTCACTATCGGGTCTCCTGTATACGGTCACTATCCGGTCTCCTGTATACGGTCACTATCCGGTCTCCTGTATACGGTCACTATCGGGTGTTCTGTATATGGTCACTATCGGGTCTCCTGTGTACGGTCACTATCCGGACTCCTGTGTACGGTCACTATCGGGTCTTCTGTATACGGTCACTATCGGGTCTCCTGTGTACGGTCACTATCCGGACTCCTGTGTACGGTCACTATCGGGTCTTCTGTATACGGTCACTATCGGGTCTCTTGTGTACGGTCACTATCCGGTCTCCTGTGTACGGTCACTATCGGGTCTCCTGTGTACGGTCACTATCGGGTCTCCTGTATACGGTCACTATCCGGTCTCCTGTGTATGGTCACTATCGGGTCTACTGCATACCATCACTATCTGGTGTCCTGTATACGGACACTATCCGGTCTCCTGTATACGGTCACTATCGGGTCTCCTGTATACGGTCACTATCGGGTCTCCTGTATACGGTCACTATCCGGTCTCCTGTGTACGGTCACTATTGGGTCTCCTGTATACGGTCACTATCGGGTCTCCTGTATACGGTCACTATCCGGTCTCCTGTGTATGGTCACTATCGGGTCTCCTGCATACGGTGACTATCCGGTCTCCTGTATACGGTCACTATAGGGTCTCCTGCATACGGTGACTATCCGGTCTCCTGTATACGGTCACTATAGGGTCTCCTGTATACGGTCACTATAGGGTCTCCTGTGGACAGTCACTATCGGGTCTCCTGTATACGGTCACTATCGGGTCTTCTGTATACGGTCACTATCCGGTCTCCCGTATGCGGTCACTATCCGGTCTCCTGTGTACGGTCACTATCGGGTCTCCTGTGTACGGTCACTATTGGATCTCCTGTGTACGGTCACTATCGGGTCTCCTGTGTACGGTCACTATCGGGTCTCCTGTATACGGTCACTATCCGGTCTCCTGTATACGGTCACTATCGGGTCTTCTGTATACGTTCACTACCGGGTCTCCTGTGTACGGTCACTATCGGGTCTCCTGTATATGGTCACTATCCGGTCTCCTGTGTACGGTCACTATTGGGTCTCCTGTATACGGTCACAATCCGGTCTCCTGTATACGGTCACTATCCGGTCTCCTGTATGCGGTCACTATCCAGTCTCCTGTATATGGTCACTATCGGGTCTCCTGTATATGGTCACTATCCAGTCTCCTGTGTACGGTCACTATCGGGTCTCCTTTATACGGTCACTATCCGGTCTCCTGTTTACGTTCACTATCCAGTCTCCTGTATGCGGTCACTATCCGGTCTCTAGTATACGGTCACTATCGGGTCTCCTGTGTATAGTCACTATCGGGTCTCCTGTGTATGGTCACCCTCGGGTCTCCTGTGCACGGTCACTATTGGGTCTCCTGTGTATAGTCACTATCGGGTCTCCTGTGTACGGTCACTATCGGGTCTCTTGTGTACGGTCACTATCGGGTCTCCTGCATACGGTCACTATCGGGTCTCCTGTATATGGTCACTATCGGGTCTCCTGTATACGGTCACTATCCGGTCTCCTGTATACGGTCACTATCCGGTCTCCTGTATACGGTCACTATCGGGTGTTCTGTATATGGTCACTATCGGGTCTCCTGTGTACGGTCACTATCCGGACTCCTGTGTACGGTCACTATCGGGTCTTCTGTATACGGTCACTATCGGGTCTCCTGTGTACGGTCACTATCCGGACTCCTGTGTACGGTCACTATCGGGTCTTCTGTATACGGTCACTATCGGGTCTCTTGTGTACGGTCACTATCCGGTCTCCTGTGTACGGTCACTATCGGGTCTCCTGTGTACGGTCACTATCGGGTCTCCTGTATACGGTCACTATCCGGTCTCCTGTGTATGGTCACTATCGGGTCTACTGCATACCATCACTATCTGGTGTCCTGTATACGGACACTATCCGGTCTCCTGTATACGGTCACTATCGGGTCTCCTGTATACGGTCACTATCGGGTCTCCTGTATACGGTCACTATCCGGTCTCCTGTGTACGGTCACTATTGGGTCTCCTGTATACGGTCACTATCGGGTCTCCTGTATATGGTCACTATCTGGTCTCCTGTATACGGTCACTATCCGGTCTCCTGTATACGGTCACTATCCGGTCTCCTGTATACGGTCACTATCGGGTCTCCTGTATACGGTCACTATCCCGTCTCCTGTATGCGGTCACTATCCGGTCTCCTGTGTACGGCCACTATCGGGTCTCCTGTATGCGGTCACTATCCGGTCTCCTGTATATGGTTACTATCTGGTCTCCTGTATACGGTCACTATCCGGTCTCCTGTATACGGTCACTATCGGGTCTCCTGTATACAGTCACTATTGACCCTCAGAACTACTTACCGTAGAAGAATCTTTCTGACGTATCTCCTGCCAGATCTGAAAATAAAGAGAAAAATAAGCGTGATGATAATTACAAAGGAGAAAAGAGCGCGGCACCATCATCTGCTGCTATGGTGTCTCGGTGCCGGTCCGAGAGGGAACTAATGCACTGACCGCAGAGATAATGCCTGTTTACCATCCGCTAAGTACAGGCTCTGCCATCTGCTGCAGATCATTGCCTTCATAATATATAAACGTGACACATTGTGTCCTTATCCTTTATGTTTGGTCGCAGCTGTGCTTTATTTCTGTTTGTTCAGCGTTTGCCATTTACATCCAGAGACAGGAGGATCATACAGAGGGGCGCAGGTCAGGCCATGGGTTAATTAGTGCATTACAGACCGGTTATAGGCTAACTAAGCGGAAAAACCCTGGTGACCTATAAACCACCACAACCTCCAGACATCCAGGCTTCCTGGGGTAAAATGGAGCAGAGCTGGATTTAGGATTTTGTGCTTCATTATAATCATTGCAATAAGATGCACTTGAATATGCAGAGCAGTCAATAGATATTTCCTAGTTCTTCTGCAAAGAAACAACTTTGCAAAATTCCAACAGGTGGCACTGTAGAGTTCTAGTCTTCTTCCTCGATGAAGAGGCAATTTGCATAGATATCATTGATACAAAAACTCTTTTGTTTTATATAGTTTTGTTTTTTTTATGCTGCTTTGAAAATGCCACATGTAAACTTTACCTAAAAGTTAATGCACACAGACGTGCCCTTGTACTTACAAAGCTTAAGAACCTCAAGGTTTGTACTTACGAGGATCAAACTGTATTTCAAGAACCCCAAAGTTGTGTTCACATGGAGCTTCTGTACTTACAAGGATCAAGAACCCCAAAGTATGTACTTACGATGGTTAAACTGTACTTACGAGGGTCAAGAACCCCAAAATATGTACTTACGAGGGTCAAGAACCCCAAAGTATGTACTTACGATGGTTAAACTGTACTTACGAGGGTCAAGAACCCCAAAGTATGTACTTATGAGGGTCAAGAACCCCAAAGTATGTACTTACGATGGTTAAACTGGACTTACGAGGGTCAAGAACCCCAAAGTTTGTACTTATGAAGGTCAAACTGTACTTACGAAGTCAAGATCCCCAAAGTTTGTACTTATGAGGTTCAAGAACCCCAAAGTCATGTTCATATGGAGCTTCTGTACATACGAGGGTCAAGAACCCCAAAGTTTGTACTTACGAGGGTTAAACTGTACTTATGAGGGGCAAGAGCCCCAAAGTTTGTACTTCCGAGGGTCAAGAACACCAAAGTTTGTACTTACGAGGGTCAAACTGTACTTACCAGGGTCAAGAACCCAAAAGTTACGTTCACATGGAGCTTCTGTATTTACGATGGTCAAGAACCCCAAAGTTTGTACTTTCGAGGGTCAAGAACTTCAAAGTTTGTACTTACGAGGGTCAAACTGTACTTACGAAGGTTAAGAACCCCAAAGTTTATAGTTACGAGGATCAAGCTGTATTTACGAGTGTCAAGAACCCAAAAGTTATGCTCACATGGAGCTTCTGTACTTACAAGGTTCAAGAACCCCAAAGTTTGTATGTTCACATGGAGCTTCTGATCGGCTCCAAAATCCTCTTGAAAAATTGCTTCAAAAGCATTTGGAAAACCCTTCCTACTCATCTCAATGGGAAATCCACTTTGTGTTTCATTTGTGGAGGTTTTCTTTTTATTTTTTTTAATTTTTTTCTGAAAGAAGTTTTGAAAAACCTCTAGTGGAAAAAAAAAGTGCATATCACTTCTTTGAAGCGGATCCTAATAGAACTCACACCAAACTAGGCAATCTCAAATCTAAAGGCTGCAAAGGAAAGCTTCAGAAAAAAAACCTCTTCCAAAACTGTTCAAAACTGCTTCAGGAAAAGAGAAACTCCCCAAAAACTCTGCATACCTCAAAAAACTGACTATACAGATGGGAGTCTTTTAATTTTGAAGAACACTAGTATTTGGCTAAATAGCCTCAGTTTTGTTGTAAGATTTCTTTATCTTATTCTAAAGTTTCATTGAGACGCCTGCGAAGCACGGACTGTCCACGGGTCTCCTGACTTGACAGCCTCATGTACTGTATTTCTATGAAATCATTAAATTGAGGTTAGGAGACCCGCGGCCAGTCTGTGCATCACAGTTTGTACAGAGGACGTGTTACATGGAAGTCTGAATGAGGCGTAAGGTAGCATTGTCGGGCTGACCTTTAAGGCTGGGTTCACATTTTGTACTGATTTTATGCACGGATTTGCAGAATTGTACAGTACCAGCAATGCGATTGAGATTTAACTTAATCTCAATTACTTGCTGCATTTCTTTTTTTTGCTGAAAATTGCCTTTTTAAAAAAAAAATAAAAAATTTTACTCATTCTTTTCACTGGGAACCGTAAATCAGAAGGTTACGTCACTAGTCTGCTATTGTTTTGTTGCAGTTTGTATAACGTTTCTATAATGAAAAAAAAATGAAGTTAAAAAATGCATAAATAAGTACAAAAAACAAGCGCAGATTTCAGTTCACAAATCCGTGCATAAAATCTGCACCAAATACAGAACATGTGAATCTAGCATAAGTTTCCTTATACCAGCTTATTCCTTATACCAGCTTAATGGTCTACACTCCCACTCCCTAGACCCCCTAGGAGATCACTACATTGCATAGGGGCGATTAGAAGTCACCAAAGAGTTGTGTGACTGTACAAAAGTCAGCTCCTCTCCATTAGTTTTATTTACAAATAGAATGTAAAGTTTATAAAACAAACAGAACAAAAGGTATTAATATAACAATAAACAATGTATCAACCTCTGCTTCCTTGTCTTCTCCTTTCCTTGCTCTGACAGCAAATAACTGTGTAAGGCTATGTTCACATGCTGCGTTTTTTTTTGCTGCTTTTTTATGCAAATCTGCAGCTGCTTTTTATAGTACCAGCGAAGTCTTTGAGATTTCAGAAATCTCATGCACACAGCTTGGTTTATTTTCCTGTTTTGTCATTTTTGCAAAATGCAGCATGTCACTTCTTTCAGAGTTTTTTCTGCGTTTTTACAGCGTTTTTCACCAGTAGAAAGCAATGGGTAGTGCAAAAACACAGCAAAAACGCAAGCAAAAAAAGCAGGCATCAGGTTTCGCTGCGTTTTTGGTGCCAAAACCTGAGGAGGTTGAATCAGGTTCTTTTTGTATGCACTAAACTTTTTTGATGAGTTTTTGCAGTGTTTTTTGGGCCGTTTTTGCTGCTTTTTTCCGCAGGCAAAACCTGCTCTCTTGGCAGTAAAGAAGCAATGTGAAAAAAGCAGGTTTTGATGAGTTTTTGCCAAGAGAGCAGGTTTTGCCTGCGGAAAAAAAAAGCAGCAAAAACGCAAAGTGTGATCATAGCCTAAGGGTTCATGCAGATGACTGTAAGAATCGGACAAGTGCTAGTCGTCTTTTCACACTCGTCTCCACGTTATTCTATGGGGCCATGCACATGCCTGATTTTTTCCTTGGATTGAGTCGCTCAAAGGTAAAATATGCGGTATGCTCGAGTTGCATCCAAGTCGGATCACACTCGGATCACACTCTGTGGCATATGAGTGCGGTTTAATTTTCACGAACGGACAGAATGGAGAAGATGGAGAATTTTTTCTTAAATTCTTCACATCTGAGAAAATCGGATCACTCTGATCAAACTCTTATGAGAGTCTGATCAGAGTGTGATTAGCATAATCGGCCCGATTTTCTCCAACGAGAGAAAATCGGTGGTGTGACCCTGGCCTACGGCTATGTGCAAACATGGAGTATTTGCAGCAGATTTCAGAGTGTTGGCAGGAAAAATGCTGCATAATACACTTGCTTTTTAATGCGTTTTTAATGCGTTTTTATTTGCACTTTTGATGCATTTTTACTTGTGTGAAATACATTGAAATAATTGACACGCTGCAGATTTTAAAAAAAACGCTTTGATGTTTCAAATCGACAAGGCAGAAATAAGCATTTGCAGGAGATTTCAGAAATCTCATTCAATTTGCTGATATTGTAAACTGCATAGTTTTTTACTCTTGAAAAACACAAGGGAAAAAAACACGGCAAAAAATGCAGTGTGTGAACAAGGCAACAGAAGGAGACAGGAAAGGGAGGAAAACCTGGGGAAAATTCTGATATATGGCTGCCTAATAGGGTGCATCCAGACGACCGTATAAATCGGACTGCAAAGTACGGACTGGCTGGCAGGTCTCCCGACACGAGCGTGATAGCTTCATATATTTCTATAAAGCCGAAACGCTCGTGTCGGGAGACCCGATGGCCACTCCATGCATTGTGGTCTGATTTGTACGGTCATCTGAATGCACCCCTACTGCGAACGGAAGAATATATTGGGGAATATAATAAAGAAGACTAAATATGTAAGACGAAAGATATACCCACTATTCATACAGTCCTGCCAAACCTAATCCCCTAAAATTCCCAATAGTTATCACATACTATACTTATCTCATTTTCCAGTCTATACAGATGTAGCAGAGCTGATTGTGGATCTGTAACCACTGCATTACTGTTTGATTAAACTGGACTTTCATGATTATGTCAAATTTCTATATTTTTTTTCCCAAAAAAGTTCATTCAAACTTTCCTTAAAGTTTTTCTAATACTTCTAAGTAGCTTTTCTTCTACGTTTGGCCCCCCAAAAAATAAAGAACCTTCCCGAAGATATGGTCATGTGAATATTGACTTAAAATAATTCATGATAAGAAAAAAACACTGGCACCTTTGTATTTATATGCACTTTGCCTGCAGGAGAAACACCTCTCCCACAGAACCTGGTGCTTAACTTCAGGCAATAGTCATGTGTCACATTGACTTAAAATAATGTAGCAATCTATGTAAATGCTAGAAAACACAATGTGATATTACGATACATTGTGCCCCATAGTGAAATCAACTTTGATACAACTTATTATGAAGATGGAAACTTTTAGAATTTCTTTGGATTGTTTATAAAAGGCAAATGACGGAAAGAAAATCCATCACCTGGGAAAGAATAAAAGGCTGATAATGGGGGAAAAGTAAGAATAAAGAAGACTGGGGAATATTATAGTCGCACTGTTCCTCAGAGGAGCACAGAAGAAGAATACTTAGTATGTTGCTCCAACATCTCATCTTACCATCAGCCATGCCTCAGGTCTCCCTTCTTCTTCACCAGTCCAAGTGCACAATGGTTGGTGTGACTCCGCAGATAGGACAAATATTCAAAGACAGCCTTCATTAAACATTAACCACCCCCAGAGTAATATTTCTTCCAGTCACGAGGGATGCTGGATTTGGATAGAGGAGAATGGGGAGAGGTTCTGGAAAATTACAAGAACACTTTATAATCTCCAGACAATGGAGGCAAAGAAGAGGCAAAGGGTAAAGGAAGAGGTTCTCATTGTTTCCTCCAAGCCCAAGGGCTTATTCAGACAACCAATGTCAAAATCGGCTGATTTCCATCCTGAAAAATCGAGCATTGAATGCACTTCTCATTCCTATGTCTGTCCATACCGGGTCCATGTGAGGTCGCTTTTCTTTATTCCTTATTATTGTATCCGTATTTTTTTGTCCATTTTGTATTAATGAAATTCTCTTCTTGTTTTATTTGTAAATGAAATCTGTTAAACTGAATAAATTCTCTTTTCGTTTATGTTCCGTTTAACGGATCTGATTTTCTTATGCTGTTACCAATTTTCATCTATAAATTAGAATGTGATGATTCAAGCTGACAGTTTTTGAATTGGTCGGATTATAAAATTGGTAGTTTACATGGGACTGCTCTGTAAATAAGGCTCAGTGCGCAGTCCAATTTAAAGACGTCCAAGTAGAGCAAACAAATATTTTTCTAAAATCTGTTGTGTGAACCTTTAGACTTAGTCTCCCCATACACATTAGACTAATGGTGGCTGAGCCTGCCAATATCAATGGGTCCAGCTGACGGTCTATTGTGTATGGAGGCTCCGGCCGACTGATGGCAGGAAGAGATATCAATCGGGCATGTCCGATATCAGACTGCTGAATACATTGTTCTCCCTTGAGATGAGCCACCAGTAAAGATGCCTGTCGGCGACTTTCTGATAAAGATACACAGGAGCGCTCAGCCGAGTGAACCCTCCTGTGTATTGTGTACAATGCACAGCACGCGGACAGCAAATGTGTGCACAATGCACAGCACGCAGAAAGCAAATGTGTGCACAATGCACAGCACGCGGACAGCAAATGTGTGCACAATGCACAGCACACGGACAGCAAATGTGTGCACAATGCACAGCACGCGGACAGCAAATGTGTGCACAATGCACAGCACGCAGAAAGCAAATGTGTGCACAATGCACAGCACGCGGACAGCAAATGTGTGCACAATGCACAGCACACGGACAGCAAATGTGTGCACAATGCAAAGCACGCGGACAGAAAATGTGTGCACAATGCACAGCACGCGGACAGCAAATGTGTGCACAATGCACAGCACGCGGACAGCAAATGTGTGCACAATGCACAGCACGCAGAAAGCAAATGTGTGCACAATGCACAGCACGCGGACAGCAAATGTGTGCACAATGCACAACACGCAGAAAGCAAATGTGTGCACAATGCACAGCACGCGGACAGCAAATGTGTGCACAATGCACAGCACGCGGACAGCAAATGTGTGCACAATGCACAGCACGCGGACAGCAAATGTGTGCACAATGAGCAGCACGCGGACAGCAAATGTGTGCACAATGCACAGCACGCGGACAGCAAATGTGTGCACAATGCACAGCACGCGGACAGCAAATGTGTGCACAATGAGCAGCACGCGGACAGCAAATGTGTGCACAATGCGCAGCACGCGGACAGCAAATGTGTGCACAATGCACAGCATGCAGACAGCACATGTGTGCACAATGCACAGCACGCAGACAGGAAATGTGTGCACAATGTACAACACACGGACAGAACATTGTGCACTCAATGCACAGCATATGGACATCAAATGTGTGCACAATGCACAGCACACAGACTGCAAATGTGTGCACAACGCACAGCACACGGACAGCACATTTTATGCACAACGCACAGCACACGGACACGCCAAGAACCAGTGAAAGTTAATTTGCCAATTTAAATGATCAGTTTTTAATAACATTTAGCAAACAAGAGTCTGTGCTTAAAGGGGTTGTCCCAACTTACACTCTATTCAAAGTCTGGCACTACAGTACTCTGGCTTTCTCCAGTACTCTGGCTTTCTCCAGTACTCTGACTTTCTCCAGTACTCTGGCTTTCTCCAGTACTCTGACTTTCTCCAGTACTCTGGCTTTCTCCAGTACTCTGGCTTTCTCCAGGGACTCTGGCATTCTCCAGTACTCTGGCACTCCAATACTCTGGCTTTCTCCAGGGACTCTGGCTTTCTCCAGTACTCTGGCTTTCTCCGGTACTCTGGCTTTTTCCAGGGACTCTGACTTTCTCCAGGGACTCTGACTTTCTCCAGGGACTCTGGCTTTCTCCAGGGACTCTGGCTTTCTCCAGTACTCTGGCTTTCTCCAGTCATCCGCAGGAGCCTTGTTCTTGGAGTTGCAGAGCCCCGTTCTCAGGATGGCAGGGGGGTCGCAGCAGTCAGACTCATGATGATCATCAAGTTATCCCCTGTCCTATGAATAGGAGAATAAATTGTGATTATGAAAAAAGCCCTTTAAGATTGTGGCAAATAACAAAGAGTGAGTACACCAGTCCACAATGCAGTGAAAGTGCCGATATACACCCAAATTGCATTCTGCGTGATACCTAAAAGAGTCTTAGTCATGTAGGAAGGGGGGGTAGGTAATATCTAAAATGCAAGGGGGTGAAATGATTCTCGGTGTGGGAGAAACAGCTTGGAAGAGGAAAATTATATGATGAAAGGGATAAACGAACCTTACATTACACTAAAGGGAGAGATGATCATTGAGTAGGTTTGCAAAAAAGGGAAAAATGCATAACTGCAGGATCATCAGACTACGCAGGGACTGTCTGTAGTCTGTTACCATGGAGACGCATAGAACTTTATAGGAATTTTACATAAAAAGCTATAGAAAATAGAAAGGTTGCTCAGTTTTTCTTTATATTTACATTAGAAAAAAAATGGAATGAATGAAAACAAAGAAATGTAATTAGTTTCCTTCTATGGTGGTTGTAATCTCAGGTGGGGGAAGGGTATAAAAATAATCCCGCACAGGATGCCAGCTTGCCAAATGCTGATCCCGGAGATAGCTACATGGCTTACACAATATTACGGAAAATTCTATGTTGATGGTGTTACTTTGCTGCCATTGTTTAGTCCACATGTCCTTCACGCTGGAATATGACACCACCGCATAGGTGATCTGTTACCTGACTGTGAGAGCAACTAATTGGAACAATTCATGAGTGTCAATTGTGTCACTAGTTCTCTGCACCGGGCTGAGAAAACAGGATTGTCCTGATGTTGTAGCTAAGCTTAGTATCGAAGCCAAAAAAAGGAGAAGGTCACGGTGTTACACTTGCTGCAAAAACGCTCTGAAAAATACAGAAAAAAACAACGTTATTTTCCTAAAGACACAGTGTGTAAGGAGACCCGAGGCCACGATCCCATGCTGCACGTGGTGCATTTACAGGGATTCTGTCACCCACCAAATGCAAAAAACATTTAAAGAGGATATTCAGCCCCTATAAAAGTCAAAGCAGTAATGCACATTTTAATAGTGTATTTGCTGAAAAATTAACTATTAATCCATATGCAAATGAGAGTGTTTTGGTGCACCCTCGGTGTGACCAATAGCTGGGTGATCCATTTGCATATATGGCGCTGTCCCTCAGTTACATTGACAGTGCTGCCTGCATGTGCGCACTGACACTGGAGGAGCCCAGCAGCGCACTTATAGTGTCAGTGCAGTTGCGCACATAGTGCTGCAAAATCTTAGCGATCCGTACTGTTGTATAATTGTGGATTGCTGGTAAGTGACAGAATCAGTAAAGTGCACATCCTCGCCACAAGCCCACACTTATCAGGCGTGTGACGTCATGGTGGTCTTCCTCCAGCTATTTCTGTGATCACCAACACATTGATATTCTGTAGAAAAATTGGGGTATATCGTATCCAGCAATTTTATCTCTCCTTTAGGTTTACTTTCTGTCTTTACACATTACACACATGATGCCGTGCTGTAAAGAGTGCCCCACTCAGTTATAGAGCGGGGGGCCGAGTGCTGAGGAGCAGAGGGCAGAAAAGTCACCACCGCTCTGCTGACCCCATAACTGCAGAGTCCAGACATCATCGGGTATAACATCAGCACAAACACTGCGCCCCCACCGGGAGCTTCATGGCGGAGCAGCTACATGCAGCCGTACATAACCAAGCACAATGCAGAGCGTCGGTTGGAGTGGTGTAAAGCCGCTACCACTGGACTCTGGAGGAGACGTGTTCCGTGCAGGGACGGATCGCACTTCTCTATCTGCATCTGATGGAGGAGTCTGGGTTTGGGGATTCCAGGAGGACGTTGCCCCCTGACTGCATTGTGCTGCTGTACAGATGGTAACATAGTAACATAGTAACATAGTTTGTAAAGCCGAATAAAGACTTGCGTCCATCAAGTTCGACCTGTTAGTTCTGTAATTGCTAAAGTTGATCCAGAGGAGGGCAAAAACCCCAAATGATTTGGCCAATCTGCACCTGAGGAAAAATTCCCTCCCGACTCTGAAACCAGCAGTCAGAATAAATCCCTGTATCAACCTTCTATTTTATTTTATTTTTAAGTATATGCTGAAATCTGCCTGGTATCTAGAAATACATCCAGTCCCCGCTTGAACTGGTGTAGTGAATCCGACATTACCGTCTCCTCACTCAGTGAATTCCATATTCTCACTGCTCTTACCATAAAGAACCCCTTCTTATGCTGGTGCTGAAACCTTTTCTCTTCCAGTCTTAGTGAGTGCCCTCTTGTTACCGTAATATCCCTCCTTTTGAACAAATCCCGGGCAAAATCTCTATACTGTCCCCTAACATATTTGTACACATTTATTATGTCCCCCCTCAACCTTCTCTTTTCCAGGCTGAATAGTTCTAGTTTTGCCAACCTCTCTGTGTATTGCAGTCCCTCCATTCCCTTTATTAATTTTGTTGCCCTCCTTTGTACCTTTTCAAGCTCATTTATATCCTTTCTATATATTGGGGCCCATAACTGAGCACAGTATTCCAAGTGTGGTCTGACCAGTGCTTTGTACAGTGGAAGAACAATGTTCTCATCCTTTGCAGCTATACCTCTTCTGATACATCCCATTACCCTGTTTGCCCTTACAGCAGCGGCCTGACTTTGGGCACTCCAATTTAGTTTGCTATCAATCAAGATGCCCAAGTCCTTCTCCATCTCTGAATTCCCCAATGATTTCCCATTCAGTGAGTACTGGTGACTTCCATTTTTCCTTCCCATATGTATGACCTTACATTTCTCCTCATTAAACCTCATTTGCCATTTAATGCTCCACCTACCCAGCTTATCCAAATCCCTCTGTAGGTCTGCACTGTCCTCTTTTGTATTAATTGTTTTACATAACTTTGTGTCATCTGCAAATATTGATATTGCAGATGACACAAAGGAGGAGGATAATGCTATGGGCTGTTATCAGGGGTCGGCATTGGGCCATTAGTTCAATTGAAGGGAAATCTTAATCTTCCGCACAAGACATTGTGGGCAATTGTAGCTTCTGCTTTGTGGGAACAGTTTGGGATTCGCCCTTTTCTGTTCCCCATGATTGAGCCCAGTGCACAAGCTCCATACAGACATGGAGGGGAGAACATGAGTGGCTGCACAGAGCCCGGACACAGACCCATCCTATAATGGAGATTGTGAGCCCGGCGTCCTCCCCAACATCAGGGTCTGACCCCACAAATGCTCTTCTCGATGCAGGGGCAAAAATTCAAACAGACGCCTCCAAAAAATTGTAGAAATCCTTCCGAGAAGAGCGGGAGCCGTTATATCTGCAGAGGACGACTCCATACTGATGTCTATGGAGGTCGGATGGGAGGTCAGAAAAGCTCCTGGAGGTGGAGGGGGCACATACTTTTCTCCATATACTGTAGTCTATCTATCTATCTATCTATCTATCTATCTATCTATCTATCTATCTATCTATCATCTATTATATATCTATTATCTATCATCTATCTATCTATTATCTATTTATCATCTATTATCTATCTATCATCTATCTATCATCTATCTATTATCCATCTATTATCTATCTATTATCTATTATCCATCTATTATCTATCTATCTATCTATCTATTATCTATCTATTTATTATCTATCTATCTATTATCTATCTATTATCTATTATCTATCTATTATCTATTATCTATCTATCTATCTATTATCTATCCATCTATTATCTATCTATCTATTATCTATCTATCATCTATCTATTATCCATCTATTATCTATCTATCCATTATCTATCTATCTATCTATCTATTATCTATCTATCTATCTATCTATCTATCTATCTATCTATCTATCATCTATCTATTATCTATCTATCTATCATCTATCTATCTATTATCTATCTATTATCTATCATCTATCTATCTATTATCTATTATCTATCTATCTATCCATCTATTATCTATCTATCCATTATCTATCTATCATCCATCTATTATCTATCTACTATCTATATATCTATTATCTATACATTATCTTTCTATTATCTATCTATCTATTTATTATCTATCTATCTATCTATCTATCTATTATCTATCTATCTATCTATCTATCTATCTATCTATCTATCTATCTATCTATTTACTCACAAAAAGGATAGAACAGCACCATTTAGTTACAACGGCTGCCAAGCCTTCACCCAAATGTCCAAATTTGTTCCATATATAGATCCAAAAACGAAGGCAGCGCACCACCAAGAATTTATTTATTTTTTTAAAAAATGAACTTTATTCAGCCCCAATGGCAATGTTTTGGTTAACCTTTCTTAGGCTTGAGAAAGGTTCTGTGAACGAAACATTGCAATTGGGGCTGAATAAAGTCCATTTTTTAAAAAAATAAATAAATTCTTGGTGGTGCGCTGCCTTCGTTTTTGGATCTATCTATTATCTATTTATCTATTATCTCTCAGTCTATCATCTATCTCTCCTATTCCTCAGTCATTCCTCCTAAAAAATGTATTAATAAATTGACAAGTGGTTGTTACCATTTACCTTATTTATGGGATACAGTGGTGGCCAAAAGTATTGGCACCCCTGCAATTCTGTCAGATAATACTCAGTTTCTTCCTGAAAATGATTGCAATCACAAATTCTTTGGTCTTATTGTCTTCATTTAATTTGCTTGCAAGGAAAAACACAAAAGAGAATGAAGCAAAAATCAAATCATTGATCATTTCACACAAAACTCCAAAAATGGGCCAGACAAAAATATTGGCACCCTCAGCCTAATACTTGGTTGCACAACCTTTAGCCAAAATAACTGCGAACAACCGCTTCCGGTAACCATCAATGAGTTTCTTACAATGCTCTGCTGGAATTGTAGACCATTCTTCTTTGGCAAACTGCTCCAGGTCCCTGATATTTGAAGGGTGCCTTCTCCAAACTGCCATTTTGAGATCTCTCCACAGGTGTTCTATGGGATTCAGGTCTGGACTCATTGCTGGCCACCTTAGAAGTCTCCAGTGCTTTCTCTCAAACCATTTTATAGTGCTTTTGGAAGTGGGTTTTGGGTCATTGTCCTGCTGGAAGACCCATGACCTCTGAGGGAGACCCAGCTTTCTCACACTGGGCCCTACATTATGCTGCAAAATTTGTTGGTAGTCTTCAGACTTCATAATACCATGCACACGGTCAAGCAGTCCAGTGCCAGAGGCAGCAAAGCAACCCCAAAACATCAGGGAACCTCCGCCATGTTTGACTGTAGGGACCGTGTTCTTTTCTTTGAATGCCTCTTTTTTTTCCTGTTCACTCTATGTTGATGCTTTTTCCCAAAAAGCTCTACTTTTGTCTCATCTGACCAGAGAACATTCTTCCAAAACGTTTTAGGCTTTCTCAGGTAAGTTTTGGCAAACTCCAGCCTGGCTTTTTTATGTCTCGGGGTAAGAAGTGGGGTCTTCCTGGGTATCCTACCATACAGTCCCTTTTCATTCAGACGCCGACGGATAGTACGGGTTGACACTGTTGTACCCTCGGACTGCAGGGCAGCTTGAACTTGTTTGGATGTTAGTCGAGGTTCTTTATCCACCATCCGCACAATCTTGCGTTGAAATCTCTCGTCAATTTTTCTTTTCCGTCCACATCTAGGGAGGTTAGCCACAGTGCCATGGGCTTTAAACTTCTTGATGACACTGCGCACGGAAGACACAGGAACATTCAGGTCTTTGGAGATGGACTTGTAGCCTTGAGATTGCTCATGCTTCCTCACAATTTGGTTTCTCAAGTCCTCAGACAGTTCTTTGGTCTTCTTTCTTTTCTCCATGCACAATGTGGTACACACAAGGACACAGGACAGAGTTTGAGTCAACTTTAATCCATGTTAACTGGCTGCAAGTGTGATTTAGTTATTGCCAACACCTGTTAGGTGCCACAGATAAGTTACAGGTGCTGTTAATTACACGAATTAGAGAAGCAACACATGATTTTTCAAACAGTGCCAATACTTTTGTCCACCCCCTTTTTAGGTTTGGTGTGGAATTATATCCAATTTGGCTTTAGGACAATTCTTTTTGTGTTTTTTTCATTGAAGACAAATTAAATGAAGATAATACCAAAGAATTTGTGATTGCAATAATTTTCAGGAAGAAACTGAGTATTATCTGACAGAATTGCAGGGGTGCCAATACTTTTGGCCACAACTGTATGTCCCAACTGAGATTGATACTGTCATCACTGATTGGACAATGTAAGACTATTAGGCTATGTTCCCACATGTTGGGTTCTTTTTTTACGTCACAAATCTGCTGCAAAACTGATCTCTGGCAGGAAATCAGCTGCGTCAAAAACGCTGGTTTTGCTGCATTTTTTGATGAGTTTTTTCAGCATCTTTTTCACTGTCCTTCTGTCTCTATTTATGCATGTACATAAGGTTCTGTGAAAAAAAAGACACCATTTTAATTTACCATCAAAAACGCTGATGCAAATTTTTATGCATTTTTGATGTGTTTTTTTCCACCACCCATTACTTCCTATGGGAGAAAAAACGCTGAAAGAAGTAACATGCTCTATTTACCAAAAACCCAACGAAGGCACAAAATACATAGCAAAAAAAAAAACAAAACAAAACAAGATGTGTGAACAGCGAATTCTGGTTTCTCATTGACTTTGCTAGTCCTGAAAAACGCAGCTGAAAATTTGCATAAAAATCTGCAGCAAAAAAACGCTGAAAAACCCAACTTGTGTGAACATAGCCTAACACACAGTTGTCACTTTATTGATACATTTCCAAGAGGAATAATAGAGGAACAGCAGAGCACAGAGACCTAGAAGAAAATGCTGCAGAATTTTTATTTCATGAAGAATACAACAATTTACTAAGATCTAACATATTGGGAACGCTGACATATCCTCTGACTTTTGGGGTATTTCAGTCCTCTACTTTGATATTCTAGGCTCGGTTGGGTCCCAGTCGGCTGCGGTTGTCGTATAGAAATCTGCATGGAAAAAATAAAGAGCTCCTTCCAGCTGAACAAGGCTGACTTTTCTACTCACATCCTTTGATTCCTTTTTAAAGCATGGAGCCCAAACCAGCATCCCATCTTCAGGAGGGACCAGCTGTGCTTTGCATTTAAGGTGTATTTTAGGTTCGGAGTATGACCCTCATCATCATACGTTCTCCGCAGCTCTGACCTACAGCCGACACTAAATCCACACACGCGGTTTTTGTAGTTGCAATAAACTTAAAACATTTACAGAGGTCCTGCATGTGACACGGGCATAAAACAGGGAGCCGTAAAAATGTGACATAAAGTTGTAAGTTGGGCTCGTTATATCCTTCATATCTCACGCTGCTTGTCTCCGCAATGGAAACAATTTACACAGAGGAAGGGATCAGAGACAGCAGAGCTGATAAAGCTGCTACATTATAGCATGTGGCTTACCCTGCACCTGCAGAGGGGAACAAAGAGGGGAGCAGGGGTCTTACAAAGCAAAATATGGCCCCTCACGTAGCTGCTCCGCGCCATCCTACAATATGGTGTTTATTAATCTTCTTACCTCTATTTTGGAATTAAAATAACTTAGGGACCTCAGTCTGGTAGTTTTTTACCTTTATTTGCAGATGTGGAGCCTTGTGCTGGTTCTCACTACCCATGTGACGCGCCCCCTGGGCCGTGGGGTACTCGGTGCCGGGCCGGTCGTTGCTATGGGAGATGTCACAGTGGCGGTGACCTGGTCCGTGACCCAGGGCGGTCAATCCAAAGGGGAATATTTACAGGGGATTTTATAGTTTTATGTATATGATTCGTGACTCCACCTGTGGTGTGCGGCTATATGGAGCCTCCGCTGCGGAGCAGATACTCTGGAGCTGGTGTAAATGCAGCAGAGTTGGTTCAGCTCTCCACAGGTAGAGCTTAGCTCCAGGGCTGTGCTGAGATGTTATGGATGTTGCGGTGTAGTGCAGGGGGTGATGGTGCAGTAGTAATTCACAGAGACAATGGGGTGCAGTCTTCAGAGTTTACTCACAGTTGTTGCAATCCAAGTTACAGGTACCGGTGTAACTTCCCACATCGCGCTGCTCTTACTCAGGGGGGGGGGGGGGGTTCAGCCAACCCTCAGATATCTCCGGAGTACTTAGCGGGACCCCCTTCTATGTGTTCTCTCTCTGGCCATCTTCCTACACCTCACACCTAGTGTCCCAATCCAGTACCCGCGGGCCTTGTCGGGTGACGTCTGTTCCGTCCCCTGGGTCCTCTATGGCTGCCTTCTTGGTGAGGCTGATATGGACTGTTGGCTGCAGGACTTGAAATACTGCAGCCTCCGGTTTCTAGTTGAGACATAAAGTACTCTGCTAGTTGAGGGACCGGTCCCCTTTGTACGGCCTGACCCCTCCACCTCCTGGTAGATTCGGGCATATGGGTGGCCTCCAGCACTGCCCGTACCCCTGGGGTCCCTTCCTAGTTCCTGGAGCCTTTCTTCTGCTCCTCTCCTTCTCAGTCTTGGGCCTCTCTGCTAGGCTCTCCTCCTGTGCAGAGCTCCTGCTGAGCTCCTGCTCTACACTCTCTCCTCCTCTGACTCATCTGTCCTCTCCACTCCTTCTATCAAGATGGCTCACCTTTTATACACCTACTGAAGTGCTCCCCTAAACTACTTCCTCCACCCACACCCACTACATGGTTCCACCCTTCAGCTAGGGACCAGGGACGGTGCTCTCCCTTAGGAGCAATCTCGCACTGCCCCCACTGAAGTGGAATGTGTTGGATGCAGGTGTTAGGGTCCTGGGCTGTACTCCTTCCTTACCTGAGAGTGGGATACCACACCTCTGGGTGAGATACAGTACCTCTGTGGCGACTGAACCCTCAGGGGCGCCACGCATGAGAAAAGTCCCCTCTTGCCATTAAGTGGGTCCCCTTAATCATAGAATCCTAGAATGTTAGAGTTGGAAGGGTCCTCCAGGGTAATCGTGTCCAACCCCCCTGCTCAATGCAGGAGTCACTAAACCATCTCAGACAGATGTCTGTCCAGCCTCTGTTTGAAGACGTCCATTGAAGGAGAACTCCCCACCTCTTGTGGCAGCCTGTTCCACTCATTGATCATCCTCACTGTCAAAAAGTTTTTTCTAATCTCTAATGTGTGACTCAGACAACGCTCGCCTTCTGTAAGCCCTACCCTGGGAGATGGGGTACTCGGAGTTGGGTCCTGTGATGGAGAGATGGGGTGCAGCCGTGGCCCGGACCCGCTCTGTGCCCAGGGTCGTCACACTAAAACAAAAGAGATGGTACGGGCTTTTCCGGGTTGAGTGGCTGATCTCAACTACGCCACCTGTGGCACCTGGTGAAGGCCACCAGCGCTGCTGCAGTCCGCTGAGGCATGGTGTTATGGCAGCCGTCGTTGTTACTACTCCCCACAGGCGGAGCAGAGCCTCAGGGCAGAAGGGCAGGATGGAGGGGGTAGTAGTCTAGGAGGTCTGGTGCTGCGTAGTGCGGTGTAATGCAGAATAAAGAGTCCGGAGGCCATAGGGGTTAACTTCCAGGGTTTTACTCACGTTGAAGAGTACAGCTGCAAGGCTTCTCCCTGCTCCTCGCGGAGTTCTGCGGTCACCAGAGACGGGGGGTCCGACAACCTCCGAGTAAGTCCAGTGTTCAATCAGGACCACGCAACAGAGTGTTCCTAGACTTCAGACCGGGTCCTTTCCTGTCTGCGTGTGTGTAGATGGGCCGGGTCTCCCTCTGAACTTCACTCAGAAAAAGGGTACGGGTGGCAGCTCTGCTCTTTCCGTTACCCGGTGGGATTCTCAGGGCCTACCGGGCTTTCCCGACCAGGATGTGGAGTAGCAAGGTCGGGTGTCGGGGGCCGGTACCCCTCTTGCACCCGGAATCCCTCTGAATAGATCAGCATAGCGAAGACAGGTGGCGTCTACCGCTCCGTCTGCATCCTCCCCAGGATCCATTTGCGGTGGAGCTACACTCTTAAGCTCCGGGCCTTCTTGGTCATGGTCCTTGACCGGGCTGAGACATACATTATCTGCAGCCTGCTCCTCGACCCAAGGCCGGGGTACGAGGGGCTGTGTCCCCGACCTCTGCAGGTCCACACAGGATCCACGCTCAAGGAGGAGAGATCACGATAAGAAACAGTCAAAGAACCAAGAGCCCAAGATGGCTGTGTGTTAAATATGAATTATTTAGTGTCACTAAAATGTGAGTCCTCCACCCTCACCCACTAATTGGTTCCCCTATCTCTTGGTTCCCCAGTCTCCCGAGTACCAGGAGGGGCAGCACCTAGTGCATTCTAACCCCCTCTAGTGGGAGAAGTGTGGTGTTGGATGTGGAGGTGGGGTCCTGACCATCACACTGTTCTTACCTCAGAGGAGGAACACTACACTCCATTAAAGAAGTGCAGCATCCCTGTGGCGGTCGAACCCTCAGGGGCGCCACACTAATCTGTATCTTCTCCCTTTCAGTTTCATCCTATTGCTTCTCGTGTTTCCATGTGCAAATGAGAATAAGGATGATCCCTCTACACTGTGACAGCCCTTCAGATATTTGTAGACAGCTATTAAGTCTCCTCTCAGTTTTCTTTTTTGCAAGCTAAACATTTCCAGATCCTTTAACCGTTCCTCGTAGGACATAGTTTGCAGACCGGTCACCATACTGGTAGCTCTTCTCTGAACTTGCTCCAGGTTTTTTATATCTTTTTTAAATGTGTTTCCCAGAACTGAACACAGTATCCAGATGAGGTCTGACCAAGGAGGAGTAGAGGGGGATAATTACTTCACGTGATCTAGACTCTATGCTTCTCTTAATACATCCCAGAACTGTGTTTGCCTTTTTTGCTGCTGCATCATACAGTTGACTCATGTACAGTCTGTGATCTATTAGTATATCCAAGTCTTTTTCACACACGCTGTTGCTTAGTTCTATTCCTCCCATTCTGTAGATGTCATCTTCGTTTTTCTTGCCCAGATGTAGAATTATGCATTTCTCCCTGTTAAATACCATTCTGTTAGTCACTGCCCACTGTTCAAGCTTATCTAGATCCTTCTGAATCCTTTCCCTCTCTTCTTTAAGCCCCGTCACACTAAGCGAGATCGCTAGCGAGATCGCTGCTGAGTCACAAGTTTTGTGACGCAACAGCGATCTCGCTACGTTTGACACTTAGCAGCGACCAGGCCCCTGCTGTGAGATCGCTGGTCGTGTCGGAATGGTCTGGACATTTCTTTGATCGTTGAGGCCCCGCTGGGTAGCATGCATCGGTGTGTTTGACACCTTACCAACGACCTTGTTAACAACTCAGACACAGAAACACATAGGCATACATCGTTATACAGATCGTTACGGGTCGCTGCATCGCTGCTGCGTCGTTGAGAAGATCTGACTGTTTGACATCTCACCAGCGACCACACAGCGATGCAGCAACGATCCCTGACAGGTCGTATCGTCGTCGGGATCGCTGTAGCGTCGCTTAGTGTGACGGGGCCTTTAGTGTAAGCTATCCCTCCTAGCTTTGCATTGTCTGCAAATGTGATTTATAGAAATGTTGAACAACACTGGGGCCTTGTGGTACCCCACTTGAAACACTCTTCCAACTAGATGTGCAACCATTTATTATCACTATAATATTTGAGTACGATCGCCTTCTTTCATGGACCTCACAGTAGCTGCCTATATGTTATATACGTTGTGTACAGTCTTATGGGCTCAGTTCTTGTATTCTTCTGTATTTTTGTATTGATTTTTTTTCATAATTTTTGTCTATAAAGTATATACACATGTAGCAAAGGTTATCATGACACATAACACTTTATCTTGATAAATTGTCACAGAAAGTTTTCTATCTTAAAGGGGTTGTACCAAGTTTAGAAGTTATTCCTATCCCTATAAACTAATGGAACAAGAACAATGTAAATCTATCAACACAACTAATATAACTAATATATTCATTGATTACTGCAGTCCCAGGATTATTCACCCTTTCATGACCAGCCTCTTTAGGACTTAGTACAGCCCCTCTGGCTGTTATGACCTGCTGCAAATGTTATTCACAGCCAGACACCAGCATCTAGCAGTGCCCCTGAGGAATCTTAGCCAATTCCCATGGGCAATGTCCTCTATTTATTGGGTTTGGATGCTGCAACCTCCTTCTTCAAATCCTACCAAAGATTTTATATGGAGTTAAACTCAAGTTTCTGTGAGCATCTCCTAAGCCTTTTTGGACTCTGAGGTATGATTGAGAAAATTGTCCTGTTGGAAGGTCCAATGACATCTACGCTTCATATTTGTTGCAGCAGAGTTGAAAGTACACTAGCATCAGGATTTCCACGTCTGAGCTAGGAGTATCTAACTCTCTGTGTAGGGATGCGACTTTATTCCACTAATTATTTAAAAAAAAAATGTAAAATTTTTTTTTTTTAAGGCTGTGTGCCCACTATGCGTTTTCCAAGCGTTTATGCTGCGGAATTTCCGCAGCATAAACACTTGGGAAACGCTTGGTAATCCTCCCCCCATGGTCCCCAATGACAACCCACAATGTCAATGTCCATGCTGCTGATTTTTCCGCAGCAGTTATGCTGCGCTCAAAAATCCGCAGCATGTCCATTAATTTTACGGATACGCAGAGTAATCGCCGCCATTGACTTGCATTGAAACGCATATTATCCGTGTCAGTACATTTGTACACACGGATATTATGCGTTTCTATGTGCGGATGGTACCCAAGTCTGGAGAAGAGGAGACTCTCATCCAGACCTGGGTACCATAGAAACTGTAAAAAAAAAGAATTTAAAATAAAAAATAAAGTTTATACTCACCTTCCGATGTCCTCCCAGTGTTTTGTCTGCTTAGTCCGGTCTCTTGCAATGCTCGCGCTGTTGTGAGGGACCTGCCATGACGTCACTGAGTCATGTGACCCATCACATGGCTCAATGACGTCACCGCAGGTCCTTCACAACAGCGCGAGCCGCCCAACACACCGGACGGAGCGGAGAAAACACCAGGAGGACAACGGAAGGTGAGTATAAACTTTATTTTTTTATTTTTTACCATTCTTATTCTTTTTTTAACTAACTTGGTCACACTATATAAATCCATGCCGGTTGCATGGATTTATATAGTGTGAACAAGTTGTCAAGCACTTTCCAAGTGATGCTAAAATCGCTTGGAAAAGTGCTTGATAATCCGCATGTGGAAATGCATGCAAAAACGCTTGACAAACGCTTCTACCTCGCGGGAAAAATGCATGTAAAAAACGCATGGGAGAAGCGTAAAAAATATGCAGCATTTCTGCATCGTGGGCACATAGCCTAAATTATAATACAATTTGGAGATTTTATGGAGGATCTGGACGCTGGATTTTTTCCTTCTGAATTCTGATCTACGTTGTTGCACTCCGAGTGTCCATGCGGACGATCCTTCTGACGGTGAACTGACTCTCTTCATCTTTTTTGGACTGAGCTAGGAGTAGTTGCAAATAGTTGTATAGCAGGCTGGAGTTTGCTGAAGAGTTGATTAGACAGCGGAGAAAAGTGGATGATCAGGCAAACTACTGTAGTACCTGTGGGAACACATAGCTGCCTGAGCCGCTCTTAAAGAACCTTCACCAAAATTTTCATGTTGAACTGGATACACAATGTAATAGTGGCTGTGGAACAGACTAAAACTTTTTTTTAATTTCACCTCTCCGTTGCCGAGATATTTGCAATCAAAGTATTTAGCATCTAATGAGTTAACTTTTGTTAAGTTTAAGTGGGTGTTATCAGATAGTTTTCACTGGGGGCGTGTACTTCTTCTCCCTGCATGATGTTGACCAATCATAATCATGGGAACACATTGGAGAATGAAGAACATGCCCACATAGCTTAGAGCAGATTTCTCAGTGTGTGAGAAGTAATGACACAGCCCTGATCTCCTGGTCTAACCTCCTACAATGATTAGAACTAGAATTAGATCAGAGTTGTTTCATTACATCTCAAACATGTAGTCTGTTGCTGCCTGCTTCTGACTGATCAGAAAGAGAAAAAAGTACACACCCCAAGTGAAATCTCTCTGGTAACACCCACTTTTACTTAATTTAACTGCTTAGGTGTCAAATACTTTGATCGCTAACATCTCTGCAACAGAAAGGTGAAATAAGAAGCAATTTAAAAAAACACGTTTTGGTCTGTTCTGCAGCCACTATTAATCATCCTGTCCAGTTCAATGTGAAAATTTTGGTTAAAGGTCCTGTTTAAAAGGCATTGGATGATGATGTCAGTGATGTTTGTTGGGTTTCCACAATAACCTGACACATCCTAGCGCAAAACGAATTAGGGGAAGGAAACAAGACCCGGTGCCCGAATCACGAAAAGTTAGTAACATTCACATTGTTCTTATTTCATTGGTTTATTGCAAAGAGCAGAAAGTTTGTTAATTTTGCTAATAAACTTAATTTGCAATGGATATGAATAATTTTGATTGCTTATGTTAATTTAAAAAAAATAAATAAAAATGCCAGATATTAAGACTTAGGCTAAAAGGTGTTTTGAGTTAGCAATAGTGTAAAAAAAAAAGGAAGAAGCATCGGAAGCTCTAGATGTTCTCTTTAGAAACAAACCACTAGGTATAATACACTACATAGTAAACTCATTGTTAACTGTTCTGGGTGTTAATGTAAAAAAGGAGCAATCAGCTCACCCATCCAGCAGCACGGCAAAATACTAAAGTAATAGTAACAGCCCAAACAATAGCTGGCACTCACATCTTCTTAAAACAATTGCTTTATTAGTTCAATGGTATAAAAGGCACAAAAAATGGTGGAACACAACAGCACAAAAATTAAAAAGGCAAAAAAGAAATATCCGCTGCAATCCCAGGCAACATGTTTCAGACCTGCATGGTCCTTTGTCATGCCAGGCTTGACAAAGGACCATGCAGGTCTGAAACATGTTGCCTGGGAGCGCAGCTGATATTTTTTTCAGCCTTTTTTATTTTTGTGCTGTTGTGTTCATTTTTAATGCGACTGGATCAATAAAGGAATTCTTTTAAGACGATGTAACTGAAGACTATCATTTGAACTGTTACTCTGGGTGTTAATTTCAGCGATCTCTTTAAAGCCGGATTCACACAATGCCATTGTGGCGCATTGATACATTCAGCATTTGGTTGATACATTGTAGCATCTGAGATAGTTGTGTGTCGCTGCTATTGTGCGGAGGATTCCCATACAGTGGTTTCCATTTCTCAGCATAAAAGGAGACTGTGGCGCCCCTGAGGGTTCAGTCGCCACAGAGTTACTGCACCTCACCCAGAGGTGTGGTGTCACCCTTCTCTCAGGTAAGGAGGGAGTGCTGCACAGAACCCCAACACCTGCATCCAACACTACACTGCTCCAGGCCGGCTGAAGGGGCAACATGCAGAGCGCAGCTGCTGAGCCCTGACCCTGGCTGGAGTGGGGGGAACCCAAAGGTAGGGGGAACCAGTAGTGGTTGTGGGTGGAGGAAGTAGTAAGAGGGAGCACTTTAGTAGGAGTATAAAATAGGGAAGCCATCTTAGGGTGACAGTTCAGAGATTAGTTAAGTGGTTAGTTCTAGAGAGCAGTTCAGAAGAACAGCTCAGGATAGTTCAGAAGAACAGCTCGGGAGCTGAGTCTCATTAGGAGATCTGCTCCACAAGTAGGGCCCAGTCCTAGAGGCCCAGGAGGGGAGCAGAGGAGTAGGCTCCATCTAAGAGAGGATCCCAGGGGGTACGGCACGTGCAGGACGGCACCCGTACGCCCCGCATCTGCCAGAAGACAGAGGGATCGTGGCCGCATTCTAGTCCCCTGAGGGTCAAGCAAGTCTGTGTAACTCCGACGGAGAGGAAGGACTTCAGAGTACCCGAATAGGACTGAGAGTGGGCAGCGCAGAGCAGGAGGGCGAAGGACCAGTGTGAAGACTGTCAAAATAGGAACACGAGAAAGTGGGGTTCTGCCAGGTATTCCCAAGTTGCCTGAGGAAGGATTGAACCCCTGCCCAGTGAACGCAGCGCGACGCGGGAGGCCTGCACTTGTACATTGCACCTGTGGACTGTCTGAAGAATTGTGAGTAAAATCTCGGATGATGGCACTGTACTGCCTCCGTCCATTCTTTCATCGGCGCCATTTTTCCCCCCTGCACTACAAAGCCCAGCGCAACCCCCGCTCTCTCACTTCACTGCCCTGAGGCCTGCTCCACCTGTGGGGAGCTGTCCCATCCCAAGCTGCCCTAACATCTGCCTCAGAGGACTGTTGCAGCGCTGGTGATCCTCACCAGACACCACAGGTGGCGTCACGAACTTTCCAAAAATAAAACCCCCTTTTGCACTGACCACCCTGGGTCACGGACCAGGCCAGTGTGACGCCTCGCCCTCCCTGAGCGGTGGGGTTACTCGGAGCCAGGTCAGTGTAGGTGTCGCGGGGATGCAGTCGTGGCCTAGACCCGTTCCGTGTCCAGGGCTGTCACATGAAAATAATGGGCTTCTTTTAGGATGAGTGGTTTGTTCGACTACGCCACCTGTGGTTTCTGGTGATGGCCACCAGCGCTGTAACAGTCCTCTGAGGCTGGTGTTTTGAGCAGCTCGGTTGGTACTACTCCCCACAGGCGGAGTAGGCCTCAGGGCAGTGGTTGGAGAACTGTAAGGAGGTATGATGGGTGCAGTGCCGCGCGGGAATAATCAAGCGGAGGCGGTGAATGAAGTCATCTGGGTCTTTACTCACTTTAGATGAACTTTCAGCCACAAAGCTTCTCTCTGCTACACACAGCGTACTGCGGCCACCGGGAAGGGGGTTCAGCACTGTCACCTGTCAAGACCCCGTCAGTGTGTTCCTCTCCTCCTTCTCTTCCCGCTTGTGTTCCTCCCTGGGATCCACTAAGCCACCGGGCTTTTCCAACAGTGACGTGAAGTACACAGTCAGATATCGGGGGCCGGTCACCACTCTTGCAGCAGGAATCCCTCTGACTAAGCCAGAGTAAAGAATACAGGTGGCGACTCCGCTCCGTCCGTATCCCCCTGGGATCCTTTTGCCTGTGGAGCTTGTCTCCTCTGCTCCTCTCCAAGGCCTTCTTAGGTCAGGACCCTGACCAGGTAGAGACAGTGGTTAACCCTGACCCGCTCCTCGTCTCAAGGCCAGAGAACGAGGACCGTGTATCTTCAGTCAGCTACAGACTCTTGCTGGACCCTGACAGAAGACCACAATCAAAGACCTTGAACTTAAGATGGCCGTAGATTAAATATGAATCAATAAGTGCTTCCTAATAGTGTGTCCTCCACCCTCACCCACTACATTGTTCCCCCTATCTTTGGTTCCCCCATCTCCTCTATCCCGGGCCGGGGCAGCACCCTGGTGCATTTAGACCCCGTACAGGACAGGAGTGGTGTAGTGTTGAGTGTGAAGTGGGGTCCTGGGTGATGCTCCATCCTTACCTGGAAGAGGAGATACCACACCTCATCTGAGGTGCAGTACCCCTGTGGCGACTGAACCCTCAGGGGCGCCACACCAGCCACAGTGATATCCCCCGGCAACCAGAGGCCCGGCTGCCGAGTACCCCGCGGCCCTGGGGGTGCATCAAGACTATAAAAGATAAGAAGAAAAGGGAGAGAAGCGGCGCCTCTCCAAGGTAGAATCAGCTTAGAAGATGGTTAAGTAGAAGAGCAGTAAGAGTTACAGGCTCTGATGTCAGAATGAGTTCACTGATGGGCTCATTGTTAGCTCATTATGGATTCTGCTATGTACTATTATACATAGAGGCTGTAAACAGTCCAAAATGCTTAATGAAACCCGATTGTAAAAATTATTTTAAAAGGGTTGTATGATCCTCTTTAAGCAGGAGCGCACCGCACCGCTCCCCAGCCTCATGGCCTCCTGCTGTCTGGGGGGCTGTGTGCTCCTGATTGATTGACAGCTTGGACTAGTGCTGTGGCCGAGCTATTACTCTGCAGCAGTGTCCAACCTCTGAGCAGCACTTACAATCTCTATAGGAAAGTGCTTGTAAGCGAAGGGACTCCTCTTCTAGGAGACCAAACACCTCTGATGGCTCTTGAGAATGGAGAGAAATTTTAATAAGAGGTAAATTGTAAAGTTGCTTGTTTTTAAAAGCACTTTGCGATTTTATCCACTTGATATATTGAGAAAAAAAAACTTTAAGACAAAACTAAATGCATTTAAGTCAAAATAAAGTGCCCTAAAAGGAGTCCAAGGATTCCGAGTATTGGTTTTCTTACAATATAAAACTTTGCCCAACTTAAAAACAGAACTGTGCCGTGAAAGGGGAACACAATCACATGTATTTGACCTCCAGGACTGGTTTGCAATGCCAAACAACACGCCGTACTTAATAAATAACTGCTCATTTCCAAGTCTCACAATAGTTATAGTCTGTGCACCGTGGCCAGATCTCCGGTCCTGGTCCACTTGTGATTAATGGTGAGAAAGTCACCTATTAGCATAAGTTAGCGCCGTGTAGTTGGGAGCGGGAACAAGCCTGTTTTATCAATCTCCAAGCTGGAGATCACTAGGAATAAAATGATGCAAATGGACGCTATGTACTGAAGACACACAAAGAGTGGTAATAAATGGTTGTACACCCAATAGGAAGTGTTTCAAGTGGAGTACCACACGGCTCTGTCCTGGCCCCAGTGTTGTTCAACATTTTTATAACTGATCTAGATAAGGGAACTGAAGGTAAAGTAATTCAACTTGAGGACAATGCAAAGCTAGGAGGGATAGCTAAAGGCCCCGTCACACTTAGCGACGCTGCAGCGATCCCGACAACGATACGACCTGTCAGGGATCGTTGCTGCGTTGCTATGTGGTCGCTGGTTAGCTTTCAAACAGGCAGGCTCACCAACGATCAGGGGAGCAGCGACATCGTGGAAAGAATCATTCCACGATGTCCTGCTCCTGGTTACCAGCCTGCTGAAGCAGGAGCAGGCTGGTAACCATGGTAAACATCGGGTTACTAGGGGCACACGCGCACCTAGTAACCCGTTGTTTATCATGGTTACCACTCTGCTACAGTGAGCGGAGGTTACCGCTCACTTTAGCAGGCTCGTAACCATGATAAACAGCGGGTTACTAGGTGCGCGTGTGCCCCTAGTAACCCGATGTTTACCATGGTTACGAGCCTGCTAAAGAGAGAGGTAACCTCCCGCTCACCGTAGCAGAGTGGTAACCATGATAAACAACGGGTTACTAGGTGCGCGTGTGCCCCTAGTAACCCGATGTTTATCATGGTTACCAGCCTGATTGCTGCTCCCGCTGGTCACACACAGCAATGTCCAGGACATTCTGCAGCGATCAGCGACCTCACAGCAGGGGCCTGATCGCTGCAAAGTGTCACACATAGCGACTTCGCTGGTGAGGTCGCTGTTGCGTCACCAAAACCGTGACTCAGCAGCGATCTCGCTAGCGATCTCGCTATGTGAGATGGGGGCTTAACACTAGAGAAGACAGAGAAAGGATTCAGAAAGATCTAGATAAGCTTGAACAATGAGAAGCTTATCATTGTTTCCAAACCAAGAGGAGATAACAATCAGGGTTATACAAATACTGGACCACGCACATAAATACACATAGATTTACAAGTCAACCCAAAGATAATAGTGTATTTCTCTTGGATTAACAAATCTAAATGTCTGGCTTATTAATATTTTAGGCTGTATCGGCACAAGTAGATCTACAGAATGGGAGGAATTGAACTAAGCAACAGCACGTGTGAAAAAGATTTGGGTATGCTAATAGATCACAGACTGCACATGAGTCAACAGTGTGATGCTGCAGCAAAAAAAGGCAAACACAGTTCTGGGATGTATTAGGAGAAGCATAGAGTCTAGACCAAGTGACGTAATTATCCCCCTCTACTCCTTCTTGATCAGACCTCATCTGGAATACTGTGTCCAGTTCTGGGCATCACATTAAAATAACTACATAGAAAAACTGGAGCAAGTTCAGAGAAGAGTAACCAGGATGGTGAGCGGACTACAAACTATGTTCTATAAGGAACGGTTAAAGGATCTGGGAATGTTTAGCTTGCAAAAAAAGAAGACTGAGAGGAGACTTAATAGCTGTCTACAAATATCTGAAGGGATGTCACAGTATAGAGGGATCATCCTTATTCTCATTTGAACATGGAAACACGAGAAACAATGGAATGAAACTGAAAGGGGAAGATACAGATTAGAGATTAGAAAAAACTTTTTGTCAGTGAGGGTGATCAATGAGTGGAACAGGCAGCCACGAGAGGTGATGGTGAGTTCTCCTTCAATTGAAGTCTTCAGAGGCTGGAGAAACATCTGTCTGAGATGGTTTATGGAATTGAGCAGGGGGTTGGACACGATGACCCTGGAGGTCCCCTCCAACTCTAACATTCTTGGATTCTTTGATTCTAAGATGGACGGTATGCGGTGACATAAGGCACAATATAATGACACCAGTATTTTGTAACGGGGGTATTACTTACAAAATTGGAGGACATGGAGGCATCCTTCTGTCCTTCTTCATGTGTCTGTCAAGGGTAATGTTCCTTACCAAGCTTCTTATCAAATCTACTTATAACCCTCCACCTCCTTACATTCCCTCCCATCACCGTCAAAATGTAAACCCTAAGGGCCCTTGTCTTGGGAATGTGAAAGGCAGCGAAGCATGGAACATCTTAAGGAGTTGTTAAGGGTTATTTAGTGTAATCACAGGAAGAAATCTAAGCTGAAAGGAGTGGATTGGAAAATGCTACGTTATGCTATGAAGGAGACACAATTAAAGAAGACAAAAAGGGGGTCATTCCCAACTTAAAATAATTGGTATAGTCAGGTAGACAATGTGAAAATAAGCAAGTTTGCAATTTATTTGCTTTTTCTATCTGCCTCCGTTCTTTTACGGTGCCTTCTATTAAAAGAAGGAGACCAACCACCAATGCGGACTTGGAGAGGTGGCTGAACATGCGTAGTTGTTAGCTAGACGTTTCCACTGAGGACAGCCAGAATCTCAGAATTGCGCATATGCGCTAACTCCTGATTCTGGCCACCTCTCTGTCGAGCCCCATTATAGAACAGCTCCTGAGCATGAACGTCTGTTCTACATTACTGTCTACCTCACCCCCATCTGCAAGTGCGCATGTTCCGGTCAATGCAGCTTGCCTGAGCTTTCACTCAGTCAGGAGAACCCACCACCCATCATCCAAGAAGTCAATGTGGACTCCTGAAGACCGATGAGAAGAACCGTTGAAGAAGGGCTTATGTGGGCACTCTGCTCATTCTTTGGCTGATCACTGCCATGTTTCCAAGGGCCAGTGATCTGGAATAAGAGTATTCACCTGACTATTTTTCCTTGTATATGGGCCCTTATATGGGATTGTAACCATGACCTGCTGTCTAATCCTAAGGGCCATTACTCCTTCCTAATTCTTCTAGATTTGTCCTTCCTCTATGACATTAACGACCACTTTCCAGATTCAATCCCACGTACAAGTAGATCCTATAAGATATTCACCGTTTTCACAAAATCTGTCTTTTTCCTTCATGTGTGGATGAGACATAAACTTTTCTTAAGAGCCAAATGGTGCACCATGTTTTCATCTCTGCTCTTCACTCTGTCAGGGCTTCGGTCAGGCCCCCGATGTGCCTCTGATTTATCCATTGACTTCCATGACATAAAAGTAGTCTAAAATATGAAACTTAGGACTCCTTTCCAGTGTAGTAGACTTATGAACTGCAGGAGTTGTAGGTCTGCCCCACCCAGAGTCATGTCCTTTGTTGCATCTGGGAAGCCTTGTAAGAAATGACAAACTATCCAATCTCCATCTATGGCTATTTTTTGCTCCTGAATGTCTGTTAGATGTTTTCACTTCAAGTATTGTAATATATTATACTTTTCTCAAGCTTAATCTTATAGAGGAAGAAGTCACTGCCGTCAGGGAATAATGCAGTCATGAAGGGAGGCGAGGGGTATGTGGACCCAAGGCTTCCCCAGCAGAACATTATCTGGAGTTTCTCTTCTTCCCTTGGTGTATCATGTTGACACTTCTTTCCCAGGTAAGTGATGAACATACATGGTCCAGTTCTGGTGTTCACTGGCCTATTATAGCCACTTTTGGAGATGTACAGGGGTCAGCATGGGCATTTCTTCAGGGAATGATCTTCAGCTATGCACTGAGCTGGGTTTCGGACTCATTTCTAGTTAGGACTCTCTTTCTAGGACTCTTTCATAGCTAGCAGGAACTTTTCAGCAATTTTTGGAGAGTAGGTCTTTTGTGGATGCCACAGGGTGGACTAGTCAGTTTTTTCCAATTACTAAAAAATATAAGACCATGGCAGTGCCCTGCTGAAGATTTGCCGGCTCGTCTGAGAGGTTGCCCCTTTACTAGGGAGCCTCCTGGACGTTCCAGTAGAATTGGCATGTATGACTTTTGTGATTTAGCACCAGGTATTGAGATCTAAATTGAAATTTTTCAATATTTTTAGCACCTTCACTTCTATGATGTCTTTATTGGAGGGGAGTGGTGTGTTACCAGTGGGTGTGGGGGAGGGTAAGTGCCAGTATAAAAGGATCATGTGCTTGTCACTTTCTTAACTCATTTAGGCGTAATTAATAAAGATAGTGAGGACAACAAAGAACAATTGAAGGAAGAAAATGACTTGAATGTCCTTGAGTTATGCTGAAGTTCATTGACTCCCTAGGACTCGTTCTGCACACGGGCAAATAGACCTTATTAATGATTTTGCACGGTGATCTCTTATTCCAGCTGAATCTATAGCTGCTCTAAGCTGGTTCTCACCTGCACTTGACGAATACTTGTGACCACCCACTAATGTTGTGTCACACATTCCCAGTGCACGGTCCATTGCTTTGCTACAGGATTAATTACTCTTACTTGGAAGGACACCCAATGCAAATACTGGAAAAGGTAAAGATTAATAAAACTGTACACTGTGTGGGATAAAAGAGATTAAAAAAATCACTTCGCTCCTGAAGATAGTTTTTATCAAATTTACATGAAATTATGCTAAAATAGCTAAAGTGTAACCAAACTTCTAAAAGTTTTTTTTTTTTACATATTGTAGCCCCTTTAACGTTCCTTGGATTGGTGGGGTTTCGAGTCCTTATACCCACACCGATCTCACAAAATATTGTCCAAAAGAGCTGAGTTCCTGAATGAGTGCGTACATGGTCGTGTACTGGATCAATTAAAAGTCTATGGGTCTGTACTTCGCTGTGTGCAAACTCATGCAGGAGTCAAGCACAGCCTTTTGAGCAGTTGATGGGGCATATCTCTGGTTGGAATTGTTAGAAGATGGAAATGTTTGCGTTTTTCTGCTCCTTTCATCATCCTGGACAAGATTTGAAGAGGGTGAGTGTCAGTCTTAGGACCCCCACTGATCTAAAGAACATTTAAGTAACATATAAAAAACTTTTAAGTGTTCAAGAGCCAGACTGCGCGATTGCAGCCAGGTGTGTCTTTCTCTGAAATGCTGGGTGTGCACATGGGCAGAGACTTGTCAATCAATGGGATCAGGGCGGGGACTATCGTCAGACTATTCGAGTTATCTCCCAATAGTCCCCAGATAGCTTTGCGCAGTATGTTTTGTCTGAAACGCCATCATGGGTTCTGGCAGCATGAATCTAGTGACAGGTTTGCTTCAGTTTCTTTTTAACACCATTCTGTCGTGAGGCGTAATAATACGTCCCTGTGCCCTGGGCCTTAAAGGGGTATTCCCATCTCCCATACCTACAATTAGAAATGTAGTACAGTATTTTTGATCTGCTATGTCTCTTTCCTCATGTCCAGGCATTGCAGGACCTTAGGTATCCACGGTTACGACCACTAGCAGCTAGCTAACTAACTGTCACTTTATCAGTGGACATAACCGTGGATACCTAAGGTCCTGCAATGCCCTGCACATGAGGAAAGAGACATAGCGAATCAAAAATACTATACTACTGTACATTTCTAATTGGAGGTATTTGCTAATATTATTATTATTACACCTACTACATATTGGGATAGGATCTTGGAGATGGGAATACCCCTTTAATGACCAGGAACGTATTATTACGCCTCAGCGATTGCGCCTGCACAGCTCCCTGCCAGGAGCGGTCCCGCACTACTCCCGTCACATTAACCCCTGAAATGCTGCGATCGATCGCAGCATTTTGGGAGCAGGTTGAGGAAAGACAGCCCTTCTTACCTTGGATCGAAGACCCTACGACGTCATTGCGCGGTCCCGATCGTTGCCATAGTGACCCGATATCGTCATAATGACATCCGGGTCACCAGGCACCAGCAAGTTGGTTAGATCATTTGCAGTGCATGATCTATCTAACTCGTGTCAGTGCAGTGCTGACATCCCGCATAGCATAGGGATACTGCTGCATCCCAATGCTATACAAGCGATCAGCCTGCAAAAAATGAAAGTCCCATAGTGAGACAAAGTAAAAAAGTGAAGGAGAGTGAATGAAAGTGAAAAAAAATGAAAAAATAATCCCAAAAAAATAAAAATACACTGCTCAAAAAAATAAAGGGAACAATCAAAAAACACATCCTAGATCTGAATGAATGAAATATTCTCATTGAATACTTTGTTCTGTACAAAGTTGAATGTGCTGACAACAAAATCACACAAAAATCATCAATGAAAATCAAATTTATTAACCAATGGAGGCCTGGATTTGGAGTCACCCCCAAAATTAAAGTGGAAAAACACACTACAGGCTGATCCAACTTTGATGTAATGTCCTTAAAACTAGTCAAAATGAGGCTCAGTATTGTGTGTGGCCTTCACGTGCCTGTATGACCTCCCTACAATGCCTGGGCATGCTCCTGATGAGGTTGTGGATGGTCTCCTGTGGGATCTCCTCCCAGACCTGGACTAAAGCACCCGCCAACTCCTGGACAGTCTGTGATGCAACGTGACGTTGGTGGATGGAGCGAGACATGATGTCCCAGATGTGCTCAATCGGATTCAGGTCAGGGGAACGGGCGAGCCAGTCCATAGCTTCAATGCCTGCATCTTGCAGGAACTGCTGAAACACTCCAGCCACATGAGGTCTGGCATTGTCCTGCATTAGGAGGAACCCAGGGCCAACAGCACCAGCATATGGTCTCACAAGGGGTCTGAGGATCTCATCTCGGTACCTAATGGCAGTCAGACTACCTCTGGCGAGCACATGGAGGGCTGTGCGGCCCTCCAAAGAAATGTCACCCCACACCATTACTGACCCACTGCCAAACCGGTCATGCTGAAGGATGTTGCAGGCAGCAGATCGCTCTCCACGGCGTCTCCAGACTCTGTCACGTCTGTCACATGTGCTCAGTGTGAACCTGCTTTCATCTGTGAAGAGCACAGGGCGCCAGTGGTGACTTTGCCAATCCTGGTGTTCTGTGGCAAATGCCAAGCGTCCTGCACAGTGTTGGGCTGTGAGCACAACCCCCATCTGTGGACGTCGGGCCCTCATACCACCCTCATGGAGTCGGTTTCTAACCGTTTGTGCAGACACATACACATTTGTGGCCTGCTGGAGGTCATTTTGCAGGGCTCTGGCAGTGCTTCTCCTGTTCCTCCTTGCACATAGGAGGAGGTAACAGTCCTGCTGCTGGGTTGTTGCCCTCCTACGGCCCACTCCACGTCTCCTGGTATCTGCTCCATGCTCTGGACACTGTGCTGAAAGACACAGCTACCATTCTTGCCACAGCTCGCACTGATGTGCCATCCTGGATGAACTGCACTACCTGAGCAACTTCTGTGGGTTGTACTGTAGACACCGCCTCATGCTACTGTACCTCTAGGGGTGAGAGCAATGGCAAAATGAAAAAGTGACCAAAACAACAGCCAAAAAGGATGAGAACAGAGAAATGGTCTGTGGTCACCACCTGCAGAACCGCTCCTTTATAGGGGGTATCTTGCTAATTGCCGATCATTTCTACCAGTTGACTGTTCCATTTGCACAACAGCAAGAGAAATCAGTGTTGCTTCATAACTGGATGCCCCCAGAAGAAGGCACAGCGCCGAAATGCGCGTAGGGGTGACGATATCTGGACTGAATAGCATTCTACATGTAAGTTATATTCTGTTGTTATCTATTTTTTATGCCTAATGGATTTGTCTGTATATGCACTGTGCACTCTGACATCTGAGTGTAGTTTTCTGATGACTTATATGTGAGTGTTTGGGATGGGACATGTGGCCCATATGCTCATATTTATAGCCCAGTTTCTATTTGACATATGCACTGTGCACTTTAGCATCTGAATTAAATTTGTTTATAGCTGGGTTTGAGCGTGTGGTCTACATGCCCTTATTTACATCTGCTCCAAGCATCTAGTTCCAATGGTTTATTCTATGATTGCTTCTGTCCTGATGTCTTCAGTTTTTGCTCACCATCTATGTATTTGTGCAACCCCTGTTTTTAATATCATTGTTGTCCTATATGTATTTAATAAAAGTATGGAGTTCTTTTGCTAAATTACGTTCTTTGACGTCATTTTTTTATATGAGCTGCTATTATAGATGTTGAACTAATATACCATTGTCTGATTATAGTGAATTTGTATATGTGACCTTGGTGGTCAAAAAATTTTTGTTTCATAACTGGACAGGTAGATTTGGCAGAAGTTTGATTTACTTGGAGTTACATTGTGTTGTTTAAGTGTTCCCTTTATTTTTTTGAGCAGTGTATATTGTACCCATAAATAATTTTTTTCCCCCATATTCCAAAAATTTCTGTGAAGCACCTGAAGGGTTAATAAACTTCTTGAATGTGGTTTTGAGCACCTTGAGGGGTGCAGTTTTTAGAATGGTGGGTATTTTCTGTCGCATAGACCCCTCGAAGTCAACTCAATATGATGTGGTCCCTAAAAAAATGGTTTTGTAAATTTACTTGGAAAAATGAGAAATCGCTGGTAAACTTTTAACCCTTATAACTTCCTAACAAAAAAAATATGTTTCAAATATTGTGCTGATGTAAAGTAGACATGTGGGAAATGTTATTTATTAACTATTTTGTGTGACATATTTCTCTGATTTAAGAGCATAAAAGTTCAAATTTTGAAACTTGCAACATTTTCGCAATTTTCGCCAAATTTCCAATTTTTTCATAAATAAACGTCAGTCATATCAAAGAAATTTTACCACTACCATGAAGTACAATATGTCACGAGAAAACATTCTCAAAATCACCGAGATCCGTTGAAGCGTTCCAGAGTAATTTCCTCATAAAATGATAGTGGTCAGAATTGTAAAAATTGGCCTGGTCATTAACGTGCAAACAGCCTTCGGTGGTAAAGGGGTTAATAGTATAGAGACTCAGTAAAAAAGTTCTGGACTTGGCTCAACAATGTAATTTGAGGGAAATTCTGGCATTTTACAATGTTTAAAACTTGCTCTAAAATAAAGAAATAATCAATAATTACTAGTTGAATTACCTATTGCACTGGTGGTCCCCACATTACTGCAAGTCATGATGTCCCATACATTGTTCATGTGATGGTTGTAGCCAATCACTGGCCTCAATGGTCCCATGCGAAAAATGCAAATGTCACAAATCAGGCCAGTCTTTGGCTGGATTGATCACATGAAGGGTGTACTGGATGTGCAACATGACATTCAAGACTCCCCTTGTGGGGATCGGTGATGGCTACAGTGATTGGACTCTCACTGGTCCTCAAGTTTTCTTCCGGATGGGTTGTAATTTTCAATGATCGGAATAACCCTTTAATATTTCTTTTGCCTGTGACGAAGGAAGAGAATTGAAAAAAGAAGCAATAATGAAGACCATGTATCCGCAGCACAAAGATAATTAGGCAATTTGGGTATTTAGAGGTTGGAAAGATGGCACTGGCCTAACTGAGCCGGCAGGGTAGGAAAATAGTGGAAAGTGTAACATACCTGGCTGCGTCCTTGCATAGTGGTCCATCTCCCACTGTGCAAGAGCGCGCACTTGAGCTCCAATCCAGAATGTCTCTCTGGCTTCCCTCCATGCTGTCTGTTTGCTTCTGTTTCTGCTGCTTAAGGGCGGCGCCCGATCACTTCCTGTTTCTTGTACCTGCTGCAGGCACACCCCTTGTGCGTCCTCAGCCTATTGCTGTCTGTCATCTGGTATTTAACCCAGCTCCTCCCAAGAAACCCTGCCTGAGCATTGTGTTTCATTCAGTGTGGTCTCTCACTCTGAATGTGCCAGGTCCCCTTCTGTGTTTGCTTGCCTGCCCTTCCTGGAACCTGCGTTTCCAGGCCTGTCTGAACACGCTCCTTGCCTGTTCGTTCCGCCTTCTAGGGGCTGCATACCTGGACCCGCTCCTGTATCTTGTCTGTCCTGTCTGAACACGCTCCTAGCCTGCTCCTCCCGCCTTTTAGGGGCTGCATACCTAGACCCGCTCCTGTATCTTGCTACTGTGTCTGTTCTTGTCTGTATACTCTTCTAGCCTGTTTCCTGTGTCTGTACCTTTCCTTTTTCTGAACTTGTACCTAACTCCTGCTCGTTGTCACTGTACTTCCGTTTGTGAGTTAGTGGTCCTCTCGCTACTTCACTGCAAGTACCCTGTGGGTATCTGGTTCTGCCTTTCCCTTCCTGTCTGTTCAGTGTGAACAGAGCCCTGTCCCCCCTGCTCTGCCTTGCTCACCGCTCCGGCAGTTCTTGCCTGCTCTGCCTTGCTCACCGCTCCGGCGGTTCTAGCCTGCTCTGCCTTGCTCACCGCTCCGGCGGTTCTAGCCCGCTCTGACCCTTTGCTCACTGCTCCGGCAGTCTCGCTCCGCTCTGACTCTTTGCTCACTGCACTGGCAGTCTCGCTCTGCTCTTACCCTTTGCTCACTGCTCCGGCAGTCTCGCTCTGCTCTGACTACTCTTGCTCACCGCTCCAGGCGGCCTCGTCTTGCTCACCGCTCCAGGCGGCCTCGTCCTGCTCTACTCTTGCTCACCGCTCCAGGCGGCCTCGTCCTGCTCTACTCTCGCTCACCGCTCCAGGCGGCCTCGTCCTGCTCTACTCTTGCTCACCGCTCCAGGCGGCCTTGTCCTGCTCTACTCTCGCTCACCGCTCCAGGCGGCCTCGTCCTGCTCTACTCTCGCTCACCGCTCTATGTGGTCTCATCTTGCCCTGCTCTCGCTCACCACTCTGGGCGGCCTTACTCTGCTGAGTTTGTCCGCCACATCTGTGGTTCTGTTCCTGAGTCCCAGTGTGTACTGGGTCCTATCCCGCCTGTGTTCCTACCTGCTAGTGCCTCCCTGTCTGCACTCTAGCCGTGCTTGCCTGTACCCCCCTGCCTGCATACCCGCCTGCCTGCATACCAGTCGTGCCTGCCTATACCCACCAGTCTGTGTGCCAGCCTAACCAGTCTGTTCCTGTATTCCCCTGTGTGGGTCAACAGCCGTGTCCGGGGTCTGTCCTGGAGTAGCACCTGGTCCCTCTGCTCGGTTCCTCCTTGGTGCACTGGCGTCGTATGCCGTCGTGCGACCCTGGTCGGATCGGGTGAATACCTAGTTACGCCCCTCCAGGCATTCACTCTCCGGCACGGTCCAGTGGAATCACACGCACACGCCGCTCAGCCCGGGCGTGTGCATTACAGAAAGGTGTTGGTGGGTCAACTACTGGACTCATAACTGGAGGAGGCAAAATAGAAGTTTTCGAGAGGATATTACTTTTTTGATATTCTGAATGAGTGAGACCTCACAACCCATAGTTTGGGTGATGAATTTTTAAGTTGTGTGAGTTCCTGAGCTTTAGCCGGTGCACTTGTATAGAAGTGATTGTGTGAGTCCTCAGTTTAGGAATCCTAAAAGAGGCATGTAAACCAGTCTGATTTGTATTTTTCAAGATGCTGAGATGGTTTGTGGAGCTTTATGACCTGTTTTTGGTAATGTTTAATAAAGGTGTGCTGTTTCTTAAGCCACGAAAAATCTGAAAAGGAACATTCCAGACACGTTGCCCTTGACCAAAATGCAGTTGGAAAGTGAAGTCCCAGTAAGCAAGACGTAGGTGCGATGTGATTGGATACGAGCCATGTGACCCGTTTGCAATCCTGTTCTATGGGAGAGTTGAAGTTAGGTCAGCGATTGCCAAATGTCTTACCATGATCCAGAGTATGTCATCCAGCACAGAGATAGGACACAGTGAGGGGTCGCAGTCTCCGAAACAGAGTTATGTGGTTAACCAACATGGAAACTCTTGCTTCGGGACAGTTGATCAGGAGGAATCTGCATTGTATCCTTGTCTTCTAAAGTAGTCACCCAGATTTTTGGTAAAAACTGTAAGTTGCCCAGTTTCCTGGCAGTCACAGCGTGAAGGCCACATACGCTAGAAACGCACCCAACCTGCACCAGCATTCCCAAAGCCAATGACTCCTTTATTGAAGCCAATTCAAAAGTGTGCCCCGATTTGGTTGAAAATATATTCCAAGTTACTATTCATTTCCTTAAAAATGTAACTGTTCTAGAATAATATCTGCGTTGTGTCTGCCCCTCCCACAATTCCTGAAAAGTAGCCTGCCAGGTTGCAGTCTTGCTGGACTATCCCAATTTTTCCCCCTAATTCTAACTCAAAGGAATATCACTATGTCAGGACTTGTCCAATATCAAGTAGCCACATCCTTATACCAGTTTGCTGCCAAAATTTGTCACCTAAAGTCATTCATTCACTTCTGGTCTATGTATATATCTACCAATCATACTGGATTCTATGGAACATTCCCAGATTTGGGAACCTGTTGTCACGCAAGGTGTGGGAAAGACTTAGTGCAAACCAAAGGGAAGAAGGAAAGGGATCCCAGACTCCAGGGAAAGAGGGGAAAGTGGAGACTTCCTAGGTTGATCTAGCATCACCCTGTCTCCCCTAACATCCCTGTATTGGCTCTTAACCAATCGCTGAATGCGTACCTCACCCTGTCTTTCCCTGGCGTTTGGTTCAAGTTAGGAAGGGAGGAGATGAGCACTAGTCGATCTCCACTCAACACTATAGACAACAAGGAAGGACAAACAGGGGAAAAGTGCTTAGCTTTAGATGAATCCAGACAAATGCACAAACACGTCCTCAAGCTCCAGAGAGGAAAAGGTACTGCTCTTGCTAAAGCCTTCACAAGGAATAATGAATATCACCGGCACCTCCCTATAGAACACACCAGGTATTTATACACCCTGGCCAGGGAGTTAATTAGAGGGAGGTAGCCGCTGGGTCATAGAGACAGCCTCTAAGAAGAAGTCTGTAATGCCAAACGTAGAGATCTCCTGCAACCAACTGCTGGGTGACTGTCTGTCACCTCTGACACACCTGTGACCAACTGTGTGACCAACAGTGTTCCTTCATTCAGGATGTCCCCCAGTATACTTTTGGGAGCACTGTAGGGGCATTATATTATTATTGTGATAACTTATATAGTGCCATTAATTCCACAGACATCATTATTGCTGTTCCCATTGGATCTCACAATCTATATACCCTAGTGTAGCATCGGCGTCTCTGCCTGTCAGGGGGCAGAGACGCCGTCCCCCTTACCGCTCGTCTTCCGGCCCTCCTGCTGCTGCTGCCGGCGCGAGCAGCTTCCAGAGCACTGTGCTTACGGCGCGCGCGTGCTCCCTCCCTCTTAAAGGGGCCGCACGCGCCGTCCTAAGGAGTCCCCGGCCAATGGCGGAGGACCTCTCATATAAAAGGCACCTCCTCCAAAATGGAGGTGCCCGTGCAAGGTTGTAGCTCTGTGTTCTAAACTCTGCTTCAGCCCTCACGTCCCGCTGCTAGCCTGACTACCAGTCCAGTCTGCCAACCTGACTACCAGTCCAGTCCGCCAGCATGACTACCAGTCCAGTCCGCCAGCCTGACTACTAGTTCAGTCCGCCAGCCTAACTACCAGTCCAGTCTGCCAGCCTGTCTACCTGTGTCCGCCAGCCAAGTACACTCTCCAGCCCGACGGTCTGCCTACGGTCCTAACCCGCCAGTCTTTCTATGGGACAGGCTTGCCTGCCTACCCGGAGAACGTACCAGTTACCTGCCGTGCCTACCAGCCAGCCTACCTGGAGGCTCCTGCCAGTTACCCGTGGTGTCTGCCAGTCCGTTTTCCCGGATCACCCGTCAGCCTGCCTGCTGAGCTCATCTGCTGTACAGGTCAGTCCCTGCCTTCTGACCCGTGGGAGTCACCTGCTCTCATACAAGGACTGGTCCAGAGTAGCACCTGGTCCCTCTGCTCGGTCCTTCCCTGGTTCAAGGAGTCAATTGAGCCGCCGTGCGACCTTGGTCAGTCCGAGCTGATACCTAGTTACGCCCCTCTGGTCCCTCCTTGCACCGCAGCACAGAGGTTCCACCACCCGAATCCGTAACACCTAGCAGTATGTCTTATGAGTGTGGACGAAAACCTGATAACCCAAAGGAAACCCAGGCAAACATGTAGAGAACATACAAACTCTTGGCAGATGTGGTCCATCGATCCTAGGGCTGCAAAGCAACAATGCTAACCACTGAGCCATCATGCTGCTCATAAATAATGGGTGTGGGGTTACTGCTGGCGGCATCATGTGTGTAAGGCATCATAGTGTGTGCGGGGATACTATGGGGGATAATATTCTGTGCATGGGAAACTGTGGGGACATCATACTGTGTGTGTGAGGCATCATACTGTGTGTGGGGATACTATGGGGGGCATAATATTCTGTGCATGGGATACTGTGGGGACATCATACTATGTGTGAGGCATCATACTGTGTGTGGGGATACTATGGAGGCATAATATTCTATGGATGGGATACTGTGGGGACATCATATTGTGTGTGTGAGGCATCATACTGTGTGTGGGGATACTATGGGGGCATAGCATGGTGTGGATGGGATACTGTGGGGACATCATACTGTGAGTGTGATGCATCATACTGTGTGTGGGGATACTATGGGGGGCATAATATGATGTGGATGGGATACTCTGGGGACATCATACTGTGTGTGTGAGGCATCATACTGTGTGTGGGGATACTATGGGGGTATAATATGGTGTGGATGGGATACTGTGGGAACATCATACTGTAAATGTGATGCATCATACTATGTGTGGGGATACTATGGGGGGCATAATATGATGTGGATGGTATACTGTGGGGACATCATACTGTGAGTGTGAGGCATCATACTGTGTGTGGGGATACTATGGGGGCATAATATAATATGGTGTGGATGGGATACTGTGGGGACATCATACTGTGAGTGTGAGGCATAATGCTGTGTGTGGGGATACTGTGGGGGGCATAATATGATGTGGATGGGATACTGTGGGAACATCATACTGTGAGTGTGATGCATCAGACTGTGTGTGGGGATACTATGGGGGTGTGGCGCCCCTGGGGGTTCAGTCGCCACAGAGGTACTGCACCTCACCCAGAGGTTTGGTGTCTCCTTCTCTCAGTTAAGGAGGGAGTGCTGCCCGGAACCCAAACACCTGCATCCAACACTACACTGCTCCAGGCCGGCTGGAAGGGCAAGACGCAATGTATGTTTCTGCTGAGCCCTGACCCTGGCTGGAGTGGGGGGAACCCAGAGGTAGGGGGAACTAGTAGTGGGTGTGGGTGGAGGAAGTAGTTAGGTGGAGCACTTGTAGAAGGTATAAATAGGGAAGCCATCTTGGGGTGGCAGGTTGAGTAGTGAGAGGGCAGTTCAGAAGAACAGTCTGGGAGCAGAGTCTCAGTAGGAGCTCTGCTCCACAAGTAGCGGCCTAGTGATAGAGGCCCAGGAGGGGAGCAGAGGAGTAGGCTCCGTTCTAAGAAGGCATCCTAGCGGGTACGGCGAGTGCAGGAAGGCACCCGTACGCCCTAATCTGTCAGAAGACAGAGGGATCGTAGGCCGCAAGAAGGGGACCGGCCACTGGTCCAGCCGTGTTACTCCAGGTCTCGGCTGGGAAAACCGGAGGCTTCTGACTTATATAGTCAGTTGCCGAAGCCACATTCTAATCCCCGTGAGGGTCAAGCAGGTCCGGGAACTCCGACGCATAGGAGGGACGTCAGAGCACCCGAGCAGGATTGAGAGTGGGCAGCGCAGGGCAGGAGAAAGAAAGACCCAGCATGAAGTCGGTCTAGCTAGGAACACAAGAAAGTGGGGTTCTGTCCGGTACTCCTAATTAGTGTTGAGCCACCCCCGTAGTGTTTGAGTTCGGTTCGTCGAACACCCGTGTGTTCGCCGAACTGTTCGTCGAACTGTTTGACGAACACCTTCGAACACCGTTAAAACCAATGGCAGGCAAACAAAAACACATAGAAACACATAGAAAACACCTTCAAAGGTGTCCAAAAGCTGACAAACTGCTCTGAAGACACAACTAACACATGGAAAAGTGACAAGTACATATAGTCATGCGAAAAGAAAAGAGGTGGAGGAGTAAAAGGAGGGGGAGACACAGATATAGGCATGTCATGCCCTTCTAAAATCCAAAAAGTGAGAAGCCGACACGTTCAGTCCGCTCCTGCCCGTGCCACCTCCGTGTCGCCGGGTTTGTGCCAGAGCCGCGGTGAACCCTGATGGCCAGCCCCCCTCTCCCAATACTGGTGCCTGTCCGCTGGTGGGTCGAGTGAGCCCCCCTGTGGTGGAGGCAGCTCTAAGCTTTTTAATTTAAATTGTCTCTCTAATTTGAATGAATACACTTTAAATCCATTTACAAGGATCTATTGGAGGGCAAGTCTCATGCCAGCAGCCGCATAATTCCAGCTCCGGTAGCGTCCACTAAAGCTGCTGCAGTTAAAAAGCTTTTATAAGGATCGAGCTCGGCTGTCCACCGCAAGGCATCCTACTGCCAGTCCCAGCCCCTATGCCTTGGGGTGCCTACTGATGCTCTTCACTGAGTATCCCGTGGTCCCGAAGCATTTCCTTTGAAAAAATTAAGTGTCAAAACTACAGGTGGTGTAGCTTGCTTAACAGCCGGGATAATCCGCTGACTAGCAGACACTGCTACTAGGCACAAAGTATTTCCTGGGCTAGATGCAGTTAAAAATTTGTAATTAGATACTCTCGTTGGATGCTGAGAAAGCATTCCATAGAGTCTCCTGGCACGCCATATATGATTCTCTTAAAAAGCTTGGGGTAGGGGTCTAGGGGACCCTTTTATAGCCAAAATCACGGCCCTGTATCGCAATACGTCACCTAGGCTGAAGATAAATGGAACTGTATTACCCTGAGGGCTCGGTTGCTACAGAGGTATTGCACCTCACCCAGAGGTGTGATATCTCACTCTCAGGTAAGGATGGAGTGTGGATCAGGACCCGACACCTGCATGCATTACACCACATTGCCGTGGGGCAGGGCGACCAATATGCCCCTGAGATGGGCACGACAGTCCCTGTCCCTGGCTGGAGTGGGGGGAGGGAACACTGAGGAAGGGGAACCCTGTAGTGCAGGAGCAGGGAGGAAGCAGTTCCTGGGTGCATTGAGAAGGGAGTATAAAAGGTGGGCACCATCTTAGTTCAGTGCAGAGAAGTCTGAGCAGAAGTGGCAGGGAGCAGGGGCTCTGCATGAGCTCTGCTCCGGAGGCGGGCCTAGTAACAGAGGCCCAGGCCTGGAAGAGGGAGAAGGAAGGAAGAGGAGCGGAGAAGGCTCCAGGAACGAGGAATGAAGGTGTTATGTTCTGCTACCAGAGCTAAGGAAAGAGAGGAGATCTGTCCCTACGATAGAACTCAGCTGAATCCCTACGATGTAACAGGGAACCTGATCCTGCGATCAGACCTGCTAAAGTCCTAAGCTAGTCTGTACGAAGACCTATAGATGTGGGGGAGGAATCCCTACAAGTACTAAGGACTGGGAGGAATATGGGACACCTCCTAACAGAAATAGTAGCAGACAGACGAACAAACAAAATATAAAGAACATAGAGGTCAGAAAACCAAGCAAACTAACAGAGCAAGACACAGAGCACAGGCTAGCTAGAAAGTAGATATACAATGAAGTCCAGCAAAGCCAGAAGGGCGGAGCAGGATTAAATAGGCCAACAAGGTCATGTGACCAGCAAAGGAAAAAAAACCTAACAGCAAGGTTCTAACAGTACCCCCCCTTCTAAGAGGATCCTCCGGATCCCCTAGGACCAGGCTTATCAGGAAATCTCCTGTGAAACGCTCTGATAAGTCTGGACGCGGAAACATCATCTGACCTCACCCAAGAGTTATCCTCGGGTCCGAAACCTTTCCAGGCCACAAGATACTGCAAACTACCTCTATACCGTCTAGAGTCAAGGATGCGAGAAATTTCATATTCCCCGTCCTCCACCACCGGAGGAACAGAGGCAGAGGCGTCACCATCCGACACAACAGCTTTTTTTAACAGAGAGACATGAAAGACCGGATTAATTCTCCAGGAGGTAGGAACCTCCAACCTAACAGCAGATTGGTTGACAACCTGAAGCACCTTAAAGGGCCCTACAAACTTGGGACCCAATTTCTTAGAAGGAATCCTCAACCGCAGATTCCTAGAGGACAACCAAACCATGTCACCAACAGCGAACAAAACCTCCTGTCGTTTCCTATCAAAGTAGTCTTTAGATTTTCTGTTGGCCTCCTGAAGATTACCACGCACATCCGTCCAAACTCTTTCCAAATCACCGGAAAAATTCTCCTCCTCAGGCACGGCAGATCCCAACTTGGAGAACGACCCAAACGACGGATGTCTCCCAGAACAACAAAAAAAAGGCGAACAACCAGCAGAAGAAGATGTATGATTGTTCAGAGCAAATTCGGCAAGTGGCAGAAACTCAGACCACCCCTCTTGATTGTCTGCCACAAAACAACGCAAGAACTGCTCAACATCCTGGTTTTTCCTTTCTGTCTGGCCATTAGATTCAGGATGATATCCGGACGAAAACGACAAATGAATTCCCAACCTGTCACAAAAGGCACGCCAAAAACGAGCCACGAACTGAGGACCCCTATCAGAAACAATGTCAGTAGGAACGCCATGAAGTCTGACAATTTCCTTGACAAAGGCCTTAGCGAGAGTTTTAGCGCAGGGCAGTTTGATGAAGGGAACCAAGTGACACATCTTACTAAAACGGTCCACGACCACCCAGATGACAGTAAAACCCTCAGAGGGGGTAAGGTCAGTTATAAAGTCCATAGCCAAATGTGTCCAAGGAGCACTGGGGACCTCCAAAGGACAAAGCAACCCCGCAGCAGGAGTATGTGAGGACTTAGATCTAGCACATACAGTACATTGGCGTACCCACTTAATGACTTCCTTCTGCCATCCAGGCCACCAAAAACTGCGACCCACCAGTCTCTTGGTCTCAGAGATTCCGGGATGACCTGCCAACCGAGATTCGTGACACTCAACAAACAAATCTCTCCTAAAGGTCCCAGGCACAAACAACCTCCCATGAGGAGTGTTAGATGGGGCATTCTCCTGAGCTTTAAGAATCTCATCTTCCAAAACGGAGTCTAAAGCAGCTATCACAACACCTTCTTGTAAAATGTTTTCCTCTTTCTCAGCACCGACTATGGGAGAAAAACTGCGAGACAAGGCATCCGCCTTAACATTCTTAGTACCAGGGATGTAAGTAACGGAGAAATTAAACCGCGAGAAAAACAGTGCCCACCTAGCCTGACGGGCATTCAGGCGCTTGGCAGCGTCAAGATATATCAGATTTTTATGATCCGTAAGAACCTGAACGGGAAATTCCGCACCTTCCAAGAAGTGGCGCCAGTGTTCAAATGCGAGTTTAATAGCCAATAATTCCCGATTACCAATATCGTAATTCAATTCAGTCTCCGAAAATTTTTTTGAAAAAAAGGCACAGGGATGTAATCCATCCCCGTTATCCTGAGACAATACTGCGCCAACCCCCACAGAGGAAGCATCAACCTCAACCAAAAACGGCCTAGTAACATCAGGCTGCATAAGGATGGGAGCAGAGGTGAACCTCTCCTTGAGATACACAAAAGCTTCAATGGCCTCAGAAGACCACTGAACCGCATCAGCACCTTTCCTGGTGAGATCAGTCAGAGGTTTGACAATACTAGAAAAATTTTTTATGAATTTTCTATAGTAATTGGCGAAACCCAAAAACCTCTGTATCGATTTCAAACCAATAGGCCTAGGCCATTCCTGCACAGCCTGAACCTTAACCGGATCCATCTCAAAACCTTTGCTGGAGATAATGTAGCCCAAAAAACTAATTCTCTGTACAGCGAACTCACATTTCTCCAGCTTAGCAAAAAGCGAATTGTCCATTAATAACTGTAATACCTCACGCACGCTCCGCCAATGAGACTCCAGATCTGGCGAATAAATCAAAATGTCATCCAAATACACAACCACATTTTTACCGATCAAAGGTCTAAGGATGTCATTAATCAGATTCTGAAAAAATGCAGGAGCATTAGTAAGACCAAAAGGCATAACCAGATTCTCAAAATGACCCACAGGAGTGTTAAAAGCAGTCTTCCATTCATCACCCTCCTTCATGCGCAACAGATTGTATGCCCCCTTAAGGTCAATTTTAGAGAACCACTTGGTCCCCAATAACTGGTTAAACAGATCAGGAATCAATGGCAGTGGGTAAGGATTGCGTACCGTAATTTTGTTAATCTCACGAAAATCCAGACAAGGACGTAAACCGCCGTCCTTTTTTTTTACAAAAAAAAATCCAACCGCCACAGGAGACTTAGAGGGCCTAATGTGACCGGCGGCCAAACTTGTCTGTATGTATTCCTCCAAAGCCTTCCTCTCAGGAATAGTAAGGTTAAATAAACGACTTTTAGGAAGAGTCGCTCCAGGGACAAATTCAATAGAACAATCATAGTCTCTATGGGGAGGCAAAACCTGCGATTCCTTCTCAGAAAAAACTCTCCAAAAATCCTGAATAGGAACAGGCAATTCTCCCCTATCCAAAGCTGCAATATGCCCGTTACAACACTTGTCATAACATTTATGGCTCCAGGATTTAATTTCACTGGTAGACCAATCCAGTACAGGATTGTGACATTTTAACCAAGGCAATCCCAATATTACTGGAGAAGGCAAGTTATTCAACACTACCAAATCCAATTTCTCATGGTGAACACCATTAATAGTGAGAGGAAATTCACAGACCTTGAGAGTAATATTCTTCAAAGGGGAGCCATCCACAGAAACCACAGCAATGGGGGATGATAAAGGTTCAGGTTTTAAATTGAGTTTTTCCACGAATCCCCCATCAATTACATTCAGTGTAGACCCGCAATCAACAAACACCCGAAATTCCATTAATTTTTCCTGAGCAATCGTGGAAGCAGCTAAAAATATACCCTTGGAATTTAAACAGGCAATACGGGCGTGACTGACCATTTTTTTTTTTTTTTCTTCATACGAAGCTCACAGCCTTTAATCAAATGACCAGATTTTCCGCAATAGAAACACAAGCCTTCAGAAAAACGACGGTCTTTTTCTTGAGAGCGAGGTGCCACCGATCCAATCTCCATCGGTTCACCACTGTTAGTACACACATTATCATAACCAGAAACTGACATAGCAGAGGATTTGCTCTCATTAACCCTAGCACGCAGTCTTCTATCCACCCGTATAGCTAATTGCATAGCCTGTTGCAAATCCTCAGGTGTAGGATAAGCAATTAGCAGGTCTTTAACCCTTTCACTGAGCCCAGCAAGAAATAGACTTTTCAGAGCAGAATCGTTCCACCCTGTTTGAGTGGACCAACGACGAAAATGTGTACAATATTTTTCGACATTACCTGATCCTTGTTTTAAACGTCTCAACTCAGTCTCAGCTGATGCGACACGGTCAGGATCATCATATAATAGTCCTAAAGCAGAAAAAAAACTATCCACTGATCTGAAGCATGTATCACTAGGTTGCAAAGAAAAGGCCCACTCCTGAGGCTCTTTGCGCAAAAGTGACATTATGAACCCTACGCGCTGGGATTCATCCCCAGAGGACTTGGGTCTCAAACGAAAATACAATAAGCAAGCATTTTTAAATGAAAAAAATTCTCGATGTTCACCAAAAAATAAATCCGGCAAACATACCTTAGGCTCCAAGAAATGTGCTCCAGAACAGTTACTCACGTGCTGACGGAGCTCGGCCACTTCCAGAGAGAGTCCCTGCAGGCGATGAGCCAAATCCTGAACCGACACCATGATGGAACAGAAAAATCTTTCCTTAGAGAATTTGCTGGCTGGACTTACTGTTATGTTCTGCTACCAGAGCTAAGGAAAGAGAGGAGATCTGTCCCTACGATAGAACTCAGCTGAATCCCTACGATGTAACAGGGAACCTGATCCTGCGATCAGACCTGCTAAAGTCCTAAGCTAGTCTGTACGAAGACCTATAGATGTGGGGGAGGAATCCCTACAAGTACTAAGGACTGGGAGGAATATGGGACACCTCCTAACAGAAATAGTAGCAGACAGACGAACAAACAAAATATAAAGAACATAGAGGTCAGAAAACCAAGCAAACTAACAGAGCAAGACACAGAGCACAGGCTAGCTAGAAAGTAGATATACAATGAAGTCCAGCAAAGCCAGAAGGGCGGAGCAGGATTAAATAGGCCAACAAGGTCATGTGACCAGCAAAGGAAAAAAAACCTAACAGCAAGGTTCTAACAGAAGGGATCCCAGGGGTGCGGACGGGCGAGTCGCCACCGCACGCCCGAATCCACCTGCGTGGAGGGGTCAGGCCAAAGGGGGAGACCGGTCCCTGAAACTAGTGGAGGCAGGAAACGACCCTCAGCTAGAAACCGGAGGCTGTGACATTTTATGTGGCGCAGCCCCTCGCTACACCCGCTACGAAGGCACCACATAGGGTCAGGGAAACTGGCGCCAAGTTTACCAAGAGGAGGCCCGAGGCAGCCGGACAGAAGGGTTGGTAAGAAAGGCCAGACAAAGGACACACAAAGGGGGTCCTGTGAAGCGCTCCAAAGTTATCTGGGAGTTGTCTGAGCCCCTCACCTGGTGAGCACAGTACGACGTGGGCAGCCGTTACCTGCAGACGTGGTCTGGATAATAAGAACTGTGAGTAAAGGCCCTGGACTGCATCACTGACTCCGTGTTGTTACTGCTGCTGCCCTGCACCATCACCCCCATCCTCCGCATACACTGCCCTGAGGCTATACTCCTCCCGTGGGGAGTTATGCTACGCTCTGCTGCACCCACAACACCAGCCTCAGCGGTCTGCCCTGTAGCGGCGGTTCACTCTGACCGCAATCCACGGGTGGCGTAGTCGGACATTTAAACATCAAAACCACATAAATAGTTCCGCCACTGGTTTGACCGCCCTGAGCCACGGAACCGGGTCGCCGCCACGGAGACTACAACCACCAGCATCCACCAAAAAGGGTCCGACTCCGGGTGTCCCAAGGCCCAGGGGGCGCGTCAGAACATTTTCATCACCTTTCACAATCACCAATGGGACAAGGCAGGGATGTTCTCTGTCCCCTCTCTTATACATCCTAGTGACGGAGCACCTGCTCTCATCAATTCGCCATAACCCCAATATTAGGTGGATTGAGGTGGGAGGCACCGAGTACAAGTGCTCTCTATTTGCTGATGATGTCCTAGTATATATCACTCAATCACATATATCCATCCATGCTGTTATGGCTGAAATAGATCACTTTGTTACATGGTCAAATTTTAAAATCAATGCAGCGAAGTCTGAGGCCCTCGATGTCTCCCTCCCCAAATCCATATAGGATTCCATCCAGTCCAACTTTCCCTTTGCCTGGCCCTCACAGGGTATCAAATACTTAGGAATTCCTATACATAGAGACCTCTCCCATCTTTGTTATCTTAATTTTGGGCCCTTTATTGAACAACTCCATACAGACCACGGTTGGCAAGTTAGAACTGTAAGATTCACTACGTGAACCACTGGTGTTTTGTGGAAAAGCACATGTACACTGTGTTCCAAATTATTATGCAAAAAGTGTTTAGGAGTGATAAGGGAAGAATTTGTTTGTTTGTCAGTTAAACTCATTGATGGTGATGTGTGTCAGGGCTCTTTATATCACTGTAAGCAATTGCAGACACCTGTGCTAATTAGTTTGGCAGGTGTGTCCAATGAAAGGCAAGACTACTTAAGAAGGCTCTCTCACATTATTAAGCAGCCTACATTTTCTGCCAAAATGGGAAAGAAAAAGGATGTGTCGGCTGCTGAGAAGCAACAAATTGTGGAGTGTTTAGGTCAAGGCATGACTACAATCAACATTGTGCGATGATCAGGATGAAGTGTCTTGGCAATCAAGAAGTATGTAGCTGATTCACAGTACACACGTGTGCGTGCTGATAAGGGCAAATTGAGGACTCTTTCCTACAGGCAATTACGTCAGGTTGAAAGAGCAGCGGCAAAAAAGCCTTGTCATAGCAGCAGACAAGTTTTTGAAGCTGCTTGTGCCTCCAACGTCCCCCGAACAACAAGATGCAGGGTCCTTCAGAGGTTTGCAGCTGTGCATACGACATCCTGTCGACCTCCTCTATCCACTTCACACAAGCAGAAACGGCTCCAGTGGGCCAAACATTACATGAAGACTGATTTCAAAACAGTTTTGTTCACGGATGAGTGCCGTGCAGCGCTCGATGGTCCAGATGGATGGAGTGGAGGATGGCTGGTTGATGGACACCCCACGCAAACACGGCTACAGCGCCAACAAGGAGGAGGTGGAGTAATGTTTTGGGCTGGAATCATGGGGAGAGAGATTGTCGGCCCCTTTAGGATCCCTGAAGGCGCTAAAGATGAACTCCATAATGTATGTGGATTTTCTCAAACAGCACTTCCTGCCATGGTTCAAGAAGAAGAACCGTGTATTTCACAGCAAGATCATTTTTTTGCATGATAATGCACCATCTCATGCTGCACATAAAACATCTGCATCTCTGGCTGATATGGGCATAAAAGGGGACAAACTTATGGTGTGACCCCCATGCTCCCCTGACCTCTACCCCATTCAGAACCTCTGGAGCATCATCAAAAGGAGTGTCTATGATGACGGGAGGCAGTTCACATCTAAGCAACAGCTCTGGGAGGGTATTCTGTCCTCATGCAAAACAATTGAAGCAGAAACCATCCAAAACCTGACAAATTCAATGGACGAGAGAGTTCAGAAGCTCCTTTCGAACAAGGGGTCCTATGTGAAAATGTAACATCACCTAGAATAAAGTTTTGAGTTGAAAACTGTTTGATTTCAGTTTCTAATAACCTGCTAATGCTTATAATTTCAAAAATGACCATTTTTTTGGTCTTTATTAAAATGAAAAGGTTGATCGAAAAGTTTGGCGGATCTAAGAGTGTGGCAACCCAGTAGTCATGATTACTTCGAATTCTGACAATATGAGGGTCATGTTGCAGGTAGTGCAGCAAGAAGGCACTTATGTGTCTTGCGCATCTCGGAGCCCCAAAATTATTTTCCGGGCTAGATGCAGCTAAAAATTATTATTAATTTTAAATCTGGTGGAGCTTAGTATAGATGGCCTAATAGGATCAGTGCTGCACACTGCTACAAAGCCCAAATTATTTTCCAGCCAAGATACAGATAAACATGATTAGTAATTTTAAATCTGGTGGAGCTTATTATAGATGGCCTAATAGAATCAGTGCTGCACACTGCTACAAAGCCCAAATTATTTTCCAGCCAAGATACAGATAAACATGATTAGTAATTTGAAAGCTTAAAACGGTTGGTAGGGTGATTTTAACCAATCATCCATCTTTTACTCTCCCCAGGATGACACAGGGGTAGAAAAGTCGTTTCGGATCCATGATTTGTTCATCTTTATGAACGTGAGTCTGTCTACATTATCAGTGGAGAGCCGCGTGCGCTTATCTGTCAGCACACCACCAGCAGCGCTGAACACACGTTCAGACAGAACGCTGGCTGCGGGGCATGACAAGATCTCCAAGGCGTAAGTGGCTAGCTCCGGCCATTTATCCAGATTGGAAGCCCAAAAAGAGCAAGGGTCCAGTGACACAGTCATGGCTTCAATGTTTACTTGGAGATACTCCTGTACCATCGTCTCTAGGCGTTGACTATGTGTCAGACTTCTTGTCTCCTGTGGCCTTGCAAAGGATGGGCTAAAAAAGTGGTGAAATGATTGCGCAAAATTGATGTTACCAGCAGATACTGTGGTTCTGTTACGGTTTGAGTGCTGAACACTTGACGGTCCCACGGTTGGCAAGTTGGAACTGTGAGATTCACTACTTGCACCACTGGTGTTTTGTGGAAAAGCACATGTAAGATTCTGCAACAGTCTCTGCTGATACTCCTGCATGCGTGCATCCCTTTCTATGGCAGGAATAATTTCTGCAAATTTACTTTTGTACCGGGGATCTAACAGTGTGGCAACCCAGTAGTCAGGATTATTTCTAATTCTCCCAATTCGAGGGTCATGTTGCAGGTAGTGCAGCAAGAAGGCACTCATGTGTGTTGCGCATCCAGGAGCACCAAGTCCCTCTTGTGTTGGTGGCGAGGTAACAATCATGCTTCCTTCCTCTGTCCTCTCCCGCCAACCTCGCACAACAGAAATGTGATCAAGGTCTCCCTCATCTGATGAGTCTTCCATCAGTTCGTCCTCCACTTCTTCCTGGGCTCCTGCACCTTCCTCACTAGTTTGGCTGCTACCATGCGCCCTGGTAAAACCATCTCCCCCACCCTCACATGCCTGCCGCCTTGGTGCTGCCGACCGTCTGGACCTTGCAGATGTTAGCCCTTCCACATACAACTCCTCCTCCTCTACTTCCTCCACCTCCTCTTGTGCCACCACCTGACTCCGAATTCTGTTTAACATGTGCTCCAGCATGTAAATCACCGGAATAGTCATGCTGATAATGGCATCGTCAGCACTAAACATCTTCATCGCCATTTCAAAACTGTGCAGAAGGGTGCATAGGTCCCTGATCTGAGACCACTCCTCCAGCGTGATTTGCCCCACGTCTGGATCTCGTTGGCCCAGGCTATACGTCAGAACGTATTGCACCAGGGCTTGTCGGTGCTGCCACAGTCGCTGCAACATGTGCAGAGTTGAATTCCACCGGGTAGGCACATCGCATTTTAGCCGGTGAAGTGGCAGGCCCAACGACTTCTGTAGAGATGTAAGTCGCTGAGCTGCGGGATGCGAACGGCGGAAGTGAGCACACAGCGACCGTGCCCTCTGCAGAAGGCCATCTAGTCTGGGATAGTGGGCTAAAAATTGCTGGACAACCAGGTTCAACACGTGAGCCATACAAGGCACGTGTGTGACATTGCCCCGGCGAAGGGCCGCACCCAGGTTTGCAGCATTGTCGCACACGGCCTTCCCTGGTTTCAGGTCCAGTGGAGACAACCATTCATGAAATTGGTTCTCCAGAGCTGACCACAACTCCTCAGCTGTGTGACTCACATTTCCCAGACATTTCAAAGTAAAAACCGCCTGATGACGTTGAGCCCTACTGCCAGCATAGTAAGGAGGTGTGCAGGATCCCTTCTGCACAGTTAGAAAGCTTGTGGCATGACCAGACAGGCTTTGGGTGCAGGTGGAAGACCGAGAGGAGGTTGAGGAGGCAGAAGCAGTGGAGGAACTTTGACATAAAGAGGATTGACGCACAACTCGTGGGGACGGCAAGACTTGGACAGCAGCCCCTTGTCCTGCTGTCACCATAGTTACCCAGTGCCCAGTCAGCGACATGTAACGCCCCTGTCCATGCCTACTCGTCCAAGTGTCTGTGGTGAAATGCACCCTGTCACACACAGAGTTTCTCAAAGAAGCGGTGATGTTGTGTGCGACATGCTGGTGGAGCGCAGGCACACCTTTCTTTGAGAAGTAGTGCCGACTGGGCATCTGGTACTGGGGCACTGCGACGGACATAAGGTCTCGAAATTCCTCTGTGTCCACCAGGCGGAAAGGCAGCATTTCTGTAGCCAAGAGCTTGCAGATGGTGAAATTCAACCTCTTAGCTTTCTCATGGCTAGGAGGAAATGGTCTTTTACTTGTCCACATCTGAGGGACCGAGGGCTGGCTATTGTGCTTAGACGGGGTTGATAAGGGTGTCCCCGGCAAACTGCCGGTCTGTGAGGAAGATGCAGGCGGACATGTTAGGTTGCCTTGATCCAAAGGTGGTGCTATCGATGTCGGACAGCGCTCAACACCAGCTGGTGTTACCACCTCCAAAGAAAATGATGACCTGCCAATCACGCTGGCTGTTGCGGGTAAAGAGGTGGCAGGTCTGCGCCCCAAAACAGGTGTGACTGCTGTCCCCCCAGTCACAGAGGATGAAGAGGCCGCGGATGCACAAGATATTTCAGACGGTGGTTGGTCCGGCCGGCTAGGCCGCATTGTAGCACACTGAGCTTCCCACTGCAACTTATGCTTCATGTCCATGTGCCGGTTCATGCATGAAGTACTCAAACTATGTATTTTTTGGCCTCTACTTAGCTTTTGCTGACAAATGTTACAGATAACACGAGTTGGGTCATCTTTATCGATCTGAAAAAATGCCCAGGCTATGCAAGGCTTAGCACCCATGCGACCTGAAGAGCCACCACGACTTGTGGTGAGAGGCAGAGTTGTGTTTGAGGATGCAGTTGTTGACGTGCTTCCAGTACTACGTCTCTGTCCAGGAAGGCGCAACCTGACCTCGTCGTCACTAGCATCTTCCTCCACCTCCTCTGCTGACCTCATCTCTTGGCTGACTGTGGGTTGACAGTAAGTGGGATCTCCAACCTCATCATCATCACCCTGTGCGTTATCACACCCGTCGTCCTCAGAGCCAACCTGTTCCTGCCCTGACAAAAAACTAAAGTTGTCGCTCCAATCAGGTATTTGAGTCTCATCATCGTCTTCCTCATTGTCTCCACCAACAGGAGTTACAGTTTCGGAATGAGGGTCTACATTATGGTCAGAACCTTCTGCGTCTGGTCCTGGATCCGACTCATAAAGATTCTGGGCATCAGTGCAGATCATTTCCTCGTCTGGATTCACAGAAGCGCTGGAGTCGACCTCTGATTCCCAGGCTATAGTATGAGTAAACAGCTCTGCAGACTCAACCATCTGTTCTACCTCATACTCAGACGGGCAGCTGGAGATTTGGGAGCTGTGAGGAAGCAAGTGCGATTGGGGTGACACCTTTGAGGACTGGAGTATTTGTGATGTTGAAGTTGATGTGGAGGAGAGCCCACTTAAAGGAGCACTTGATATCCGTTGAAGCACCTGCTGTTTTTGTGCCTCATCTGGAATTTGTAGCGGTTGGCGTGGCCGTAAGAAAGGGATCTTATCACATTGTCCGCTAAAAGAAGTAGACATTTTAGTTTGGCTGGAAGATGGTCTTTCTTCTGCAGATGTTACTGTTGCTTTAACACCTACCCCACGGACACAACCTTTTTTCCTCTTCCCAACACGCCTATTCCCCTTTCCACCAGCAGCAGGCCTTTTTCCACTCATTTTGGTGGTTAACTAATTCACAACTCTGGAGTTGTTTGCACAAAAAAACAATGGATGGGAACCGAGCAGAGCTGAGTGGCCAAACTGTGGTAATAGGCCAAAACTATTGGCTGGGTTAGATGCAGAAAAAAATTATATTCAATTTGCAACCTGATGGAGGTCAGTATAGATGGACTAATAGAACAAGTCCCACACACAGCTAGAAGCCCAAATATTTTTTCAGAGGTAGATGCAGAAAAATAATATTCAGTTTGCAACCTGATGGAGGTCAGTATAGATGGACTAATAGAGAAAGTCCCACACACTGCTAGAAGGCCAAATATTTTTTCAGAGCTAGATGCAGACAAAAAATTATTTTGAATTTGCAACCTGATGGAGGTCAGTATAGGTGGACTAATAGAGAAAGTCCCACACACTGCTAGAAGGCCAAACATTTTTTCAGAGCTAGATGCAGAAAAAAATTATATTCAGTTTGCAACCTGATGGAGGTCAGTATAGATGGACTAATAGAGAAAGTCCCACACACTGCTAGAAGGCCAAATATTTTTTCAGAGCTAGATGCAGAAAAAAATTATATTCAGTTTGCAACCTGATGGAGGTCTGTATAGATGGATTAATAGAACAAGTCCCACACACAGCTAGAAGCCCAATATTTTTTCAGAGGTAGATGCAGAAAAAAATATATTCAGTTTGCAACCTGATGGAGGTCAGTATAGATGGACTAATACAACAAGTCCCACACACAGCTAGAAGCCCAATATTTTTTCAGAGCTAGATGCAGAAAAAAATTATATTCAATTTGCAACCTGATGGAGGTCAGTATAGATGGAGTAATAGAACAAGTCCCACACACAGCTAGAAGGCCAAATATTTTTTCAGAGCTAGATGCAGATAAAAATTATTTTTAATTTGCAACCTGATGGAGGTCAGTATAGATGGACTAATAGAGAAAGTCCCACACACTGCTAGAAGCCCAAATATTTTTTCAGAGGTAGATGCAGATAAAAATTATTTTTAATTTGCAACCTGATGGAGGTCAGTATAGATGGACTAATAGAGAAAGTCCCACACACTGCTAGAAGCCCAATATTTTTTCAGAGGTAGATGCAGAAAAAAATTATATTCAGTTTGCAACCTGATGGAGGTCTGTATAGATGCACTAATAGAACAAGTCCCACAGACAGCTAGAAGGCCAAATACTTTTTCAGAGGTAGATGCAGAAAAAAATATATTCAGTTTGCAACCTGATGGAGGTCAGTATAGATGGACTAATACAACAAGTCCCACACACAGCTAGAAACCCAATATTTTTTCAGAGCTAGATGCAGAAAAAAATTATATTCAATTTGCAACCTGATGGAGGTCAGTATAGATGGAGTAATAGAACAAGTCCCACACACAGCTAGAAGCCCAAATATTTTTTCAGAGCTAGATGCAGATAAAAAATATTTTTAATTTGCAACCTGATGGAGGTCAGTATAGATGGACTAATAGAGAAAGTCCCACACACTGCTAGAAGGCCAAATATTTTTTCAGAGCTAGATGCAGAAAAAAATTATATTCAGTTTGCAACCTGATGGAGGTCAGTATAGATGGACTAATAGAGAAAGTCCCACACACTGCTAGAAGGCCAAATATTTTTTCAGAGCTAGATGCAGAAAAAAATTATATTCAGTTTGCAACCTGATGGAGGTCAGTATAGATGGACTAATAGAGAAAGTCCCACACACTGCTAGAAGGCCAAATATTTTTTCAGAGCTAGATGCAGAAAAAAATTATATTCAGTTTGCAACCTGATGGAGGTCAGTATAGATGGATTAATAGAACAAGTCCCACACACAGCTAGAAGCCCAATATTTTTTCAGAAGTAGATGCAGAAAAAAATATATTCAGTTTGCAACCTGATGGAGGTCAGTATAGATGGACTAATACAACAAGTCCCACACACAGCTAGAAGCCAAATATTTTTTCAGAGCTAGATGCAGAAAAAAATTATATTCAATTTGCAACCTGATGGAGGTCAGTATAGATGGAGTAATAGAACAAGTCCCACACACAGCTAGAAGCCCAAATATTTTTTCAGAGCTAGATGCAGATGAAAATTATTTTTAATTTGCAACTTGATGGAGGTCAGTATAGATGGACTAATAGAGAAAGTCCCACACACTGCTAGAAGGCCAAATATTTTTTCAGAGCTAGATGCAGAAAAAAATTATATTCAGTTTGCAACCTGATGGAGGTCAGTATAGATGGACTAATAGAGAAAGTCCCACACACTGCTAGAAGGCCAAATATTTTTTCAGAGCTAGATGCAGAAAAAAATTATATTCAGTTTGCAACCTGATGGAGGTCAGTATAGATGGATTAATAGAACAAGTCCCACACACTGCTAGAAGGCCAAATATTTTTTCAGAGCTAGATGCAGAAAAAAATTATATTCAGTTTGCAACCTGATGGAGGTCAGTATAGATGGACTAATAGAGAAAGTCCCACACACTGCTAGAAGGCCAAATATTTTTTCAGAGCTAGATGCAGAAAAAAATTATATTCAGTTTGCAACCTGATGGAGGTCTGTATAGATGGACTAATAGAGAAAGTCCCACACACTGCTAGAAGGCCAAATATTTTTTCAGAGCTAGATGCAGAAAAAAATTATATTCAGTTTGCAACCTGATGGAGGTCAGTATAGATGGACTAATAGAGAAAGTCCCACACACTGCTAGAAGGCCAAATATTTTTTCAGAGCTAGATGCAGAAAAAAATTATATTCAGTTTGCAACCTGATGGAGGTCAGTATAGATGGATTAATAGAACAAGTCCCACACACAGCTAGAAGCCCAATATTTTTTCAGAGGTAGATGCAGAAAAAAATATATTCAGTTTTCAACCTGATGGAGGTCAGTATAGATGGACTAATACAACAAGTCCCACACACAGCTAGAAGCCCAATATTTTTTCAGAGCTAGATGCAGAAAAAAATTATATTCAATTTGCAGCCTGATGGAGGTCAGTATAGATGGAGTAATAGAACAAGTCCCACACACAGCTAGAAGCCCAAATATTTTTTCAGAGCTAGATGCAGATAAAAATTATTTTTAATTTGCAACCTGATGGAGGTCAGTATAGATGGACTAATAGAGAAAGTCCCACACACTGCTAGAAGGCCAAATATTTTTTCAGAGCTAGATGCAGAAAAAAATCATATTCAGTTTGCAACCTGATGGAGGTCTGTATAGATGAATTAATAGAACAAGTCCCACACACTGCTAGAAGCCCAAATATTTTTTCAGAGGTAGATGCAGAAAAAAATATATTCAGTTTGCAACCTGATGGAGGTCAGTATAGATGGACTAATACAACAAGTCCCACACACAGCTAGAAGCCCAATATTTTTTCAGAGCTAGATGCAGAAAAAAATTATATTCAATTTGCAGCCTGATGGAGGTCAGTATAGATGGAGTAATAGAACAAGTCCCACACACAGCTAGAAGCCCAAATATTTTTTCAGAGCTAGATGCAGATAAAAATTATTTTTAATTTGCAACCTGATGAAGGTCAGTATAGATGGACTAATAGAGAAAGTCCCACACACTGCTAGAAGGCCAAATATTTTTTCAGAGCTAGATGCAGAAAAAAATTATATTCAGTTTGCAACCTGATGGAGGTCAGTATAGATGGACTAATAGAGAAAGTCCCACACACTGCTAGAAGGCCAAATATTTTTTCAGAGCTAGATGCAGAAAAAAATTATATTCAGTTTGCAACCTGATGGAGGTCTGTATAGATGGATTAATAGAACAAGTCCCACACACAGCTAGAAGCCCAATATTTTTTCAGAGGTAGATGCAGAAAAAAATATATTCAGTTTGCAACCTGATGGAGGTCAGTATAGATGGACTAATACAAGTCCCACACACTGCTAGAAGCCCAATATGTTTTCAGAGCTAGATGCAGAAAAAAATTATATTCAATTTGCAACCTGATGGAGGTCAGTATAGATGGAGTAATAGAACAAGTCCCACACACAGCTAGAAGCCCAAATAATTTTCAGAGCTAGATGCAGATAAAAATTATTTTTAATTTGCAACCTGATGGAGGTCAGTATAGATGGACTAATAGAGAAAGTCCCACACACTGCTAGAAGGCCAAATATTTTTTCAGAGCTAGATGCAGAAAAAAATTATATTCAGTTTGCAACCTGATGGAGGTCAGTATAGATGGACTAATAGAGAAAGTCCCACACACTGCTAGAAGGCCAAATATTTTTTCAGAGCTAGATGCAGAAAAAAATTATATTCAGTTTGCAACCTGATGGAGGTCTGTATAGATGGATTAATAGAACAAGTCCCACACACAGCTAGAAGCCCAATATTTTTTCAGAGGTAGATGCAGAAAAAAATATATTCAGTTTGCAACCTGATGGAGGTCAGTATAGATGGACTAATACAACAAGTCCCACACACAGCTAGAAGCCCAATATTTTTTCAGAGCTAGATGCAGAAAAAAATTATATTCAATTTGCAACCTGATGGAGGTCAGTATACATGGAGTAATAGAACAAGTCCCACACACAGCTAGAAGCCCAAATATTTTTTCAGAGCTAGATACAGATAAAAATTATTTTTAATTTGCAACCTGATGGAGGTCAGTATAGATGGACTAATAGAGAAAGTCCCACACACTGCTAGAAGGCCAAATATTTTTTCAGAGCTAGATGCAGAAAAAAATTATATTCAGTTTGCAACCTGATGGAGGTCAGTATAGATGGACTAATAGAGAAAGTCCCACACACAGCTAGAAGCCCAATATTTTTTCAGAGGTAGATGCAGAAAAAAATATATTCAGTTTGCAACCTGATGGAGGTCAGTATAGATGGATTAATACAAGTCCCACACACAGCTAGAAGCCCAATATTTTTTCAGAGCTAGATGCAGAAAAAAATTATATTCAATTTGCAACCTGATGGAGGTCAGTATAGATGGAGTAATAGAACAAGTCCCACACACAGCTAGAAGCCCAAATATTTTTTCAGAGCTAGATGCAGATAAAAATTATTTTTAATTTGCAACCTGATGGAGGTCAGTATAGATGGACTAATAGAGAAAGTCCCACACACTGCTAGAAGGCCAAATATTTTTTCAGAGCTAGATGCAGAAAAAAATTATATTCAGTTTGCAACCTGATGGAGGTCTGTATAGATGGATTAATAGAACAAGTCCCACACACTGCTAGAAGCCCAAATATTTTTTCAGAGGTAGATGCAGAAAAAAATATATTCAGTTTGCAACCTGATGGAGGTCAGTATAGATGGACTAATACAACAATTCCCACACACAGCTAGAAGCCCAATATTTTTTCAGAGCTAGATGCAGAAAAAAATTATATTCAATTTGCAACCTGATGGAGGTCAGTATAGATGGAGTAATAGAACAAGTCCCACACACAGCTAGAAGCCCAAATATTTTTTCAGAGGTAGATGCAGATAAAAATTATATTCAGTTTGCAACCTGATGGAGGTCAGTATAGATGGAGTAATAGAACAAGTCCCACACACAGCTAGAAGCCCAAATATTTTTTCAGAGGTAGATGCAGAAAAAAATTATATTCAGTTTGCAACCTGATGGAGGTCTGTATAGATGGATTAATAGAACAAGTCCCACATACAGCTACAAGCCCAATATTTTTTCAGAGGTAGATGCAGAAAAAAATATATTCAGTTTGCAACCTGATGGAGGTCAGTATAGATGGACTAATAGAGAAAGTCCCACACACTGCTAGAAGGCCAAATATTTTTTCAGAGCTAGATGCAGAAAAAAATTATATTCAATTTGCAACCTGATGGAGGTCAGTATAGATGGACTAATAGAATGATGCTATGCCCAAAAGATTTTACTTCACTAGGTGCAGTAAAAAAATTGGTATTCTATACACAGGTGGTATATCTTGCAACACAGATAGGCTACTCCACTGACTAACACACTCTGCAATAGGCCAAAAAGGATTAGCTTTGCTAGATTCAGCCAAATGCTGTGAAAAAACTTGCACAGCACTGGCACAGACCTGCCTGGCAAAAACTGATAGGAACTGATGTAACCTAGTCCTGAAAAGGACTGCAATTGACGCGCCCCCTGGGCCAGTGTTGTTTGGGGGATACCCGGAGCCGGATCAGATGGGGGTTGTAGTCTCCGAGTGGCAGTGACCCGGTCCGTGCCCAGGGTGTCAAGCTCAGTGTGTGGCAGTCCTACAGATGTTACTGGATGTTCTTTAGTGTCGACTACGCCACCCGTTGATTTGCGGTCACTACGGCCGCCGCTGCAGCAGGGTCCGCTGAGGCTGGTGGTGTGTGTGCAGCTCAGGTAGTATAACCCCCAACGGGAGGGGTATAGCCTCAGGGGGGTCAGTTGTAGAGGGTGGTGGTTGTGGTGGTGCAGTGAGAGTGGTAATAAGACTCCGAGTCGGGCTGTGCAGTTCAGGGTTTTACTTACTGCTTTTGTGTTGGTCACTCCGGCCTTGAGTGACCACCCGAGCCGTGCTGCGTCCACCAGGTCCTGGACTCGGCCAACCCCCAGGTGATTCCGGAGCGTGGTCCTGAGCTCCCTTTCTGACTTGTCCTTCTCTCTGCCCTTCCCCACCAGGGATCCACCTAAGTCCGGCTCCCTCGGGCCTCTTGTTGGTAAACCCTTGTCTTTGGGTTCCCTGACCCTATTCTTGGTTTGCCTTCCGGGTGGATTTAGTGGGTGGTCGTGGCAGATCCTGCCCACGACCTCCGGTCTCTGGCTAAGGATTAGGGCCCTCCACCAGCTTGGGATCCGGTACTCTTGTGCCAACTCTTCACCCTCTGGTCTAATTTTGGGTTCTTGGAGTTCCCTCTTCTCCCCCTCTGGGTCCTTCTTTCTCCTCTCTCTCTCTCTTGGCCTTGGAGCTGGCTGAGCTGTTCTGCTTGTCTGACCAAACCTCTACAAAAGACCCTGTTCTAAGATGGTTCCCACCTTATATACTCCCTCTATGTGTGAGCTCAGGTGACCAGCACCCAATGAGCTCCTAGCATTACCCAGACTGCTCCCCCTATCTGCCCCTACACTACTGGGATGTTCCACCCCCCTCCCACTCCAGCCAGGGACAGACACTGTCGTACCTGCACATTTCTCTAGTGGGAGTACCATTGGTCTGTCCCCCGGAAATGGGATGTGTGTAGTGCATGCAGCCTACTGAGCTCAGTTCCACACTCCATCCTTACCCGGGAGTGGAATACCACACCTCTGGCTTGAGGTGTAATACCCCTGTAGCAGCCGAATCCTCAGGGTGCTACACAATTACAATTAGTCTTTACTCCCACAACCTATCTATTTAAGAGCACAGACCTGCCTGATAAAAGTCGTAGGAAATGCTGTAACCTAGTCCTTAAAAGGACTGCAATCACAACTATTCCCTACTCCCAAGCTATCTGTAGATTTGTGCGAAAATTGGCTTGAAATTAACAAGGTATAGCGCACACAGCAACAGCGGTGCCGTCTAACACGCAGCTGCAGCAGTGAGAAAATGGTGGCGACGGAGAAAATGGCTTGGTCTTATAGGGCAAGGACATGTGACATACACTGCCAGTGACACATGCCCTTGCTTGTGTGAAAAAAAGCACTTCGCTCCGTGTGTGCGCTGCTGATAGGCTGACAGATTGCACCTCCCCACTGTAAATGCGGGAAAGAGAAAAAAAAATGGAGATCTTCATTGTTCCTGCAGAGATCCATCCCCTGCCCCTCCCCCCGCCCCGCTGTACACTCAAACTGCGTATTAACATTAATTTTCATCATTACTGAGAAAAAATCCAGTTATGATTTTGGTGCACGAACAGTTATCGAACATAACCTCGAACAGCCGAATTTTTCTCAAATCGTTCGTGTTCGCCGAACGGCTCGAACACCGCCCAAAACAGCTCGAATTTGAGATTGGCGAACAGTTCGAGTAGAACAACGCTCATCTCTAGTCCTAATCTGCCTGAGGAAGTTCTGAACCCCTGCCTGGTGAACGCAGCGCGACGTGGGAGGCCGACAACTGTATAGTGTGTGGCGTCCCTGAGGGTTCGACCGCCACAGGGATGCTGCACTTCTCTAATGGAGTGTAGTGTTCCTCCTCTGAGGTAAGCACAGTGGGATGGTCAGGACTCCACCTCCACATCCAACACCACATTTCTCCACCAGGTTACAAGGAGACTGGGGAACCAAGAGCCAGGGGAACCATTTAGTGGGTGAGGGTGGAGGACTCACATTTTAGTGACACTTTAAATTTCATATTTAATACACAGACATTTTGGCTCTTGGTTCTTTGACTGGTATTTTGTCTGTCAATTACTGTGATCTCCCACCCTGAACGTGGATCCTGTGTGGACCTCCAGCGGATGGAGACACAGCCCTCGTACTTTGGCCTTGGGTCGAGGGGCAGGTTGTAGACAAGGGATGTCTCAACCCGGTCAAGGACCACGACCAAGAAGGCCCGGAGCTTAGGAGTTTAGCTCCACGGCAAATGGATCCCAGGGAGGATGCAGACGAAGCGGTACACGCCACCTGTCCTCACCACCTGATATACTCAGAGGGAGTCCGGCTGCAAGAGGGGTACCGGCCCCCGACACCCGACACCCGACCTTGCTACTCCATGTCCTGGTCGGGGAAGCCCGGTAGGCCCTGAGGATCCCACCGGGTATCGGAAGGAGCGGAGCTGCCACCCGTGCCCTTTTTCTGAGAGGAGTTCAGAGGGAGACCCGGCCTATCTACACACACACAGACAGGAAAGCACTCGGTCTGTAGTTTAGGAGGTTGTCGGACCCCCTTCGTCTCTGGTGACCGCAGAACTCCGCGTGGAGCAGGGAGTCGCCTTCCTTCTGCCATCTCTTATGTGAGTAAAGGCTTGGAAGTATACCCCTATGGCCTCCGGACTCTTTATTCTGCGCTACACCGCACTACGCAGGCTTTCTAGACTACTACCCCCGTCTTCCTGTCTCTCTGCCCTGAGGCCCTGCTCCGCCTGTGGGGAGTAGCAACAACGCCAGCTGCCCTAACACCAGGCCTCAGCGGACTGCGGCAGCGCTGGTGGCCTTCACCAGGTACCACAGGTGGCGTAGTCAAGAGCAACCACTCAACCCTGATAAGCCCATGCCATCCTTTTTTTAATGTGACGGCCCTGGGCACAGAGCGGGTCCGGGCCACGGCTGCACCCCATCATCGACATACAGGACCCGGCTCCGAGTCCCCCATCTCCCAGGGCAGGGCTTCCAGCGAGCGTTCGCGCTGCGTTTGGGCGTCACAAGTGCACCAGTGGAACTGTCATAAGAACTGTGAGTAAAAACTTGGATGACTGCACCGCACTGCCTCCGTCCATTCTTTAAATCTGCGCCATCGTTCCCTCTCTGCACTACAACGCCCAGCGCAACTTCCACATCCTATGCTGCCCTGGAGCCAGCTCTACCTGTGGAGAGCCACACCATCCCTGCTGCCGTAAGACCAGCTCCAGAGGACGGCTCCGCAGTGGCAGCTCCCTTTAGCCGCAATCCACAGGTGGCGTCACGAACACTATTCCAAAAACCCCATATAAATAGAAGCTTCCCCCCTTTTACTGACCGCCCTGGGTCACGGACCGGGCCAACTACCGTGATATCCCCCAAGCAACCAGAGGCCCGGCTGCCGAGTACCCTACGGCCCAGGGGGCGCGTCAGGGGCATGATATAATATGGTGTGGATGGGATACTGTGGGGACATCATACTGTGAGTGTGAGGCATCATACTGTGTGTGAGGATACTATGGGGGGCATTATATGATGTGGATGGGATACTGTGGGGACATCATACTGTGAGTGTGAGGCATCATACTGTGTGTAGGGATACTATGGGGGCATAATATGATGTGGATGGGATACTGTGGGACATCATACTGTGAGTGTGAGGCATCATACTGTGTGTGGGGATACTATGGGGGCATAATATGATGTTGATGGGATACTGTGGAGACATCATATTGTGTGTGTGAGGCATCATACTGTGTGTGGGGATACTATTGGGGCATAATATGGTGCGGATGGGATACTGTGGTGACATCATACTGTGAGTGTGAGGCATCATACTGTGTGTGTGGATACTATGGGGGCATAATATGATGTGGATGGGATACTGTGGGGACATCATATTGTGTGTGTGAGGCATCATACTGTGTGTGGGGTCAGTGGGGATACTATTGGGGCATAATATGGTGTGGATGGGATACTGTGGGAACACCATACTGTGTGTGAGGCATCATACTGTGTGTGGGGATACTATGGGGGTATAATATGGTGTGGATGGGATACTGTGGGAACACCATACTGTGTGTGAGGCATCATACTGTGTGTGGGGATACTATGGGGGTATAATATGGTGTGGATTGGATACTGTGGGAACACCATACTGTGTGTGAGGCATCATACTGTGTGGGGATACTATGGGGGCATAATATTGTGTGGATGGGATACTGTGGGGACATCATACTGTGTGTGTGAGGCATCATACTGTGTGTGGGGATACTATGGAGGTATAATATGGGAGGGATGGGATACAGTGGGGACATCATATTGTGTATGTGCGGCACTTGGAGGGGGCATCATACTGAGTCACATATATGGGGGGGGGGGCACCATGGGCATATGCCGCTATGTGTCCCTTTTTTCCTCTTTCAATATTGGGAGGAATGTATATATATACTATACAATAAATACACTTATCCATATACAAGATATTTCTCACTAAGCTTTCATAAACCAATACAGGGGTCATGAAAACCCTGGAGGTGCCAGCACCTATAAAACCCAACAAGAATTGATGGAGAAGACATATCAGTTGTAAATGGTTGTCCTGTGCATGAATACGAGGATTTATAGAGCAATACAGGTTATATAGAGTAGAGATTATAAGAAACCATAGGATTTATAGGCTATAGGCAAACAAAGGAGAGGCCATGTGCGCCAATGAGAGGCAAAAAGCAGTTATGGGATCGATAGGAAGAGTTATAGGAAAATGTCACGCGGTGGAATTTACCAATTCATCTCGAAGGCGGCGGCTGCCCAGGAATGTAGAGAGTAAGGCGGCGGAGGGTCAGATATACAAGTTTATTTCACATTGTTCTGACGTCACTAGATATACAGACACAATAAAAAAGATGCTTGTGTTCTCTCAGAGGAGGAGCAGGGCTGCCCCAGAATCACAGCGAGATCGGTACATATTTTAGGAAACATAGATTTGATTTGATTGTGTTAAGAACATGCCACAGAAACAGCCACATCTGTACAAGGACCAGGTAGGAAGAGAACTGGAGATGAAGACGAAGCCGCCCGACTGGGAAACAGCACAAGATTTCGTACCTCGGAGACCGCGGAATATAGCGTTTCTTTTTATTATACTGATGTGTCACTCTTACCTTTCTGAAAAATCTGCTAAAGAATAACTAAACTTCTATTTATTTTTCTTTTATCATTTTTTTCCAGAAAAGAAAGTTATGAAACTTTACAAATCACTTTATTGCGGGATTTGTCTTCATTCCTGTAAAAAAAATTGCATATAAGTGGCTTCCAAACCTCTTATTTTTCCCAGTATATTTGCTGCTTTCAGCTGCATTGATATCAGAACGTAGTCATGTGGAGTACAGCTGATGGCAGTGATGGGACAGCTCAGGTCTCCACCTCTGAGTTTTCTGCTTATCAGAACAATCTCCAGCAGCAGCTTCTCCCCAGAGTTAGTGACACAGGTGCTGAGCTGCCCCATCACTGCCATCATCTGTACTCCACATGAAAATAGTGCAGCTGAAGGCTGTAAAAAGATGGGGAAAAGCAGTGATTTGGAATTTGGAAGTCACATACATGTAAAAAATTTTTTTTACAGGAATGAAGACAATTCCTCTAATAAGTGACTTGCAAAGTTTCATAACTTGCTGGACTAAATAAAAAAAAATAAAAGTTTAGTTACTCTTTAAAAACTTTTGACAGGCTGCAATTCACATCACAACCACTAGATGGCCACAGATAGACACTTATAGCAAAAACATCTCCCAGCAGAGTATCGCCAAATCTTAATTTTTGTTTTCACGTCTTTTGCTATACATTAGGGAAAGTAAGGAAGGACACATCTGCACTCGGATTGGATTTTAATAAAATAATTATATTAGGGAATTACCCAAGTTTAAGTGCGTGTAAGTTACAAGAGTTTCTGTTGCAGATTTTTCCCCATTCATTATAATGGGTGAAATTTGCAGCAAAAACCCTTAAAGTATTGGCATGCTGCAGAGTTAAATCTGCAAGGAAAAAAATAAGCAACGTGTGCATGAGACTTTAGGGTTCTCATTCACCTTGCTGGTACTAGGAAATCCTTCCTGCACAGAAAATACGCGACATGTGCACAGGCCCTTAGACAGCGATAGAGAGTAGCACAAGGCAAAAATTGTATTTACACTGTTGGGTGTATGGCCATACGGTACATAGTGTTCTGCAGCTCACGGGTGCACAGTACTCTGTATATGACTAGATATGCATGATCACTTACACATAACATATATCCTAAACACACAGGGTGCAATGGCTCCGCAGTGATCGCCATGTCGCTCCGCGGGAATATTTAAAGGCACAAGCACACTTTTGATCTGGCTGTCATGGCCTATAGAAGTAGACTGTTCTCCACAGCTGTCTTCATAAAGTTTGCATTTTGGAAGTAAACGGTAAGAGAAGATCGAACGGAAAGGAAAATATTGGCTGTGGTCGGCGAAATTCCCTACTCTAGTGTAGCCTAAGAGAACCGGACCAAAAGTTGGCCGCACAGTACCGACGTCTCCCGCTCCTTCTAAGCTTCTAGGAAAATTTCTGCCACCGAGTGCTAAGACATTACAAGTGACGGCACTGAGAAACAAAGTTCACATGTGGCGCAGACGCACAATATGGCGGAGAGGGGAGGCCTGGTTACGATGGGTGGTAGAGGGTAAAGCGCTCTCAAAATTTTTTGCGTAGTTTGTTCTCTGGTAATCCCTGGGGTCCTAAGAAAGAAAACAGAAAGGCGGCATTATATTCAGGCATCTACATACAGCAGTTCCCTAAGATGCCATATTGGACCCCTTTTGCGTTAAGACCCCATGCATTTGCTCTTAGTTCTTGGGTCCAACAAGACTAAATGCGGGTGACAGCCTAAAAATCCTGATGCATTTGCAAACAATAAAAAAATGCAAATCCGCAAAGAAAAACTGAAGTTCCTTCGAGCAAGTCAACTACTTTTTGGCACTGGACATTTTAAGGGATTGTCCACAGTGGAAAATGTGCAGCGAAATCCTCCAAAGTCAAAACCACTGTGGATTTCTTGAAAGAAATGCTACAGATTCCATCATTTTCATTGATTTGATGCAGATTTTAGTTCCGCATCACAGGTCATTTTCTGTTGCAGATTTTCTCTGTATCAAGTGGATGAGATTTCTTATAATCTGACCCACTTTACTGGTACTGTAATATGCAGCTGATTTTATGCATGCAAATGTACGGCTGTGTGTGTATACAGCCTAATACAGCAGGAAGGAAAACTCACAAGTTTTTAGTTCTCTGTTTTCTGAGCTCCTCGAGCTATATAAAAAATGGAAAAAAGTTAGCACATGATGACAGCATACATCTATTTATGTATGTCTGTAAGTGTGTACAAATGTGTGTATATAGGTAATATATACATATGTATATGTGTATGTATGTAATGTATGTACAGTATGTAACTATGTATGTATCAAAGTGTGTATATGTTTACAGTATGTGTATGTATGTATGTGTGTATGCATGTATCAAAGTGTGTGTATTTATAGTGTGTGTATGTATGTACAGTATGTAAGTATGTATGTGTGTATGCATGTATGTATCAAAGTGTGTGTATTTATAGTGTGTGTATGTATGCAATGTAAGTAATGTATGTATGCATGTATGCATCAATGTGTGTGTGTGTATTTATAGTGTGAGTGTAAATATGTATAGTATGTATGCATGTATTTGTGTATGGACATGTGTATGCATATATATTTACTAGCTATTGAACCCATTCTATGCCCAGGTGGCGAGCATTTTTATTGGTATATTGTCTTCCATTCTGTTATGTGCTGCCCCCCTCCTGGTATTTCTGCTGCCCTCATCCTGGTATTTGTGCTGCCCCCATCCTGTCCCCACCATCCTATCCTGGTATGCATGGCTCCCCTCATCGATCCCTATCCTGGTATGCATGGCACCCCTCATCCCTATCCTGGTATGCATGGCACCCATCATCCCCAATCCTGGAATGCATGACACCTCTTACCCACAATCCTAGTATGCATGGCACCCCTCACCCCCAATCCTGGTATTCATGGCACCCCTCATCCCTCATCCTGGTATGCATGGCCCCCTCATCCCCAATCCTGGAATGCATGGCACCTCTCACCCCTAATCCTGGTATGCATGGCACGCCTCACCCCCAATCCTGGTATGCATGGCACCCCTTATCCCTCATCCTGGTATGCATGGCACCACTCACCCCCATCCTGGTATGCATGGCACTCCTCATCCCTATCCTGGTATGCATGGCACCCTTCATCCCCAATCCTGGTATGCATGGCCCCCTCATCCCCAATCCTGGAATGCATGGCACCTCTCACCCCCAATCCTGGTATGCATGGTACGCCTCACCCCCAATCCTGGTATGCATGGCACCCCTCATCCCTCATCCTGGTATGCATGGCACCACTCACCCCCATCCTGGTATGCATGGTACTCCTCATCCCTATCCTGGTATGTATGGTACACCATCCCTCATCCCTATCCTGGTATGCATGGCACCCCTCATCCCTATCCTGGTATACATAGTACCCCTCATCCCTATCCTGATATGCATAGCACCCCTCATCCCCAATCCTGGTATGTATGGCACCCCTCATCCCCAATCCTGGTATGTATGGCACCCCTCATCCCCAATCCTGGTATGCATGGCACCCCTCATCCCCAATCCTGGTATGCATGGCACCCTTCATCCCCAATCCTGGTATGCATGACACCCCTCATCCCCAATCCTGGTATGCATGGCACCCCTCATTCCAAATCTGGTATACATTGCACCCCTCATACCAATCCTGGTATGTATGGTACCCAATCCCTCATGCTGGTATGCATGGCACCACTCATCCCCCAATCCTGGTATGCATGGCACCCCATCCCTCATCCTGGTATGCATGGTACCCCTCATCCCTATTCTGGTATGGCACCCCTCATCCCCCAATCCTGGTATGTATGGCCTTCTCATCCCCCAAACCTGGTATGCATGGCACCCCATCCCTCATCCTAGTATACATGGTACCCCTCATCCCTATTCTGGTATGTATGGTACCCCTCATCCTGGTATGCATGGCACCCCATCCCTATCCTGGTATGCATGGTACCCCTCATCCCTATCCTGGTATGTATGGCCCCTCATCCGAATCCTGGTATGCATGGCACCCCTCATCCCCAATTCTGGTACGCATGGCACCCCTCATCCCCAATCCTGGTATGCATGGCACCCCTCACCCCCAATCCTGGAATGCATGGCACCCCTCACCCCCAATCCTGGTATGTATAGCACCCCTCACCCCCAATCCTGGTATGCATGGCAACCTTCATCCCCTATCCTGGTATGTATGACACCCCTCATCCCCAATCCTGGTATGCATGGCACCCCTCATTCCAAATCTGGTATACATTGCACCCCTCATCCCAATCCTGGTATGCATGGCACCCCATCCCTCATCCTGGTATGCATGGTACCCCTCATCCCTATTCTGGTATGTATGGCACCCCTCATCCCCCAATCCTGGTATGTATGGCCTTCTCATCCCCCAAACCTGGTATGCATGGCACCCCATCCCTCATCCTAGTATTCATGGTACCCATCATCCCTATTCTGGTATGTATGGTACCCCTCATCCTGGTATGCATAGCACCCCATCCCTCATCCTGGTATGCATGGCACGCCTCATCCCCTATCCTGGTATGTATGGCTCCCTCATCCCTATCCTGGTATGCATGGTACCCCTCATCCCTATACTGGTATGCATGGTACCCCTCATCCCTATTCTGGTATGTATGGTACCCCTCATCCCTATCCTGGTATGTATGGTACCCCTCATCCCCCAATCCTAGTATGTGTGGCCCCCCAATCCTGGTATGTATGTTACCCCTCTTCCCCCAATCCTGGTATGTGTGGCCTCTCACCCCCCCAATCCTGGTATGCTTGGTACCCCTCATCCCCCAATCCTGGTATGCATGGTACTCCATCCCTTATCCTGGTATGCATGGCAGCCTTCACCCCCAATCCTGGTATGTGTGGCCCTCTTATCCCCCAATCCTGGTATGTATGGCACCCCTCATTGCTATCATGCTGCACACTGTAACGGCTCCATGAGTGCTTCTGTCTATAAAGGCTTCAGACAGAGACACGCATCTCCCGTTATATTATAGATGTATGTGTTTATATACATACAGTGGGGAAAATAAGTATTTGATACGCTGCTGATTTTGCACGTTTTCCCACTTACAAAGAATGGAGAGGTCTGTAATTTTTTATCGTAGGTACACTTCACCTGTGAAAGACAGAATATAAAAATAAAATCCAAAAAATCACATTGTATGATTTTTAAATAATTAAATTGCATTTTATTGCATGAAATAAGTATTTGATCACCGACAAACCAGCAAGAATTCTGGCTCTCACACACCTGTTAGTTTTTCTTTAAGAAGCCCTGCTACTCTGCACTCATTACCTGTATTAATTGCACCTGTTTGAACTTGTTACCTGTATAAAAGACTCCTGTCCACACACTCAATCAATCACACTCCAACTTCTCCACCATGGCCAAGACCAAAGAGCTGTCTAAGGACACCAGAGACAAAATTGAAGACCTGCACACTGGGATGAGCTACAGGACAATAGGCAAGCAGCTTGATGAGAAGGCAGCAACTGTTGGCACAATTATTACCGTGAAGCATGGTGGGGGAAACATCATACTTTGGGGGTACTTTTCTGCAAAGGGGACAAGACGACTGCACAGTATTCAAGGGAGGATGGATGGGGTCATGTATCTCAAGCTTTTGGCCAATAACCTCCTTCCCTCAGTAAGAGCATTGAAGTTGGGTTGTGTCTGGGTCTTCCAGCATGACAGTGACCCGAAACACACAGCCAGGACAACTAAGGAGTGGCTCCATAAGAAGCATTTCAAGGTCCTGGAGTGGCCTTGTCAGTCTCCAAACCTGAACCCAATAGAAAATCTTTGGAGGGAGCTGAAACTCAATGTTGCCCAGTGACATCCCCGAAACATGAAAGATCTGGAGAAGATCTGTATGGAGGAGTGGGCCAAAATCCCTGCTGTAATGTGTGCAAACTTGGTCAAGAACTACAGGAAACGTCTGACCTCTGTAATTGCAAACAAAGGTTTCTGTACCAAATATTAAGTTCTGTTTTTCTATTGTATCAAATACTTATTTCATGCAAGAAAAAATGCTAATTAATTATGTAAAAATCATACAATGTGATTTTCTGTTTTTTCTTTTTAGATTCTGTCTCTCACAGGTGAAGTGTACCTAAGATAAAAACTACAGACCTCTCCATTCTTTGTAGGTGGGAAAAAGTGTAAAATCAGCAGTGTATCAAATACTTATTTTCCCCAGGGTATATGTTTGTATTTGTATATAGTGTATGTAGATGTGTGTATCTCTATTTATGTATATGTTATATGTCTATATGTGTAAATATAAATATATTTATGTGCATGTATGTATACATATGTGTGTGTACAGTTTCCATTGCTTATAAATCACCTTTTGAGACAATAAGATTTTCTGCCTGAGCTTCTTCATCACCTGGAGCCCTAAGAAATAAAAGAAAAACAGAATTCAATTAAATCTTCTATAACTTAGAACATTGTGCCTGAACAGCTGTCATTCGTCACGCACAGGAGTGTACACGGATCCATGCTACACAGATCTGCAATGTGCCTTTATACTGGGGACAAGTGCTTGTAAGTCAGAGGACCTCCTTTCCTGGGAAGCATTTCTTACCTTTGTTTCTGGTTCAGATTATTGCATCTGCACCTTCGACCTGCACAAAAAAAATATCTCATCATTTATCCCATGTTCACTTTAACACAATGGAGCAAACTTAAACTAGACAGTCTGAAAATGCCGCAAATTTACAATGCCGGGTGATAAACCTGGAACGTTAGACACTTCTCTTTAGTTCTACACTTCCTATCCCTTAGCTTACTTTGCTCCACTTTTTTTTTTACAGTTTTCACATTTTTACTCACACACACCTCCTGTCAAACAAGCTACAAAAGTGTTGAAAATACATATTAATTAGGTCAAAAACTGAATGCAAAATTATGCACCAAAATGTTTTTATGGTCTGTATCAAGAGAAAGTATCGGAAATGTTTTTTTCTTTTTTTATTATTATTCAATTCTATGGGAACCGTTATGTCATCTATTTAACAGATGTTTTTTAACATTGCATATGCCCAAAACATGAGAGGTGTTCGGAGACACCTCTAGTAAAAATGGATCCGTTCAAAATGAAACAAAACCGGGTGCAAACGAATACAAAGTTTCCATTATTAATAACTTATTTTTTTACATTTCTGTGTTTTTTTTTCTTCTTTGTTTTTAACTAGATCCGTTACAAACGTATTCCACTAATCCACGAAGTAATTCCACAAATGCACTTGTGAATGTAGCCTTAGGTTATGTTCACATGTTGCATTTTTGCTGCATTTTTTTCCCGCAGGCAAGACCTGCTCTCTTGGCAGTAAAGAAGTGGTTTAAAAAAAGGCAGGTTTGGCTGAGTTTTTGCTGCGTATTTGCTGCGTTTTTACTGTATCTTGTGCATGCTGATAAAGTTTAGTGCCCCCCCCCCCAAAAAAAGCTGATGCAATTTCCTTAGGGTTTTGCACCAAAAATGCAGCGAAACCTTGACCTTGCGTTTTTGCACTTACCCATTGCGTTCTATGAGTGAAAAAACACTGCAAAAACACTGAAAGAAATGGCATGCTGCAGTTTAACAAATCAGTCAGGAAAAAAAAACTATGTGTATGCATGAGATTTCTCAAATCTCATAGCTTTTGCTGGTAGTGTAAAACGCAGCTTAAAATTTGCATTAAAAAAAACGCAGCAAAAACGTAACATGTGAACATAGCCTTATGCCCATTTCTTTGGTTACATGCATCCAAAATGGACCATTTCTTTTCTTCCTGCTGTCATCTGTTCTGCCTCTGTTTCGCCTCCATTTTTACATCCATTTTTCATCTCTTTTTAAAACTCTCTGAACTTTTTTGTTTTGCCTCATTCAGTCATTCATTTTTCAGGTATGTGTTTTTCGCAGGTAGGACACGTATCCATTATAAAGTCACAGAGACGCGGCTGTTTTTGATACAAGTCCTGGATGTTATCAGTGTGCAATCTTTGTGCTGTATATCTGTAACAGTGTAATGTGTAGGAAAAGTATTGAGAAAAAAATTCGGCACACTGACGAAAATCGGATCAAACTTGGTTCGATTTTTTTCACATATGAGATAAAAAAAGGACATCAAAATGAGGTCTGACACCCAGCAATGGATTAGTTAAAAATGGACTGAGAACAGACAGAAAATTGTTGGAAAAAACGAATGTTTAATGGACTTGGATGCCAAAGTCTAATCCGCAAAAACAAATGAGAATGTGACATGCAAAAATAAACGTGAATGGTTCCATTAAAACTCTTCTGTGTGCGATCTGTCTGAAAAACGTATGTGAATACAGCCTTAAGCAGTTTTTATCATCAGGCTGCAAATGTAACATAAAAGACTTTTTTATTGCAGCCGGATTTCCAGACCATCGGATGGACTAAGCTAAAAAGGACACGTGAGTTGCAATACGCAAATAGTGCAGGCACCGCAGCCCAGTAGGGCGCCATTTGTCCTTAAGGGACGGTGGATGGGAAAACTGCTCACGTTTTGCTCTTGAACCTTACTATAATTTGACTGTAGACCACTAGGGGGTGCTGTAGTCTGTTATAAAAAAAAACAACTTTTGACCATAAAGCAACTTACTCAGAATCAGCAGAATCCCCAGTGTGAAAAGGACGACTGCAAACACCAGACCTCCAATCCGCAGGCTCTCATAATCTGAGGAAAGAGCAATTCATACTACATCAGCTTAATGCAACATTTTACCACCTGCTGCAATACTTTATACATCATGTGGCAGTGATGGACACAGCGAGAAGAGGGCCCTTGTGCAAGAACAGGAGGCAGAAGTGGCCCCTTGGCTCCTGGGTGTACTAATGATATGTCCGCCCCTGTCATGCGGCAGCGGGGACGCTTTTTATTGTGTTGCTATCTTTCATCATATCATTTGTTTTATTAAATTGTGTGAAGACTATGGACTGACACTATGAGGATATAATTCTCACACTGTCTAACTAAATACATGTAAACCTTTGTGAAATGCAGGAACGGTAATGGGGGGGGGCAAATAAGTGGGGATTAAGAAAAATGATATTAGGGTGCAGTACAGGAAAATGGTATCAAGCAGGCACAGTATTGGGGCAGTACATGAAGAATGGCATTGAGGGGCAGCATGCACTGCATTAGGGGGCAGTAAAGGTGCAAGGGGATGAAGGAGTGAAGAGACGCACAGAGTTAATGTCTAACAGAGTGGTTGCAAGCGAACACCACCAACTGCAGGTCAAAGACGATAGAGAAAGTGAAAGCAGAAAAAATTGCATTAGTAGGAACCCAAGAATGAAGTGCATGTTCCCTAGGGAAAGAGATTGGAGAAGATTCCAGGTTAGGTGACACTTGAGCAGCTGTTACTAATTATAAAAGACCCAGGAGGGCAGTGAAGAGGAGGAGTTGGCACCTGAACCTGTAGCAGGACAGATGTGCACTACAGCGAGCTGGCTTATAGCCGCCATTATGAGAGATCAGATGCAAGTAAAGAGCCAACCCGAGTAGTCAGATGCGAGTGGAGAACTGAGGGATTAAATCCGGGTGATCCGAGGTCAGAGACGAGAGACCAGATCTGGGAGATCCAAGTTGAGTGAGCCGATCCAAGGCCAGAGCCAAGAGACCATATCCAGGAGATCTAAGGCAAGTGGGCCGAGCCAGGGCTGAGAGACCAAATCCAGGAGATCCGAGCCGAGTGAGCAGAGCCAGGGCTGAGAGAGGGATCAGATCTGGGAGATCCAAGCTGAGTGGGCTGAGTCGACTCAGTCGAGGTCAGAGCCATGAGACCAGATCCAGGAGATCCGAGCCGAGTAGGCCGAACTGAGACCAGATCCAGGAGATTAGAGCCAAGTGAGCTGAGCCAGGGCTGAGAAAGAGATCAGGCCACATAGGAAGGAAGTTCGTGTGGGCTGTTACTTTCAGCGTATACGTACGGTACAGAGTGGGGACCGGGGTCGGGCTTCAGGGAACGACGGCGGCCAGTGTGACGATCGTACCGTATACCAAGTAATTCAACTATCTGAGACTCGAAGCCTAGCAGTCAGTATAGTTGACCCCCATTAGGGCCTGTGTGACGATTTGGGCCGTCTAGAGGAAAGACAACGGTGATGGGACAAGGAATGAGAGTCAGGCCCGTTAGGTTGGGGCTTTAGGACTAGACAAGACTTACGATAACAGCCCCTTAACTGTAAACATAAAGAACAGTGGGCATATATATATATATATATATATATATATATATATATATATATATATACAGTGGGTACGGAAAGTATTCAGACCCTTTTAAATCTTTGTTTTATTGCAGCCATTTGATAAATTCTAAAAACTTCATTTTTTTCTCATTAAAGTACACTCTGCGCCCCATCTTAACTGAAAAAAACAGAAATGTAGACATTTTTGCAAACTTATTAAAAAAGAAAAACTGAAATATCATGTGGTCATAAGTATTCAGACCCTTTGCTCAGTATTGAGTAGAAGCACCTTTTTGAGCTAGTACAGACATGAGTCTTCTTGGGAATGATGCCACAAGTCACACCTGGATTTGGGGATCCTCTGCCATTCTTCCTTGCAGATCCTCTCCAGTTCAGTCAGGTTGGATGGTGAACGTTGGTGGACAGCCATTTTCAGGTCTCTCCAGAGATGCTCAATTGGGTTTAGGTCAGGGCTCTGGCTTGGCTAGTTAAGAATGGTCACAGGGTTGTTCTTAAGCCACTCCTTTGTTATTTTAGCTGTGTGCTTAGGGTCATTGTCTTGTTGGAAGGTGAACCTTAGGCCAAGTCTGAGGTCCAGAGCACTCTGGAAGAGGTTTTCATCCAGGATATCTCTGTACTTGGCCGCATTCATGTTTCCTTCAATTGCAACCAGTCGTCCTGTCCCTGCAGCTGAAAAACAAACCCATAGCATGATGCTGCCACCACCATGTTTCACTGTTGGGATTGTATTGGGCAGGTGATGAGCAGTGCCTGGTTTTCTCCACATATACCGCTTAGAATTATCACCAAAAAGTTCTATCTTCGTCTCATCAGACCAGAGAATCTTATTTCTCATAGTCTGGGAGTTCTTCATGTGTTTTTGAGCAAACTCTATGCAGGCTTTCATATGTCTTGCACTGAGGAGAGGCTTCCGTCGGGCCACTCTGCCATAAAGGTCTGACTGGTGGAGGACTGCAGTGATAGTTGACTTTGTGGAACTTTCTCCCATCTCCCTACTGCATCTCTAGAGCTCAGACACAGTGATCTTGGGGTTTTTCTTTACCTCTCTCACCGAGGCTCTTCTCCGACGATTGCTCTGTTTGGCTGGACAGCCAGGTATAGTAAGACTTCTGGTGGTCCCAAACTTCTTCCATTTAAGGATTATGGAGGCCACTGTGCTCTTAGGAACCTTGAGTAGTGCAGAAATTCTTTTGTAACCTTGGCCAGATCTGTGCCTTGCCACAATTCTGTCTCTGAGCTCCTTGGGCAGTTCCTTTGAGATCATGATTCTCATTTGGTCTGACATGCACTGTGAGCTGTGAGGTCTTATATAGACAGGTGTGTGCCTTTCCAAATTAAGTCCTATCAGTTTAATTAAACACAGCTGGACTCCAATGAAGGAGAAGAACCATCTCAAGGAGGATCACAAGGAAATGAGCAGCATGTGACTTAAATATGAGTGTCTGAGCAAAGGGTCTGAATACTTATGACCATGTGATATTTCAGTTTTTCTTTTTTAATAAATTTGCAAAAATTTCTACATTTCTGTTTTTTTTTTTCAGTCAAGATGGGGTGCAGAGTGTACTTCAATGAGAAAAAAATGAACTTTTTAGAATTTACCAAATGGCTGCAATGAAACAAAGATTGAAAAATTTAAAGGGGTCTAAATACTTTCCGTACCCACTGTTTATTTCGCTGTACACATATCCTGTTTAATTGTATTACTGTGTGCTGATTGTGCCATATTTTACTGTACTGTTATTGTCCGCTGTTAACCTTGACACCGTGCCTCCATATATATACAGTGGCGAAAAAAAGTATTTAGTCAGCCACCAATTGTGCAAGATCTCCCACTTAAAAAGATGAGAGAGGCCTGTAATTGACATCATAGGTCGACCTCAACTATGAGAGACAAAATGAGAAAACAAATCCTGAAAATCACATTGTCTGATTTGGAATGACATTTTTTTCAAATTTTGGTGGAAAATAAGTATTTGGCCAATTACAAAAGTTCATCTCAATACTTTGTTATATATCCTTTGTTGGCAATGACAGAGGTCAAACGTTTTCTGTAAGTCTTCACAAGGTTGGCACACACTGTTGCTGGTATGTTGGCCCTTTCCTCTATGCAGATCTCCTCTAGAGCAGTGATGTTTTGGGGCTGTCGCTGGGCAACGTGGACTTTCAACTCCTTCCACAGGTTTTCTATAGAGTTTAGATCTGGAGACTGGCAAGGCAACTCAAGGACCTTGAAATGCTTCTTACGAAGCCACTCCTTCGTTGCCCTGGCGGTGTGCTTGGGATCATTGTCATGATGAAAGACTCAGCCACTTTTCATCTTCAATGCCCTTGCTGATGGAAGGAGGTTTGCGCTCAAAATTTCACAATACATGGCCCCATTCATCCTTTCATGTACACGGATCAGTCGTCCTGGTCCCTTGGCAGAAAAACAGCCCCAAAGCATGATTTTGCCACCCCCATGCTTCACAGTAGGTATGGTGTTCTTTTTATGCAACTCAGCATTCTTTCTCCTCCAAACACGCCGAGTTGTGTTTCTACCAAACAGTTCTACTTTGGTTTCAACTGACCATATGACATTCTCCCAATACTCTTCTGGATCATCCAAATACTCTCTAGCAAACTTCAGATGGACCCGGACCTGTAATGGCTTAAGCAGGGGGACACGTCTGGCACGGCAGGATCTGAGTCCCTGGCGGCGTAGTGTGTTACTGATGGTAGCCTGTGTAGCGTTGGTCCCAGCTCTCTGCAGGTCATTCAATAGGTCCCCTCGTGTGGTTCTGGGATTTTTGGTCACCGTTCTTGAGATAATTTTGACCCCACGGGGTGAGATCTTGTGTGACGCCCCAGATCGAGGGAGATTATCAGTGGTCTTGTATGTCTCCAATTTTCTAATTATTGCTCCCACAGTTGATTTCTTCACACCAAGCTGCTTGCCTATTGCAGATTCAGTCTTCCCAGCCTGGTGCAGGGCTACAATTTTGTTTCTGGTGTCCTTCGACAGCTCTTTGGTCTTCACCATAGTGGAGTTTGGAGTGTGACTGTTTGAGGTTGCGGACAGGTGTCTTTTATACTGATGATAAGTTCAAACAGGTGCCAGTACTACAGGTAATGAGTGGAGGACAGAGTAGGCCTCTTAAAGAAGAAGTTACAGGTCTGTGAGAGCCAGACATCTTGCTTGTTTGTAATTGACCAAATACTTATTTTCCACCAAAATTGAAAAAAAAATTCTTTCCAAATCAGACAATGTGATTTTCAGGATTTGTTTTCTCATTTTGCCTCTCATAGTTGAGGTCTACCTATGATGTCAATTACAGGCCTCTCTCATTTTTTTAAGTGGGAGAACTTGCACAATTGGTGGCTGACAAAATACTTTTTTTCCCCACTGTATATATATATATATATATATATATATATATATATATATATATATTCGTGTTAGCTAAATAAATAGTTGTTTGTTAAGTATCACTGTCTCCTCATTGTCTGCGCTGTTGCATCCATTTACCTGTTAACAAATTGGGGACATTACAGGACTCATGGTATTGATTGGCAGCAGGCACGGTATTGGGGGGCATTACAGGACACATGGTATTAATGGGCAGCAGGCACGGTATTGGGGGGGCATTACAGGACACATGGTATTGACGGGCAGCAGACACGGTATTGGGGGGCATTACAGGACCCTTGGTATTGATGGGCAGCAGGCACGGTATTGGGGGCATTATAGGACACATGGTATTGATTGGTAGCAAGCACGGTATTGGGGGCATTATAGGACACTTGGTATTACTGGGCAACAGGCACAGTATTGGGTGGGCATTACAGGACACATTGTATTGATGGGCAACAGGCACGGTATTGGGGGGCATTACAAGACCAATGGTATTGATGGGCAGCAGGCACGGTATTGGGGGACATTACAGGACCAATGATATGGATGGGCAGCAGGCACAGTATTGGGGAGCATTATATGACGCTTGGTATTGATGGGCAACAGGCACGGTATTAGGAGGCATTACAGGACCAATGGTATTGATGGGCAGCAGGCACAGTATTGGGGGGCATTACAGGACCAATGGTATTGATAGGCAGCAGGCACGGTATTGGGGGGCATTACAGGATGCATGGTATTGATGGGCAACAGGCACAGTATTGGGGGTCATTATAGGACACATGGTATTGATTGGTAGCAAGCACAGTATTGGGGGACATTACAGGACACATGGTATTGATGGGCAGCAGGCACGGTATTGGGGGCATTACAGGATCAATGGTATTGATGGGCAGCAGGCACGGTATTGGGGGGCATTACAGGACCAATGGTATTGATGGGCAGCAGGCACAGTACTGGGAGCATTACAGGACGCATGGTATTGATGGGCAGCAGGCACGGTATTGGGGGGCATTACAGGACCAATGGTATTGATGGGCAGCAGGCACGCTACTGGGGGCATTACAGGACCAATGATATGGATGGGCAGCAGGCACAGTATTAGGGGCATTACAGGACGCTTGGTACTGATGGGCAACAGGCACGGTATTAGGAGGCATTACAGGACCAATGGTATTGATGGGCAGCAGGCACGGTATTGGGGGGCATTATAGGACACATGGTATTGATGGGCAGCAGGCACGGCATTGGGGGGCATTACAGGACACATGGTATTGATGGGCAGCAGGCACGGTATTGGGGGGCATTACAGGATGCTTGGTATTGATGGACAGCAGGCACGGTATTGGGGAGCATTACAGGATGCTTGGTATTGATGGGCAGCAGGCACGGTATTGGGGGGCATCACAGGACCAATGGTATTGATGGGCAGCAGGCACGGTACTGGGGGCATTACAGGACCAATGATATGGATGGGCAGCAGGCACAGTATTGGGGGCATTACAGGACGCTGCTTGGTACTGATGGGCAACAGGCACGGTATTAGGAGGCATTACAGGACCAATGGTATTGATGGGCAGCAGGCACGGTATTGGGGGGCATTACAGGACACATGGTATTGATGGGCAGCAGGCACAGCATTGGGGGGCATTACAGGACACATGGTATTGATGGGCAGCAGGCATGGTATTGGGGGGCATTACAGGATGTTTGGTATTGATGGACAGCAGGCACGGTATTGGGGAGCATTACAGGATGCTTGGTATTGATGGGCAGCAGGCACGGTATTGGGGGGCATTACTGGACCATTGGTATTGATGGGCAGCAGGCACGGTATTGGGGGGCATTACAGGACGCTTGGTATTGATGGGCAGCAGGCACGGTATTGGGGGGCATTACAGGACGCATGGTATAGATGGGCAGCAGGCACAGTATTGGGGGGCATTACAGGACGCATGGTATTGATGGGCAGCAGGCACGGTATTGGGGGGCATTACAGGACGCATGGTATTGATGGGCAGCAGGCACGGTATTGGGGGCCATTACAGGATGCATGTTATTGATGGGCAGCAGGCACGGTATTGGGGGCCATTACAGGACGCATGGTATTGATGGGCAGCAGGCACGGTATTGGGGGGCATTACAGGACCAATGGTATTGATGGGCAGCAGGCACGGTATAGGGGGGCATTACAGAACGCATGGTATTGATGGGCAGCAGGCACAGTATTGGGGGGCATTACAGGACGCATGGTATAGATAGGCAGCAGGCACGGTATTGGGGGGCATTATAGGACACATGGTATTGATGGGCAGCAGGCACGGCATTGGGGGGCATTACATGACGCATGGTATTGATGGGCAGCAGGCACGGTACTGGGGGCCATTACAGGATGCATGGTATTGATGGGCCACAGGCACGGTATTGGGGGGCATTACAGGACCAATGGTATTGATGGGCAGCAAGCACGATATTGGGGGCACTACAGGACGCATGGTATTGATGGGCAGCAGGCACGGTATTGGGGGGCACTACAGGATGCATGGTATTGATGGGCAGCAGGCACAGTAAGGGCACCTGGGGCAGATTTAATAGACAGAATATTAGGCATCGCCTCAGGCTCAGTATTGGGGTACAAGCTGACACAACATTGGGTGTCCGGACTTGAGAATTTGCATTGCTAGAAAGGGTATGCTGCAAAAGTGAATAGCCAAAGATGTCTGGGCAGTGAATCTTCAGAGGACAGATGTTGATGAAAGATGTCTTTGTGATGGTCTGGGAGATGATCTTAGAAAAGACGTCAACAAGGAGTCATTCTCTTCAGTGATCGGGGCAGTGTACAGTGTAATGGCGTCCGCTCTACAGCCTGTATATTACTCACATGGACTAATATTATTCAATTGGGCTTTCCAGATGAGAGTTTTTTCACACGGGTCGAATGTTCTTGTGAAAAAAAAGTGCACTATTCTCTTCCACATTTTGGCTAAAACTCGCTTATTCTGGTCCATGGGAGCGCAAAGAAAAACAGATCCCATGCGGATAAAGAGTATTGCATCTGATTTTTGTGAACACTGCAATTATTAACATGGGAAACTGTATTTGGTCTTGCTCATTTTAGTTACTGCTGATGTATAACAATGAATACCATACGGAGGGTATGTTCACAAGAAGTATTTGCATCGCTTTTTGTTGACATCCGCTTCCCTTACCGTAGATAAATGGATTTGTTTCCTTTTTATCTTCTCCGACACCTGCATGGAAAACAGAAAAAGATCACAATGTCTCAACACATAGATTTACATGACTATATGTGGTACTTTTACTATAAGTTCAGTATCTTCAGTTACTTCATGGAAAAGGTAACTAAACCTTGAAAAATTTTTGAACATGTTAAGCAAAATGTCTATCATTTTAATCCAGAGACGTCCTTTAATCACTAAAATCAAGGTTTTGTAAATCTATGAGCCGGTATAGCATTCAAACCACTCTCTCTGTATCAGCTGAGCGCCTCTGCCCCTTCATTTCAGTGATCAGTGGGGTCTCAGAACCGGGACCCCCATTGATTAAAAGTTCTAACAAAGTTTTTTTTCCAAATTTTACTTACCCTACAAAATAACCACCCCATCACCACTATGATTCCTCCAAATAGAAGTTTGGCCATTGCCAGCTAGAAATCCAGACACAGGAACTACATGTTGTTTCAGGTTACTGCTTTTTACAGATGCTACCCTTGTTCTGCATTCATTTTGATACTCTATATTAGCCAGACTAGAGCAGTGCAAACGCACTCGAATGCCAGCATCTTGGGCACCTCTCGCAACTACTTTGTCCTTGTGACGATAAGGCACGTCAGAATGTCACATCAGACCTAGTGATGAGACTAATCGCAAGAGCCATCCAGAATGCTGGCAATCGAGTCCCGGCCAAGGAAGTTTACACGGCCCTGATCTGGCTGCTACGGAGTACTGAAGTGGACACTGGACCAGAGTAGTGCAAATCTTTTTGCTACTCTCTGCTGCTTTTCTAAGATTGAAAGTCATGGAGGACATGGTGTCACACCCCTTGTCATGGGTATACTGTGACAGAGAGGGTCCAGAAGATCACCGCGTCTGGTCACCCGAACTCCTACACTGGTTAGAACGGCTTTAGCATCTTATACAACAGTGCATGTTTTCCTTGCTCTGTCATTGCAAGGGTTAATCAGTTCAGTTGATCTCCTGGAGCTCTACAACCTTGATTGTCCGAGCTGTTCAGTGTTGGACACTTCCCTCTGCTATATATGTTTGCCACTGGCACTTGGGAATTGCCAGTGTTAATTCTTACTGCCTGGTTTGGAGTTGGAGGTGTAGTTCGTGTTTGGAGTACGTGTTTGGATATTTGTTCAGGAGATTGCTAAGTGGAGATTGTTTGTGTGCACATCCTCATCCTCTCACATTTGGTTTCTCCTTCCTATACCTTCCCTGTGTCTCATTCTGTTGTTTGGTGAGTGTATTTTGTATGATGTTAGTTTTCATTTATTCCTGTCCATCTTCCCTTGTTTGTCTGGTTAGTGTTATCCTATACACTTTGGCCACACACCTCCCTGGGTGGAAGAGGGAACAGATAAGGGTTAATTTAGGATCATAGCAAGGCATGTGACCCCGGCATCTCCACTTTCAGGAGTAATCCGGGGGACAGGGATAGACTAGGACACCCCTTAAGGGATTGGGTAGGTGCCCACAGTCACCAGTTACTACGTGACACCCCTGTGGTGATTACCCATTACCAGGATGTGATACTATTTGGACACTAGACATATGGACATATAGACTGCTTTCACATTGGCAAAATGTTATGATTGATTACAGCCCCTACCGTCCTTATTGACATGCTGTTTTTTTACTGCCGCTGTTCAGACTCAATAAATTGTACAGACTGAAGAAATTATGTTTGTTCTTACCCAATACTGGTACCAAGACAGAACAGAGGAAAATCAGAGCAGTCTCCATGAGCCCTGCAAGAAACAGCAAGATGTTGGTGAGAAGGAGGCCGACTCATGAATTTATTGAGAGTATATACAAACATCATAGTATAGTTAAATAGAGATAACAGAGTATGTTCATCTTCTCTGCTAAGGAGTGCACCCCTCCCCTGCATCCAGGCTTTCTGCTTGTTGGGGAACGACGTGCTCCTGATGATTGACAGTTTGGACCAGCGCATGGCCACTGTGCACTGTCCCATGCTGCAAGCTTCGTCTCTACAGGTTCAAAAGAGTGCAGAGTGCAATGGTCCCGACTTTGGATATGACTCTGTTTAATGCTTTAAAAATGGACACAAGCTTTGTGTTCTTCCCAGAGGTACAAGGTGCATGATCACTTCAGCTTTTACCTCTGTGACAGGTTCTCTGTAATGAACATGTAGTTCTCTGCTTCCGCAGTAGTATTGGGTGAGCAGCACTGACATTTACATATGGTTACAGATGTACAGCGAACCATATGTAACACATAATACAGATACAGATACAAACAGCTATGCCAACTTCACAAAAAAAGATCTCTGAATACTGCAGTGTTTTTATGTGGTGCTATTCATGGCCATCATGGAAATTGGGATGCATTATCACTTCAATTGTGATATGTTAGACACAGATACAGTACAAGATACAGATACAGACCCTAGTACAGATACAGAAAAAAGTACAGCCAATGTCAGAACAATGCAGCCAGCAAGAGTTACATGAAAAGTTGAGCTTTTCTACAGCTATTGTGACAACTAGGGTGTAAATTAGCTCACGGGAGCACCATCTTCTTGGTGATGAGTGGTAGAAGAACAACTTTCATTCCAACATAATTAGTTTTAAAACTTACAGTAAGTTTTTTTTATCGTCATACAATGAGAAGCAATTCACAAATTAAGTGCTACACAAATTAGGTCTGCATGACTTCTCTGTATCTCTGACCCTGACTGCACTAACTGCAGACACTATAAAGTCCAACAACTTCACCCAAGCTTAAAGGGGTATTGTCAAGTTTTGAAGTTATCCCATATCCCCAGGATAGTGGATAACTTCCCAATCATTAGGGTTCCGATCGCTGGTACCACCCACCGATCACAAGAACCGGGGTATGAAGAGAGCCATGTAGATGGAGCAGTGGTCTATCATGTGCACTACTGCTCCATCCATTATTAATGGGACTGCTGGAGATAGCTGAGAGCTGCATTCAGCTGGTGTTTAGCTCTTCCATAATGATGAATGGAGCAGTAATGCACATGATGGACCTCTGCTCCATTCACCTGGGGCACTTCAGACCCCGGTTCAGACAATTAAGACCCGTAAGCTATCGCCTATACCTTTAGGGAAAAAAACTGTCAGGTCCAACTACCAAACTGCCTGCCACTCCTTAAAAATCCACACCCAGAAATAAATACAAACTAGTTTTGCTGAGAATCCCAGAATTTCAGGTTTCCTTTATCTCATCCAACGTTCCTGGGTAAGATGCACCTTCCCTCCAGTACTTCTCCTGCTGCGGGATCACACTGTATGAATCCTGAAAACCATGCCTGGTATTCAGCTATTGATCTCCAATGCCCCCAGCAAGGCAAGGATTGTTGCCTCCAAACTTATGAAACATGAGAACTCCTTGAGTCGTTTTCACTACTCCAGTATTGAACCCCTTATCCCCCAAGCACATAGAGTATATCATAATTTCAAGAAAATACTGATGTAATTATCCTTTGCTCTTTGATCTCCTAGATTTTTTCAAATTTTTGCTAAAATTTAAAAAATATTATGTTATATTTTTTATTACATTTTCTTGTTTATTTTTATAACCCATCTCTATCCCTAGTCCTAAACTAGCTGTAAGCCTTACTCTACCCCTAGGCCTAAACCCAAATCAATCCTTAACCTTATTTAGGGTTAGAAAAAGTGTAAAAAATATAAAAACAGCTCTTAGTAATGACTGAAGACAGTATTGAATCATGTGCACTGCAAAATTTTGCATCCTCATAAACTTTGGCACCATGGGCAACCACCTTCCACTGGACCACCCCATGCTACGCTGCTGCTCTAGTGTGGATGAGACCTAAGGCTTATTTGCATTAAACTATAAGAAATATGCCTAAAATGATGTTTATTTTGCTATGAGGTTTCTCCAGACCCAAAAACCACACAAGGAAAATATATCTAAAAAAAAATTATACTAGTAGGTCCTCACCTGGCTATTTACACCCCCACTGTAGCTGCCGGAGCTTCCCTGATACTCCATGTGAGTCTCCGCATGGGACCAGGTTCTCCCAGCGCAAAAGTCCATAGGGTTACGTGACCCGGTCGTGTTGCCCCCCATGTGACTGTGCGAGGACCTGGGAAATCTATGCAGAGGATCAGAAAAGCTGCGGCGGAGGTGGTGGTGATGGAGGTGGCGTAAGGAGCCAGATATGGACCTTTTTTAAAAAAATATTTAACCCTTTCCTAACCCTCAAAAGATTCTATCAAAATGGCAGCCGGCCGGTTTGCTATGAATCCATATAAAAATTCATAGTAATATTTCAGATTTGCAAGAATCTGACATTTTGGGTCAAATTCTGAACGAAATTGATTTGTTACAAATTGATTTTCCTCTTCTCTGCTGCTCAGTGATTCCCTATATTATAATAAATCCCTGTTAAAAAAAAAGGCAATAAACGCCGGTGATGCATCATTTGCAGCATTAATTAACCCCAGGCATGCTGCTGCCTTCTCAGGGATGGTTGATTTGAAGGATTGCCTGGATGTTGCACTGCAGACTTCTGCAGATCCCAAGTAGTGGGAAGAAGTGTGAGGAGGAGGCGTGCTCTGCCATATCCCTGACTCAGGACATTACAAGGATGTGGCACAGAGGCGGCTAAGGCATGGGAAGAAATGGCACACAGCAGTCGAGATGCAGGTATTGATACTTTACAAGGATTATAATCGCAGCTCCATACTGATCCGCATTGTCCTTAAGTCTTTTCCCATTTTCCAATGTCTCCTTCCTGCTCGGAGTTTAACCTTCACAATATGGTGTTTGTCCCCTGCCTTATTCTACTGCACCATCACTTTGTACACTCATCTTTTCATCTGCATGCACAATGCCAAGCAAATGGTTAAGGGGCATAGCACCCTATGTTTTATGGCAGGAATATGGTTACATGAATGGTAGGGATCACACTATGATCAGGGGTGTAAATATTGGGGGTGCAGAGGTCGCAGCCCATAGCCGTTCCTACTAGTATGATATTGAAGGACCCACTGACAGATTTTCTATCGTGGCCCAGGGAATTTAAGCAATGTCTCTTATGCTCTCAGTATGCGAGTGTTAGTGATGATTGTGGTACTAAAAGTAGTTTAGGATGACGTTAGGGGTCCTGGCAAGTCAATCCTAAATTTTATCACTTGCAATTCTTATAGTATGTATATATATATATATATATATATATATATATATATATATATATACAGTACAGACCAAAAGTTTGGACACACCTTCTCATTTAAAGATTTTTCTGTAATTTTTTGTATGACTTTGAAAATTGTACATTCACACTGAAGGCATCAAAACTGAATGAACACATGTGGAATTATATACTTAACAAAAAAGTGTGAAACAACTGAAAGTATGTCTTATATTCTAGGTTCTTCAAAGTAGCCACCTTTTGCTTTGATGACTGCTTTGCACACTCTTGGCATTCTCTTGATGAGCTTCAAGAGGTAGTCACCGGAAATGGTTTTCACTTCACAGGTGTGCCCTGTCAGGTTTAATAAGTGGGATTTCTTGCCTTATAAATGGGGTTGGGACCATCAGTTGTGTTGTGCAGAAGTCAGGTGGATACACAGCTGATAGTCCTACTGAATAGACTGTTAGAATTTGTATTATGGCTAGAAAAAAGCAGCTAAGTAAAGAAAAACGAGTGGCCATCATTACTTTAAGAAATGAAGGTTAGTCAGTCCGAAAAATTGGGCAAACTTTGAATGTGTCCCCAAGTGCAGTTGCAAAAACCATCAAGCGCTATAAAGAAACTGGCTCACATGAGGACCGCCTCAGGAAAGGAAGACCAAGAGTCACCTCTGCTTCTGAGGATAAGTTTATCCGAGTCACCAGCCTCAGAAATCGCAGGTTAACAGCAGATCAGATTAGAGACCAGGTCAACGCCACACAGAGTTCTAGCAGCAGACACATCTCTACAACAACTGTTAAGAGGAGACTTTGTGCAGCAGGCCTTCATGGTAAAATAGCTGCTAGGAAACCACTGCTAAGGACAGGCAACAAGCAGAAGAGACTTGTTTGGGCTAAAGAACATAAGGAATGGACATTAGATCAGTGGAAATCTGTGCTTTGGTCTGATGAGTCCAAATTTGAGATCTTTTGTTCCAACCACCGTGTCTTTGTGCGACGCAGAAAAGGTGAACGGATGGACTCTACATGCCTGGTTCCCACCGTGAAGCATGGAGGAGGCAGTGTGATGGTGTGGGGTTGCTTTGCTGGTGACACTGTTGGGGATTTATTCTAAACTGAAGGCATACTGAACCAGCATGGCTACCACAGCATCTTGCAGCGGCATGCTATTCCATCCGGTTTGCATTTAGTTGGACCATCATTAATTTTTCAACAGGACAATGACACCAAACACACCTCCAGGCTGTGTAAGGGCTATTTGACCAAGAAGGAGAGTGATGGGGTGCTACGCCAGATGACCTGGCCTCCACAGTCACCAGACCTGAACCCAATCGAGATGGTTTGGGGTGAGCTGGACCACAGAGTGAAGGCAAAAGGGCCAACAAGTGCTAAGCATCTCTGGGAACTCCTTCAAGATTGTTGGAAGACCGTTTCCGGTGACTACCTCTTGAAGCTCATCAAGAGAATGTCAAGAGTGTGCAAAGCAGTCATCAAAGCAAAAGGTGGCTACTTTGAAGAACCTAGAATATAAGACATATTTTCAGTTGTTCCACACTTTTTTGTTAAGTATATAATTCCACATGTGTTAATTCATAGTTTTGATGCCTTCAGTGTGAATGTACAATTTTCGTAGTCATGAAAATACAAAAAAATCTTTAAGGCTGTGTGCCCACGATGCGTTTTTAATGCGTTTCCGCATCGTTTTTGCAGCTGCGGAAACGCTGCGGAAACGCATTAAAAACGCATAGTAGAAGGCCTGCCATGTTCCCCAATGATAATCCGCATGTGCTGTGCACATGCTGCGGAAATTTCCGCTGCGGATTATCATTGCGGAAAAAAACGCAGCACTACCAATTATTTTGCGGAAGCTCTGCGTTTTTGCCGCCATTGTCTTGCATTAGAATGCGCCAATTCCGCAAGACTGCATCTGTACTTGCGTAATTGGCGCGTTCTAATGTGCGGATGGTCCCTGAGTGTGGAGAAGAGAAGACTCTCATCCACACCCAGGTACCATAGAAACTGTAAAAAAAAAAGAATAAAATAAAAAATAAAGATTATATTCACCTTCCGACGGCCCCCGGTCTCCTTCCCTGGGCTTGCGGGCTGGACTGAAAGACCTGCGGTGACGTCACAGTCATGTGACGGCAGGTCTTTCAGTGCAGTGTCCCGCGATCAGCTGGCAGCCAGGAAGGAGCGCAGCAACACACGCCGGGCCATCGGAAGGTAAGTATACATTTATTTTTTTATTTTTAACCATTCTAAAGGTCACACTATATAAATCCATGCTGTGACCTAGTTGTCAAGCACTTTCCAAGTGATGCTAAGATCGCTTTGAAAGCGCTTGTCAATCCGCATGCGGAAACGCATGTGGATCCGCATGTATTTCGCAGGAAAAACGCATGTACAATCTGCATGCGTTTTTTCTGCCAGGGAGATGCAGAAATGCTGCAGAAATTTTCTGCTTCATTTCTGCATCGTGGGCACATAGCCTAAATGAGAAGGTGTGTCCAAACTTTTGGTCTGTACTGTATATATACATATATATGTAATGTATTTTACTATACGGGAGGATAAACCTAGAACTGTGCACATTTCTACAAATCTATAGTCTGGAGTTACTAATAGTTACTAACGTTATCATTAATATTGACACTTTGTCAGTTACAGGGCAATAAAACTTTCTCACTCCTTATCTATGAACTGCTAAAATATTTACAGCCAGAACTGTTTATCTTTCTCCCATAGTAATAGCTCTGCTTTACGTCACCTGTCTCATCTATTGCATTATTTCTGTGACCTATTATGTATAAATATGTGACTCTTCAGATTTTGCGTTATACTATGCCTGATGAACAGACCTGCATAGTCTTGAAAGCTTGCAACTTGTTACCATCTTTTCAGTTAGCCATTAAAAGGTATCAACCACTGAGGACTCTCAAATCTAAATATTTTTCTATCTACTGGCTAACACGGTACAAAAATATATATTTTCCCTTTATTAACACTTTGTATTCTGAGAAATTCTTTATCATAATGTTAGTGCTCATGCTGCCCCCATTATAACTAGAAGCCATTCCTATAGTAAGCCTAGATAGCCCCCCCGGGATATAAGGTTTTCTGTGGCTTTCTCTCACTGCAGTAGGTTCTGGCTATATCGTGCTGCTGGGACGTACTATGGTTTCTGGGACCATTCACAAATACACAATATAATTCCCATTCAAAAATCAAATGACTGTTAGGAAATATCTTTACAGGACAGGAGAAGCTGAGCAGATCTCTACATAGATTTATGGGAAAAGATTCAGTATAACTTGTAAATAATTTATTATAATTTCAGATTACTTTGAGCTTCAGTTGTGGGGCGGTCCTAATTAGTGACTGACAGCCTCCATTGTATAAGTAAGCATACGGATGGGCAGAGATAGCTATCTGAGTATTTTGACACTGGTTTGTCTTCTGGTGGATACATTTGCTTGTAGAGACAGAGTTTGGGCTATCGTGATTCAGTCTAAATTATAGAGAATGTGTCATCAGAAAATGATCGAATAGGAAATGGAAATGTACATTAGAAGCAATAGACTGACGGGAACCTTGAAATTTGCATTGAAGCATTTAATAAGCGTGTGCAAAAGTAATTTTGAAGGGAGGGGAATAAACCACCTATTGTGAATGGAGGATCTTGTGTTATCAACATTATATAGATGTGTTATCAGTTATTGTACAGGAGGAGGAGGTGAGCTGTGACATCACCTAATGTGAATGGAGGATCCTGTGTTTTCTACTGTATATAGAGGTGTTATCAGTCATTGTACAGGAGGAGGAGGTGAGCTGTGATATCACCTATTGTGAATGGAGGATCTTGTGTTATCTACTGTATATAGAGGTGTTATCAGTCATTGTACAGCAGGAGGAGGTGAGCTGTGACATCACCTATTGTGAATGGTGGATCCTGTGTTATCTACTGTATATAGAGGTGTTATCAGTCATTGTACAGGAGGAGGGGGCGAGCTGTGACATCACCTATTGTGAATGGTGGATTTTGTGTTATCTACTGTATATAAAGGAGGCAGATCCCTGACAGGCTGTGGGTATCACTTTCCCATCCCTCTGGCAGGCTGTGGGTAACACTTTCCCATCATCCTGAGAGGCTGGGGATAAAACCTTCCACGCCTCCCCTGATATCTCAGAAGCAGTGCTAATCATGGGGCAGCTACCACTGGACATGTCACAGTCCATAGTGACACTAGTTAGCTGCACAGGTCCACCTGCTTCATGATCCCCGTGCCTGTTCCCATCGCCCTTAGTACTGATCTTGTTCCTTTTAGGGGAGCCTCAGCAACATCACCCCACAGAGTGATATGGCTGAGTTCTCATGTAACACGAAACACATTATCATCATGCATGACATTGATATTCAAGTTATCGACATTTAAATCACATGAAGTACTAGATCTGGGAGGGTTGCCAGAAACGTATTCAGCAACCCAGGTTAATCCCCAATAAAACATTTGTAGGGAGGTTCTTGGACACCCCCACTTCTCTTAACCCCCTCCCGGCACCTCAGTCTAGGAAAAACCGAGCCATCGGTAAAGATCGGCGAACACCCCCAATCCCGGTGACAGTCAGGAAGTCAGGACTCGAACCCAGCTGCTCTTGTGCACCAGGTGGCAGCTCTTCCACCTGAGCTATTCAGCTCGCTGGACAGTTCCTGGCTAACCTAGATTCTAGTACCTGTGTTGTTCCTGAGCTGCTCCATCCTATGTTGTTCCTGATTCACTTCCTCCTGATTGAACACCCTATTTAAACCTGGCCTGGCACCTCCTTTCTTGCGCAATTATTGAGCTCCAAGTCTTTTGTCACACTGGGTATGGGGGGAACCCAGCGTATAACGACAGGAAATTGACAGGGTGCCCTACAAGTAGTGAAAGGGCGAGTGGAGACCCCTAAACAGCTCAAACAACAAACCCTGACTCCCCTATGGACCCTGTATAGGTTCTGCACCTATCGCCGAGCAGGAAACCTGGCCCTAGCTGACCCTAAGGCTAGGACCTAAGTAGGGAGGAGGAGGGGTGAGCACTAGTCAGCCCCACTGCAAACTAAAGTACACACAAGGGAAACAAACAAGGGAATACACTTAGCTTCAAGAAGACACTGGAGGAAACACAGCAACAATCCACGAAAGAACTCTGAGAAAATTCTAGCCGACTACTAGAATCCAGGCCTGAATAGATCACAACATTCTATCACCAGCAACTCTCTGGAGAAACTGAGTGTATTTAAGGATACAGCAAGGTCGTGCTAATTAGCAGCAGAAGGTGAGGATCACCGCTGCGTCCTAAAGGTATAATACCCAAGCAAGGTGAGGATCACTGCTGGGTTCTAAAGGGAGAAGGATCATAAAAGGATCAGGAAGATGTTTGCAAGGCCTAATGCAGTGACCTTCTATAGTCGGACCCTGTATGACTGTCTGTCAAACCTGACAAAACCGTGACATCTTTAGTCAAGCTCTCCCTTCACCTGTTGCCTCATACAACATTATACTGCTGTCCCTGTGTACTGAATCCTGGCTTTTCCTGACTACGCAACCTGCTAAATCCTTCAAGACTATACTGCTATTCCTGTGTATCGACTCCTAACTTTTCCTGACTATGCTACCTGCCTGTGCTACCCCTGGTGGTTGCAATACCACTACTCCAATCCTGGTCAGTTCCTAACACAGGGTCTTCCCAGGGATAAGTTCTTCAGGGAACACAGGGCGAATGAGAGTTCATTCTGCACCGGTGTCCTTGAGCCCCACAGTGACGGTAACTGGTTGCAGGTTTTCACGGGCCCTCCCAACCACCTCACCCACAAAAAGGACTGCCACAATAGGCCCCTGGGCCTCAGATGTGGGGTTCCTCTTCTGACTCTCTGGGCAGGTGAGGCTGATGTGGCCAGTTCGTTCTCAGGTATAGCACCGGTGGGAGTCAGATGCAGGCCGGGTGCTATGAGATGGGGCGAGACCCCCGAGGACTGGCTGGCAGGGGTATTAGGTGTCAGCTTCCCCCCTTTCCAGCTGGCGACAGCTGACTTCTGTTCCTCAAGTGTATGGTTGGCCTCATAGGTATCAGCAATCTGTGTGGCTTAGGTGGTCTCCTTTGACTTCTAGTCAATCACAAACTGTTGCACCTACACAGGGCAAAGATGAAGAAATTGGTCCTTCACCATCAAGTCCTTCAATTACTCAAAGGTGATAGCTGATAGTCCCTGGACCCACTGCTTGAAGTTGGTTCTGAGCCCATCCACCACATCACTATAGCTGTCGTGAGGTCCAGGCTGGAGGGTCCGGAACTGTTTACCGTTCACAACAGGAGTCAGCTGATACTTCCTTATCTGGGCCTGTTTGATGACTTCATAGTTTTCTTCGTGATCTCAAGGGATAGAGGCGAACACCTCCAGAGCTTTGCCTCATAGCCCTGTTGCTAAATATTGCGCCCACTGGTCATCCGGCAACTGGTACTGTCTGAAGGCCTTTTCAAACCTGCACAAAATGTGTCCAGATTCGTATCCTTGTCCATGACAGGAAAATGCTCTCGCCAGGGTTTAAAAGGTGTGGACTTTACTGGACTCACTGTTCAGTGGGGTAATTGCTCCTTCTGGATTTAGGCTAATTCCAGATGGTGGCCTCTGTCAGCCTATCACTCCTGTGCTGCTGCCTCTCGCTCGGCCTGGGCCTGTCACTCAGCAGCCTCTCGCTCTGCCTGGGCCTGCCGCTCGGTTCTCTGAGCCCATCGCTTGGCTCTCTCGGCCTGTTGCTCCACGGCTTCTTGCTCGGCTTGGACCTGCCTCTCTGCAAACTTGCACTCTGCGTTCTTGTAGCCCAAGCTGCATTCGCATTTGAGGGTCACATCCTCCTACTTGCTGCAGATGATTGGCAAGTAAGAATCCATCCGACTCTGGGAGCTATGACAGTTCTGGAACTGGATCCACAACTGGGCATCCTGGTGCTCCACTGGTCCCGGGTTCTGGTGCCACATCATGCTGGTGCCTGGTATCATCCTCCACCAAGGCACAGATCAATATCTCTTTGGTCTTGTCAGACCCATCGAGAGCTCCCACGACACAAAACAAATCAGCACAGCTTCTTATAACCAGGTGCCATCTTAGCAGTCACTTGCCAAATAAAAGATAGAAAAGAAAAACAAGGGAGGGGGAAGGGGTGTACAGCTACACATACAGTATTGTCCTAAGTATAAATAAACACTGAGTCTAATCCTCAAAACGCTGCACTGAATCCTTGCAGGGACCATGCAAGTTTTTAGTGACAGGGATGATTACTCAAACAAGATCACTAATGCTCTGTGATATCCCAGTGCTTGCCACCAGTTTGTCATGGATGACAAATCTCCTGTTGTAATTACCCGGTCACTGCAGGATACCCCTACTTCAATGGAGATGGCAGTGTCAGCTCTCACATTCCCAGTTACAATTAGTTTCTCTCTTCCCCAACCACAATTAATCCCATATGTTCAATGTGAGGGTGATATATCCCCTCTCCGGAGATGTAATCAGTTATTGTACACTAGGAGGAGATGAGCTGTGACATCATCTATTGTGTATGGTGGATCCTGTGTTATCTACTGTATATAGAGGTGTTATATGATTGCACAGGAGGAAGAAGAGGTGAACTGTGATATCACATATTGTGAATGGTGGATCCTGTGTTATCTAATGTATATAGAGGTGTTATCAGTCGTTGTACAGGAGGAGGTGAGCTGTGATATTACATATTGTGAATGGTAGATCCAGTTATCTACTGTATACAGAAGTGTAATCAGTTATTGTACAGGAAGAGGAGGAGGTGAGCTGTGACATCACATATTGTGAATGGTGGATCCTGTGTTATCTACTGTATATAGAGGTGTTATCAGTCATTGTACAGGAGGAGGAGGAGGTGAGCTGTGACATCACCTATTGTGAATGGTGGATCCTGTCATCTACTGTATATCGAGGTGTTATCACTCATTGTACAGGAAGAGGAGGTGAGCTGTGATATCATCTATTGTGAATTGGGGATCCTGTGTTATCTACTGTATATAGAGGTGTTATCAGTCATTGTACAGGAGGAGGAGGAGGTGAGCTGTGATATCACTTATTGTGATTGGCAGATCCGGTGTTATCTATTGTAAATCTAGAGATTGCAAGTACAGAGTCCGATGTAAATTGTTATGATGGATATTTTGTTTACTCCATATATCTTGTATCGCTATACAATGTTTTATGAGACTTTTAAAACACTGCAGTATAAAGCTCATGTCGAAAGTTATAAATAGGGTGAACTAAATAAAGAGCGGGTATAATAACAGAGCATATGTATGACATGTATTACTGGTGCAGAACGTGTGCCTGTCTATATAATAGGAAAAGTTGCAATTGGGATATTAATTATAATCCTTGCAACAATTTAATAAGCATGTCTCAGGCAACACGCAAGTTGATTACAGGCAGAATTATCAGTGGTACGTCAGCTGTCACTTATACTGTATATATTAAAAGACTCATCTATATGCAGCTATTCTCTACATCCAAATGTATGCAGACACCTATGAGTATTTTCCATCCATGTGTTGTCGGTTTGCACAATGGTTAGCAATGCATACAGACCAATGTCAGCCAATGAGCTTGTGGACTGGTCCCGCCTGGAAAACACTATGCTACACTGGTCTGATAACAAACAAGACTGGTGCAGGTGAACAGCAGGCAGCTCCGCACCCGTCCACTGTGCGGATGAGCACATGAAGCGGCACACAGAGCCAGTCACGTCCACAATTTTCAAAGCCTGCATAGCTTAGTGCTCATCTGAACCTTGTCTGATAAGGTTTATACGTTTTTTTTTCTTTCATTTTATTTCCTTTTTCAGATATGAAAACAAAAAAATAGACAAATAAATCATTCAGAGGCATTATAGCTAGACACAACTATTGATAACATAAAAGAAAAAACAACGCAGTGCAGTCATCCGTTCAAGATATTAAAACTCATTTCTGTTGGGTACAAGTTAAAAACCATAAATGTAATAAAACCAAATTTGCAATGAGAAAGAGCACATTTTGCCTGGTATTTTTTTAACAACACTTTTCTCCTCTGGTTAATGACAAATATACAGAAGTGGACAAAGAGGTGGCACGTTACCTTACTAATATTTGACCATTTCACCAACTTGCCTCCATGGACCTCTTAGTCCATGATATAAGTCAGTTTTATGTTCTGCTCAGTTCTGGGCAAGTGATTCAGTCTATCCAGAGTTTGATCAGAATGTGATTTACATAATTGACCTGATTCTCTCCGGTGAGAGAAGAAACGCTCATCTGCACGGTGCACCTGCCTAATACCGACCATCTAAGTGCCCCAGCCCCACAGCCTTGAAGTATCTTCTCCCCTGGATCATCACTGCTTGATCCAAGCTGCACAAATCTTGATCTTCTCAGTCTGCCACATAAGGCCTCATTCACACGTCAGTGTGTCCGGTATGTGTGGTGACAGTTTCCACACGTACTGGAGACACTGACACACGCAGACCCATTCAAATCTATGGGTCTGCACACATGTCAGTGTGTTTCCACGGACCGTGTGTCCGTGGGCAAAACACGCTGACATGTCCGTTTTTTACACGCTGCACAGGCCGCAAAATGTCTCACGCTGAACACACACACAGATGACAACCATGTGTTATCAGTGTGACACGTATCGGCGTCTGGGAATCAGTGCACAGTTATCGCTGTTCCCAAGCGCCGGGTGCTGTGATTAGCATGAGCAAGGGACAATGTTGGGAGTAGTATTCTGCTCCCGCAGTGTCCATGTGTAAGAATAAGAATAAAATAATAAAATCCTTATACTCACCTGTCCGGAGATGACCCCGCTGTAATCCTCTGATCGCTGAAGCCGAGGAGTCGAGAGAGCGAGCCGCTCCAGCGAGCATGGCCCTGCACTAAGTGGAGCTCACTGAGTGACAGGACACTGCTCCTGAGCTCAGCGCAACTCCAGTGCCTGCTCACCGGAGCGGCTCATTCTCCCCAGCGTCAGCAAATTACAGTGGGGGACATCTTCAGACAGCTGAGTATATGGATATTATTTTATTCTTATTTTTACACATGAACACTGTCGGAGCAGACTACTACTCCCAACATTGTCCCTTGCTCGTGCTGATCACAGCACGAGCAATGGACAATGGTGAGGGCAGCATTCAGCACCCGGCGCTTGGGAACTATACACTGATTCCCAAATGCCGGAACGTGTGCAACTGATTCGGCATACGGACAGCACACAGGTGCACACGGATATCTCCAGTACGAAACCGGCCTAACAGGGATATAGAAATACCTTCTAATGTAGAAGTTAATCATTTGTCCAATTTATTTTGCACCACTTCTTTGCTCACAAAGAATTTTTAAACCTTAGTACACAAATAAAATAAAGAAATTTAATTTTTTTTCCAAGGGACATCACTCAAACTTTGGGGGGAAGCTTTCAAGACTTGCATTTTATATGAAAGTCTTGGCATCTAAGGGATAACGTTTCTCCTTGTGGAGAGTGACAAGCCAAGCCTGGTATGTCAGAGTGAGGAGACTTATAAGCCATGCATGCTCCTCTGGGAAATTAAATATGCAAATTGCCTCTTCAGAGAGGAAGAGCACTAGAACTCTAGTGCCATCTATTGGAAGAAGTGATCCTAAAAGTCAATACTGACTCAGTGAGCTTTGCCATATGACTTAGGATAAAAGCTAAACCAGAATCTCAATTTGCAGACACTGTGTTTCTGTGTGTTGCCCCTCATCAGTGCATAATATGAGGTCTGATTTGGCTAGACTTTGCACTGCACCAGAAAATGAAGTCTATACTTGCATCCGATTTTTTTTCTTTCATATGAGTAAAAAGGGTGACACACAAATGGTAAAAATGGAGAAGCAGACTAAAAAGAAAGATGTAAAAATTGGACCATCATATGCACGAAAATTGTTAAATTTTTGGGGGATTTAAAAAAAAAAAAAAAAAAAAAAGAAGAAAAGAATCCTGTGAAGACACGGGGTCTTCCGTGGGCGTAATACCACTCAGACAACACAGTGTGGCAATTCTTTAGAACCACTAAACGGACAGTAAACACATAGAACAGTCCCAGCAAATACCCAAGGTGGTGCAAAACTACACAATCTCACTCTTCCGCTGGCCCGTCTGGGAATAGAACAGCTACGACTTTGGGACTTCCAGGGCCGACTACCTCAACCAGTGGCCCCCCCGCTTTTGGTGGCCCCCACAGAGAGAAGGTAGTGGCAAACTTAGGAAGCTGACAGTCCATCGAGGTACAAGGCCAGGAGACCCGGGGTCCTACTCTGGATTCTCCAAAAGTTTCCATGGAGCCAGATGACCAGCTGTTCCCAATTTGGCTACTTTGCATGTCTCCATGGGTACCAGGCGACCGGAGGGTCCCACCTGGAAACCCCAAACAACATATCCATGGGGCCAAGTGACTTCATCGTCCCAACCTGGTCTCCCCAAATGTATCCATGGGTTCTCTGATGGTCAATGGAGCAGAACCGTATCCTTCCAGTCATGGCCGTATACCCTTAGGCTGGAATCATGTAGAAACCAAATTTGTGTCTCTCTGGATCGAGCCATGCTACCAAGCTACTCTCCTGAAGAGTCTGTCTGAACTTTTATTCTCCCTTTCAGTTCTCTTTGCAGCAGAATAGAAAAACCCTTTTTTATATTTACACATGTGGCTAAAGTCATCAGTCACAGGTCAGAGGTAAAGGTGCAGGGCTCACTCAGGTCTCATTGTTTGAGCTAATCCCCATGCTTTTGTAAATAAAATAGCTAGCTTAGTACAATATACAATTAGTATAGTAACAAACATCATTGTTTCCAAACACTGAGTTGCTGTCCTTCTTGACCAGCCAAATGTGATGTTGTTACTACATCTGTGATTGGTTGGCTTTTATCCTTGTTTCAGTTTCTGCCTAGTAACGATGATGTAATGGGGAGGAGGGGACAAGGCAGGAGAAGGGAACGGAAGGAGGAGAATAAAAGTATGGCTGTTTAAACCTACCATCCAGCATCTCTGTGTGGCCTTCTGGAGTTCCTTTCGTCTGCATAACAACACCACAACTGGCGACGAGGAAGCGTTCATCATCAACTAAAGGTATTTCAGCTCTACAACAATGGCCTGTTTACCTGCCTTCCCTGCTTTTGATGTACATCAGTCCCCAGCTAACCTAGCAGCATGTTGGGAGAAATGGCTGAAGCGTTTTGATATATTCCTACAAGCCATGAACATATCAGATGATACCAGGAAGAAAGCCATGCTATTACATTATGCAGGGGAACAAGTCTATGATATCTTCACTACTCTGCCTAATACTGGAGAAGACAAAGACTATGAGCTCAGCAAGGCAGCATTAAGCAAATACTTCTCCCCACACAGAAATGCGGCATTTGAAATCTTCAAGTTTAGGCAATTAAAGCAGTCAGCAACAGAAAATATTGATGAATATCATGTCCGACTACGGCACCTTGCAGCTTACTGTGAATTTGCAGATGTCGACAAAGAGATCCAAATGCAGATTTTACAAGGCTGCATCTCCTCTAAATTACGGAGACAAGCACTCAGAGATCCCACCATGACTTTAGCAAAATTGCTTGAAACAGCACGTGTAAATGATACCGCCGAAAAACAAGCTAAACTCATAGAGAACATTGAGTGCGAGGCGGAAGCACCATCTTGTATAGCAAAGCTAACACAGAGACCGCCTGTGCCTCGTACGCAGGGGGCAACTTGCTACAACTGCGGAGGGTCGTATCCTCACCAGAATGTCTGCCCAGCAAAAGGGGGGACCTGCCATAATTGTGGAAAACAAAACCATTTTGCAAAAGTGTGTAGATCCAAACCACAATCCCCTCATCCCACAGTACAACCCAGGTCACAAAAAGTCCAAACGCTGCAGCTTACTGACGAGCCTCACAGTACTTATCTATTCTCAGTAACTGCACGCACTTACCAGTCCAAGGCGACTTATCCTGATAAATGGCAGTCCGGTGGAAGCCCTAGTAGACACGGGGGCGTCAGTAAACGTCATCAGCCGTGCAGTCTATAGCCGACTCCCGAACAGACCTGCTCTACAAAGCACTGGCCTAAAGATTTTTCCTTATGGTTCAGCATCGGCACTACCCCTGTGCGGCAAATTTCAGTCAGAACTTGCAGCTGACGGGAAGTCCATCACCGACACTGTATATGTAGTAGAGTGCGCCGCAGACACGCTTCTCAGCTGCAGTACTGCTATATCTCTGGGTCTGGTCAACCTGGTCAATAGCGTCACGGGTCCTTCGGCCCAACACATCATGCAGAGGTACCCCAATCTCTTTAAAGGTCTCGATAAGCTAAAAGACGTTCAGATAAAATTGCATATTGACCAGTCAATACAGCCGTCTGTTCAACCTCACAGGCGCATCCCATTTCATGTCCGCAAACTTGTGGAGCAAGAACTGCAAGATCTGGAAGCGTCTGATGTTGTTGAACGAGTTGAAGGCCCGACCCCTTGGGTATCGCCCATTGTTGTTGCACCAAAACCAAAGCAGCCTGGTAAAATCCGGCTATGTGTGGATATGCGGCATGCCAATCTGGCTATTCAAAGAGAAAGGCACATCACGCCCACTATTGATGACATTCTCGCAGACCTGAATGGTGCAAAAGTATTCTCTAAAATTGATTTAAAATCAGGTTATCATCAACTTGAGTTGCATCCAGATTCCAGATACATTACAACTTTTAGTACCCACGTGGGTTTACGACGATTCAAGAGGTTGAACTTTGGTATCTCATCTGCGGCAGAAATATTTCAGAACGTTATCAGTCAGGTTCTATCTGGAATAGCAGAAGTCCTAAACGTCAGTGATGACATTCTTATATATGGTACAACCCAAGAGGAGCATGACAGTCACTTAGAGCAAGTGTTTCAGAGACTGCAAGCCTGCAATCTAACTGTCAATCCGTCAAAATGTGAGTTTAACCAAAAGTCATTAAGCTTCTTTGGATATATCTTTTCTGAGCAAGGAGTTTCAGTAGATCCTCAGAAAATTTCTGCCATAAAGTCAGCTAGCCAACCTCAAAATGTGTCAGAGGTTCGCAGTTTTCTAGGACTAGTCACGTACTGTGGACGATTTATACCTGATCTGGCCACGGTCTCCGAACCCCTGCGACTACTCACGAAAAAAGACACTCCTTGGACATGGACTACTGAACACCAAGCAGCATTCGACTCCATGAAGTCCAGTCTAACTGGCGACACCGTCATGGCCTATTTTGACCCTCTAAAGTCCACCGAGCTGATCGTGGACGCAAGTCCGGTGGGCCTGGGTGCAATTCTCACACAAGTGTCCAAAGCAGGCAACGTCTCTACCATTTCCTATGCAAGCAAAGCCTTAACAGAGACAGAACAACGCTATTCACAAACTGAAAGGGAAGCTCTTGCGGTTGTATGGGGATGCCTTCATTTTCATCTGTACCTTATGGGACATGAAACACATACATTCAAAGGACAAAGATAATAGTGTATTTCTCCTGGCTTAACAAATCTAAATGTCTGACTGATTAAGATAAGAAGCTGTTTCGTCACAGATCCCAATTGTTAACTTTAACCTCTTGATGCTCGATGACCAATCCTTCTAAATGGTTAGACTTGGGGGCCTCCCTCTGTTACCCTATCAGCACACCCCATGAAGAAGTATTGCAGTGCAATAAATAAAGCATGTCCAAGTTCCCTGAAATAGTTAAAAACAAGTTTTAAAAAAATAAAAGAAAAAGATCCAAGCAAAAAAAAAACAAGAATTTTATTCTTGTAAAAAAATAAATATCAGACAGAATTTTTATCGCTGCAACTGTAACCACTACATGATAAAATGAGCATGCTATTTATCCCATATGGTAAACCCTGTAAAAAAAAAGAAAAGAAGTAAAAAAGACGATGCCAAAATTTCTATTTTTCATTCATTTTGCCTTCCATAAAAATAAATAATAAAACAAAAAGAATCAAAAAGTTATAGTTGCTGTACACAAAAAAAACAAAACAAGCTGTGGTTCTTTGAATGCAGTGACAAGAAAATTCATTTTTTGTTTTTTAAAGAAAAACGTAAAAAAAACCTGATATAAATGGAATCGCCGTAATAGCAATGACCTGCAGAATAAAGCAGTTATCATATGTATATGATGTATATACCAATGGGGGGCGAAACAAAATACAAAAAAACCCCACAAAAATACAATAGAAATCTTTTTTCACTCTTTCCCTTAAAAAAGTAAAATAAAATAAATAATACAGTATATTTACCCCCCCAAAAAATAATGATAAATATATATATATATATATATATATATATATATATATATATACAGAGAGAAAAAAAATAAAAAATAAAAAGAAACAAAAAAAAAAATTGCCGCATTATTCAGTATCAAAATAGGCCTTGTCCTTAAAGGGTTAAACCCCAGTGATGTAACTGGTGCCACGTCAGTATCTAAAGACTAATTTGCAATCCCAGGCTTCATTCATGCATACATTGGCATATCCCCCTGCTCTCTGGAGTCCGCCACGGCAGCAAAACACAAGCAAGTCTGCTCTATTATCTGCGTCCCTGCGTGCAGATGTGGTCCTCGCACGTTCCATCTCCATAGCAACGTGGGAAGGAGAGGCTGCTATGGCAACGACAGGAGGTAGTAATACAGACAAAACAAACATGGACTATCTCCCGGCATCCTCCTCGCTCAGATTAACCTAGTGATCTACACGCTACAGGGCAATGGCATCTAATTTGTCTCGTAGTGTCGGGGGTTTTCGCGTCGCTATCATCACACGCAATAAATAACATGGCTGCCCTGCCTATCTTGCCCATCAAAAACGCAGTATTGATTCACAGCACGATGATAAAATCGTCCGTCCGTGTAATTATCATCACAATCCTTCTAAATGAAAATCGTTAGTGACCATCGTTTGATTAGGAAACTGTCCATAGCAACCAACCACAGCACAGCTTTCATTTCATATTCTGCTCTTGAAAAATGAAAGCTGCGCTGTGATTGGCTGCCATGAGCAACAAAGAAAGTTTCATAAAAACATGGGCAAATTTCTGGGCCCGCTACAGCTAGGGGGCCCAATCCATACAGCGCCAGCACACAAGTCTAACATCTGCAATCTAAACTAGCTCCGATTGCACCAGTCTAACCATCTCAGATGCCTCTGTCAATTGTGGCCGCGGCATTTAAGAGGTTGGCAATGGGGTGCCGATGGCTGTGACATGGCAATCAGGGGCCTACCGAAGGCACCTTATGCCTCAGAATAACATGGATACGAGTTCTGTCCGTCAAAACTACGGATAGCACTCATCCGATTAAAGCGGTCGTCTGCATGAGCTCTATAGAGGACGATGCCTTCACAGGATTATGACGGGGCCAGGGGATTGGGAACAACTCGGTGCCAGGGCCTTCTTGTTGCCTGACCTTGGGGGGATGTCGCGGTGGTCAGCTCCCGGGCCCATACCCTGGGGTCACTCTTAAAAGAAGGGGAAAGTTAAATGGGTCAGAGGAAGAATAGGCACACACACGACAGTTCACTTCAGTACCATTACTGGTGGTGTTTCTTGTACGGTCCAGGGTACTTCAGGGTGAAGGGTGCATATCAGGACTCTCCCCAGTGAGTGGGTGTGGGGCCTCCTGTTTCTTGCCTTTCCTTGATAAGTTTCTGACCTGCCTGGAGCTAGGCCTAACTGGGTCTCTGTCTTGCACCTGCTGACCTGGTGGTAGGGCCTTCTGTTGAAGATCACACTCCCTGGTCTCTTGGGCCTCCGTGATTCCTCACCCTGGTATAACAGTCAGCTTTTGGTGGTGCTGAGACATATAGTTCGCCAGGGGTTCCGGTTATTTCTGCTGGATGTAAGGAATCCCTGCAGACACGGACCTGGTGTCCGGTAAATGGTTTTGGGGTGAGCTGGTTAAGCTCCTCTGCCCCCTATGTTGCTCTCTTTCCACTCGCCTTCGGCCACGTTCGGGGCCCTCACTAGGCTTCACACTGCAGCAGGCACACTGCGCTTCGCCGCTCTTTTGGAGTCGGCACGCCCTAGGCTCACTAATCTGAGCTCACTGAGTCTGGACTGACCTGACAACCTCTCTGGCTGCAGCAGACTTCACACAGACTTCACTCTCTGTGGACTCCAGACTGCTGAATCACTCTAGACTCCAGACTTAACTGCCTAGCTCCACCTTCCCTTTTTATATCCCTAACGGGCTCCCTTTGGTGGTCTGAGGTGGAAGGTGGAGGTGTATGAATGCTATGAGGGCCTCTTGTGGAGGAATCCGTCCATGCACCCCTCTGGGATCTGTGGCACCAATGCGCAGCAGGGCGCCACATTCCCCCCTAGCAAAGCTCAGTACTCCCGGACTGAAGTAATTTTTTTATAACAGATGACTACAATAATTCTTCCCTTTATGGGAGGCACTTTGCTTGAACGTTGCATATAAAACATTAGAGATAATAAATAGATATGTACAATACAATAAGCAACCTCAGAATTCAAGTCTCTCCCGGTGAGGTCCCCTGACAGGGTGTCCATCTCACAGGTTAAAGTACTTTGTAACTTGAGGGACCTGTCCAAAGCAAACCCTTAACGTAGGCCCTGGGGTGGCTGCAGGGCATGGCGATCCTGAGTTGGACCTCCACTTGTGCCACACCAGACAGGTTTTTATTCTGAGGTCACCTAAAGGGGCACTCCAGGGAGTGCAATTATTTACAGCAAACAGTTTTTGGGCTGCACACAGTCCTCAGCCACAAAGTTCTTTATGTACCCTTACGGGTAACTAGAGGCAACCAGAAAAGTGTCCATTTCACTTAGATTGTCCATTACAAGGTCAAAACACCAGTTAAGGAATTCATACATGAAAATACACAATATAATACCCCAAGAGCAACTATCTACATTGTCAGAGTTTCCTTCTCTATTCTCTGTATCTGACAGGGGTCTGACCTCGTGTGCTACGTGTCGACCTACGTGAGTGTGGATGGTATCTGTGTCTGCACCATCTGCTACCCTGTCAGTTCTACGTGTGGGTAGACTATAAAACTGCCTTAACCTCTCTATGGGACTGGCAAGTGTACCATTGGCTGGGCCTTCCTGCTCTGCTCCAACCGAGGATCCTTCTTCCGGGGACTATTCATGAGCAGGCTCTTCTGAAGCACTTACAGGCTCTACTTGCTGTGGAGGGTCTTCTGGCTGTTGAAAGAAGTGGATCACAGGTATTATTACTGCTCCTCCTAGTTGAGGCCAATCTGCCGGGAAATCTCCTAAGTCAGCTTCTCTCTATAGATGAACAGCCGGCTCTTCTCATTCCACAGCTGCTTGGCTTGTAGAGACGCGTCCTTCTCCAGGGAGGAACCTTCCTGGGTTATCAGCTCTTTGATACGGCTGACAACCGGGTCGCTGTCCTGGGTCTCCTTCCAGCTGTGGTGAGGCAGGGGGTTTAACATCTTATCTGCGATGCCTCCTGGAGGCTCGTTGCTCGTGGACCACTCCATTCCGATGAAAGGCAGGTAGTTCAATCTCCTCCAGGTCATCCACTTCTTCAGTGTCCGACTGGTGGGGCATCCTGGACAGGGCATCGGCGTTGGCGTTCTTGCGGCCCACCCGGTACTTAATAGTGAATTGGTAGTTTGACAGCCGAGCCATCCATCGTTGTTCCATGGCTCCTAGCTTGGCTGTTTCCAGATGAGTCAAGGGGTTATTATCAGTGAAGGCAGTGAACTTACTGGAGGCTAGGTAGTGCTTGAACCGCTCAGTGATGGCACAGACCAGGGCCAGGAACTCCAACTTGAAGCTGCTATAGTCCTCTGGGTTCCTCTCGGTCGGGCGGAGCTTCCTGCTTGCATAGGCGATCACCTTTTCTGGGCCATACTGCTTCTGACTTAACACAGCTCCTAATCCCTCATTGTTGGCATCAGTGTACAGCAGGAACGGTTGGCTGTAGTCAGGGTAGACTAGGATCTCTCCGCCGGTCAGGATCCCCTTCATCACCTCAAAGGATTCAGCTTGCTCCTTACCGCACTGGAACGGGGGGTTTCTGACTCTCCCGGACTCTCCTACCAGGAGACCTTGCAAAGGCGCCGCCTTCTTGGTATAGTCCTTCACAAACCTCCGGTAATACCCGACCAGTCCCAGGAACTGACGTACCTCCTTGAGGCTCTTCGGCTCTGGCCATTTCTGGATGGCAGTGACCTTCTCCGGGTCTGGTGCTACTCCCTCTGGACTAATGATGTGCCCCAGGTACTGTATCTTTCGCTTGAGCAGGTGGCACTTTGAGGGCTTCAGCTTCATCCCATACCGGGACAGCGACTCAAATACCTCTGCCAGGTGCTTCAAATGGTCCTTGTACGTTTTGGAGTACACTGTCACGTCATCCAGGTATAGTAGTACAGTCTCGAAGTTGCGGTGTCCCAGGCAGTACTCCATCAATCTCTGGAACGTTCCGGGGGCGTTGCAGAGTCCAAACGGCATACTATTGAACTCGCAGAGTCCCATCGGGGTGGTGAAGGCCGTCTTCTCCCGATCCTCCTCAGCAACAGCTACTTGCCAGTATCCACTAGTGAGGTCAAGGGTGGAGAAGTAATTTGCAGACTTTAAGGCAGCCAGGGATTCCTTTGTACGTGGTAAAGGGTATGCATCTTTATGTGTAATGCGATTTACTTGTCTGTAATCTACACACATTCTCATGCTTCCGTCCTTTTTCCTGACTAGAACTAGGGGAGCTGCCCAGGGACTACAACTATCCCTTACTACCCCTGCCTTCTTCATGTCGTGCAACATCTCTTTCGCCTTCTTGTAGTGTGCTGGTGGTATAGGCCTGTAACGTTCTTTGATGGGTGGATGGTCGCCTGTGGGGATATGGTGTTGAACCCCCTTAATCCTCCCAAAGTCAAGTGGGTGCTTACTGAATACCTGCGCGTATTCCTGAGCCACCCGATGTACACCCTGCTTCTGATGGACAGGAGTGGTGTCTGTCCCAACATTGAGCTGTTGACACCAATCCTCCACCTGGGTTGCTGGGTCGTTATCCTCTACTTCGTCTGGTGAGGTTAAGGACTCCGCCGTGTGTATGGAGTTGTTATTTACTGTGTACAGCTTGGCAACAGAGGCGTAGCGTGGTAATCTAACCTCGTCCTCCCCATAGTTTAGGAGGCGTACGGGCACCCTCCCATTGCGTACATCTACTACCCCTCTGGCAGTCAGGAGTGTAGGTCTATGTTCCGAGCTAAGGGGCTCTAGTACCGCCTGGTAGCTCCGTCCTTTGAGACCTATTGCTGCTGTACACCAAATCAGCATTTCACTCATCGGGGGAATCACAATGGGTACCGGGTCTGTCACCCGTACATTACCAATTTCACCGCCTGTTAGCTTTACCTGTTGCTGGTACATAAGGACTCGGATCTCTTTCTGGAGCGCCCTTCTCTGCCCTGGTCTGGCATGTCAGCTATCTGTTGGAGCAAGAACAACACTTCTCCCAAACAGTTACGAACAATATTTGTGCCAAGTACCATATACAAGTCTGTATCATCAGGATTAGTCTCTACTACAATTAGTCCCTGGTCCTTCAGTTCCACTCTTCCCACCTTTACCGCCACATCCTTAACCCCTACTAGGTTAAGGGGGAGGCCGTTTGAGGCATACACGGAAAGATTTGGATCTGGTGGATGAAGTTCGTCTATGGACCAGAACGTTTTGTAGAGGACATCAGGCATGATGGTTACCTGAGATCCTGTGTGCAGCAGAGCAGGTGTCGAAATGCCGTCCAGCACGATGGACAGGAAAGGTCTTCCTCCCACAAACCTGCGGCACCAGTTTGATGGGCCTGAGGGGTCTACTCCTGGGTGTCGGCCCTTGGCCCCAGGGTTTGCTCGTTTAAAGGACAGCTCCGGACGGCGTGACCTGTCTTGTGGCAGCGGTGGCAGACAAGGTCCTTCGGCGGGCGGCGTTGGTCACTGGTCCTCCCAGGGAGTGGCGTTGTCCTCCTCCTCCTTATCATCCAGGGGACATCCTCAGGGCTGTCGGCCAGCAGGATCCTCCCTTCCTCCTCGGGCTCCGTCCGCAGCTGCAGGGCACTCAGTACAGTGGTCAGGGTTTTGCTCAACTGACGCACTTCAGAGCGCAGACTGTCCAGCTCACTAGGGGACGTTGCTGGAACCTTGGCTTCAGCAGCCACCGGGGAAAAGGTGGACGCTGCAGGCACTGGGGTGGCCCCACCCTGGTAACATTGGATAGCAGTTGTTTCCAGGGGCTGCAGTCCTTTTATAGCCATGTCATTAAGGGTGTCAAAGGTGGCATCTGGGTGATCCAGGGACCACCAACGCACAGTCCTGCTCTCCTCTTGAGACCTCAGTCCCCGGATAAACTGTTCCTTCAGCATTCTATTTTCATTATCGATGCTGGTTGGACTAACCTGTTTCAGAGCTCGCAGGGCCACTTGTAAACGCCAGGCATAGTCCCGAACACTGTCCTCCGGTTGCTGAGAGCAGTTGTAGAACCTCATCCGGAGGTCTGTCTCAGTACGATTCTCAAAGACAGTCTGTAACTTTTTAAAGATTGTGGACACTGACTCCTGGTCTGCGGCCGACCAGGTTTCTACTTCTCGCTCCGCAGCACCAGTCAATTGTCCCAATACAACAGCGGCTCTTTGTTTGCCTGTCATAGAGTACATGTCCAGTATACCGCATATTTTCCTTTTGAATCCAGACAGGGTATCTGGTTTGCCGCTGTACTGGGGGAGCCACTTCGCTCCAGGGATGTACGGTAGGTCCATGGGTATGACAGGGGTTACAAGCCCTGCTGGTGGAGCGGCTGCTTCGGCCTGCTCGGCGCCGAGCGCGGGTTGAACTTCAGGACGGTTAACCGGTACTCCGGCGTTGTGCTGTTCTTCGGACATTCTGGCGCCCCCCTAGCGAACCGTGGCCTACCTTCTCTTCTTTACTTCCGGTAGGCCGCAGCTCCGCAGGTGACGGTCTTCCTTCAGGACCTTGCGTCGCTTGCGTCCTACGTCAGAACATTCACCGAGTCACCTTCCAGGACCTGGCGCTTCCTGGTTTGACGTCGAGGCGTGGGGAGTGTCCGGGGCTTTGCGCGCTTCAGCAGGTACGCCTCTCAGTTTCCCGTGGTTACGCCCTTCTTCCCGCTCGGCGGCACAACAATGGCGGCGATCTTCGCCACAGTTAAATACACAGTTCTGATTAAAGGCGCACAGTACCCAGTGGCAATGGGCACAACACTACGTCGTTGCAGCGGGCACGGGATTCTGTTCGTGACGCCAGGAAGAGATGACACGCCCAGGGGATGGGGACGACTCGGCGCCCGGGCCTTGTTGTTGCCTGACCTTGGGGGATGTCGCGGTGGTCGGCTCCCGGGCCCGTACCCTGGGGTCACTCTTAAAAGAAGGGGAAAGTTAAATGGGATAGGGGAATGTTCGTGACGCCACCCGTGGTGTCTGGTGAAGATCATCAGCACTGCGACAGTCCTCTGAGGCCGGTGTTCAGGCAGCTTAGTTGGTGCAGCTCCCCACAGGTGGAGCGGGACCTCAGGGCAGCGTAAGTGTAGGGATGCAGGACAGAGGGGACCCAGCCGGGTCAGAGGAAGAATAGGCACACACTCGACAGTTCACTTCAGTACCTTTACTGGTGGTGTTTCTGGTACGGTCCAGGGTACTTCAGGGTGAAGGGTGCATATCAGGACTCTCCCCAGTGAGCGGGTGTGGGGCCTCCTGTTTCTTGCCTTTCCTTGATAAGTTTCTGACCTGCCTGGAGCTAGGCCTAACTTGGTCTCTGTCTTGCACCTGCTGACCTGGTGGTAGGGCCTTCTGTTGGAGATCACACTCCCTGGTCTTTTGGGCCTCCGTGATTCCTGACCCTGGTATAACAGTCAGCTTTTGGTGGTCCTGGGACATATAGTTCACCAGGGGTTCCGGTTATTTCTGCTGGATGTAAGGAATCCCTGCAGACGCGGACCCGGTGTCCGGTAAATGGTTTTGGGGTGAGCTGGTTAAGCTCCTCTGCCCCCTATGTTGCTCTCTTTCCATTCGTCTTCGGCCACGCTCGGGGCCTTCACTAGGCTTCACACTGCAGCAGGCACACTGCGCTTCGCCGCTCTTTTGGCGTCAGCACGCCCTAGGCTCACTAATCTGAGCTCACTGAGTCTGGACTGACCTGACAACCTCTCTGGCTGCAGCAGACTTCACACAGACTTCACTCTCTGTGGACTCCAGACTGCTGAATCACTCTAGACTCCAGACTTAGCTGCCTAGCTCCACCTTCCCTTTTTATATCCCTAACCGGCTCCCTCTGGTGGTCTGAGGGGAAGGTGGAGGTGTATGAATGCTATGAGGGCATCTTGTGGAGGAATCCATCCATGCACCCCTCTGGGATCTGTGGCACCAATGCGCAGCAGGGCGCCACAATTACAACCTACAGGGATATACAGTACAGACCAAAAGTTTGGACACACCTTCTCATTTAAAGATATTTCTGTATTTTCATAACTATGAAAATTGTACATTCACACTGAAGGCATCAAAACTATGAATTAACACATGTGGAATTATATACTTAACAAAAAAAGTGTGAAACAACTGAAAATATGTCTTATATTCTAGGTTCTTCAAAGTAGCCACCTTTTGCTTTGATGACTGCTTTGCACACTCTTGGCATTCTCTTGATGAGCTTCAAGAGGTAGTCACCGGAAATGGTTTTCACTTCACAGGTGTGCCCTGTCAGGTTTAACAAGTGGGATATCTTGCCTTATAAATGGGGTTGGGACCATCAGTTGTATTGTGCAGAAGTCAGGTGGATACACAGCTGATAGTCCTACTGAATAGACTGTTAGAATTTGGATTATGGCAAGAAAAAAGCAGCTAACAGTCTATTCAGTAGGACTAGCAGCTGTGTATCCACCTGACTTCTGCACAACATCACTCCTCAGTGATCTTCAGTGCTTGAATGGTGGCTGATGTCTCTCTTACCCCGTGAGATAAGAGCTGAGCCTCGGATCTTGACCGGCATAGGTCTGGTCTTCAGGCCTTGACTGGTGCAGTTCTGATCTTCAGGCCTTGACCGGCATAGTCTGGTTTCCGGAACTTGTCTGGACTGACTGGTCTTCGGGCCTTGACCGGCGCTGTCTGTATTCTGGAGCTTGCCTGGTGCCACCTTGGTTCTGCTTCCAGGCGCACCACAACCTGTTGGTTCATGCTTCCTGCCACGGCCTGGCACCCCGGCCTCTGCAATTTTCGTCGACACACGTCCTGACCGTACCTTCTCTTGGCACCAAATCCGCTCCCATCTTGGCGAACTGGCCTTTTATACCAGGGAGCTGCGTCATCAAGGTCACCTGACCCAGTGCTCCATCCAAACTCGTCCCTCCTGAAACTCTCCCTCTTCTGGTTGGTTCCGCAGGGTCGCATTTGTACTGTAGATGGCAGTCCTCATGCACAAATGCCGCACAACGCTGGGGATTATCATCCTTTATGTCACACCCTCTTACAGTTGATCGCCACTCTTTATGCATAATTTTCACCTAGCAATGATTGGAAGGGGATTTCTGCAATTGATAGTTTGTCCAACTGTTTTTTTCCTCTCTTGGAAGCATATCCCTTTACATGACATGATCATAATGATCAGTCGATGAAAGAACTTTTTGCTGTCTGATTGTTTACATGGAGCAACGAATGGGAACATTTGAACACTTGGCTGATTATCCTTAAGCCACACGCCATCATCCTCCCTGGGCTGGGGCATATACACCGGTGAGATGTGGTAGATTACATCAGTCTTTAGTATTAGAGATGTTTATTATAAGCTGTGTGCATGTCACTGACATCACTTACTGGCAGTTTTTACATAGCATCTCTGCAACATTATTGATCGGTCTGACCTACTGTGACCAATTGATGGCTCTAGAAATAGCATAGCAGCTTCATAGACTGTACTGGGCATGCCAGTATGACTGGGTTGATCGAGTTTACTGTATTTAGCCTGGAGTAATAATGCTGATGTGATTTGTTTTTTGCTTTTACTGCTACCATACAGTATATCAGATATCTCCCTATAACTTGGAACAAAGTGGATCTGTGTAATTTCCGAGGCCCTGGAGATATGCTCTGTAACCACAAAGTGCCAGTGACAGTAATACAATTTTCCTCTTCGGCATGATATTAAAGGTGACATTTACTTTTATAAATTTGGTCTCCATGGGAGGAATATCTTCTTGTAGACCATGCTTGAGGACTAAGTTGTGTGAAGAAATATAGACAAAACCAGCGGCCTAGCATGGATTGCCAGCGCCGAGGGCAAGGCAGTTATGTTGTACCCCTTAACCATTGGAACATTAGTGTTCACGGAGTCTTTTCCACTAGTCCATTATTGAACCCCTTATCTCTGAAGTACAGTCATGGCAAAAAGTATTGAGAATGAGACAAATAGTAATTTTTCCAAAGTTTACTGCTTCATTTTTTGTAATGGCAATTTGCATATACTCCTGAATGTCAAAGAGTGATCAGCTTAACAGCAATTACTGTACTTGCAAAGTCAATATTTGCCCAGAAAATGAACTTTAACCCCCAAAACACATTTCAACATCATTGCAGTCCTGCCTTAAAAGGAGCAGCTAACATCGTTTTAGTGATTGATCCATTAACACAGGTGTGGGTGTTGATGAGGACAGGGCTGGCGATCAATCAGTCATGATTAAGTAAGAATGACATCACTGGACACTTTAAAAGGAGGCTGGATCTTGGTATCATTGTTTCTCTTCAGGTAACCATGGTTATCTCTAAAGAAACACGTGCAGCCATCATTGCACTGCACAAAAATGGCCTAACAGGGAAGAGTATCGCAGCTACAAAGATTGCACCTCAGTCAACAATCTATCGCATCATCAAGAACTTCAAGGAGAGAGCTTCCATTGTTGTCAAAAAGGCTCCAGGGCGCCCAAGAAAGACCAGCAAGCGCCAGGACCGTATCTTAAAACTGTTTCAGCTGCGGGATCGGACTACCAGCAGTGCCGAGCTTGCTCAGGAATGGCAGCAGGCTGATGTGAGTGCTTCTGCACGCACTGTGAGGCGGAGACTCTTTGAGCAAGGGCTGGTGTCAAGGAGGGCAGCAAAGAAGCCACTTCTCTCCAGAAAAAACATCAGGGACCGACTGATATTCTGCAAAAGGTACAGGGAGTGGACTGCTGAGGACTGGGGCAAAGTCATTTTCTCTGATGAATCCCCTTTTCGATTGTTTGGGACATCTGGAAAACAGCTTATTCGGAGAAGAAGAGGTGAGCGCTACCACCAGTCTTGTCTCATGCCAACTGTAAAGCATCCTGAAACCATTCATGTGTGGGGTTGCTTCTCAGCCTAGGGAATCGGCTCACTCACAGTCTTGCCTAAAAACACAGCCATGAATAAAGAATGGTACCAGAATGTCCTCCAAGAGCAACTTCTCCCAACCGTCCAAGAGCAGTTTGGCGCCCAAAAATGCCTTTTCCAGCATGATGGAGCACCTTGCCATAAAGCAAAGGTGATAACTAAATGGCTCATGGAACAAAACATAGAGATTTTGGGTCCATGGCCTGGAAACTCCCCAGATCTTAATCCTATTGAGAACTTGTGGTCAATCATCAAGAGACGGGTGGACAAACAAAAACCAACAAATTCTGGCAAAATGCAAACATTGATTATGCAAGAATGGACTTCTATCAGTCAGGATTTGGTCCAAAAGTTGATTGAGGGCATGCCAGGGAGAATTACAGAGGTCTTGAAGAAGAAGGGGCAACACTGCAAATATTGACTTGCTGCATTAACTCATTCTAACTGTCAATATAACCTATTGGTACTCATAATATGATTGCAATTATATTTCTGTATGTGATATAAACATCAGACAAATGTGGCACCCCAGGGGTCTGGTTTCCACAGTAACAGCAGTGTTATGTCTGAGAGCAGGTGGGAGGTCTCTTGGTCAGGAATCCTATGCATGCCACACCTCCTGCCCAGTCCTGGGAGGGGAAGGACTTCCCCTATATAAACCTGGGGCTGAGGCAGGGTTAGGGAAGAAGAGTAGAGAGAAGAAGAGAAGCAGTGATAGGAAAGAAAGATCAGGAGCTCTGTGGGAGTCGTGCTAAGAGGAGATCAGGGCTGGAAGCTGTAGAGCTCGCCCTGATTGAAGATTTCTTACTGGACCCGGAGTCCGAGGCTGTGGGGACTAACTCCTACCCAGCAGCAGAAACCGACCGGCAGGGGATTTCAGGTCCTCTGGCCCAGAAACCCGAAGGCTCGGTCACACGTGTGGGACCAGCACCGCCGTCGTGGAGCGGAAGCTACTAGAAGGCCCCGAGTCACCGGCCATACGGGTGAGCACCACACGGTACACTCAGGGACGTGGGCTACCTTTACCCGCCTCTAGCAAGGTAGCCAGAAGAGTACAATTAGTTGGGGAGGCCTACAACTCCGCCTGGCCAAGGGGGATCCCATCTGCTCAAGGACTGACCAGGCCCCGACCGCTAGCCAGTACTCCGGGAGGGTCTATCTTTGTCACCAGTAAAGACCCTGAACTACTGGTCTTTACTGGTGATTCCTGCTACCCCCATCATCCACGTCGGCTGCCCTGAGGCCATACCCCTCCCGTTGGGGGTTATACCATCCACGCTGCACCATCCTCCCACCGGCCTCAGCGGTTTGCCCTGCAGCGGCAGCTCCATAGCTGCATTCAACGGGTGGCGTAGTCGTTCTACATCTACTGCTAATATACCGCCACTTAGTCTGACTCCCTGGGCACGGACCGGGTCACCGCCACGAGACTACTACCCCTATCAGATCCGGCTCCGGGTAGTCCCTGCGTGCGCAACGCTGCATCACATAGGCCCAGGGCGCGTCAACTTTTGGCGTAGTCGGCAGGATCTCGTGCCCGCAACCACCGGGTACTGCGTGCCTGAAAAAGACTGTTCAAACTTACCAGTGGTGAAGATTCCCGCCATCCGGCGCCATCTTCTACCTTCTTCCCGCCATCCGCGAAGTTTTCCCGCCATCCGGCGCCATCTTCTGCCTTCTCCCCGCCATCCGTGGAGTTTTCCCGCCGTTGGACGCCATCTTGAAGACGCCGCGCGGGAAGAAGAGGGGCGTGGACTCCGAAAGCGCGCGAGAACTGAAGCCCCGCCTCACGTCCGGACGTTGCGTAAGGTCCTGGAAGGAGCCCAGCAGACGCCGACGTCACAGGAGCGCGACGGAAGGTCCTCAACCCTGACGATCCACTGCGGAGCCGCGGCCTACGGAAGAGGATCATCGCAAGGTAGGCCACGGTCCACTAGGGGGGAGGAAGATGTCGGATACGGAGGAGAGCTTCACTGCCTCAACCCCCGCCAGCGCCACCGCTGCTGCAGTCATGCCTTTCACCATGCCCTATATCCCGGGAGCGGCCTGGCTACCCCAGTACTCAGGGGAGTCACATACTCTGCATGACTTTAGAGAAAAGCTGGATAGCCTCTTCCAGGTGTACCCCCTCACTGAAGAGCAAAAAGTGAGCATCCTGGTGGCCCAATTAACTGGGGCAGCCCAAAGGGAGGTAAAGTCCTGGCCACCTGGGGGAAGGACTGTCGCAGGGATACTAACCCGGCTGAAGGATACCTTTGATACCCGCACCTCAGCCGAGATCAAGCTTAGATTCTACGGGTGCAAGCAGCGAGCACAAGAGAGTATAAGGGACTATGCACTAAACCTACAAGAGGCCCTGAGAGCCATTAAGCAGACCGACCCTGACGGCGTGGGAGACGAGGACCGGCTGTTGACTGAACAATTTATAGAGGGTTTATATTGCAATGCCCACCGAACCCAGTTGCAGGCAATGGCCTTACAGGACCCTCATCTGGGATTTGCACAGTTCAAGGACAGAGCCATCCGGGTGCTCCGAGAACCGGCGCCAGGTGGCGTTGTGACCCACAGACACCCCACTACCACTTACCACCAAGAGGCGGCGCCCTTGTCGGCAGGGCCTGTGGGAGCTGATGCGCAGGCTTTGAACAATGACCCGGCTCCCGACCTGCACCATCAGGTCCAAGAGCTAGCTAAAAGCGTTGCTGCGCTAACCCGAACTGTGCAGTCTTTACAGGTTTCTACTCCGGGGAAGATCCAGCTGGCATCCGGACCGGAGGACATCCCGTGGCGCCGATCAAGGAGGACCCCACCGGCCAGAGGAAGACCCAGCGACCGATACAACGAGGACGGACAACCTATCTGCCGCCGCTGCAATCAACCCGGACATATGGCAAGGTACTGTCCTTTAAACTGGCACAACCTAGGGTAGAGGGCCAACCCCTAGGAAAAAGATCATCAGGCCCATCAAACTGGCGTGACAAATATGTGGGAGGACGTCCAGTCTTGCCTGTGGTACTGGATGGCATTCCTATGAGTGCCCTACTGGACACTGGGTCACAGGTCACCACCATCCCGTACGTGCTCTTCAAGCAGTACTGGAATGACTCGGATATAACCCGCTACCCTGACGACGACTTGAGTATCATCGCCAGCAATGGTCAGCCCGTGCCACAGATCGCATTTAAAGAGGTGACCATTAAAATCGGTAGAGTCGAGCTGGCAGCCCAGGGACTGATCATTGTGGACATTGATAAGCGCGAGAGTCACCCTAAGATAACTCTAGGAACTAATGTAATTGAAAATTGTCTTGCAGAGGTGATTTTTATTTTACAGCAGGTTGCCAAGAACGCCAGCTCCGGCCAGCAGCGAGTGCTCCAAAAAGAGATCCGGGCACTGATGCGACGGCAACAGGTGGAACTCTCCGGCGGTGAGATTGGTAGCGTGAGAATGTGTGACCCTTTCCCTATTGCCATGCCCCCAAAAAGTGAAATGATGATTTGGTGCCGGGCGGCTATTGGTCTGAGAGGTAGAGATTACCAGGCAATGGTAGAACCAGTTTACTCAGACAGTAGGCCCACCATTTTGACAGCACGGGGGGTGGTCAATGTACGCCATGGGAGGGTGCCCGTTCGCATAATAAATATCGGGAAGAGGGAAGTGTACCTGCCCCGGTATGCCACGCTAGCCAAATTGTATACCATCAATCAGAATTCTATACAGTCCGTAGAACCCTTGCCTCCATCTTCTCCGGAGGAAGGTAACGGCTCTAAACAACAAATGGAGGATTGGTGTCAGCAACTACATTTGGGTACTGACTCCACTCCCTCCCACCAGAAACAGGGAGTCTACCGGGTGGTTCAAGAGTACGAGAGAGTGTTTAGTAAACACCCGTTAGACTTCGGGCGAGTCAAGGGGGTAGAACATCACATCCCCACGGGAGACCATCCTCCCATAAAAGAGAGGTATCGACCCGTACCCCCTGCACACTACCAACACGCCAAGGGGATGCTTAGAGACATGAAGGAGGCTGGGGTAATCAGGGAAAGCTGTAGCCCCTGGGCAGCTCCACTAGTCTTGGTCAAAAAGAAAGACAACACCATGAGAATGTGTGTAGATTACCGGAAAATAAACCGTATCACACACAAAGATGCGTACCCCTTACCAAGAATAGAGGAGTCTTTGGCTGCTTTAAAATATGCTAACTTCTTCTCCACCTTGGATCTCACTAGCGGGTACTGGCAGGTTCCTGTAGCAGAGGCGGATCGGGAAAAGACCGCATTCACCACCCCGATGGGACTTAGTGAGTTTACCTGCATGCCGTTTGGACTCTGCAACGCACCAGGAACCTTCCAGCGATTGATGGAGTGCTGTCTGGGACACCGGAACTTTGAGACGGTCCTGTTATACCTGGACGATTTCATCGTCTACTCCAAAACCTACGAGGACCACCTGAAGCACCTGGCGGAAGTGTTTGAAGCTCTGGCAAGTTACGGCCTAAAGGTGAAACCCTCCAAGTGTCACCTCCTGAAGCCAAAGGGGCAGTACCTGGGACACGTGGTGAGTGCTGACGGAGTGGCTCCCGACCCTGATAAGATCACCGCAATTAAGGAATGGCCAAGCCCCTCCAGTGTAAAGGAAGTGAGGCAGTTCCTCGGGTTGGTAGGCTACTACCGAAGGTTCATACCCGGTTTCACCAAAAAGGCAGCTCCTATGCAGGACCTCCTGATAGGCCAGTCCAGGAAGGCCAAGAACCAGAAGCCGCCCTTCAGATGGGAGAAGTTGGAAGAAGAGTCCTTCCGCCAGCTGAAGATGGCCCTCACGGGGGATGAAATCCTGGCGTACCCTGATTATAGCCAACCCTTTATCCTCTACACCGACGCCAGTAACATCGGGCTAGGAGCCGTACTATCCCAGATCCAGCAGGGGAAAGAACGGGTAATTGCTTACGCCAGCCGAAAACTGCGACCCACCGAAAGAAATCCTGAGAATTACAGCTCATTTAAGCTAGAGTTCCTGGCAGTGGTGTGGGCAGTCACCGAACGCTTTAAGCACTACCTCGCTTCTTCCCGGTTCACAGTGTACACGGATAACAACCCGTTGACACACCTGGACACTGCAAGACTCGGTGCCCTAGAGCAGAGATGGATGGCCCGCTTGTCCAACTATGAGTTTACAATCAGATACCGGGCAGGACGCTCCAATACCAACGCGGACGCCCTGTCCAGGATGCCAAACCTACCGGACGAGGGTGAGGATTCAGAAGATTTGGAAGAGGTCGAACTCCCTGCGTTCCACCGTCATGGGACTATCCAGTATTCCCACCGTGTAAGGGGTAAGCAAGCCGCTACGTTCAACCCCTTACCTCACTACAACTGGGCGGAAACGCAAGACAGTGACCCTGCCGTCCGGCTGGTGAAGGAGATGCTGACTCAGCCAGAAGCTCGCCTTGACCCAGACGCTCCGGAGGAGGCCAAGCAACTGTGGGCAGAGAAGAGTCGACTGTTCCTTTACAAGGGGAAGTTGTGCCGCAGAATGGTTAACTCCCGGATGCATGAACTGATCTGGCAAGTAGTGGTGCCAAGAAGGGACGCAGCTATGGTGATGGAGGCATACCACGACGGGGCTGGGCACTTCGGATGGAAGAAGCTGGAGTTCCTGCTGCGCGGGCGGTTCCATTGGGTAGGCATGAGAGGAACCATCGAGAGGTGGTGCAGAGACTGTGGCCCATGCAACCTAAGAAGGAAGGACCGTGCCAGCCAGAAGACCCCCCTTCAGTCCATCGTCACCCGGCAGCCGTTGGAACTGGTAGCCTTGGATCATGTAAAACTGACCCCAAGCAGAAGTGGCTACGTCTACGCATTAACCATCGTGGATCACTACTCCCGGTTCTTGGTTGTCGTCCCCGTCAAGGACTTAACGGCTCAAACAGCAGCTAGAGCCTTCCAGCAGCACTTCTGCCGTCCACACGGCTACCCAGAGCAGGTGCTGACGGACCAGGGACCTGCCTTTGAAGCGGAGGTCTTCCAAGAGTTCTGTACTCTGTATGGCTGCCGGAAGATCAGGACGACACTCTATCATCCGCAAACTAATGGACTTTGTGAGAAAATGAACCAGGTGGTGATAGATCTTCTAAAAACATTGCCCCTGGAAGAACGCAGTCTGTGGCCTGAGAAGCTGCCCGACCTGGTGGACCTATACAACTACATCCCTGTAGGTTCCACCAACTGTACCCCGGCTTACCTAATGAGGGCAAGACCCGGTAAGCTACCTGTTGACCTGGAGATGGGAGTCCTGACACCCGAGGACACTTCACCGGAAGCAGACTGGGACACAGAGAGGCAGCAGCAGTACCGGAAAGTACAGGAGAGCGTGGAGCGAAGTCTCTGTCTAGCTAGGGAAAGACAAGAGAAAACTTACAACCAGTATGCTCCCGCTGTTCCCTTGGTACCCGGAGAGCAGGTCTTGAAGAGGAAAAGACGGCTCCACAAGTTGGACGACCAGTGGGAAAAGGACCCGTACATCGTACTGCCCTCAAGCCACTACAACCCGAAGGTCTGTACCATCAGTAAAGACGGAGGGGAAACCACAACCATTGTATCCCGGGATCACCTGAAGAAGTGTCCCGAACAGCTACGGAATCCTGAAGAGGAACAAGAAGACCCTCGACCCGTAGAGGAAAGGGAAGATGTGGTTAGTACTGTGCTCGGAGACTTCCCTCGGTCCTGGACTCAAGTCAATGGTGCAGTTGTGGTACCCGTCCTCACGTTCCTCCAACCAGCATCCCAAGTACTCACGGAGCAACCGGTAGAGCTGGAAGAACAGCCGGTCCAGGAGGCAGAAGACTCCACACAAGCAGATCAGGAGGATCAACCCTCTGCTTATAGTGAGCCTGCCATACCCCTAGTGAGCCAAAGAGCCTGTAGACAGCTGCCCAGTTTACCCTTGACAGCTCCTACACCCTGTAGTTCAGGGCCAGACGGTCAGCTCCGTAGGTCCACTAGGGCCACTAAAGGCCAGTTACCCGCACGTTGGAGAATTTGAAGTGTTTAAATTGTTTTATTTGTGGTCACCTGTCTGTTACTTGTAAATAATTATGTGTTTCTAGTTATTTTTAGGAGTCCTTGGTGGATTTACCGGGAATCCTTGTACAATTGGTTGGAGCGTAACTTAGGAATGGACTAAAGACTGTTAAGGACTCGGGGCAGGACAGACCCCTACCTGGTTACGTCTCCCTGTTTTGGTTAAATGGACACCTTGCTTTTCTTCAAAAACTGCACCCGGTTGCGGACACGCCGTGACCATTCTAATATGTTTTTTTTTCTATTGTACCGTTTCTGTTTGTATTGGTTATGTTCTTCTAAAATATGTTTAGTCCCGGAGTACTAAATTTCACTAGGGGGGAATGTGGCACCCCAGGGGTCTGGTTTCCACAGTAACAGCAGTGTTATGTCTGAGAGCAGGTGGGAGGTCTCTTGGTCAGGAATCCTATGCATGCCACACCTCCTGCCCAGTCCTGGGAGGGGAAGGACTTCCCCTATATAAACCTGGGGCTGAGGCAGGGTTAGGGAAGAAGAGTAGAGAGAAGAAGAGAAGCAGTGATAGGAAAGAAAGATCAGGAGCTCTGTGGGAGTCGTGCTAAGAGGAGATCAGGGCTGGAAGCTGTAGAGCTCGCCCTGATTGAAGATTTCTTACCGGACCCGGAGTCCGAGGCTGTGGGGACTAACTCCTACCCAGCAGCAGAAACCGACCGGCAGGGGATTTCAGGTCCTCTGGCCCAGAAACCCGAAGGCTCGGTCACACGTGTGGGACCAGCACCGCCGTCGTGGAGCGGAAGCTACTAGAAGGCCCCGAGTCACCGGCCATACGGGTGAGCACCACACGGTACACTCAGGGACGTGGGCTACCTTTACCCGCCTCTAGCAAGGTAGCCAGAAGAGTACAATTAGTTGGGGAGGCCTACAACTCCGCCTGGCCAAGGGGGATCCCATCTGCTCAAGGACTGACCAGGCCCCGACCGCTAGCCAGTACTCCGGGAGGGTCTATCTTTGTCACCAGTAAAGACCCTGAACTACACCGTATCGTCTCTGAGTGATTCCTGCTACCCCCATCATCCACGTCGGCTGCCCTGAGGCCATACCCCTCCCGTTGGGGGTTATACCATCCACGCTGCACCATCCTCCCACCGGCCTCAGCGGTTTGCCCTGCAGCGGCAGCTCCATAGCTGCATTCAACGGGTGGCGTAGTCGTTCTACATCTACTGCTAATATACCGCCACTTAGTCTGACTCCCTGGGCACGGACCGGGTCACCGCCACGAGACTACTACCCCTATCAGATCCGGCTCCGGGTAGTCCCTGCGTGCGCAACGCTGCATCACATAGGCCCAGGGCGCGTCACAAACATTAATAAAAACCAGAGGCCAGCAGATCATGTGAAAATATAATTTTGGTGTCATTCTCAAAACTTTTGGCTATGACTGTATACTGTACATATTGTATTTAAAGAAAATACTGGAATAATTAAAATTTTCTCCTTTCAGACTTATTTTTTTTTTACTGAGAACCAACATAACATGTTGAAAATAAACAGTTATACATTCAATATTTCTTACCCCATCTCTAACTCCATCCCTCAACATACCCCTAACCCTAACCCTTTCCCGAACTCTAGCCCTCACCCTAGCCCTAAAGCTAAATCTATCCCCTAACCCCAGCCCTAAATTTAAGGTTAGAAAAGTGTGCAAAATGTGCACCTCCAAAGAATTTGGCACCCATGGTAACGACCCTGTGTCCTCCAACCCCCGACCCTCATCCCACACACACACACACACATACGCTACCCCCCCCACACACACACGCTACCCCACTACACATTTCTTAAAGAAGTTGTCTGCTTTATGTAATCCATTTTTGTAGGATTTTTGCTCCTCCCCTTACAATAAAGATTATCAGAATGCTACCTAGACATCTGGCCATCGACTGGGGAACCAACAGCAAGTCTTTAATTCTCCTGCAGCATCACGAGAGAAGAAAAGAAGAATTGCAGAATTTTCATAGACATCTATGAGCTTTCTATGTAATTCATGGGGGTGCCGTTCCTCGAGGGCAAGTCACTTAAAATAGCACCCGATTAAGTTTGTAGGCAAGGGGCCTAAACATGGGAATCAATATTTAATATATATTTGAAAATGGGTTTTCTAAAGCACACATCCCATTCCAGGCATTGTCCTTATGTTCTCCATCTGGGACATGGATTTTTACCATGTTAGAACACTTAAGGTGGCCTTACACATTTGATAGTTGTCTAAATGCTCATTCAGTCAAAAATTATTCCTTCCCATCACCCTCCTAATCTACAGTCATGGCCAAAAGTTTTGAGAATGACACCAAAATTATATTTTCACATGATCTGCTGGCCTCTGGTTTTTATTAGTGTTTGTCTGATGTTTATATCACATACAGAAATATAATTGCAATCATATTATGAGTACCAATAGGTTATATTGACAGTTAGAATGAGTTAATGCAGCAAGTCAATATTTGCAGTGTTGCCCCTTCTTCTTCAAGACCTCTGTAATTCTCCCTGGCATGCTCTCAATCAACTTTTGGACCAAATCCTGACTGATAGCAGTCCATTCTTGCATAATCAATGCTTGCATTTTGCCAGAATTTGTTGGTTTTTGTTTGTCCCCCCGTCTCTTGATGATTGACCACAAGTTCTCAATGGGATTAAGATCTGGGGAGTTTCCAGGCCATGGACCCAAAATCTCTATGTTTTGTTCCATGAGCCATTAAGTTATCAACTTTGCTTTATGGCAAGGTGCTCCATCATGCAGGAAAAGGCATTGTTGGGCACCAAACTGGTCTTGGACTGTTGGGAGAAGTTGCTCTTGGAGGACATTCTGGTACCATTCTTTATTCATGGCTGTGTTTTTAGGCAAGACTGTGAGTGAGCCGATTCCCTAGGCTGAGAAGCAACCCCACACATGAATGGTTTCAGGATGCTTTACAGTTGGCATGAGACAAGACTGGTGGTAGCGCTCACCTCTTCTTCTCCGAATAAGCTGTTTTCCAGATGTCCCAAACAATCGAAAAGGGGATTCATCAGAGAAAATGACTTTGCCCCAGTCCTCAGCAGTCCACTCCCTGTACCTTTTGCAGAATATCAGTCGGTCCCTGGTGTTTTTTCTGGAGAGAAGTGGCTTCTTTGCTGCCCTCCTTGAAACCAGCAATTGCTCAAAGAGTCTCCGCCTCACAGTGCGTGCAGAAGCACTCACACCAGCCTGCTGCCATTCCTGAGCAAGCTCGGCACTGCTGGTAGTCCGATCCCGCAGCTGAAACAGTTTCAAGAAACGGTCCTGGCACTTGCTGGTCTTTCTTGGGCGCCCTGGAGCCTTTTTGACAACAATGGAAGCTCTCTCCTTGAAGTTCTTGATGATGCGATAGATTGTTGACTGAGGTGCAATCTTTGTAGCTGCGATACTCTTCCCTGTTAGGCCATTTTTGTGCAGTGCACTGATGGCTGCACGTGTTTCTTTAGAGATAACCATGGTTAACTGAAGAGAAACAATGATACCAAGATCCAGCCTCCTTTTAAAGTGTCCAGTGATGTCATTCTTACTTAATCATGACTGATTGATCGCCAGCCCTGTCCTCATCAACACCCACACCTGTGTTAATGGATCAATCACTAAAACGATGTTAGCTGTTCCTTTTAAGGCAGGACTGCAATGATGTTGAATGTGTTTTGGGGGTTAAAGTTCATTTTCTGGGCAAATATTGACTTTGCAAGTACAGTAATTGCTGTTAAGCTGATCACTCTTTGACATTCAGGAGTATATGCAAATTGCCATTACAAAAAATGAAGCAGTAAACTTTGGAAAAATTACTATTTGTCTCATTCTCAATACTTTTGGCCATGACTGTATGAGAATCGACATCTTCGAAATGTGGTTCTGGAGAAGGATGCTATAAATACCACGGATGGCAAGAAGAACAAACAAATCAATTTTGGAACAAATCAAGCCAGACATGTCACTCGAAGCAAGGATCACCAAGCTACAACTTACCTACTTTGGACACATCATGTGAAGAAATCGATCACTGGAGAAGGACATCATGGTCAGATGAATAGAAGGAACAAGGCGAAGAGGAAGACCAGTAACCCGATAGCTTGATGCTATCAAGATAATGGCGGAGAAGACTCTGGTGGACCTATCTAGGCTGCACAAGATCAATCTACTACAGATCGTTCATCCATCAAGTCGCCATGGCTCAAGATCGAGCCAAGGGCCGTTAGAAAAATAAAAAATCACTCTCTACCCCATACACATTCAGATGTGATTCAAACGCTCATGGAGTTCTTCTTCTGGTGGCTTTTTTCTCCCTAAAACAAAGGATTGGGTATGATGAAATTCAACATTGCCAATTCTTTTTTCTCTGACATCATCAGTTGTGGAAGAATTGGGTGGCTTCCATACACATAAGATAACACCAAAATCAATATGTTCAGGTAACCTTATATTTATGGACACCTTAAGAGTAAAACAATCCTAAAATTTATTTTATCTGCATTTTCTGTACACTTCAATTATTTTTTTCTGTCGTTAGCAGTCTCAGGATATGGAGAGCTTGGCTGGAGGTCCTTCAAAAGGGTTTTAGAGGCAAAATCGAAAGAAAATGTTGTCCCTACGGTCCATCGTTTATCTCATGTAGAGTTTTAAGATCCTGAAACATTTAGATGCATAAATTAGCGCGACAGACAGATGCACCCAATGTACCATACACCATGTAGTGGCTGTTTTCTACTACTGCAGCTGAGATCACCCTACTACAATGGGTGCTGTGGGGTGTCCCAGATCCGTACACAATTTATTTCTAGACTCCGCAAGACCAGCAAACAGCTGATTGGTGGGGTGCCAAGTGTCGTACCCCCACCAAACTGATATTGATCACCCGTCCCAAAAATAGGACATCAATATCTAAGTCCTGGACAACCCCCTTAGGGCCATATGAATGTCAGAGAGAAGTCTCCTGCTGATCTGCTGTAAAGAGCGAGGACTTTGGTTGTCTGTACATTTACATGGATGGTCAATTGATTTCAGCCTTGCAGGAAAATTAAGACAGCTCAACATCAAAATACCAGTTATGTGTTAGGAAAGATGTCCAACCTGGACAACCCCCACCCCCCAATAAAAAGCACTGTCTAAATATCTCATAGTCATAATTCATATATCCACTGGAGTTATCACCAAGTAGTACATAGAAGACGCACATGATGCCCACACAGTTATTTCCTATGAAGATCTGAATGTCATGGCTTCTTTTAATAGGTGAAGGATAATCATTAGTAGTCTGTGCAGCTCCGCATTGCTGTATGATGCCATAAATGAAAAGTTAAAAAGACGTAGAAGAGGCGGGGAAGGGGGATACAAAGAGAACTGGAATGGAGGTGGTGGGTGGAGGATGGAGCAAACATCTGCTATCAAAAATACACTGAAAGTTCCCACAGGGAGGGGGAAGATAAGACAGGGCTGTCTTTTAAATACAGTCTTCAGGCACACCCCTCTTATCTGAGATGAAGCTTAAAGGCGCAGGATAAAATACATCTCTTTTCTAATCCTGTAGGCTCAGCGTATGGTCTACATTCTGGATATGTAACCTATAAGCCTACTGCCTGCCGGGGTATAACATCAGTGACCTATTGGTACAGTTATCGCTAGCATGTGTCTATATCAAAATAAATACATAGAAATATAATACTAAATACAAACCCCGTACAGCGCTAACAATATACCTACTCTCCTCCATCTGTAAGACATCTGTCTATTTGTCAAGATGTTTTCACTTGAAATTCCATTATAAACACGAGATCGTGTAGAGATGAGCGAATTTTAATTTTTTTTTATAAAAAATTGGATTCTTCTGAATTCAAATTTTTCGCAATTTGCTTCATGCAAATTCAGCAAAAGGGGGATAGCTGGCTGCCATTTTGCTAAATTGTAAAGGACTGAGGAAAGGGTTAAAAAAATGTACACTCACCTCACCTCTAAAAATGACATCTAGTTCTAGTTTTGTGTTCTCTGGGACTTGAAGTCCCATCTGTACTGGAAGACATAGAGTTAACTGCTTCCATTGCCAGTTATATTCTGACCTGCTCCTGTGTAACTTGCTTCGCCTTCTCTGATTTTTAACCTCAGCTTGATTACTGACCATTCTTTTTCTTTGCAATTTTGTCCCTACACCGACATCCTGGTTCTGACCCGGCTACCCGACTATACACTTGCCTCTGGTTCGCTCCTCCAGACAGCAGCTCTTCTATGGAAGCAATCTAGTGGACCCCATTTTAAGTTCAGATCCCTATACAGGGGTTAAAGGGTGATGGTTGGGATCCTTCTGGAATCTGCCAAATGGAGTGGCTTGCTCTGAGTCTGTCCGAAGTAACCGTATTGAGCCTGCTGCCTCTGACAGACGTAACACTCATGTGTTCCACCACCGCAGCCTGATGTTTGGTCCTCCGCACAGACTGGTCTCTTCTTCCACCATCAGAAGACATCCTTTTCAGCCTTTCTCAATCTACACCAGGGCTTCAAGTACCGAGAAGACCTTTGATGTCATGGTGCACGTTGTGATGTCTCGACGCATTTTGCGACATCATGACATTACTTCGCCTGAGACTCTGACTAAGCCTTGTAACGTTGTGACATCAGTGAAGTCATGTAGCATCGGCGTCTCTGCCCTCTGCCAGGCAGAGACGCCGTCCCTCTCACCGCCGCGCTCCCTGCCCGGCGTCCTCCTGCGCTCCTCTTCCTGCTTCTGCTGCCGGCGCGCGCAGCTTCCCGGGCACTGTGCTTAGGGCGCACGCGCTCCCTTCCTCTTAAAGGGGCCGCGCGCGTCGCCCTAAGGAGTCCCCGGCCAATTGCCGGAGGTCCTCCCATATATAAGGCACCTCCTCCAAAATGGAGGGGCCCGAGAAATAGTTGATGCACAGTGTTCTAACCTCTGCTTCAGCCCTCAGGTCCCGCTGCTAGCCTGACTACTAGTCCTGCCCGCCAGCCTGACTATCAGTCCAGTCCGCCAGCCTGACTACTCTCCAGCCCGACAGTCTGTCAGTCTGTCTATGGACCTCACCCGCCTGCTTACCTGGAAGCACCTGCCTGTTACCTGTCTGCCTACCCGGAGGCTCCTGCCCACCACTTGCCGTGACCACCTGTCTGCCTACCCGGAGGCTCCTGCCTGTCACTTGCCGTGACCACCTGTCTGCCTACCCGGAGGCTCCTGCCCGTCACTTGCCGTGACCACCTGACAGCCTACCTAGAGGCTCCCGCCTGTCATTTGCCGTGACCACCTGACAGCCTACCTAGAGACTTCCGCCTATCACCTGCTGTCTCTGCCAGTTCATCTACCCGGACCTCTCGTCTGCCTGCCTGCTGTGTCCATCTGCAGTATCAGTCAGTCTCAGCCGTCTGACCCGTGGAAGTCACCTGCTCTCTTACAAGGTCGTCCCCAGAGTAGCACCTGGTCCCTCTGCTCGGTCCCTCCGTGGTCACGGAGTCGTTAGCCGCCGTATGACCAGGGTCTGTCCGAGTTGATACTTAGTTACGCCCCTCTGGGTCCCTCCTTGCACCGCAGCACAGAGGTTCCACCACCCGGATCCGTAACAAGTCAGAAGCCTACAGTGACTTCCGAAGACCCGGCATAGCATGAAGAAGGTCAAAGAGGATTTTGTGTGATGGGAGATGAAGAGGCCGGACGACTTGCAGGACAGATGGGTAAACATTTTTTTTTAGGGTATCCATCAACTCAAATAGACATCTAAGGACCGACTTGCTTTGGAGTGAGTTGGGAAAATTACATGTAGATGGATCAAAACCAAAAGAGAATGGTTCAATTTAAAAATTAGAGCCAAATGTCAAATAATCAAGTCCAGGAGGTCAGGCAGTGACTTTAGGAAAAAAAAGTTATCAGGTAATTTGTTCAATTACAGAAGGAAAGGTTAAAAAAGGCAAAATATACAGGAATGAGCCAAGTCCAATATTGGTGGTCAACCCTCAATAAAGCAGCAAATCACTACTAATGAATGCAATATCCAGCAACTGCAAGGGAAACTTGGGATTTACATAGAGCGACAAGTGCACCAATTGCTCAATCACACTGCCTGCTGGTTGGGCGACTGAGCTGTCCTGATAATTGGCCTTTCAGCAGAACCATCATAGAAGCTGTCCACCATGTCTATCAAACTAAGTGGGCAGAGCACTCACTGCCCAACCTTGAAGAAGGATGCAATCTCATTTATTAGACTGATTGGTTGGGCGCACGCTGCCCAATGTGGCAAGAGAAACTGCTCTTATGGCTGTCAATGGCACCTACCAAAAGTGAAGTGTTAACTGGACTGTGGGTGCCCAAGTCTTGTTCATGCACATGGGGCAATGGCTAACCCATATGGACCAATGCCACAAATGAGCTGCTGTAGCACAAAACTACTACTTCCCATGATGAAAAGGTGGGAAACACAAACAGCACCGGACTGTGGGGAAATGGAATAAGGTGGCCTGGTTTGCTGAATCTTATTATCTTTGCCACCATATGGAGGGCCGACTGCGTGTGCAACCATGACCTATAAAAGAGATGGCACCAGGATGCACTATGGGAAGAAGCCAAGCTGGCGGAGGCAGTGTAATGCTTCGGGTAATGTACTGCTGGAAACATTGTGCCATGGCATTCGTGTGGATTTGACATGTACCACCTACTTAGCATTGAACATGCCAAGTACCCCCTAACAGCAGGATAACGCCCCTGCCATGCAGCAAAACCGTTCATGAAGGACATTGAGATCACACTGCTTACTTGTCTCCAAATGAAGATCCCTGTATCTTAATCTGATCGATCATCCGTGGGATGTGCAGGAAAAACAAGTCTGATCCATGGTTTGCCTCACCGTGGAACGCACAGGACTTAAGGGATCTGCTGCTGAGGTCTTGTGCCGTATACCACTGGACGCCTCCAGAGGTCTTGTGCAGTCCATGCCTCACTCGGTCAGCGCTATATCAGAAGCATGCGGGGGGGGGGGGGGGGGTCGTCACAATATTAGGCTGATGTACTTTGCTCAAGGTTTATAGACAATCAGTAGACTTATTTTCAAAACTGAATACTGATTTCCAAAGAATGTTTCCTACATTTTCTCTAGCAAATACAGTATATGATAAAAATGTCTGGCTACGAGCAACAGAGAAATATTGTCAGGACTGCTGATAATCTCATGCACTGGCGGACACAGACAGAGGAGGGCCTCTGTTCAAAAACAGTACATGGGCCCCTTGGAGTCCAACAAATCCATCTGGTTTGGAGGTGGAAATGGGCCCCCTTTACCTCTCGGACCCCTGTGCAGCCGCACAGGTTGCACCAATGATATATCCGCCCAACTGTCTCCCAACATCTCCTTAAATTTCAGCACAACGGATGATCTCTTTTTGCTCTATGGCGGAGAGAAGATAGAGGTGCCTGGCACCGCTTATCCCTCTCCACCTCCACCCAAATATAAATACATGGGAGACACAAGTTTGCAAAGGTTATATTGAAGTCCTCGGAGACAGGCTTGTGTATGCCGTGCTATACTGAATATACTCAGCAATATGGCGTAGCATTATTAATTCAGTTCACCCTGGCTCTCCAATAACACGCTGTATAATTTACTGTTAATTGGTAGTTACCATAAAAGCCTACAGTTTATAAAAGTCAAGCTAATGAAAACGCTGCTGATAACAAGTATACAGTATTTGTGACTTATTTGTTCAGTCGACCGTTTCTCCCAGCTGAGAACAACATTGTATCCAGTGATACAGTATATATGTCTCAAAGAATGTATTTGATACTAAATTGATATTAAATTAGGAGAAAATACATTAACACCAAATATAATTGTTACCAATCACATTAGCACTGCTGTCAACCTTTTCTTTCTTGCATGAAAAAGCTGATAACAGAGAATAATAGATTGTGTTCAACTGCACAGTAACTTCCAGTTTAGAATCATGTTGCTGTCCTTTTGTAGGACTTATAAAGTGATTATTGACAGAAGATAGCCAATATAACCCATTATTTATTGCCAAAATTATTATGTATATTATATTTATTATATATATTATTTCTATAGCAAAATGTAGATACCAAACTACCAAACATCCTTGGCCATGCTTATAAGACAGGTAGTAAATAGTAAAAATTCATATTTTTTGTCACTGGCGGATACAGACAAAAAAGGGCTCCTGTGCAACAATGTATGGGCCCTTTCCAGTCCAATAGCTCATCATAATGCACCTGCTTTGGAGGTGGTAGTGGCCCCCTTAGCTCTTGGATCCCTGTGCAGCTGCCCAGGTTGCACTAATGACATGTTAACCAGCAGTGGCATAACTTGAAGTTCATGGGCCCCAATGCAAAAGTTCAAATGGGGCCCCAATTATTGCAAGTCTTTAATGCTATTGGACTTTTTGTATAGGTCAAAGAGACTTTTGGGGCCCCTTAGGCTCCAGGGACCGGGTGAGATTGCAACCCCTGCACTTATTGTAGTTACGGCCCTGTCCGTCCATGCTTTCTGTCCTAGTTCCTTCTCAGAGAATATATAATGCTGGATTGATAAATATAAGATTTTTGACAAATCCTGCTATCACTATCTAATTCCTATACTCAGTATTATATACATCCATTGATCACATCCTAGTAATGTCTATTGATGTGCTATGAAATAAAAATTGTACCTAATTTTCCCTGCCAGGGGCGCTACAGGGAAAATAAAATACAAGTATCTTAGTTGGTTAAAAGGAGAGGGACTGTTTCTAAAAAAGAATTCATGAAAATATTCTCATAATGTACAGTACATATATGAAAGGGGATGAAATAGGATATGTTATGATCAATCTGTCCTTGTCTGTAGGGTATTCTCTATGCATTGGATGTGGAGGAGAAGCCAGCGTGTGAATGTTTACACCCATGTGCAGAATTCATCACTGTCTATCTGGGCTGATGTGATCCCATTCTATACCTAATGGTCCTTTAAGAAAAAAAAATACTGCAAGAAAGCAGACTACAGTAATCCCACCTTGCTACATATTATCTGTTACATAGTCATTGTAGTCTGCCAGGCAAAAGATGTGTTTGTTTTTTTTGAAAAAAAAATGGTGGAAATTTTAGTATGCATTTCCACTACTTGTTTACTACTTTACACTCTGCTGATTCAGGCTCACAAATGGGCTCTATAATGGGTTATTGTAATGTAATCTGCATTTACAGTAAATTGCATCATAGCAAGTTGATTTCTCCTTCTTTTTTAACATCTTAGCTGCCATTTTGCCCTAAATACTTCCAAGCCCATGAAACTGAAATGTAATAGTAACATAAAAAATAACCTAATACCAACTAAAGATAATATTTACAAAGTGATCAATATTAGTAAACAAGCTACTGTAAATACAAAGAACTTCCTTCCATTCTATCTATGCTATTGTCTATTCCCTATATTGTCATCTACAGAAATCTGGAGCATCTTCAAGAAGAAGAAGAAAGGGATTTCTAGGATTTAACTAGGAGGGAGGGTGGTGGGTGGGGGGGTTCACAAAGAATTGGCATAAACACCCATCCACCCCTCTCTACACAAGCACAGATGAAAAGATTACTAGAGATAAACCTCTTTAACTAAATCATCAAATCTCTGTAATTTCATAGTGCAAACACCTGTATGAATGGGAAAACATAAGACAAAGAAGAGGGGACAATGGAGAAGGAGAGAACAGACCAGAAACAATGTATCTAATCTATATTTTGCTTCTAGAGACGAATACAATGTAACACTCTCTAGTCTTTGTTACTTCCTCCAAATACAATCTGATTGCACAGAATTTAAGATTGCAATTAATCTTTTGTTACAATTGTAGCACACAATCTAGGGTCTGCCAGTACCACTACCATTCATTTATCCACTCATTCACTAATATTAAGCCTCTCACTCTGCTGCTGCTTTAGTGGAGAGCTGACCTTTATAAAGCATATACACATCCAGAGCACAACATTGATTTGTTTGTTACCTTGTTGCAGTGATGTTCCCTGATGGTGGGATCAGCAGGTGGGTATATTCTCTGGGCTTTGCTGTCAGAGCAGAGTGTATGTTGCTGCCTGCCTGTGTGTGTGTACCACTGATGATAAGGATGGATGGAGGCTTCTGTGCAGCTTAATGGCACATCCTATAAGGGAGGGAGAGTTTTCCTTATGGACCAGCAATGGGAGGGTGTGTATATATGTGTGTGATGTGTGACTCTGGCTTTTCCTTCTTGTAGCTGACTGAGAATAAGGCTTATGGTTCAGCGCTGGATTGTTTTTTCTTTTTTACCCTTTCATTAAGATGAGATGTGTTCTGTAACACAAGGAGCTCTTACTCCACCTCCTACCAGTCCCATTATAACTATCACACCATGGTTCTACTTGTCAGTGTATAGATTCCAGGCTGGAAGAAATCTCCCTGGGTAGAGAAAGTTTCCCTTGCTCATTCACAAGGAAGCTAATTAAGTGTGCCCTGTTGAAATGCATGAATCAACTTGTCACATTTGAAGAGGGTGTATAATTTCACATATTTGTTCATTCTTAGATTTAACTCAACTGAGTCTATTAATTTAGTGCATCACGTTAGTAAATTAATGCACAGAACTACCGTCCTGTCTGCAGACGCAATCATCAGGTCAGTGCTCTGTTGATCTAATAGGATTCAATATTTCTTCCTTATTAGCCCTGATTACATGGTGGACCGCCATTACGTGCATTATATATGTCATGCATGCCTCTATAGGTATGCCTTTCCTATAAGACTACTATCATGCATGAAAAAAGTGTCTAAACTCTTAAAGGGGTTGTCCAGGCTTGGGGCACATAGAGCGACTGCAGACTTGTGATCCTCACAGTGCACACAGTGCGCACTGTCAGGACTCTCCAGGAGCGGACGGTCATGTGACTGCAAGTATATGTGTTTGCATACTTCTGGACACATTGTGACTGGACATGGCCTCGCTCAATTTACGTGACCGCATGTATGGAAATCGCATACTTGCAGTCACGCACCCACCTGCCGGAACTGGAAAATCCTGAGAGCACGCACTGTGCGCACTGTGCGGATCACAAGTCTGCAGTCACTCTATAAGCGGCAAGCCTGGACAACCCCTTTGAATATTTTCTTTTTTTGCAAGATAAATTTAAGTCCCACCTATGAGACCTGCAACCTGCAACAAGGATCCCACCCAACACTTGTCTTGCAGCCACTGTGAATCGAAAGATGGATGCACACACGTCTCTTCATTAACTTCTATCAGAATTAGAAAATCAACCATGGATATGCCATAAGTGCGAAATTGGAACAACCTTTTATGACCCTCACATACATTAGAATAATGTTTTTCAACTATTCTATGTTCATGGAGTCGTCGTAATTTATGTATACGAGGTTCTTTACAAGTTATGTTAATGAAGATCTCCTGACTCGCGGATCCCTTTTTCACCTCCCCTGTCTGACGTCACAATTTTAATAGTATCTGTATACTCAGGATGTAAATGCCGATGTTCTCCTGAATGCGGCGCTGTTTTTCTTTTATTCCAGCGTCTCTCCGTTATTGAGATATGGCCTCCTCTTCCTGTTTTAAATCTAGTATTTTTAGCCAAGAGGGCGTGGTCCTCCAGAGAAGAGCTGAGCATCACCCCAACTTGACTAAAAAAAACTAAATTTACATACATGGAAGAGGAGGTCATATCTCAGGAACGGAGAGGAGCAAGAACATAAGAAAAACAGTGCCGGATTCAGGAGAACAGCGGCATTTACATCAGGAAATAAAAATTACATATTTATAGAAAATGCCAGGTCCTCTAACCTAGGGAAGGAAGGACTGTAATATGAATCAGAGTTCTCTATAGCAGGAAATACAATATTTAAATCCAGAATTTCACACTATAGAGCTTTGTTCTTCAAACAGTTCCTGTAAAACTACAACTCCTATTATGTCCCGGTAGGTTGCATCTTTCAGATCATGCTGGAATTTGCAGTTTGCCAACATTTGCAGAACTACAACTCCTATTATGTCCCGAATGGCTGCATCTGTCAGAGCATGCTGGAATTTGTAGTTTGCCAACATTTGCAGAATCACACATCTGCCAGTCGGATAATCATGTGCCTAGATCTATCCTGTAAATGGATCCCCAAGGCCAAATCTGTTCAAATCTATATAATAGATGTTTTTGTTCCCTTTATCCCTTATGGGATTGAGTCTTACTAGATCCAGCTTTTCTTACCTTTGCACAGAGTTTTTCTTCCCTGTATACTCACTGTGTCACCATGGCCGTTGCTCTCAGATCCCCCCGGGAAGCGGCTAAGTACAAGCTTTCAGCACCACAACAGGTTTAATCACCATGACAATGATGCTAAAATTTATGAGTAAAAATTCTCCGGTTTAAAGACTTATCTCATCTTTTTCTTTCCAGACATGTCAATGTGCTCCACAAGCCTTCCACAGAGATCAGCGACGTCACCTGTCACTTGTCTGCCTGAGAAATAACGGAGCGCTTCCATGTTTTACGTAAATCGACTCGAGCATCTTTATTCGGTTCTGTATTATATATCTTGCTACAAATAAAACTGATATTGATACTTATTGTTTCTAAATTAATATTGTTACTTATCTGCAACTTTGTATAAATGGCTATGAAGGCTCAGCCTCATTAGTATATTCATACTTTCCAAAGCGAACTGATCTATCTAGTCCTGGAAACATACCATGTATGACTGTGTAGTGTCTCCATGAGCCAGGTTACTACACAATTTATATTAAAGGGGTTGACCTGGATTTTAACATTGATGGCCTGTCATCATTACTGCTAATGTACATGTGTTGTTTCCTGAAACATGAAGTTAGAATCTAAAAAAGCCCCAGTGGCCAGTGTGAAAGTTACAAGATTTCTCATTTTTATCTTTAAAGAGGTTGTCTAGGACTTTAACATTGATAGCGTGGGATTATTACTGCTAATGTACATGTGTTGTTTCCTGAAACAGGAAGTTAGAATCTAAAAAAGCCCCAGTGGCCAGTGTGAAAGTTACAAGATTTCTCATTTTTATCTTTAAAGAGGTTGTCTAGGACTTTAACATTGATAGCGTGGGATTATTACTGCTAATGTACATGTGCTGTTTCCTGAAACAGGAAGTTAGAATCTAAAAAAGCCCCAGTGGCCAGTGTGAAAGTTGCAACATTTCTCATTTTTATCTTTAAAGAGGTTGTCTGGGACTTTAACATTGATAGCCTGTCATTATTACTGCTAATGTACATGTGTTGTTTCCTGAAACAGGAAGTTAGAATCTAAAAAAGCCAGAGTGGCCAGAGTGAAAATTACAAGATTTCTCATTTTTAATTTTAGAGGGGTTGTCTGGGTCTTTAACACTAATGGTCTATCCTTAGGATAGGTCATCAATGTCTGATCAGGGGGGGCGCAGCACCTGACACCCCCGCCGATCAGCTGTTCCCAGTGTTGGTAGCTGGTGGTGCTGCTCAGTTATGGAGCTGCACAGCACAGCTCCGTCGACTGTATGTGGCCGCGGCCGGGTACTGCACTTCCCCACCTATTCTAATCAATACACGGCTGCGCCACCATTCCGTTGACGAAGCTGTGCTGTGCGGCTCCGTAACTGAGCACTTCCAGCCGCTGCCAACAACAAGAACAGCGGATCATTGGGGGTGCCAGGTTTCACACCCTCACCGCTCAAACATTGATGACCTATCCTAAGGATAGGCCATCAGTGTTAAAGTCCCGGATATCCCCTTTAAAAATAAAAATGAGAAATCTTATAATTTTCACACTGGCCACTGGGGCTTTTTTAGATTCTAACTTCCTGTTTCAGGAAATAAAACATGTACATTAACAGCAATTAGCAAACTTTGACCATACATTTTGTTTTGAAGCATCTAATCACTCGTGCAAAGGTCATTGTAAAGGGAGGGGGAGCGGGATCCAGCTGCTGTGACATCCCCTATTCTGAATGGTTGTTTTCAGCTGTGTATATAGGTGTCATTGTAATCCTGCCTCTGATGATAAGGAAACTGCTGTAAACTCTTTCTAAAAGGACAGGAAGTCTAAAAACAAAGCCCCAGTGGCCTGTGTGAAAAGTGCAACATTACATATTTTTGTTAATAAAGATAGTGATTCCGAAAAAAAAATTGTCAATATTTTTTTTAAAGCCTAAGGGGTAACCTCTCTTCTTGTGGAGAGTGCCATGACTGAAATGCCAGTGTAAGGAGACTTAAAGGCCTTGCAATGCTCTTCTGGGAAATTAAATATGAATATCGCCTCTTCAAAAGGACTTGATCTCTGGTGCCACTTATTGGAAGTAGCAATCCTAAAACTTAATATCAACCCTTTTATGAGCCTTGCCACTTGACTTAGGATACAAAAAAGACCAGAACTGTGTTTCAGGGTGTTGCCGCTCCTCAGTGTAAAGCAAGAGATATGATTTGGCTGTATGAGAGACCTCTGACTGAAGTCAAAGGGGTAATATTTTTTAAGAAATACATACAACACCAAAACCTGATTAAAGCAATAGGTCATTTTCTGATATATTGTCCCTTTAAGGTTTCTATAATTATAGAGCAAATAGTACAGAAACATCTTGCTCCTTCACACGGGACGTCAATGCTGGTTTTATCGGGTCAGTGCAGCAATTTATGGGGGCTATGATGCTGAGGCACTTGAAGGGTCTTCTTGGCATAGGATTTATGGGGTACCTGTGGTTGGCACACACCAGGCAGTGCAACTAACTGAAAAACTTGCTCTTTTCCATTTTCTAATGCTGGATTGTATCTTCTTGCTGGGCACTGAGTATCACTGTATTATGAGAAGTGGTGACATTACGCCGTGATATTATAACCGTACCGCAGAGATATAATTAATAGCCTCTGTGTTCAGGGCAATAATAATAATAGTAGAAGCAGAACACTTGGTTTCTGTCCTCCGGGTTTCCATGTAAATATCTCATGAGCACTTGGCTTGTTGTCTGGTGGTATTGCTAGGAAATGTCACTTTTTTTCTGAGTATTTTCCCTTTTCTGAGAACATATGGATATGTTTGTGTGCAATGTGTGCAGAAAACATGGTTCCTTTGAACATTTGCATTTTTGCAATCTGGTGGCAGCTGGTGCAATGGGTGCGGTGCCAGTTTTATAAATATTCACTACTATATCAAAGAAGTCTGGGTTCGGAAATGAAATTCTGGCTTTCATCTCTGATTTATCACTTGTCGCTGTGTCTCTTCTGAGCCGGGCTTTCATTCTGATCATAAATTAGTATTCTACAACCAAAAACATCTAAATCTAAAAAACGGCCGCCCCCTTTTGTTTGGTTTTCCCTCCTTATTTGGATATATTGATCCTGCGGACTTTGTCTTTTGATAGACCCATAACGCCACGTAATTCTGATCCGAATTATAGTTGGGTTTTTCCTTACCTAGGGCAAATATTAATTCTGCTACACTGGCAGGGTATCTAGATATCCTGACCAAAGCCAAGAAGTGTCCCCCTGGCTCCTGGCACAAAGCTGCCCGTCCGCACTGGCTGTGTCCATACTCTAGTCTGTGGATGAGAAATGAATGAAAGAGTTTAATACCAATCTCGACAAATAGTCCCATATGAAAAAGTAAAAATATTTGGAACGACCCTTTTTTTTGTTTTGCAGCAGAGGCAAGGCTTGTAGAGATGGGTCTGTATTGATATCTATAGGTATAAGGTTTTTGAGAGTGTGTGTGACGCCCTGCTGCGCATTGGTGCCACAGAACCCAGAAGGGTGCATGGATGGACTTCTACACAAGAGGCCCTCACACATTCACACACCTCCACCCTACCACCTCAGACCACCAGAGGGAGCCCGTTAGGGACATATATAGGGAGGGTGGAGCCAGGCAGCTGAGTTATTCTTTTAGTTAGTCTCTCAGACACAGAGAGGGACAGAGCTCAGAGTTGAGCAGAGAGCGTGCTGACGCTCAGAGAGCAGTGAAGAGGCAGCGAGCTGGCTGCGGTGCTTAGGCGAGCCACGGCCTACAGCACGTGTGAAGGCTTAGTGAGGGCCTTGAGTGGGCCAAAGGCGAGAGGAGAAGGAAGAAGCAGTGAGGGGGCAGAGGAGCATACCAGGCTCACCCCGATATATATATATATACCGGACACCGGGTCCGCGCCTACAGGGACATTTATACTCAGTAGGAACCTCCGGAACCCCTGGAGGACTACAGGTCCCAGGTTCACCAAACGCTGGCTACAGTACCAGGGCTAGGAGTCACGGAGGTCCCAGCATCCAGGGAGAGTGATCTCCAAAGAGAAGGCCCTACCTGTTATGATCTGCAACATAAACTAAGGAAAGAATGGGAAAAGCTGTCCCTACAGTAAGACTAAGCTGAATCCCTATGATGTAGCGGGCAACCTGTTCCTTGTGAACAGACCCGCCTTCGTCCTCGGCTAGTCTGAACGAAGACCTATAGAATAAAGGGAGGGGTCCCTAAAAGAACTAAGGACTGGGACAAAAATGGGACACCTCCTAACAGAAGTTGTTGCAGAGGAAAAAGACAAACTGACAAAAAGTACTAGAGGCCCCAGAGGACCAAGCAAACTAGACAGAGATAGGCACCGAAGCACCTGGCTAGAGAGACAGGCAAAAAACACTGAAGTCCAGCAAAGCCAGAAGGGCGGAGCTGGAATATATAGGCAGCTGGTCACGTGACCGCAAAACACAAGATAGCAAAAACTAACAGGTAGGGTTCTAACAGTACCACCTCTTCTATGAGGAACCTCCGGATCCTCCAGGCCCAGGCCTATTAGGAAACCTCCTGTGGAAAGCTTTAACAAGCCTAGGAGCAGATACTGTAATATCCCTCTATGCCATCTTGAATTCAAAATACGAGAAATTTCATATTCACCATCTTCCACCACAGGAGGAACTGTGACAATGGCATCCCTATTTGAAACGTCAGCCTTTTTCAACAAGGAAACATGAAACACAGAATTAATCTTCCAGGAAGTAGGGACATCCAACCTAACCGCAGACGGGTTAACAACCTGAAGCACTTTAAATGGACCCACAAACTTAGGACCCAGTTTTTTTTAGAGGGAATCCTCAACTGCAAGTTCTTCGAGGACAACCAAACCATGTCACCCACAGTAAACAAAACCTCTTTACGTTTCCTGTCAAAATACTTCTTGGACTTCTTGTTAGCCTCTTGCAGGTTACAACGTACATTAGTCCAAACTCTCTCCAAATCACTGGAAAAATTCTCCTCCTCCGGCACCGCCGACCCCAATTTGGAGAACGAACCAAAAGATGGATGTCTCCCAGTGCAACAAAAAAAAGGAGAACACCCAGCAGAGGAGGATGTATGATTAAGAGCAAATTCTGCGAGAGGCAGAAACTCAGACCACACCTCTTGATTGTCAGCCACAAAACAACGCAAAAACTATTCTACATCCTGGTTCTTTCTTTCAGTCTGTCCATTAGACTCAGGATGATAACCAGACTAAAATGACAAATGGACTCCCAACCTGTCACAAAAAGCACGCCAAAAGCGAGCCACAAACTGAGGTCCTCTATCAGAAACAATATCCGTGGGAACGCCATGGAGCTTGACAATCTCCTTAACAAACGCCTTAGCGAGTGTCTTGGTGCAGGGCAACTTAATGAATGGAACCAAATGACACATCTTACTAAAACGGTCTACGACCACCCAGATGACAGTAAAACCCTCAGACACAGGAAGATCAGTAATAAAATCCATAGAGAGATTCATCCAAGGCGCACTAGGAACCTCCAGAGGGCAAAGCAACCCCGCAGCAGGAATATGTGAAGCCTTTGACCTAGCACACACAGTACACTGACGCATCCACTTGATGACTTCCTTCTGCCATCCAGGCCACCAAAAACTGCGACTTATAAGTCTCTTAGTCTCCGAAACTCCTGGATGACCTGCCAACCGAGACTCATGACACTCCACAAACAAATCTCTCCTAAAGGCTCTAGGTACGAACAACCTCTCATGGGGAGTGTTAGATGGAGCATCATCTTGAGCTTTCAGAATCCCATTCTCCAAATTGGAGTCCAATGCCGCCACCACAACTCCTTTCTGCAAAATGCTCTCCTCCTCCTCGGCACCGACCGTAGGAGAGAAGCTGCGAGATAAAGCATCGGCTTTAACATTCTTAGTACCAGGGATATCGGTAACAGAAAAATGAAACTGAGAAAAAAAAAGTGCCCACCTAGCTTGACGGGCATTCAAGCGCTTGGCAGCATCCAGATAGATCAAATTCTTATGATCTGTGAAAACCTGAATAGGAAATCTAGCGCCTTCCAAAAAATGACGCCAGTGTTCAAACGCGAGTTTAATAGCCAGCAACTCCCGATTTCCAACATCATAATTCAGTTCGGTTTCCGAATTTCTTTTCGAAAAGAAGGCACAAGGATGTACTCCACCCTTGTTCTCCTGAGACAAAACTGCTCCGATCCCCACCGATGAAGCATCGACCTCGACCAAAAAAGGTTTGGTCTCATCAGGCTGTATAAGGATAGGGGCAGAACTGAACCTCTCTTTGAGATACTCAAACGCTTCAATGGCTTCAGTAGTCCACTGGGTCGTATTCGCCCCTTTCCTGGTGACATCGGTTAGAGGTTTAACAATTACAGAAAAATTCTTAATGAATTTCCTGTAATAATTGGCAAAACCCAAAAACCTCTGTATAGATTTCAAACCAATAGGCCTAGGCCATTCCTGCACAGCCTGAACCTTCACAGGGTCCATCTCAAAGTCCTCGCTGGAGACAATGTAGCCCAAAAAACTAATTTTCTGCACAGCGAACTCACATTTCTCCAGCTAAGCAAAGAGTGAATTATCACTCAATAACTGCAAAACTTCACGTACACTCTGCCAATGGGACTCTAGATCTGGTGAATAAATCAAAATGTCATCCAAATACACAACCACATTCTTACCAATCAAAGGTCTCAGGATGTCATTAATAAGGTTCTGAAAAAATGCAGGTGCATTGGTAAGACCGAAGGGCATCACCAGATTCTCAAAATGACCTACCAGAGTGTTAAAAGCAGTTTTCCATTCATCACCCTCCTTCACACGTAACAAATTGTATGCCCCTCGGAGATCAATTTTTGAGAACCACATGGCTCCCGCTAACTGGTTAAACAAGTCAAGAATTAACGGCAATGGATAGGAATTGCGTACGGTAATCTTATTAATTTCACGAAAATCCAGACATGGACGTAAACCGCCATCCTTTTTTTTAACAAAGAAGAATCCGACTGCCACAGGCGACTTAGAAGGTCTAATGTGACCAGCAGCCAGGCTAGTCTCTATGTATTCCTCCAAGGCCTTTCTTTTAGGGATAGTCAGATTAAACAAGCGACTTTTGGGAAGAGTAGCACCTGGAACAAACTCAATGGCGCAATCATAATCCCTATGAGGAGGTAAAACTTGCGACTCCTCCTCAGAAAAAAACCTCCAAAAATCTTGAATAGGTACTGGCAATTCCCCTTTTTCCACAGCCGCAATGCGACCATTACAACATTTATCATAGCACCTCGGACTCCAAGACTTAATCACATTAGTAGACCAGTCCAACAAAGGATTGTGCAGTTTTAACCAAGGCAATCCTAGAACAACTGGAGAGGGCAAATTATCCAAAACAACCAAGTCCAAAATTTCTTGGTGAACACAATTGATAGTGAGAGGAAATGCAGCAGTCTTGTGAGTAATACATTTCAAAGGAGTGTTATCAATTGCAACCACAGAAATAGGAGATGACAAAGGTTTGGATTTCAATTTAAGTTTTTCCAAAAACCCTTTATCAATCACATTAAGTGTTGAACCACAATCCACAAATACCTGAAATTCAATCAAATCTCCCTGCAGAGTAGTACACCCAGAAAGGAACACTCCTGCAGAGCGTAAACAAGCTATATGGGCTTAACTGAACTTTTCTTTTTCCTTTACTTAAATGACGCTCACAATACTTAATCAAATGATCAGCTTTACCACAATAAAGACACAAACCTTCGGCGAATCTCCGATCTCTTTCTTGAGAGCGGAGTGACATCGCCCCAACATCCATTGGTTCTCCACTGTCAGAGCAGATTTTCTGGAAACTAGGACCTGAAGTTACAGGAGTTTTTACATCATTGACCCTGGACCTTATTCTCCTGTCCACACGCACAGCTAACTGCATAGCTTCCTGCAGAGTCTCAGGTGCAGGTAATGCAATTAGCAAATCCTTAACCCTTTCACTCAGACCATCAAGAAATAAACTTTTCACCGCCGAATCTTTCCACTTAACTTCTGAAGCCCATCTCCTGAAGTGTGTACAATAAATTTCAACATCATCTGACCCCTGATTCAAACGTCTAAGTTCTGATTCAGCAGATGAGATTCGATCAGGATCGTCATATAATAGCCCCATAGCAGAAAAAAAATATTCCTCAACAGAACTTAAACACATTAGGTTGGAGAGAAAAGGCCCACCCCTGTGGTTCTTTGCGCAAAAGTGACATAATAAAACCAATGCGCTGCGATTCATTCCCAGAGGACCTCGGTCTCAAACGAATATATAACAAACAAGCATTTTTAAAGGAAAAAAAATCTTGCTGTTTACCATAAAAAATATCAGGCAGTCCTACCTTCGGTTCCACAAAATGCGCTCCAGGACAGCTACTCACATGTTGCTGAAGCTCGGCCAACTCCTGGATGGAAACCATATTGATCCCCGAATTTCTTTCCTTTTAGTTTTTTTTTTTTGGGCTGGACTTACTGTTATGATCTGCAACATAAACTAAGGAAAGAATGGGAAAAGCTGTCCCTACAGTAAGACTAAGCTGAATCCCTACGATGTAGCGGGCAGCCTGTTCCTTGTGAACAGACCCGCCTTCATCCTCGGCTAGTCTGAACGGAGACCTATAGAATAAAGGGAGGGGTCCCTAAAAGAACTAAGGACTAGGACAAAAATGAGACACCTCCTAACAGAAGTTGTTGCAGAGCAAAAAGACAAACTGACAAAAAGTACTAGAGGTCCCAGAGGACCAAGCAAACTAGACAGAGATAGGCACCGAAGCACCTGGCTAGAGAGACAGGCAAAAAACACTGAAGTCCAGCAAAGCCAGAAGGGCGGAGCTGGAATATATAGGCAGCTGGTCACGTGACCGCAAAACACAAGATAGCAAAAACTAACAGGAGGGTTCTAACACTACCACCAGGTCAGCAGGTGCCAAGAGAGACAGTAACCAAGCTAGGCCTAGCTCCAGGCAGGTCAGAAGCTTAGAGAAGACAGCAACGGATCAGGAGGCCCTATACCCGCTCACTGGGGAGAGTCCAAAAGTGTGCCCTTCACCTGGAGTACCCTGGACCGTGCCTGCAGCATCACCAGTAAAGGTACTGAAGCTTACCCCCGTGTGAGTGTCCGTCTTTCCTCCGGGACCCTCCTGCCGTCTCTCCCCTGCACCACCATCCATTACACCCCCCGCTCCACCTGTGGGGAGCCATTCCATCACAAGCTGCCCCACCATCTGCCTCAGATGACTGCTCCGCAAAGGCGGCACCCCTTAGCCGCATTCCACAGGTGGCGTCACAAACTTTCAAATCTCCTATAGATCTCCCCCTTTTTACTGACCGCCCTGGGTCACGGACCAGGCCAGCTACCGTGATATCCCCCGGCGACCAGAGGCTCGGCTGCCAAGTACCCCACGGCCCAGGGGGGCGCGTCAACCTTGGCGTCACGAACAGGATTTTGTGCCCGTTGCCACCGGGTACTGTACGCCTTTATTGAACTGAACTGTGTGTTAAACTGCGGTGAGGATCGCCGCCATTGTCGCGCTGCAGCGCAGGAAGAAGAGGGGCGTAACCGCGGGAACCTGGGAGGCGTAATTGCTAAAGCGCGCGAAACCTAAGACACGCCCCGTCCCTGACGTCGAACCAGGAAGCGTCAGGTCCTGGAAGGAGCCGAGAGGACGCTCTGATGTCAGAAGCGAGCGACGCAAGGTCCTGGAAGAAGACCGTTGCCCGCGGAACTGCGGCCTACCTGGTAAAGAAAGTGAAGAAGGTAGGATACGGTTCACTAGGGGGGCGCAACCATGGCCGACGACCAGCAAGCCGCCGAAGCACCGGTTAACGCTCCTGATGCCCAACTTGCGCCCGGCGCTGCACAGGCCGGGCCGGCCGCTCCACCAGCAGGGGTCGTGACCCCGTTATTACCTATGGCCCTGCCGTATATCCCTGGAGCAAAGTGGCTCCCCCAGTGTAACGGCAAACCGGACACCCTGTCCGGATTCAAGAGAAAAATATGCGGTGTGCTAGATATGTATTCTTTGACTGGCAAACAGAGAGCTGCTGTCGTGTTGGGACAACTGACTGGTGCCGCAGAGCGGGAAGTTGAAACCTGGCCAGCCGCAGACCAGGAATCCGTATCCATCATCTTTAAGAGACTGCAAACTGTGTTTGAAAACCGCACTGAGACAGATCTCTGGATGAGGTTCTACCACTGTGTCCAGAAACCTGAGGACAGTGTCCAGGACTACTCCTGGCGCTTACAGGAAGCCCTGCGGGCCCTGAAACAGGTTAGTCCAGCCAGCATACAGAATGAAAATAAAATGCTGACGGAACAGTTCATCTGGGGGTTGAGGTCCCAGGAAGAGAGCAGAACTGTACGGTGGTGGGCCCTAGATCATCTAGATGCCACCTTTGACACCCTTAAGGACATGGCTATAAAGGGTCTGCAACCCCTGGAAACATCAGATACTGCTATCCAGCGTTACCAGGGTGGGGCCACCCCAGTGCCTGCAGCACCCACTGCTCCTTCATTAACGGCTGAAACAAAGATGCAAATAGTGCCTCCTAGTGAGCTGGACAGCCTACGCTCTGAAGTGCGCCAGTTAAGTAAAACCCTGGCCACTGTCCTGAGTACCCTGCAGCTACAGGAGGAGCCCGAGCCGGAAGGAAGGATACTACTCGCCGACAGCCCTGAGGATGTCCCCTGGATGAGAAGAAGAAGGAGGACAATGCCACCCCGTAGGAGGACAACGCCGCCCCGGAGGAGGACAACGCCACCCCGTGGGAGGACCAACGACCAACGTCACCCTCCAGGAGAATTCATCTGCTACCGCTGCCAGAAGGCAGGCCACAAAGTGCGGAACTGTCCTTTAAACGAGCAAACCCTGGGGCCGAGGGCCGACACCCAGGAGTAAATCAAGCAGGCCCATCAAACTGGTACCATCGGTTCGTGGGAGGAAGACCTTTCCTGTCCATTGTGCTGGACGGCATCGCGACACCTGCCCTGCCGGCCACTGGATCTCAGGTAACCATCATGCCAGATGTCCTCTACAAAAGGTCTGGTCCATAGACGAACTTCGCCCGCCAACTCCAAACCTTTCCCTGTATGCCTCCAATGGCCTTCCCCTTAACCTAGTCGGGGTTAAGGATGTGGCAGTAAAGGTGGGAAGAGTGGAACTGAAGGACCAGGGACTAATTGTAGTAGAGACTAATCCTGATGATACAGACTTGTATATGGTACTTGGCACAAATATTGTCGGTAACTGTTTGGGAGAAGTGTTGTTTTTGCTCCAACAGATGGCCGACACTGCCAAACCAGGGCAGAGGAGGGTGCTCCAGAAAGAGATCCGAGCCCGTATGTACCAGCAACAGGTAAAGCTAACAGGTGGTGAAATTGGTAATGTACGGGTGACAGACCCGATACCCATTGTGATCCCCTCGATGAGTGAGATGCTGATTTGGTGTAGAGCAGCGATAGGTCTCAAAGGACGGAGCTACCAGGCGGTAGTAGAGCCCCTTAGCTTGTAGCATAGACCTACACTCTTGACTGCCAGAGGGGTAGTGGATGTACGCAATGGGAGGGTGCCCGTATGCCTCCTAAATTATGGGGAGGACGAGGTTAGATTACCATGCTACGCCACTGTTGCCAAACTGTACACAGTAGATAACAACTCCATACACACAGCGGAGTCCTTAACCTCACCAGACGAAGTGGAGGATAATGACCCGGGAACCCAGGTGGAGGATTGGTGTCAACAGCTCCATGTTGGGACAGACACCAGTCCTGCCCATCAGAAATAGGGTGTACACGGGGTGATTCAGGAATACGAGCAGGTATTCAGTAAATACCCACTTGACTTTGGGAGGATTAAAGGGGTACAACACCATATACCCACAGGTGACCATCCACCCATCAAAGAACGTTACAGGCCAATCCCACCAGCACACTACCAGAAAGCGAAAGAAATGTTGCACGACATGAAGAAAGCAGGGGTAATAAGAGATATCTGTAGCCCCTGGGCAGCTCCCCTGGTCCTGGTCAGGAAAAAGGATGGAAGCATGAGAATGTGTGTAGATTACAGACAGGTAAATCGCATAACACATAAAGATGCATACCCTTTGCCCCGTATAGAGGAATCCCTGGCTGCATTAAAGTCTGCAAATTACTTCTCTACCCTTGACCTCACTAGTGGGTACTGGCAAGTAGCTGTTGCTGAGGAGGATCGGGAGAATACGGCCTTTACTACCCTGATGGGACTCTGCGAGTTCAACAGTATGCCGTTCGGACTCTGCAACGCCCCCGCAACGTTCCAGAGATTGATGGAGTGCTGCCTGGGACACCGCAACTTCGAGACTGTACTGCTATACCTGGATGACGTGATAGTGTACTCCAAAACGTACGAGGACCATTTGAAGCACCTGGCAGAGGTATTTGAGTCGCTGTCCCGGTATGGGATGAAGCTGAAGCCCTCCAAGTGCCACCTGCTCAAGCGAAAGGTACAGTACCTGGGGCACATCGTCAGTCCAGAAGGAGTAGCACCGGACCCGGAGAAGGTCACTGCCATCCAGAAATGGCCGGAGCCGAAGAGCCTCAAGGAGGTACGTCAGTTCCTGGGACTAGTCGAGCATTACCGGAGGTTTGTGAAGGACTATACCAAGAAAGCGGCGCCTTTGCAAGATCTCCTGGTAGGAGAGTCCGGGAGAGGTAGAAACCTCCCGTTCCAGTGGGGTAAGGAGCAAGCTGAATCCTTTGAGGTGATGAAGGAGATCCTGACAGGCGGAGAGGTCCTAGCCTACCCTGACTACAGCCATCCGTTCCTGCTGTACACTGATGCCAGCAACGAGGGATTAGGAACTGTGTTAAGTCAGAAGCAGAATGGCCGAGAGAAGGTGATCGCCTATGCAAGCAGGAAGCTCCGCCCGACCGAAAGGAACCCAGAGAACTATAGCAGCTTCAAGTTGGAGTTCCTGGCCCTGGTCTGGGCCATCACCAAGCGGGTTAAGCACTATCTAGCCTCCAGTAAGTTCACTGCCTACACTGATAATAACTTCTTGACTCATCTGGAAACAGCCAAGTTAGGAGCCATGGAACAACGATGGATGGCTCGGCTGTCAAACTACCAGTTCACCATTAAGTACCGGGCAGGCCGCAAGAATGCCAACGCCGATGCCCTGTCCAGGATGCCTCACCAGTCGGACACTGAAGAGGAAGTGGATGACCTGGAAGAGATTGAGCTACCTGCCTTCCACAGAAATGGGATGGTCCAAAAGCAGCGCATCTCCAGGAGGTACTGTGGTGGGACACTAAACCCTTTGCCTCACCACAGTTGGAAGGAGACCCAGGACAGCGACCCGGTTGTCAGCCGTATCAAAGAACTGATAACCCAGGAAGGTTCCTCCTTGGAGAAGGATGCGTCTCCGCAAGCCAAGCAACTGTGGAATGAGAGAAGTCGGCTGTTCATCTATAGGGAGAAGCGGTGCCGAAGGTACGTCAACCCAAGGACCCATGAAATGGTATGGCAGATCGTAATGCCTAGGGCGGACATCCAGATGGTGTTGGAGGCCTACCACGATCAAGCGGGGCACTTTGGCTGGAACAAGCTAGAAACCCTGCTGAAAGGTCGGTTTTATTAGGTTGGAATGCGCAGTTCCATAGAGAGATGGTGCCGGGATTGTGGACCCTGTAGCCTCAGAAGAAAAGACTACAGCAGCCAGAAGGCACCCCTGCAACCCATCAAGACAACTCGACCCTTGGAGATCGTGGCCCTGGATCATGTCAAGCTGTCACCCAGCAGGTCAGGATATTCCTATGCCCTGACCATGGTGGATCACTACTCCCGGTTCCTGGTGGTCGTCCCCGTCAAGGATCTGACGGCAGAAACTGCGGCGAAGACGTTTCAGGCGTACTTCTGCAGGCCCCATGGATACCCGGAGCAGGTGCTGACAGATCAAGGCACTGCCTTCGAAGCCGAATTGTTCAAGGAGTTTTGCCATCTGTACGGGTGTAAGAAGATCTGGACTACACCGTACCACCCCCAAACCAATGGGTTATGTGAAAAGATGAATAACATCGTCATCAACCTGTTGAAGACCTTACCGCTAGAAGAAAGAAACCAGTGGCCAGACAAGCTACCTGACCTGGTAGATCTGTACAACCACATACCTGTGAGTTCCACCAATTGTACTCCATCATATCTCATGCGAGCAAGACCTGGAAAGTTGCCCATGGACCTGGAGCTTGGTGTAGTAGAACCCGAAGCAGATATGTCCACTGAAGACTGGGACACGACGCGACAGGAACAATACAGGAGAGTACAAGCCTGTGTTGAAGACAGTTTGAATAGGGTGAGAGACAAGCAGGAAGCACAGTACAACAAGAGTGCACCAGCAGAACCCTTTACACCTGGAGAAGTTGTGCTAAAGAGAAAAAGAAGAAACCACAAACTTGGTGACCAGTGGGAGAGGGAACCCTACACTGTGTTAAATTCAAGATTTGATAACAGGAAGACCTGTTTAATTACCAAGGACAGAGGAAGAACGACTGCAATGGTATCTGGAGACCATCTGAAGTTGTGTCCAGGTCTGCTAAAGCCCCAGGAAGAAGTGCCTCTCATCGTACCGGAGGAGCCTAAAGAAGCAGTAATACATACTGAATTAGGAGATTTCCCGGCAGATTGGCCTCAACTGGATGGAGCGGTAATAATACCTGTGCTACACTTCTACCAACAGCCAGAAGACCCTCCACAGCAAGTAGAACCTGTAGGTGCCCCAGAAGAGCCTGCTCAAGAAGAATCCCCAGAAGAAGGATCCCCGGTTGGAGCAGAGCAAGAAGGCCCAGCCAGTGGTACACTTGCCAGTCCCGTAGAGAGGTTAAGGCAGCCTTGCGGTTCCTCCACACCTAGAACTGACAGAATGGGAGAAAGTACAAACACCAGTACCACACGCATCCCAGTACTACATAGGTCAACACGTAGCATGCAAGGTCAGATCCCTGTCAGATACAGAGAGTAGGAAGAGAAACTCTGATACTATAAATAGTTGCCCCTTGGGGTATGTTATTCTTGTGTAATTTTCATGTATGTATTGATGTATTTTTGCCTTACAATGGACAATTTAGGTGACATGGACACTTTTCTTGTTGCATTTAGTTACCCATAAGGGTATATATAAAGGACTCGGTGGCTGAGGACTTTGAGCAGCCCAAAAACTGTTTACATGTACATAGTTGCACTCCCTGGAGTGCCCATTAGGTAACCACTGAACAAAAACCTGTTTGGTGTGGCGGAAGACGTGGTCCAACTCCGGATCACCTATGCCCTCCAGTCACGCCCAGGGCCTACGTGGAGGGTTTACAGACAGGTCCCTCAAGCTACCATGTACTTTGCAGTGAAATGGACACCAAGTACTTGCTGTAACTTTAATGTTATTTATAATTGTAATTATTGTATCATAATGTTACCTGTAACGTTCAAGAAAAGTGCCTCCCATAAAGGGAAGAAATGTTATCTGTTTAACCTGTTTTTGAAAAATGCTTCAGTCCAGGAGTACTGAGTTTTAATAGGGGGGAATGTGGCGCCCTGCTGCGCAATGGTGCCACAGAACCCAGAAGGGTGCATGGATGGACTTCTCCACAAGAGGCCCTCACACATTCACACACCTCCACCTTACCACCTCAGACCACCAGAGGGAGCCCGTTGGGGACATATATAGGGAGGGTGGAGCCAGGCAGCTGAGTTAGTCTTTTAGTTAGTCTCTCAGACACAGAGAGGGACAGAGCTCAGAGTTGAACTGAGAGCGTGCTGACACTCAGAGGCAGCGAGCTGGCTGCGGTGCTTAGGCGAGCCAAGGCCTACAGCACATGTGAAGGCCTAGTGAGGGCCTCGAGTGGGCCGAAGGCGAGAGGAGAAGGAAGAAGTAGTGAGGGGGGCAGAGGAGCATACCAGGCTCACCCCGATATATATATACCGGACACCGGGTCCGCGCCTACAGGGACATTTATACTCAGTAGGAACCACCGGAACCCCTGGAGGACTACAGGTCCCAGGTTCACCAAATGCTGGCTACCTTACCAAGGCTAGGAGTCACGGAGGTCCCAGCATCCAGGGAGAGTGATCTCCAAAGAGAAGGCCCTACCACCAGGTCAGCAGGTGCCAAGAGAGACAGTAACCAAGCTAGGCCTAGCTACAGGCAGGTCAAAAGCTTAGAGAAGACAGCAACGGATCAGGAGGCCCTATACCCGCTCACTGGGGAGAGTCTAAAAGTGCGCCCTTCACCTGGAGTACCCTGGACCGTGCCTGCAGCATCACCAGTAAAGGTACTGAAGCTTACCCCCGTGTGAGTGTCCGTCTTTCCTCCGGGACCCTCCTGCCATCTGTCCCCTGCACCACCATCCATTACACCCCACGCTGCCCTGAGGCCCGCTCCACCTGTGGGAAGCCATTTCATCACAAGCTGCCCTACCATCTGCCTTAGAGGACTGCTCCGCATCGGCGACACCCCTTAGCCGCATTCCACAGGTGGCGTCACAAACTTTCCAAATCCCCTATAGATCTCCCCCTTTTTACTGACCGCCCTGGGTCATGGACCAGGCCAGCCACCGTGATATCCCCCGGCGACCAGAGGCCCGGCTGCCGAGTACCCCACGGCCCAGGAGGCGCGTCATGTGCATTAGTTGCACCTGAGCAGTACCTCTCCATTCGGCCACCTTTTTCCTTTGCCCTGTGCTATAGACACAAATAGGATGGCTCCCAAAAATGCACAATTACTCCCTACCCACCCCCTCATCAGCCCTGTGCAATAGCAGTGAATAGTATGGTTCCTGGACATATGGAGCAGCTCTCCGCACTTTGCTCTGTGCTCTAGCAGCAAATAGGATGGATCCACATCCTGACACCTATTTCTCCTTTTCCCTTTACAATAGCAGCAAATAGGACAGCGCCCAAACATGGGTAGTAGCTCCCAATCCGGCCATCTCTGCCTAGGACAGATCCCGGATATCTGGAGTAGCTCCCAGCCACCTCTCCATTGGCTGACACAGACAGAAAAGGGCCCCTATACTAGAACAATGGGCTCTTTGCTGTCTAATAGCTCCTCATAATGCATAATTCCTCATGTTTTAGAGGTGGAAATGTGACCCCTTACCTCTTTGGCCCCTGTGTGGCTGCACACGTTGCATCAATGATATGTCCGCCCCTGCACTGATACCATCGATCTGTGCGATTGCAGTCAATAGGACAACTCTGGAACAAGTATAACAAGTATACTTATACTATGAGGACACAAGTTTATAGAGCAGCACTAAGTTCCTAAAAGTAAGCGGGGAGTGTGGAGGCTCCTGTAAAAAAAGGGGAGACCTTCCAGACTCCAGGAAGACTTGGCAAATATCCCAAAACCTCCTAGAAAGTGAGCACTTGTGGAAGGTTTCTTGTGCGTGGCGCTGGGATGCTTCACCATACCATCTTATACTTAGGTGGTATGAAAACTGTGGCATGGTCATGCCAAAACCTTTTTCAATGGTGCACGAAGCATGTCACACCCCAGAACCTCCTGCAAATCTATTTCTAAAGCTATTGCCTTACAGCGAGTTTACTCAAATTTTACCAGCCACAAAATAATGGTCAAAGTCCGTGCCAAAATGCACACATGGCAGCTGAATGGATTTCCTACATACACACCTTTCACATCAGTTTGTTGAAGCAGTATTTCATATTTGCTTTTCACACCCACATGGTTGGCGGCACATACTTTCTTTGGGTGGGTAAACGTTTCTTCCTTTTGCTTATCAAACAATCATAGCTTACCTTCCGGTATAGCCTTCTAGAACACTAAAGCTTATTAGATTTCAGTCCCGTATCAATGGGAACCGTGAAAGATAATAATGAAGACAACACAAAAATATCCCACTAGTTGGCTCCTGAGATTAGTCAAGTCTACGCTAAGACTTTAAAAGTGATCTATTAAGCAAAATGTGGCACAACTCAAATAATGAATATTGAGCAAAAAAATAATTAGTTCATGGAGTGCACTCGGGGGCAAAAATGATGGGGTCTTATAGCAAAACATACCATGGCCCCATTAAGACCAGTACCAGAGCTTTATTAAAGGGTAGCAATACTTTAAGAAAAACTTTTGACATGTTATAATCACGTACACCTATACACCAAAACAATGTATCTATTGAGACGAGGCATCAAAAAATTGATGCATACCAAAAACAAAGGTGGAAATATACTTTATTATGGCATGATAAATATAAAAGCATTATAAAAAAGGATAGCATTAGCAGAGAAGAAAAGAGGAAAACGCAGCTGAAAAATGCAAAAAAAGGTTGGGATATTCATAAGTGACTTGAGAAAGCATATAGCAAAACCGATGTTGGGTGCAACCTGCACTTAGGTGCCTGGGTTTATATGTGTTTATCTATGGAATTGTATTTTCTCATAATACCCATGTGTCTGTTTATGTAACTTTACAATTCTGCTATTTTCTGCTGCTACATAGGGCTGGTTTATGTGAAATTAATTGGGTAGAAAAGGTTCAGGGATGCGCGGAACATTTTCTGACTCTTCGCTCAGGAGTCCCCTTATTCCGGAAGCTTCCTGGACAATCCGAAAAAGTTGCCACTGAGTTATTACCACTTATGGAATTAATGATTGAGCGCCATGGTACTCACAGTCATTGTTATGTAACATGGACACATGGACAAAGAATACATTCTGCAACATATTTTTTCTGCAAGACCATTAAACAAAAGTATAAGACAGCCTGGGACCTTCTGGACAACCTTGACCGGTCCCACCATGGAAATGAAAGAGAAGATAGCCTACAAGGTGCAGACAGAGCCATGATACATTCTGCTACATATTCATCATTGTCTGTCATTGCAGCCCAAGTGCTAAAAGGTTATAAGACCAAGAGGAGAAAAAGAGATGATAAACCTCAGAGATATCATAAGTTGGTATTTGCTTGTTGTGCAGAACACAATGGTCACTGTTATATTAAAGCAGATCTGACAACAGATTTAACAATACAAATGTTATAAATTATTAAATAAATCTCTTGGACCTGATGAGTCTAGTGTAATTACTCTACAAATCTATGGCAGAATGGTTATAAAAACCTAATATTGAAATGAGCATTTTATGAGTCAAGCTGCAGAGTGAGAAAGCCCATGAAACAAGGTAAATTCATTCTCCGCCCATCCAGCCTGACTGACAGCTGCAGCTTGTACTGAGCAGTATGAGATCTTAGCAGTAACAGGAGAGAGGGACACTGAGGAGCTGCCAGTCAGGCTAGTGGGCAGAGTTTCAGTAGCAGTAACGATGTTGAAAAGTTGTCAACCAGGCCAGGTAGGCGATACAACCGCAAGAAGGAGGAACACTGAAGAGCTGTCAGAAGATATGGAACAGAGTCAACACTACTATCGGGTTAAATTAATGTGCAATTGCACGTACAAATGGCCAGCATACAGACATACAATACAGACCAAAAGTTTGGACACGCCTTCTCATTCAAAGATTTTTCTGTTTTTTCATGACTATGAAAATTGTACATTCACACAGAAGGAATCAAAACTATGAATTAACACATGTGGAATTATATACTTAACAAAAAAGTGTGAAACAGCTGAAAATATGTCTTATATTCTAGGTTCTTCAAAGTAGCCACCTTTTGCTTTGATGACTGCTTTGCACACTCTTGGCATTCTCTTGATGAGCTTCAAGAGGTAGTCACCGGAAATGGTTTTCACTTCACAGGTGTGCCCTGTCAGGTTTAATAAGTGGGATGTCTTGCCTTATAAATGGGGTTGGGACCATCAGTTGTGTTGTGCAGAAGTCTGGTGGATACACAGCTGATAGTCCTACTGAATAGACTGTTAGAATTTGTATTATGGCAAGAAAAACCAGCTAAGAAAAGAAAAACGAGTGGCCATCATTTGTTTAAGAAATGAAGGGCAGTCAGTCTGAAAAATTGGGCAAACTTTGAAAGTGTCCCCAAGTGCAGTTGCAAAAACCATCAAGCGCTACGAAGAAACTGGCTCACATGAGGACCGCCCCAGGAAAGGAAGACCAAGAGTCACCTCTGCTTCTGAGAATAAGTTTATCCGAGTCACCAGCCTCAGAAATCGCAGGTTAACAGCAGCTCAGATTAGAGACCAGGTCAATGCCACACAGAGTTCTAGCAGCAGACACATCTCTTCAACAACTGTTAAGAGGAGACTTTGTGCAGCAGGCCTTCATGGTAAAATAGCTGCTAGGAAACCACTGCTAAGGACAGGCAACAAGCAGAAGAGACTTGTTTGGGCTAAAGAACACAAGGAATGGACATTAGACCAGTGGAAATCTGTGCTTTGGTCTGATGAGTCCAAATTTGAGATCTTTGTTTCCAACCACCGTGTCTTTGTGCAACGCAGAAAAGGTGAACGGATGGACTGTACATGCCTGGTTCCCACCGTGAAGCATGGAGAAGGAGGTGTGATGGTGTGGGGGTGCTTTGCTGGTGACACTGTTGGGGATTTATTCAAAATTGAAGGCATACTGAACCAGCATGGCTACCACAGCATCTTGCAGCAGCATGCTATTCCATCCCGTTTTCATTTAGTTGGACCATCATTTATTTTTCAACAGGACAATGACCCCAAACACACCTCCAGGCTGTGTAAGGGCTATTTGACCAAGAAGGAGAGTGATGGGGTGCTACGCCAGATGACCTGGCCTCCACAGTCACCAGACCAGAACCCAATCGAGATGGTTTGGGGTGAGCTGGACCGCAGAGTGAAGGCAAAAGGGCCAACAAGTGCTAAGCATCTCTGGGAACTCCTTCAAGATTGTTGGAAGACCATTTCCAGTGACTACCTCTTGAAGCTCATCAAGAGAATGCCTAGAGTGTGCAAAGCAGTCATCAAAGCAAAAGGTGGCTACTTTAAAGAACCTAGAATATAAGACATATTTTCAGTTGTTTCACACTTTTTTGTTAAGTATATAATTCCACATGTGTTAATTCATAGTTTTGATGCCTTCAGTGTGAATGTACAATTGTCATAGTCATGAAAATACAGAAAAATCTTTAAATGTGAAGGTGTGTCCAAACTTTTGGTCTGTACTGTATATAGAAACACCAAGTAACCATGTACTGGCAGAATACTGAGGTGCTGTCAATCGGCCTAGGTAGGCATAGATTCAACAGCAGGGAGGAGGGACACTGAGGAGCTGTCAATCAGGTTAGATGGGCAGAGATACAGCAGCTGAAAGGAGGACACAGAGGATCTGTAAATAAAGCTTAATGATCAAGGGAGCAGCATCAAAAAGGAGGGACCCTGAGGAGCTGTCAATCAAGCTACTTGGGCAGTGATTCAGCAGCAGGAAGGAGGGACACTGAGGAATTGTCAATCAGGCTACTTGGGGAAGAGATTCAAAAGCATTAAGGAGGGACACTTATGAATGTTTCAATCAGGCTGCATGGAAAGAAATTAAGCAGCAGAGAGGGAGGACACTGAGGAGATGTCAATCAGGCTACATGGGAAGAAATTAAGCAGCAGAGAGGGAGGACACTGAGGAGATGTCAATCAGGCTATATGGGAAAAAATTCAGCAACAGGGAGGAGGGACACTGAGGAGATATCAATCAGGCTACTTGGGCAGAGATTCAGCAGCAGTAAGGAGGGACACTTATAAATGTTTCAATCAGGCTACATGGGAAGAAATTCAGCAGCAGGGAGGAGGGATATTGAGATGTCAATCAAGCTACATGGTAAGAAATTCAGCAACAGGGAGGAGGGACACTGAGGAGATGTCAATCAGGCTACATGGGAAATAATTCAGCAACAGGGAGGAGGGATGCTAAATTTGAATCAGGCTAGGTGGGTGGAGGTTCAGTTTAAACTTTGGTAAGATTATTAAGTCTTTCTGACTCATATTTTCAAAGTAATTCAGCAGTCACATCAGGTCTAAGAGATCTCTGAAATTATGTATGGAGGTCATATTTGAACATTTTGGGACAGTTCTACTTTGAACACCATTAAAACAGGTGAACCGAACAATATGGCGAAGAACTTTAACCATAATTAGGAATCAGTAAATATGGGTACTCCCAATACAAATAGAGCTTACAAAAAATGGAGTAATATACTCTTAGGCTGTGTGCCCACTATGCGTTTTTCAAGCGTTTTTGCCGCCGAATTTCCGCAGCGAAAACGCTTAAAAAACGCATGGTAATACGTGCCCCATGGTCCCCAATGATAATCCGCATTTGTTGTGCACATGCTGTGGAAATTTCCGCTGCGGATTATCATTGCGGAAAAATACGCAGCATGTCCATTAATTTTGCGGACACGCAGCGTAATCGCCGCCATTGACTTGCATTGGACCGCATGACATCCGCATCACTGCATCTGCATATGCGGATATCATACGGTTCAATGTGCGGATGGTACCTGGGTTTGGAGAAGAGGAGACTCTCATCCAGACCCAGGTACCATAGTACCTGTAAAAAAAAGAATTTAAAATAAAAAATAAAGATTATACTTACCTTCCGATGGCCCCCAGTGTTTTCTCCGCTGCGTCCGGTCTGTTGTATGGGTCGCGGTGGTGTGAAAGGACCTGCCATGACGTCATTTAGTTATGTGACAGGTCACGCGACCCCTGACGTCAGCGGTCGCGTGACCTGTCACATGACTAAATGACGTCATGGCAGGTCCTTTCACACCACCGCAACCGATACAACAGACCGGACGCAGCGGAGAAAACACCGGGGGCCATCGGAAGGTAAGTATAATCTTTATTTTTTATTTTTTACCATTCTTATTCTTTTTTTTAAACTATTACTTGGTCACACTATATAAATCCATGCCGGTTGCATGGATTTATATAGTGTGACCAACTTGTCAAGCACTTTCCAAGTGATGCTAAAATCGCTTGGAAAAGCGCTTGATAACCCGCATGCAGAAATGCATGTGAAGAACGCTTGACAAACGCTTCTACCTGGCGGGAAAAATGCATGTAAAATCCACATGGACAATCCGCATGTACAATCCGCATGTACAATCTGCATGCGTTTTTCCTGCCAGGAAGATGCAGAAAAATTATGCAGCATTTCTGCATCGTGGGCACTTAGCCTAAATGTAATCATAAGAGTGACGAATTGATAGATATTAAAACATCAACTTTATTAAATATGAATAATAAAAAACAGGACAATGTTATAAAAATAGCAGGTCATTGTTGGGGAATACGCAAAACCAGAGCGGTAGCCCATTAAGTCCACATGGGGTTGTCTATAAAAGATGCAAATATATATATTCCCAACAATACACATAGTAGGCATATGCACAGAAAATCCAAGTGGATCTATGCTACAGCAATGCTGTCCAAAATGAGGCATAAAAATGGATAATGCTAGGAAATATGGAAGAAGCAGTCATAGGAAACTAATATGGCTTAGGTCAAAAGGAGGACAGTGGGGGAAGGTCAAATGACATTCCACCGGACTATGTCCAAGACTCAACCCATGTTGTTAGTAGGGACCGGTACCGCGCTGGAGCCCCTACACGTATTTTGTGTGAGCTTCCTCAGGGGTCTGAGCTTCCCCGAGGAATCACTCAGCCCCCCAAGCCAAGCCTAGAAAAACGGATTGAATAAAAAAGAGATTTCTCTGCAATCAGACCTGTAATATGGGCCATACAGGTAAGTATAGATTCACATTTCTATAACCTGTCTGCCCATATTAGAGGTCCGATATCTCCCAGGGGGTGACAGGTTCCCTTTAAGCTTCGGCTCCAGCCATGTGCATATGTGTATAGGGAGGAGGGGATCTGCAGCCATGCTATTAAAAGCTTGTCTATCAACTGTGTGCATGTTAATTACCAGTTATAAAAAAATCCCCTTGCTCTGCCTTTTGCTAAACTCTCTTCTTGGATCGTTCCCAAGTAGCTTTCACTAAATACGCTTGATAAGCAATTCAGATCAAAGAATTTTTCTCCTACCCTCAAAAGCGCAGGAAATATCAGTGCCGCGCTCAAGTTTGTTTTCCGTGTGCAAAATTAATGGAAACAAAACTTAACGTAACATGGGTGGAAATATGAAAATCCCATAAATAGGGCAACTGGAATGTGAGGACATATTTAATCCTTCAGCTGCCAGAGGCGTTTCTTGAGTTCAGAGAATTTTAATTTGCATCGGTGCTAATACTAAAATGCTAATGGTGATCACATATACAGATGTCAGAATTATTACACTCAGGTCATTTGCTTCGCAGGTACTGTAGTTATGCTTATGCCATATATGAATATGCATTACCTGGGTTAATAATATAATTATAATATACATTCATTTAGTCTCTGAGCTACAGTGGGTATGGAAAGTATTCAGACCCCTTTAAATTTTTCACTCTTTGTTTCATTGCAGCCATTTGGTAAATTCTAAAAAGTTCATTTTTTTCTCATTAAAGTACACTCTGCACCCCATCTTGAGTGAAAAAAACAGAAATGTAGACATTTTTGCAAATTTATTAAAAAAGAAAAACTGAAATATCACATGGTCATAAGTATTCAGACCCTTTGCTCAGACACTCATATTTAAGTCACATGCTGTCCATTTCCTTCTGATCCTCCTTGAGATGGTTCGACTCCTTCATTGGAGTCCAGCTGTGTTTAATTAAACTGATAGGACTTGATTTGGAAAGGCACACATCTGTCTATATAAGACCTCACAGCTCACAGCGCATGTCAGACCAAATGAGAATCATGAGCTCAAAGAAACTGCCCAAGGAGCTCGGAGACAGAATTATGGCAAGGCACAGATCTGGCCAAGGTTACAAAAGAATTTCTGCATTACTCAAGGTTCCTAAGAGCACAGTGGCCTCAATAATCCTTAAATGGAAGAAGTTTGGGACCACCAGAAGTCTTCCTAGACCTGGCCATCCAGCCAAACTGAGCAATCGTGGGAGAAGAGCCTTGGTGAGAGAGGTAAAGAAGAACCCCAAGATCACTGTGGCTGAGCTCCAGAGATGCAGTAGGGAGATGGGAGAAAGTTCCACAAAGTCAACTATCACTGCAGCCCTCCACCAGTCGGGCCTTTATGGCAGAGTGGCCCATCAGAAGCCTCTCCTCAGTGCAAGACATATGAAAGCCTGCATAGAGTTTGCTCAAAAACACATGAACGAGTCCCAGACTATGAGAAATAAGATTCTCTGGTCTGATGAGACAAAGATAGAACTTTTTGGTGATAATTCTAAGCGGTATGTGTAGACAAAACCAGGCACTGCTCATCACCTGCCCAATACAATCCCAACAGTGAAACATGGTGGTGGCAGCATCATGCTATAGAGATCCTCCAGAATTACTATTTTTTTTTTTGAGGACTTTAGAAGCAGCTCACTGATATCAATAAATATCTTCCGGCATTACATTTTTTTCAGGTTTTACAGGTTTTTACAGGTAGCTCACTGACATCAATAGATATCATTTGGTGTCGCCTTTTTTCAGAGCTTTACAGGCAGCTTGTAGATATTCTCCGACATTACATTTTTTCCAAGGCTTTACAGGCAGCTTACTGACATCATTATCTGTCCTACAGCATTTAGATCTGGCCCTGTACAAATTCAAACTTGCCTTAAAACATGTTAAACATGACAACCTGTGGGAGATTTCACATTAACCCTACTACTATGTCATACAATGATTATGCTGGCTCTGCTCCTATATTTTGGCTGCATTTAACCTCCACATGTTGCAGAATTAAAATAAACAGCAAAGGAGAGTAATATATTCAATATAATACAAAAATTCTGTCTGCTCTCTTTCTGACTTATTACTCAAAGTGATGCCAGATCTAATTTTTGTCAGTGAATTCAACGGAAAACAAACAGATGGCCGCCTTATAAGTAAGCATGTAAAATCTGCCATTTAAATGGCAATAATTTACTATTATTGGATCCTATTTTGTCTAATATTATAATAAAAACTGAGAAATATATAAAGAAATAGTCTGTGTCTGTCTTAGGAACAAAACCATGTCCTCCCATATGCTCATTGTCCTGTGTGCAGCTGTGAGACAACTGGCTGCAGCAGGAGCCTCCCCCCTTAGATCACTAAGCTTCATCCTTGGCAAAGAGGTTAAAGATTCATTGGGCCATGAGCTCAAATCTGCAGGATTTCAAAAACCACTCTGTGTGCCTAAGAATTTTAGTCATGTCCTCTCCTTCTCACTGTCCTGCGGTGACTGTTAGACAACTGGCTGAAGCAGGAGCCTGCCCCCTATGTCCTGTCTGCAGTAGTACAGAAAACACAGAAGTTACATCCACTAACTAATAGATGTTAAATGTCTAGTCACTGGGATCCCCAGTGAGGAGAAATGGTGCTTGAATCGTGCCCAGCCCAAGCGTGCACCCTGCCGCTCTATTGAATGTTTATGTGGCCTACAGGAACTTTATCAAAGTTGTTATTTATGGTTATTGATCAAATTTTGCTATTTTTCTTGCTTCCCACTGTATGCATTGTGAAAAATTCTTAAAACTCAATCTTACTGCCATCAATAGATGTCCTCCAGCATTTCATTTTTCTCAGGGCTTTACAGGCTGCTTACTGACATCAATAGATATCCTCAAGCATTATATTTTTTAGGGCTTTACAGGCAGCTTACTGACATCAATACATATCCTCCAGCTTTACATTTTATTAGGGCTTTACAGGCAGTTTATTGACACCAATAGATATCCTCCAGTATTACATTTTATCTGATTTTTACAGGCAGCTTACTGACATCAATAGATATCCACCAGCATTACAATTTTTCATTTCTTTACAGGCAGCTTACTGACAATATGGTCCTCAACAAATTCAAACTTGCCTTGTAGCATGTTAAACATGACAACCAGCGGGCAATTTCAATTAACCCTGACTACTATGAAATACAATGGCTATGATAATTATAATACATCTTTACAACTGTCTCTGCTCCCATATTTTGGCTGCATTGAGCCTGCATATCTCTGATTTTCCCTGCGTAGTGACACTAGACTAGGCATGAATCAACACATGGTTTCCAATAAAAACTTTGCCAAAGTGTGTTCTCCAGATTGCTCCTGTAAAAATCCTATCATTCACAGCTTTGGTTCAATAAAGTTGGCATTGAAGGGTCTGATCTGAGGTCTAAATTAATTTTGATGTCTGGTTGGAGGTCTAAATTAGTTTTGGTGTCTAGTCTGGGGTTCGATGCACAACAGTGTAGACTGCAGAGCAGAGACCGAGACTGATAAGAGTGAGTACAGCCATCATTAGCACCCGAGTCTCTCCCTTCAAATATCGGAGGAGGAGGTTCGTCTTGCTGCCGAGTTGGTCAGAGAGCATCTGTGAAACAGCACGGTGATTGGCACCTTAAAATTACGCAATGCCATCCACACTCAACATAGGCTGACCTTGAGGGTCTTTAACTGCACCCTCAACTATACACAGAGTGTAACCCAAAACCACAAAAACAGAAAGGGGTGCACACAGACAGAGGGTGAGGCACAGGGCTAAAAAAGTGTTCACACAGTCATAAATGAAAGATGGAAGGAAAAGAAAGGAACCCAAAAAGACCTTTGGTATACTTGAAAACCCCCAGGCCCAGAATGTACCAAAATGGGAAAAGATTAGAGAAGGGGAATACGCAAACAAACCACAGGACAGGCAATAGAGAAAATCTCAGCAAGATAATCCTTCACTAGGGAGCTGGGACTTCAACATCCATCTAACTAGGAATCTAGAAAGCAAAGACTGCATGTGCCAGGAGAGTAAAGTCACTCCCAAGATGTGATAGGACAAACCAAAATGAGAAAACACCTGCACAGAAGCAACACAGCAAAGTAAAGAAAACCAAAGACAAGAGCGTTATCAGCAGTTGGACAGAGACAATACAGGCTGTGGTCCAACAGAGAGGGAAACTGACCTACATCCAGAGATCACCAGATTGAGTCTTGGACAGGTGATGGAGGAGGACGACATAAGCAAACAACTTAATAATGCCAATTCTTGTGCCAAGCAGAATGCCAAGCAGTGTTTTTATTACTTTACAGCCAAAATGCATTTAGGCCAGTGCCAGACCTGCTATATTAATAAAAGTATCAGCAAAAGTGCCTTCATAGTCGTACATACCCATATCACAATATACTTCATCCACTCAGCCATTAGTAAAAACCTTTATCAGATATAAAGGATATGTTTCTATTCCGGGAATGGGGAAAAAATGGGTGCTCAATTGTATATTGGGTGCTCAGAAGTTAATTTATATCTTCAGAAAAAAGTGAAAACTTCGGCACTCAAATGCATTCTGGGCACCGCATTCCTGCACCCTTGGACCCTTTACCTCACAGATATACCTTGTAAAAGTACATGATAGGCCAAAACGTTGGTTGACTATTATCTGATTTCATTTGGGTCTGATTTATACTTATCTCTCATCATTGATAAACTGTACACATTATTGCAATTTGAGCGCCGAAATGTTCACTTTTCTATTCCGGGAATGGTGATTATTTATATATCCGTTTGGACGGTGAAATGGCTGAAGATCCTGCACTAGTCTTGGATTGGTTGGTGTTCACATTAGACCTCGAGAGCTAAAAATAAGAGTGATAAAAATAAAATAATATCTAAAAATGTAGAGAGGGAGCCGTCAATCTGAGGGTGTTATGACACTTTTACACTTACGGTATTCTCTGCTCACCTCCGGTTGCACCTCGGCAAAAATAGAACCTGTCATGTTCTCGCTGAATGTCTTATTAATTGTTCCCAGCTCTTTGTTCTTTGTCATGGGTGTGAAAGTTGTTTGCCTTGGAATGGAAAAATCCAACAAAGACTACATTATATTTACAGTGCAAGCCAGGACAAGATTGTATAGAGGACAAAATGAGCAACTGCACAAGAGCTTCCACCACCAAGGGACCACCACACCCCCAAGACCCTCAGACTCTTTCCAGACATGCCCAGTTTTTTAATGAACTTCTGACAGTAATATGTTGACACCAACAATGATTACTAAAATATATTGGAAAAGTTGGAACTATATATAATGGAGCTTTGATGGTCCATCATCATATCACTGTATCTAGAAGTCTACTGGACAAGTGACTCGCCCCCTGGGCCGTGGGGCACGCGGATCCGGGCGATAGGGGAACGATGGGGGTAGTAGTGGCGGCCCGGTCCCGCGGCTCAGGGTGGTCAGACCAATGGTAGTCTGCTACTGTACTTTAGATAATGTCCGACTACGCCACCCGTGGATTGCGGTTATTAGGAACCGCCACTGCAAGGCAGTCCGCTGGGGCCGATGATGAATGCAGCTGGGATGGTGTGACTCCCCACGGGAAGAGTGTGGCCCCAGGGCAGTGTAGTGGATGGTGGGAGTGATGGTGGTGAGAGTCCCAGTACCGGTAGTGCCGGAGGAGCGAAAAAGCACACAGACAACGTAGTGCAGTCCAGGGTCTTTACTCACGGTTAAAATCCAAGTTACTTCTGCAGGGAATGACTGCCTGAGCCGTGCTGCGTCCACCAGGTGAGGGGCTCGGTCAACTCCCAGGCAGTTCAGGAGCATGGCACAGGACCCCCTTTAATCCTTTCTCTGGCCTGCCTCACCAGTGACCCACTTTTGTCCAGCTGCCGCGGACTTGTGCGGGTAAAAGTGGGCCCCGTCCTCCGCTGTCCTATATGGTGCCTTCCTAGCAGGTTTGATGAGGTGTCGCACCAATATATGATCACGACGACCGGTCTTTGGCTGAGGGTAGTTTCTCCTCCACCAACTTGGGATCCGGTACCCTTAATCTGCCTGACCCTTCAGCCTGGATTCTCGTGGGTTCTTAGGGTCCCTTCCACCTTCTTGTTCCTGAGCCCTTCTGTTTCTCTCTCTCTTCTCCTTCTTTCCTGTTCTGTCTTCTCCTCCTTCCCTTGGCCTCTTCTCCAGGCCCACTTCTCCTTCTCCTCTCAGGCTCCGGCCTCTTCTCTAGGCCTGCCTCTGGAGCAGCACTCAGCCTGAGCTGCTGCTCCCTGTCAGCTCTCCTCTCCTCACAGACTGAACACTGTTCTAAGATGGTGCCCACCTTTTATACCTCCCTCTGACCATGAGCCCAGGTGACCAGCAACCAATGGGCTCCAACCTACGCTCAGGAACCAACCCCCTATCTGCCCCTACAGCACTGGGTGTTCCACCCCCCTCCCCACTCCAGGCAGGGACATAGTCGGTCGTGCCTGCACTTCTGTCTAGTGGGAGCACCGTTGAGCTGTCCCTCGGAAATGGGGTGTGTGTGCTGTATGCAGCTAACTGAGTCCTGGTCCACACTCCATCCTTACCTGGGAGTGGAATATCACACCTCTGGTCTGAGGTGCAATACCACTGTAGCGGCCGAACCCTCGGGGCGCTACACAAGCATTCATGTTTATTGCCCCGTGAAGAGCGGAATATCATTAAGGTATATTGGATAGTGCAGCACTCTGCACCTCCGCTGAGAGAAACCCACCACTGTGGCTTCGTTTTTTGGGCACTGAGCACTTTTTTGGGCACTGAGCACTTTTTTAGGCACTGGGCTCTTTTTTGGGCACTGAAACACTTTTTGCTGAGTAATCTGTGTCTCACACCATTAACGCTGTAACATATGGCATTCCCCGATTGATCCAGTACACTCCCCTGATGACTTTTCCTCATGGAGAAAGAAACGCATCGGGAGGGGCAAACTTTGAGGGCAGTAAGATGAGAACCACACTTGGGTACTGCCCTTGTTAGGGCAGGGAGTCACTGCAAGGGGCATGACAAGGTAAAAAGACTGCATCCAGTCAACTACTCCGAATAGTTCCCCTTGGACTTTAGACTCCTTTGCAGCCATAATAGGTGAGATCGATACATGTCTTTATTATTATTTACACACTATGACACTTTAAAAAAGACTTAATTTAGTGATGTATAAAGTGGACCTTATTTAGGGGTCCTTTTCAGACAGTTTGCTGGTTAATAATTTTTGGTCGGTCTGCTGATTAATGAAATCTAATGGACCCTGTACTAGGGTCTTCATGTATGCATATATCTGTGTTTTTTTAGTTTTGGAGTAATGAAAATCTAGGGGCGAAGGAGTGGTTACTCCCCTCTGGAGATTGATATTGTGAGGCTGATCTTATTGATACTATTAAAAGTTATGTTTTCTAAAGTATCCTCTGTGCTGTATATGCATAATGGAGCATTGATCCAACGATTCCAGTTATTGCCAATTATCCTGAAGAAGTCATCGTTAGGACCTCTTATAATAGCATTAAACTTGGCAATTACATGCTCCGATGCAAACGTATCCCCACAGCCATGCCCCTTTCACACCATGCACCCACACCTCTTCCCTGCCTCCTTTGTGACTTCTCCCTGACCTCCAGTACTCCTTCATCTCCTTAATGCCTCCTCTTTTCCACTTCCATACCCTCCACACCTTTTATGCCTCCTTTGTGCCACTTCCATGCCCTCCACTCTTCTATCTTGCCACCTCTGTGCCTCTTCCATTCCTTCCACACTTCATCATGCCCCCCCTCTGTGCCTGTGCCTCTTCCATGCCCTCCACAAATCTTTTATGCCTCCTCTGTGCCACTTCCATGCCCTCCAAATTTATTTCATGCCCCCTCTTTGTTGTTTCCATGCCCTCCACACTTATATCTTGCCCCCTTTTTGCCTCTTCATGCCCTCCACACCTCTTTCACGACTCCTCTGTCCTGCTTCCATTCTCTCCATACCTCTTTCATGCTTCCTCTGTGCCTCTTCATTCCCTTCACACCTCTTTCATGACTACTCTGTGCCACTTCCATGCCCTCCACACCTCTTATATGCCTCCTCTGTGCTCTTCCATGCCATCCACACATCATTCACAACTGCTCTGTGCCACTTCCATGCCCTCCAAATTTATTTCATGCCCCCTCTGTGTTGTTTCCATGCCCTCCATGTAGCATTGGCGTCTCTGCCCCTTGCTACGCAGAGACGCCGTCCCTCTAACCTCCCTGCTCCTGGCACGGCGTCCTCTAGCGCTTCTCTCCCCACTGCTTCCGGCCTCTCTTAAAGGGACCGCGCGCCGTCCTAAGGAGTCCCCGGCCAATTGCCAGAGGACCTCCCATATATAAGGCACCTCCTCCAAAGTGGAGGTGCCCGAGCAAAGTTGTTTGCACTGTGTCTGATCTGTGCTTCAGCCCTCAGGTCCCGCTGCTAGCCTGACTTCTCGTCCTGCCTGCCAGCCTATTATCTGCCCGTTACCTGCCAGCCTGCTCACCTGGAGCGCTCACCTGTTACCTGCCGGTTACCTGCCTTGGCTATCTGTCCGCTCACCTGGGAGCATCCGCCTGCCTTGTCTGTCAGACCGCTCACCTGGGAGCGCCCACCAGTTACCTGCCAGTTACCTGCCTCGTCTGTCTGGCCGCTCACCTGGGAGCACCCGCCTGTTACCTGCCTCGTCTGTCTGCCCGCTCACCAGGGAGCACCCACCTGTTACCTGCCAATTACCTGCCTCGTCTGTCTGCCCGCTCACCTGGGAGCGCCCAACTTTTACCTGCCAGTTACCTGCCTCGTCTGTCTGCCGGCTCACCTGGGAGCACCCACCAGTTACCTGCCAGTTACCCACCTCGTCTGTCTGCCCGCTCACCTGGGAGCACCTGCCTGTTTCCTGCCAGCCTGCCTGGAGACCCTGCCGTCACTTGCTGTGACCACCTTCCTGGTAAACCTAAAGACTGCTACTTGCCCTGCTTTCTCGGACTGTAACCACCTGTCTGCTACCAGAGACTTCCGCCTGCTTGCCGTGTCCATCCGCCATACCGGTCAGTCCCAGCCCTCTGACCCGTGGGAGCCACCTGCTCTCTTACAAGGTCGTCCCCAGAGTAGCACCTGGTCCCTCAGCCCGGATACTCCCTGGTCACGGTGTCGTTAGCTGCCGTACGACCAGGGTCGGTTCGGGTGGATACTTAGTCACGCCCCTCTGGGTCCCTCCTTGCACCTCGGCACAGAGGTTCCACCACCCGGACCCGTAACACTCCACACTTCTATCTTGCCCCCTCTGTGCCTCTTCATGCCCTCCACACCTCTTTCACGACTCCTCTGTCCTGCTTCCATCCTTTCCATACCTCTTTCACACCCCCTCTGTGCCTCTTCATGCCCTCCACACCTCTTTCACGACTACTCTGTGCTCTTCCATGCCTTTCACACTTCTTTCATGCCCCATCTGTGCCTCTTCATGCCCTCCACACCTCATTCACGACTACTCTGTGCCACTTCCATGCCCTTCACACTTCTTTCATACCCCCTCTGTGCACCGTCCATGCCCTCCACACTTCTTCTATGCCTCCTTTGTGCCACTTCCATGCCCTCCAAATTTATTTCATGCCCCCTCTGTGTTGTTTCCATTCTCTCTACACTTCTATCTTGCCACCTCTGTGCCTCTTCATGCCCTCCACACCTCTTTTCTGCCTCCTCTGTGCCACCTCCATGCCCTTCAACTTCTTTCATGCTTTCATGTGTGGCGCCCTGTTGCGCATTGGTGCCACAGATCCCAGAGGGGTGCATGGACGGACTTCTCCACAAGAGGCCCTCATAGCATTCATACACCTCCACTTTCCACCTCAGACCAGCAGAGGGAGCCTGTTAGGGATAGATAAAGGGAAGGTGGAGCCAGGCAGCTCAGTGAAGTCTTAGGCTTAGTTTCAGTCAGGAGTCTAGAGAACAGTTTCCTTAGGGGACAGAGTTGGTTCCAGTTCCTGCAGAAGATGAGCCTGAGAGAGGTCAGTCTGCAGGGGAGCTCAGCCAGTTCCTCAAGAGAGAGTTCAGACTCAGTGAGCTCAGATTAGTGAGCCAGGAGAGTGCCGACCCTCAGAGAGCGGCGAAGAGTAGCGAGGCCTACTGCCCGTGTGAAGCCTAGTGAGGGCCCCGAGCGTGGCCGAAGGCGAGTGTAGTAAGCAAGAAACATAGGGGGCAGAGGAGTTTAACCAGCTCACCCCAAAAACCATTTACCAGACACCGGGTCCGCGCCTACGGGGGGCTTATATCCCAAGTAGGAATAACTGGAACCCCTGGTGAACTTTACGTCCCAGGTTCACCAGAAGCTGACTGTTATACCAGGGTCAGGAGTCACGGAGGCCCAAGAGACCAGGGAGTGTGATCTCCAACAGAAGGCCCTACCACCAGGTCAGCAGGTGCAAGACAGAGACCAAGTTAGGCCTAGCTCCAGGCAGGTCAGAAACTTATCAAGGAAAGGCAAGGAACAGGAGGCCCCACACCCGCTCACTGGGGAGAGTCCTGATATGCATCCCTCACCCTGAAGTACCCTGGACCGTGCCAGAAACACCACCAGTAAAGATACTGAAGTGAACTCCGGTGTGCGTGCCTATTCTTCTATTCTTCCTCTGACCCGGCTGGGTCCCCTCTGTCCTGCATCCCTACACTTACGCTGCCCTGAGGCCCCGCTCCACCTGTGGGGAGCCGCACCAACTAAGCTGCCTGAACACCGGCCTCAGAGGACTGTAGCAGCGCTGGGGATCCTCACCAGACACCACAGGTGGCGTCACAAACATTCCCCTATCCCACATAACTTCCCCCTTCTTTTAAGAGTGACCCCAGGGTACGGGCCCGGGAGCTGACCACCGCGACATCCCCCGAGATCAGGCAACAACAAGGCTAGGGTGCTGAGTCGTCCCCAATCCCTCGGCACGTCACATGCCCTTCACACCTCTTTCATGCCCACTCTTTGCCTCTTCCATGCCCTTCAGGCTAAGTGCCCACGTAGTGTTTTTCAAGCGTATATGCTGCGGAATTTCCGCAGCGTAAATGACGCGCCCCTGGGCCTACTTAGTGTAGCGTTGCGCACGCGGGGACTACCCGGAGCCGGGCCTGTTGGGGGTAGTAGTTTCGTGGCGGTGACCCGGTCCGTGCCCAGGGAGTCAAACTGTGTGGCTGAGTATTAGCAGTAGATGTTGGACGACTACGCCACCCGTTGAATGCAGCTATGGAGCTGCCGCTGCAGGGCAGACCGCTGAGGCCGGTGGTACGATTGTGCAGCGTAGATGGTATAACCCCCAACGGGAGGGGTATGGCCTCAGGGCAGCCGACGTGGATGATGGGGGTAGCAGGAACCACTCGGAGACGATGCGGTGTAGTTCAGGGTCTTTACTGGTGATAAAGATAGACCCTCCCGGAGTACTGGCTAGCGATCGGGGCCTGGTCAGTCTTTGAGCAGATGGGATCTCCCCTGGCCAGGCGGAGTTGTAGGCCTCCCCAACTAAATGTACTCTTCTGGCTACCTTGCTAGAGGCGGGTGAAAGTAGCCCACGTCCCTGAGTGTACCGTGTGGTGCTCACCCGTATGGCCGGTGACTCAGGGCCTTCTAGTGGCTTCCGCTCCACGACGGCGGTGCTGGTCCCACGCGTGTGACCGTGCCTTCGGGTTTCTTAGCCAGAGGACCTGAAATCCCCTGCCGGGCGGTTTCTGCTGCTGGGTCTGGGTTAATCCCCACAGCCTCGGACTCCGGGTCCGGTGGTAACTCTTCAATCAGGGCGAGCTCTTCAGCTGCCAGCCCCTGATTCCTTTTAGCACTGCTCCCACAGAGCTCCTGATCTTTCTTTCCTATGCTGCTCCTCTTCTTCTCTCTACTCTTCTCACTAACCCTGCCTCAGCCCCAGTTTTATATAGGGGAAGTCCTTCCCCTCCCAGGACTGGGCAGGAGGTGTGGCATGCATAGGATTCCTGACCAAGAGACCTCCCACCTGCTCTCAGACATAATATCTCTATTACTGTGGCAACCAGACCCCTGGGGTGTCACATTCCCCCCTAGTAAAATTTAGTACTCCGGGACTAAACATACTTTTGTAAACATAACAAATTACAAACAGAAACAACGCAATAAAGAAAAACATTAGGATGGTCACGGCGTGTCCGCAACCGGGTGCAGTTTTTCAAGAAAACAAGGGTGTCCATTTCACCAAAAACAGGGAGACGTAACCAGGTAGGGGTCTATCCTGCCCCGAGTCCTTAACAGTCTTTAGTCCGTCCTGGGTTACGCTCCAACTATATGCACAAAGGATTCCCGGTAAATCCACCAAAGACTCCTAAAATTAACTAGAAACACATAATTATACATAAGCAACAATAAACAGGTAAACATTAATAAAATAGCTTGAATATTTAGATCCTCCACCGTATGGGCAACTGGCCTCTAGTGACCCTAGTGGACCTACGGAGCTGGCTGACTGGTTCTGAGCTACAGGGTATAGGAGCTGTCAAGGGTAAACTGGGCAGCCGTCTACGGACTCGTTGGCTCACTAGGGGTATGGCAGGCTCACTATAAGCAGAGGGTTGTTTCTCATGGTCTGCTTGTGTGGGGTCTTCTGCCTCCTGGACCGGCTGTTCTTCCAGTTCTACCTGTGTCTCCGTAAGCACTTGGGATGCTGGTTGGAGGAACGTGAGGACGGGTACCACAACAGCACCATTGACTTGAGTCCAAGACTGAGGGAAGTCTCCGAGCACAGTACTAACCATATCTTCCCTTTCCTCTACGGGTCGAGGGTCTTCTTGTTCCTCTTCAGGGTTCCGTAGCTGTTCAGGACATTTCTTCAGGTGATCCCGGGATACAATGGCTGTGGTTTCCCCTCCGTCTTTACTGATTGTACAGATCTTCGGGTTGTCGTGACTTGAGGGCAGTACGGTGTACGGGTCCTTCTCCCACTGGTCGTCCAACTTGTGGAGCCGTCTTTTCCTCTTCAAGACCTGCTCTCCGGGCACCAGGGGAACAGCGGGAGCATACTGGTTGTAAGTTTTCTCTTGTCTTTCCCTAGCTTGACAGAGACTTCGCTCCACGCTCTCCTGTACTTTCCGGTACTGCTGCTGCCTCTCTGTGTCCCAGTCTGCTTCTGGTGAAGTGTCCTCGGGTGTCAGGACTCCCATCTCCAGATCAACAGGAAGCTTACCAGGTCTTGCCCTCATTAGGTAAGCCGGGGTACAGTTGGTGGAACCTACAGGGATGTGGTTATATAGGTCCACCAGGTCGGGCAGCTTTTCAGGCCACAGACTATGTTCTTCCAGGGGCAATGTTTTCAGAAGATCTATCACCACCTGGTTCATTTTCTCACAAAGTCCATTAGTTTGCGGGTGATAGGGTGTTGTTCTAATCTTCCGGCAGCCATACAGGGTGCAGAACTCCTGGAAGACTTCCGCTTCAAAGGCAGGCCCCTGGTCCGTCAGCACCTGCTCCGGGTATCCGTGCGGACGGCAGAAGTGCTGCTGGAAGGCTCTAGCTGCTGTTTGAGCCGTTAAGTCCTTGACGGGGATGACAACCAAGAACCGGGAGTAGTGATCCACGATGGTTAACGCGTAGACGTAGCCACTTCTGCTTGGGGTCAGTTTTACATGATCCAAGGCTACCAGTTCCAACGGCTGTCTGGTGATGATGGACCGCAGGGGAGTCTTCTGGCTGGCACGGTCCCTCCTTCTTAAGTTGCATGGGCCACAGTCTCTGCACCACCTCTCGATGGTTCCTCTCATGCCTACCCAATGGAACCGCCCGCGTAGCAGGAACTCCAGCTTCTTCCATCCGAAGTGCCCAGCTCCGTCGTGGTATGCCTCCATCACCATAGCTGCGTCTCTTCTTGGCACCACTACTTGCCAGATTAGTTCATGCGTCCGGGAGTTAACCATTCTGCGGCACAACTTCCCCTTGTAAAGGAACAGTCGACTCTTCTCAGCCCACAGTTGCTTGGCTTCCTCCGGAGCGTCTGGGTCAAGGCGTGCATCTGGCCGAGTCAGCATCTCCTTTACCAGTCGGACGGCAGGGCCACTGTCTTGCGTCTCCGCCCAGTTGTAATGAGGTAATGGGTTGAACGTAGCGGATTGCTTACTCCTTACACGGTGGGAATACTGGATAGTCCCATGACGGTGGAACGCGGGGAGTTCAACTTCTTCCAGTTCCTCTGAATCTTCCCCTACGTCCGGTAGGTTCGGCATCCTGGACAGGGCGTCCGCGTTGGTATTGGAGCGTCCTGCCCGGTATTTGATTGTAAATTCATAGTTGGACAAGCGGGCCATCCATCTCTGCTCTAGGGCACCGAGTCTTGCAGTGTCCAGGTGTGTCAACGGGTTGTTATCCGTGTACACGGTGAACCGGGAAGAAGCGAGGTAGTGCTTAAAGCGTTCGGTGACTGCCCACACCACTGCCAGGAACTCTAGCTTAAATGAGCTGTAATTCTCAGGGTTTCTTTCGGTGGGTCGCAGTTTTCGGCTGGCGTAAGCAATTACCCGTTCTTTCCCCTGCTGGATCTGGGTTAGTACGGCTCCTAGCCCGATGTTACTGGCGTCGGTGTAGAGGATAAAGGGCTGGCTGTAATCCGGGTACGCCAGGATTTCATCCCCCGTGAGGGCCATCTTCAGCTGGCGGAAGGACTCTTCTTCCAGCTTCTCCCATCTGAAGGGCGGCTTCTGGTTCTTGGCCTTCCTGGACTGGCCTATCAGGAGGTCCTGCATAGGAGCTGCCTTTTTGGTGAAACCGGGAATGAACCTTCGGTAGTAGCCTACCAACCCGAGGAACTGCCTCACTTCCTTTACGCTGGAGGGGCTTGGCCATTCCTTAATTGCGGTGATCTTATCAGGGTCGGGAGCCACTCCGTCAGCACTCACCACGTGTCCCAGGTACTGCACCTTTGGCTTCAGGAGGTGACACTTGGAGGGTTTCACCTTTAGGCCGTAACTTGCCAGAGCTTCGAACACTTCCGCCAGGTGTTTCAGGTGGTCCTCGTAGGTCTTGGAATAGACGATGACATCGTCCAGGTATAACAGGACCGTCTCAAAGTTTCGGTGTCCCAGACAGCATTCCATCAATCGCTGGAAGGTTCCTGGTGCGTTGCAGAGTCCGAACGGCATGCAGGTAAACTCACTAAGTCCCATCGGGGTGGTGAATGCGGTCTTCTCCCGGTCCGCCTCTGCTACAGGAACCTGCCAGTACCCGCTAGTGAGATCCAAGGTGGAGAAGAAGTTAGCAGATTTTAAAGCAGCCAAAGACTCCTCTATTCTTGGTAAGGGGTACGCATCTTTGTGTGTGATACGGTTAATTTTCCGGTAATCTACACACATTCTCATGGTGTTGTCTTTCTTTTTGACCAAGACTAGTGGAGCTGCCCAGGGGCTACAGCTATCCCTGATTACCCCAGCCTCCTTCATGTCTCTAAGCATCCCCTTAGCGTGTTGGTAGTGTGCAGGGGGTACGGGTCGATACCTCTCTTTTATGGGAGGATGGTCTCCCGTGGGGATGTGGTGTTCTACCCCCTTGACTCGCCCGAAGTCTAATGGGTGTTTACTAAACACTCTCTCGTACTCTTGAACCACCCGGTAGACTCCCTGTTTCTGGTGGGAGGGAGTGGAGTCAGTACCCAAATGTAGTTGCTGACACCAATCCTCCATTATTTTCGTAGAGCCGTTACCTTCCTCCGGGTGAGATGGAGGCAAGGGTTCCACAGACTGTATAGAATTTTGGTTGATAGTATATAATTTGGCTAGCGTAGCATACCGGGGCAGGTATACTTCCCTTTTCCCAATATTTATTATGCGAACGGGTACCCTCCCATGGCGTACATCAACTACCCCCCGGGCTGTCAAAATGGTGGGCCTACTGTCTGAGTAGACTGGCTCTACCATGGCCTGGTAATCTCTACCTCTCAGACCAATAGCTGCCCGGCACCAAATCATGATTTCACTTTTCGGGGGTATGGCAATAGGGAAAGGGTCACACATTCTTACGCTACCAATCTCACCACCGGAGAGTTCCACCTGTTGCCGTCGCATCAGTGCCCGGATCTCTTTCTGGAGCACTCGCTGCTGGCCGGAACTGGCGTTCTTGGCAACCTGCTGTAAAATGAAAATCACCTCTGCAAGACAATTTTCAATCACATTAGTTCCTAGCGTTATCTTTGGGTGACTCTCGCGCTTGTCAATGTCTACAATGATCAGTCCCTGTGCTGCCAGTTCGACTCTACCGATTTTAATGGTCATTTCTTTAAATCCGATCTGTGGCACGGGCTGACCATTACTGGCGATGATACTCAAGTCGTCGTCTGGATAGCGGGTTATATCCGAGTCATTCCAGTACTGTTTGAAGAGCACGTACGGGATGGTGGTGATCTGTGACCCGGTGTCAAGTAGGGCACTCATAGGAATGCCATCCAGTACCACAGGCAAGACTGGACGTCCTCCCACATATTTGTCACGCCAGTTCGATGGGCCTGGTGATCTTTTTCCTGGGGGTTGGCCCTCTACCCCAGGTTGTGCCAGTTTAAAGGACAGTACCTTGCCATATGTCCGGGTTGATTGCAGCGGCGGCAGATAGGTTGTCCGTCCTCGTTGTACCGGTCGCTGGGTCTTCCTCTGGCCGGTGGGGTCCTCCTTGGTCGACGCCACGGGATGTCCTCCGGTCCGGATGCCAGCTGGATCTTCCCTGGAGTGGAAACCTGTAAAGACTGCACAGTTCGGGTTAGCGCAGCAACGCTTTTAGCTAGCTCTTGGACCTGATGGTGCAGGTCCGGAGCCGGGTCATTGTTCAAAGCCTGCGCGTCAGCTCCCACAGGCCCTGCCGACAAGGGCGCCGCCTCCTGGTGGTAAGCGGTAGTAGGGCGCCTGTGGGTCACCACGCCACCCGGTGCCGGTTCTCGGAGCACCCGGATGGCTCTGTCCTTGAACTGTGCAAAGTCCAGATGAGGATCCTGTAAGGCCATTGCCCGCAACTGGGTTCGGTGGGCATTGCAATATAGTCTCTCTATAAATTGTTCGGTCAACAGCCTGTCCTCGTTTCCCACGCCGTCAGGGTCGGTCTGCTTAATGGCTCTCAGGGCCTCTTGTAGGTTTAGTGCATAGTCCCTTATACTCTCATGTGCTCGCTGCTTGCACCCATAGAATCTAAGCTTAATCTCGGCTGAGGTGCGGGTATCAAAGGTGTCCCTCAGCCGGGTTAGTATCCCTGCGACAGTCCTCCTCCCAGGTGGCCAGGACTTTACCTCCCTTTGGGCTGCCCCGGTTAGTTGGGCCACCAGGATGCTCACTTTTTGCTCCTCTGTGAGGGGGTACACCTGGAAGAGGCTATCCAGCTTTTCTTTAAAGTCATTCAGGGTATGTGACTCCCCTGAGTACTGGGGTAGCCAGGCTGCTCCCGGGATATAGGGCATGGTGAAAGGCATGACTGCAGCAGCGGTGGCGCTTGATATAGGGCATGGTGAAAGGCATGACTGCAGCAGCGGTGGCGCTGGCGGGGGTTGAGGCAGTGAAGCTCTCCTCCGTATCCGACATCTTTCTCCCCCCCTAGTGGACCGTGGCCTACCTTGCGATGATCCTCTTCCGTAGGCCGCGGCTCCGCAGTGGATCGTCAGGGTTGAGGACCTTCCGTCGCGCTCCTGTGACGTCGGCGTCTGCTGGGCTCCTTCCAGGACCTTACGCAACGTCCGGACGTGAGGCGGGGCTTCAGTTCTCGCGGGCTTTTCTGAGTCCACGCCCCTCTTCTTCCCGCGCGGCGTCTTCAAGATGTTGTCCAACGGCGGGAAAACTTCGCGGATGGCGGGAAGAAGGTAGAAGATGGCGCCGGATGGCGGGAAAACTTCGCGGATGGCGGGAAGAAGGTAGAAGATGGCGCCGGATGGCGGGAAACCTCCACGGATGGCGGGAATCTTCACCACTGGTAAGTTTGAACAGTCTTTTTCAGGCACGCAGTACCCGGTGGTTGCGGGCACGGTATCCTGCCGACTACGCCAAAAGTTGACGCGCCCCTGGGCCTACTTAGTGTAGCGTTGCGCACGCGGGGACTACCCGGAGCCGGGCCTGTTGGGGGTAGTAGTTTCGTGGCGGTGACCCGGTCCGTGCCCAGGGAGTCAAACTGTGTGGCTGAGTATTAGCAGTAGATGTTGGATGACTACGCCACCCGTTGAATGCAGCTATGGAGCTGCCGCTGCAGGGCAGACCGCTGAGGCCGGTGGTACGATTGTGCAGCGTAGATGGTATAACCCCCAATGGGAGGGGTATGGCCTCAGGGCAGCCGACGTGGATGATGGGGGTAGCAGGAACCACTCGGAGACAATGCGGTGTAGTTCAGGGTCTTTACTGGTGATAAAGATAGACCCTCCTGGAGTACTGGCTAGCGATCGGGGCCTGGTCAGTCTTTGAGCAGATGGGATCTCCCCTGGCCAGGCGGAGTTGTAGGCCTCCCCAACTAAATGTACTCTTCTGGCTACCTTGCTAGAGGCGGGTGAAAGTAGCCCACGTCCCTGAGTGTACCGTGTGGTGCTCACCCGTATGGCCGGTGACTCGGGGCCTTCTAGTAGCTTCCGCTCCACGACGGCGGTGCTGGTCCCACGCGTGTGACCGTGCCTTCGGGTTTCTTGGCCAGAGGACCTGAAATCCCCTGCCGGGCGGTTTCTGCTGCTGGGTCTGAGTTAATCCCCACAGCCTCGGACTCCGGGTCCGGTGGTAACTCTTCAATCAGGGCGAGCTCTTCAGCTGCCAGCCCCTGATTCCTTTTAGCACTGCTCCCACAGAGCTCCTGATCTTTCTTTCCTATGCTGCTCCTCTTCTTCTCTCTACTCTTCTCACTAACCCTGCCTCAGCCCCAGTTTTATATAGGGGAAGTCCTTCCCCTCCCAGGACTGGGCAGGAGGTGTGGCATGCATAGGATTCCTGACCAAGAGACCTCCCACCTGCTCTCAGACATAATATCTCTATTACTGTGGCAACCAGACCCCTGGGGTGTCACATAAACGCTTGTTAAACGCTAGGTAATCCGCCCCCCATGGTCCCCATGGGGATTCCGCAAGTTCAATGCCCATGCTGCCGATTTTTCCGCAGCGTTTATGCTGCGCTCAAAAATCCGTAGCATGTCCATTAATTTTGCGGAAGCGCGGCGTAATCGCCGCCATTGACTTGCATTGAGACCCACATAATCCGTGTCAGTACATTTGTACTCACGGATTATATGCGTTTCAATGTGCGGATGGTACCCAAGTCTGGAGGAGAGGAGACTCTCATCCAGACCTGGGTACCATTGTACCTGTAAAAAAAAGAATAAAATAAAAAATAAAGTTTATATTCACCTACCGACGGCCCCCGGTCTCCTTCCCTGTGCGTGCTGGCAGGACTGAAGGACCTGCGGTGACGTCACAGTCATGTGACCGCAGGCCCTTCAGTGCAGTGTCCCGCGATCAGCTGGCAGCCAGGAAGGAGCGCAGCAACACACGCTGGGCCATCAGAAGGTAAGTATAGGTTTATTTTTTTATTTTTAAACATTCTTACGGTCACACTATATAAATCCATGCTGTTTGCATGGATTTATATAGTGTGACCTGGTTGTCAAGCACTTTCCAAGTGATGCTAAAATCGCCTGGAAAGTGCTTGTCAACCCGCATGCAGAAACGCATGTGAAAACGCTTCAAATCCGCATGTATTTGGCAGGAAAAACGAATGCACAATCTGCATGCATTTTTTTCTGCCAGGGAGATGCAGAAATTCTGCAGAAATTTTCTGCTTCATTTCTGCATCGTGGGCACATAGCCTCACACTTCTATATTGCCCCATCTGTGCTCTTCCATGCCCTTCACACCTCTTTCATGCCCACTCTCTGCCTCTTCCATGCCCCCTTCCTGGAAGAAACATTTCAAAAGGGTTGCAAGGTTTTTGGATAGCTCAGCATGTGCCCATGTCATTTGCCTAATCTTCCATGAGTCCTAACAACGTCTGGACATTCTGGTAGAGCGGGCCAGAATTATTTACATGCTGCCGTATTGTACCATGTTGTTTGCAGTGTTTTTACACCATTTAATATGTAATGGTGGCCTCGAGCCCAGGTTTCTTTTCGATATTTTGATGGTTGATTTAATGGTCCATGTAACAAATGCATTGAGTTCTTACTTGGACCCTTATATTGGATGCTCTCTGGCTTTTTGTATGTTTTCTTCTTGCTACCACAGACCTCAGATTTCCTGGCACTTCTGCTATAAATAGTAGATTGTGGTGGGGACTCGCAGACTAGAAAGGCAAATCTGGGAGTCATACGGGCGAGGGCTACAGCGAGGACTCGAGCCTGGAGCAGATCTGGAACATGCAGAGAGGGAGGGGGCACCACGGATAAAGCGGCCAAGACAGTGGTAGAATAAAATGAGAAACTTGAGGATTAGTGTGTGGCACAAGCTGAAGGACAGCAGAACCTTGATGATGGCGGGATTGCTTAACCCTATAAATACTGGAGAAACCACCGGAGAATGGATGAAGCGACTGCTATGGTGTATATAACAACGTCTGCCAATTACTTCATAAATCATTAAGAATCCGATCCCTTAATGTTGCTCCATTTTTGTTCTTTCAGCCGAAGGCTTAGACATTTTCTTGTGATTAATCATTTATCTGTTTTCTCTGATTTATTTCCCTTAACAATTGTAAGAAATAAAGCAGCACGAAAAACAGAAAATTCATAAAGAAATTAAAAAAAATCCCCGAAAATTATTTCTTTAATTCCCCTCCTTTTACATTAAAACTGAGAAATATGTAAAGAATTTTTCTCTGTGTGTGAGACTCAGGATCTCAGCTATGTCCTTCCCCTCTGCTCTGTGTGTGGCAGTAAAACAACTGACTGCAGCAGGAGCTTCTCCCTCTGCCCTGTTTGTAGTAAAATATTTATTTCCCTTAACAATTATAAGAAATAAAGCAGCACTAAACAAAGAGAATGCATAAAAAGTAAGAGTAAGAGAAAAAAAACATCCCTGAAAATTCTTTCTTTAATCCCCTCCTTTTACATTAAAACTGAGAAATATATAAAGAAATTTCCTCTGTGAGACTCAGGAGCTCAGCTATGTCTCTCTTCTCTGCTCTGAGTCTTGCTGTAAGACAACTGGCTTTTACATTAAAACTGAGAAATATTTAATCCTTTAATCCCCTCCTTTTACATTAAAACTGAGAAATATTTAAAGAAATCTTCTCTGAGACTCAGGAGTTCAGCTATGTCTCTCTTCTCTGCTCTGAGTCTTGCTGTAAGACAACTGGCTTTTACATTAAAACTGAGAAATATTTAATCCTTTAATCCCCTCCTTTTACATTAAAACTGAGAAATATTTAAAGAAATCTTCTCTGAGACTCAGGAGCTCAGCTATGTCTCTCTTCCCTGCCCTGGTTGTGGCCGTAAAACAATTGGGTTCTGCAGGAGCCTTCCCCCTCTGCCTTCTTTGTAGTAAAATATGCATTTCCCTTAACAATTATAAGAAATAAAGCTTCACTAAACACAGAAAATGCATAAGTTAAAAAAAATCCTCCTTTAATCCCCTCCTTTTACATTAAAACTGAAAGATATATAAAGATATCTTCTCTGAGACTCATGAGCTCAGCTATGTCCCTCCTCCCTGCCCTGTGTGTGGCTGCAAGACAACTAACTGCAGCAGGAGCCTCCCCCCTCTGCTTTGTTTGTATTAGGACAAAAGATCGCCCCTCTTACTAAATAAGCAACAGCAAATGAAACTGATGAGCAGATTAATCCGTTTGGTCTCTGCAGGATTTCTACAAAATTGACAGTTGCAGAATAATGCAAAAAATGCTGTAGATTGAGGGAAGAGTCAGACGGCCGTATAACTCGGACGGGGATCACAATGCAATGCTCGGACTGGCCAGCAGCTCTCCCGATCCAAGCATGACTGCTGCATAGAAATACATGAAGCTGCCACGCTGAGGTAGGGAGAGCCGCTGGCCAGTCCGAGCTTTTCGTTGAGTTCCCTGTCCGAGTTGTACGGTCGTCTGACTCTTCCCTAAAAGGGTGAGGACGATCATATTTCTTCTTTAATCATTCATTTCTAGGTTCAGTGTTCCTTTCATACACTAGACATGGCATCCTGTCTCACATCTACAAATGCATAGAGAGATTAGTTCATTCCTCACCATGATGTGGCTGATAAAAGAGAACAAAGACTTTGTTGCACACCACATACAGATATTATTTGCAGCCGCGGAATGAAAGGAGAAATGTCTATATGGCAATTATGATCTAAAAATGGAGCAGACTCCTCTGAAGACCAGAAGTCTGTACAGCAGCACAAGCCGAATAATTGTGTTACATGCGGTGTTAAAGGGAGTTGTAGAGAAAAGTACAACTGCGAATACGTAATATAGGATGATGAGTGTTATTATCCGTAGCATTATGCACTGGCACCAACTGAGAGGCGAAACCATGTGAAATACAGATATTATCAGCGTCATCATTACAGGACCGTACAGGAGCAGAAGATAATCCCCATAATGGATTCCCATCATTTTGTCGGCTTTATGCAGCATCAATAGATGTATCTTCTGCTTGGAGGTTTTTTCTTTTCGTTACATGTTAATGGGAGTCACCATCTTTCCTGAGCTTATGTTAATAGCATTTAGAGGTATACAGCAGCCACATAGACCATAGACATCAATAGCCAGGCTCCGACTCATTCACTTCTATGCTGTGTACACTGTGCAGAGGTCACTGTACAACAGAAAGGGGAGGAGGTGAGCTGTGATATCAGCTATTGTGAATGGCGGATCCTGTGTTATCTACTGTATATAGAGGTGTTATCAGTCATTGTACAGGAGAAGAAGGAGGTGAGCTGTGACATCACCTATTGTGAATGGTGGATCCTGTGTTATCTACTGTATATAGAGGTGTTATCAGTCATTGTACAGGAGGAGGAGGTGAGCTGTGACATCATCTATTGTGAATGGTGGATCCTGTGTTATCTACTGTGTATAGAGGTGTTATCAGTCATTGTACAGGAGGAGGTGAGCTGTGACATCACCTACTGTGAATGGTGGATCCTGTGTTATCTACTGTACATACAGATGTTATCAGTCATTGTACAGGAGAGGGAGGATGTGAGCTGTGACATCATCTGTTATGAATGGTGGTTTAGAGTGAAATAGTGACATGAAGAATTAAAAAAAAATTCCAAGTCTAAATTGTTTAACATAGAAGTTTAATTGAAATGTGATCTGTCACCATATTGCACATTACATACTGAGTACATTATTAAATATATCTTGTAGACCTGAACATTTTTTGTAAAATGTTTATTATAATATAAGGATTACCCAGGAATTCTGACATGGATTTTCGCAGCAAATACACCAGTTACATTAGGTCTAAGAGATCAATTTATAGTGAATGCAGCGTATATTGTGAAATCTGGTGACAGATCCCCTTTAAACACTGGACCATTTTCTGATGGCTCTTTTTCTTTAAGAGCTGGGGTTGGAGGGTACATTACAAGGACACATTTGCGGCTGTACAGTCACTGATCAGCGGGTGTACAATGTGTCATGGGACCTCTGTGCTGCCTCTCTGCTGAATAGTCAAAGCTTGAAAACCATGAGGCATTTCAACATGAGAATCTCCCAGTCTACAAAACAGATTCCTTACTGGCATCCACATTTACTGACGCTCAATAATGAAATACATTTCTGTAAAATGACACACTATTGTTTCCAATATTTCTGTGCTACATTGTAAGTTGCAACATACGAGCTAAGTATTGATATCTGCTTCCATCATTCACATATGGCCATATGTAAGATAAAGCAGTGATCATAGGGGTAGATATTGACTCCATCACGGTACCCTCTATCTAAAATAGCTGCTAATATGGAGCCATAGATTGTAACTGCAAAATGCAAAGACAATATTGCTCATAGTAGTAATCTATAAAGTCCAGGTTGGTATGTTCTGGTTCTGTCAAAGGTTGAAGGGTCTGCAAATGCAGAATCATTTGTAGACCCTTCACACGCCTTGGCAGCCATCTCTGAACTCAAGGAATTCTCGTTCTAAATTATGTCTATAGATATCAACTTTATCCACTAGACCTGAAGTATAACCACCAGCCAAGCTTCATAGGAGGTTTCATCTAGCACAGTCTCTTCTAGGTCACCTCACTTACCTCTTCAAGTTTGTCTCCTTTTTCTGCCTTACTTATATCCACTGGAGTTTACGTCTAAATCCACAGTCCGGTGGTAGAACGAGCCTCGCAGGTTGCTTTCTTGGCCGGACACTCCTCTCTTCTGTCCCTATGACACACATTACACGACAGCTGCACGTACTAATCAAACAGCTGCACTTTTCCCACATTCTGGAATCTACGCTTTTGGAAGTAGAATCAGTCCGAGCAGAGAACTATGGGATATATTTAACTCATCGTACCAAAATAACAGATACGAGTGTCAGTCTCCGGGCGATCCTAGGAAGCTGGTGGGAAGTTCCACTAAGTTCTTGTAACAGTAAAAGGTCATCGCCACATTGTTACATAAATACAAACAGCAAAGATAAACATTAGAATTTAGACACTAATATTGGAGATTTTGTCTTACTCTTGTTTGTTTATTTATTTATTGTTTTAACAACTTCAAAAATCAGACAAACAACATTTTTCAGGACGCTGGAAAAAAGCCAAATATGAAGTGAACGCAATCTTCAGCTTTTACGTTTCATTCCACGTACAAATCAGGTTCTTGTATCCCGATGGGGCACAGAAAGGGTGATATAGTGACATCAATGGGTGAGGGGTAGGTGAGTATTATTATTTTTTAGCCGATGCGCTATTCTGAGTGGGGTTAAGGGGCAACACTAAAGGGAATATAGGAATCATACTGTATGTGTGGTAACACTATGGAGGCACTGTATTGTGGTGGCATTATACTGTATGGGGGCACTGTGGAACATCATACTATGTGTGGTAGCACTATGGAGACACTTTGCTGTGGCGTTAATAATGAGTGTGAACTTGGCACTCCAGTGGTATGCAAAAAAGAAATTTTTTTATTACACACAGGTAATCCACTTGTACAAGTAATTGACGTTTCGGCCAATCATTAGGACTTCATCAGAACAGATTGCAACACAGTGTAGTATGGACATTCAAGTAAGGAAAATGGTAACATGCTGGTGTGTCACCCCAGGCCTGGATGCCACAAATATTAAAGGCTGTGTCTGAGAGCAGGAGGGAGGTTCCCTGGTCAGGGACTATTAGCATGCAGCACCTCCTGTCCCAGGCCAGTAGGGGGAGCAGGCTGCCCCTAAAAAAGCTGGAACTGAGGGCAGGGTTAGAGAGACCAGGACCCACTTCCGAAGCATCCAGAAGGGTTTCCAGAAGAGAGGGACTGGTCAGCAGCAGCTGAGGAGTCCGGGAGGCAAAGGAGGAACAGCAAGCCAGGGACAGAGGCGATGAGAGCCGGTCCTGGCTGAGAGAGAACTGCACAACCGGACACTGGGGTCTGAGGCTGTCAGGGTTGCAAGCCCGGCAGCAGATAACCAACCTGCGAAGGATTTCAGGTCCCTTGGTCTGAGAAGCCTGGAGGCTCCGCCACACAGAGGGACCGGTACAGCACGGAGAAGCAACAGGTACCTAAGGCCCGAGTCGCAAGCCATACAGGCGTAGTACACGGCCAGCTCAGGGACATGGGCTATCACACCACAAAAAGGGGGATAGTCAGCAAGGGCAGAGAGAGAACGGTAGGCCTACCCACTCACCCTGACCAGTGGGGCTCGCCCGAATGCTCTCAGACACCCAGGCCCATTCCTACCCTGTACTTCTATTGGGTCATTAGTACTACCTACAATAAAGACCCTGGACTGTTTGAAGTAGACTCAGAACCCTTATTATTGCGGCCTGCACCATCACCCTCCAGCATCCTATTACACTGCCCTGAGGCTACACTCTTCCCGTGGGGAGTTATCCTATCCCTGTGCTGCATACCAACATCAGCCTCAGCGGTCTGCCTTGCAGCGGCGGTCATCCCTGACCGCAATCCACGGGTGGCGTAGTCGGACATCCAAAACCCTACAAACAGACTGCCACAGCATTTGGTCTGACCACCCTGAGCCACGGGATCGGGTTGCCACTACTACCCCCAACATTGCACTGAAGCCCGGTTCCGGGTGCCCCACGGCCCAGGGGGCGAGTCAGATTTGGCGTAGTCGGCAGGATTGTGACCAACCTGCCACAAACGGGTATTGCTGAAAAAGACTGTACACGTACCTCAAAAGGAAGTTTCCCGCCATCCGTAGCCATTTTCCGCCACCTTCAGCCGTTTTCCCGCCATCTTCAGCCGTTTTCCCGCCGTCGGGCACCATCTTCGGGACGCCGCGCGGGAAGAAGAGGGGTGTGGACGTCCAAACCGTGCGAGATCTGAAACCCCGCCCTACGCACCGACGCTGCGCAAGGTCCTGGAAGGCGAGAGAGCGACGCTGACATCACCAGGACGCGACGCAAGGTCTATGGAAGAGGATCAACGGAAGGTAGGCCACGGTTAACTAGGGGGGAGGAAGATGACAGACGCGGAGGGATCTTCTACCACCAGCGTGGCTGCAGCAGCGGTGATGCCGTTCTCCATGCCCTACATCCCTGGAGCAGCCTGGCTGCCCCAATACTCAGGGGAATCCCATACCTTAACTGACTTTAAGGAAATACTGCACAGTTTATTTAAAGTTTACCCCCTGACAGAAGAACAGAAAGTGAGCATTCTGACGGGGCAGCTAACCGGTGCAGCCCAGTGGGAAGTGAAATCATGGTCAGATGAGGAGAAAAGGACTGTAAAGGACATTCTGACCCGGCTGCGGAGTACCTTTGATACCCGTACCTCAGCAGAAATCAAAATGCGGTTCTATGGCTGTAAGCTGCGAGCCTAAGATAGTATCAGAGACTATGCATTAAACCTGCAAGAAGCCCTGGGAGCAATCAAAGAAGCCGACCCTGGCAGCATGCAGGACCCCGATAAACTGTTGACTGACCAGTTCATAGAAGGTCTGCTGTCCAGCGCCCACAGAACCCAGCTGCGCCTCATGGCCCTACAGAACCCCGATTTGACTTTTGCGCAGTTCAAGGATAGGGCCATCCGGGTGCTCCGAGAACCCGCACCAGGTGGCGCTGTAGCTTCCCGGCGCCCTGCCATCACTTACCACCAGGGGGCGGCGCCCTACCCCGCAGACCTTGGGGGGCTGATGTGACTCGCCCCCCTGGGCCGTGGGGCACTCGGAACCGGGCAATCGGGAAACGATGGGGGTAGTAGTGGCAACCCGGTTCCGAGGCTCAGGGTGGTCAGACCATTGGTAGTCTGCCATGCGCTGTTGGTAATGTCCGACTACGCCACCCGTGGATTGCGGTCAGTGCGAACCGCCGCTGCAAGGCAGACCGCTGGGGCTGATGGTGTATGCAGCTGGGGTAGTGTGACTCCCCACGGGATGAGTGCGGCCCCAGGGCAGTATACTAGAAGATGGGGGTGATGGTGTAGGGCGTCCCAGCGCCGTTAGTGCTGGAGGAGCAAGGAGCACACAGACAACAGGTTGCAGTCCATTGTCTTTACTAGAACAGGTGAACTGACTCACAAACAGGCCCAGCTAGGAGGGGGCCTGGACGTCTGAGAGCAAACGGGAAATTGGCCCTGGTCAGGGTGAGGGTGTAGGCCTACCGTGCTCTCTGCGCTCCTTCTGGCTATTTCCTCCTTATAGGGTAACAGCCCACGTTCCCGAGCTCACCGTGTCTTCTCGCCCGTATGGCCTGCAACTTGGGTCCCTTTCTATTCCCGGCCTGGTACGGCTTTGTTGGTCCCTTCTGGTGTGGCGGAACCTCCGGGCTTCTCAGGCCAAGGAACATACAGTCCCTTGCGGACTGGTTATCTGCTGTAGGACGTGGAATCCTCACAGCCTCAGACGCCAAAGTCTGGTAAATTGGGTTCTTTGTCTGCCAGGACAGGCGCACTTCACCTCTTGTCCCTGGCTTGTGGCTCTCCTACCGCCACACGTCCTCTTAGGGTGCAATACAACTGTCTCTCTCTGCTCTGGGACACCTCTCAATCCAGAGACAGGTCGTCCAGTTCTCTCTAACCCTGCCCCCAGTTCCAGCTTTTATAGGGGCAGCCTGCTCCCCCTACTGGCCTGAGACAGGGGGTATTGCATGCTAATGTTCCCCTGACCAGAGAACCTCCCCCTTGCTCTCAGACACAGCTTTATTATATTTGTGGCATCCAGGCCAGGGTGACACATTCCCCCCTAGTAGAATTTAGTACTCTGGGACTAAACAGTAAACAAAGATAATATGCATGACTATAAAACATTAGTAGACAAACGACGCACAGATTGAGTTCTTAAGGTCACAGTGTGATCTGTGACCGGGTGTCCATATCACCAACACAACGGGGAGTCCTAACCAGGTGGGGGTCTGTCCTACCCCAAGTCCTTCACAGTCTTAGTTCATTCCTTGGTTAGGCTTCGAACGCAGTCCATACAAAGTCCCTGTTATTAAAAGTCCATAACCTTTGAGTCCGTACGGTAACTGTAAGAAACTGAAACACAGAATTACCAATCATGCATGTACGGTAACTTTGCAAACATTTCAACACTTGGCAACAGGGTTATTTACAATTTTAGTGCACCCTATATTCTCCAGCGAGCGGGTATCTGCCCCTTTGTGCTCCTGGTTGAGCTCCTTAACTCACTGTCTGGGGTTGGACCGACCTGGCTTTCCCCACTAGCGTTAGGGGTACAGCTACCAGCTGGGTGTACAGGTAGGGCAGGCAGCTGTCTGCGGGTCCTTTGGCTCACCGCAGGCAAGGCAGGCTCACTGTCAGCAGAGGGTTGACTCTCCTGGGCTGCTGGTACCGGCTCTTCTGCCTCTGGAACTGCTTGCTCTTCTTCACCTTCCGGCTCTGGTGTAGGTTGTTGCTGAGCCGGTTGCAGGAAATGCAGGACGGGTACCACTATTGCATCGTTTATTCGAGTCCAGGACTGAGGGAACTCTCCGAGAACAGTGCTGATCATTTCTTCCTTGTCCTCTGCGGGTTCAAGGTCACTTTGATCCTCTTCTGCACTACGGAGTTGCTCGGGGCATCTTTTGAGGTGGTCTCTGGAGACGGTACTAGTGGTTTCTCCTCCGTCCTTGGTGATCACGCACACCTTTGGATTGTCGTGGTCAGACTGCAGTATGGTGTAGGGTGCCCTTTCCCACTGGTCGTCCAACTTATGTAGCCTTCTCTTTCGCTTCAGGACCTGCTCACCAGGTTCTAGGGGACCAGCAGGGGCGTGTTGGTTGAAGAGTCTTTCTTGCCTTTCTCTCACCTGGGCCATGCTCTTCTCCACACTCTCCTGTACCTTCTTGTACTGCAGTCGCCTCTCCGTATCCCAGTCCGCATCCGGGGAGGTGTCCTCAGGTGTTAGGACTCCCATCTCCAGATCTACGGGCAGCTTATCTGGTCTGGCTCACATCAGGTAAGCCGGGGTGCAGTTTGTAGCATTCACCGGGATATGGTTATATAAGTCTATCAGGTCCGGCAGTTTTTCTGGCCACAGGCTGCGTTCCTCCAGGGGCAACGTCTTCAGGAGATCAATGACTATATTGTTCATTTTCTCACACATCTCATTGGTTTGTGGGTGGTAAGGCATTGTCCGAATCTTCTTACAGCCATAGAGGTTGCAGAACTCTTGGAAGATTTCGGCCTCGAACGCTGGACCCTGGTCTGTCAGAACTTGTTCTGGATACCCGTGTGGGCGGCAGAAATATTGCTGGAAGGCTCTGGCCGCCATTTGGGCTGTCAAGTCTTTTACCGGGACCACCACTAGAAAACGGGAATAGTGGTCCACGATTGTCAGGGCGTAGATGTATCCCGACCGGCTTGGAGCCAATTTGACGTGGTCCAGAGCTACCAGCTCAAGAGGCTGCTGGGTGACGATGGGCTTCAAGGGTGTCTTCTGGCTGGTGCGGTCTTTTCTCCTTAAGTTACAAGGGCCACAGTCCCTGCACCACTTCTCTACAGCCCCTCTCATGCCGACCCAAAAGAACCGTCCTCTTAGCAGGAACTCCAGTTTCTTCCAACCGAAGTGCCCCGCTCTGTCATGGTAAGCCCCCAGGACCATAGCTGCATTCCGCCTTGGGACCACGACTTGCCAGGTCAGCTCGTGTGTCCGGTGATTGACAAGTCTTCTGCACAGCTTGCCTTCATAGAGGAACAGCTTGCTCTTCTCTTTCCATAGCTGCTTAGCTTCCTCTGGAGCATCCGGACCTAAGCGGGCGTCTTCCTGGGTCAGCAGATCTTTCACCAGGCGGATTGCAGGGTCACTATCTTTCGTCTCGGCCCAGCTGTGGTGAGGTAGGGGATTGATCATAACGGTTGTTAAATCTTCCTCCTTTACGCGGTGGGAGTATTGAGCGGCCCCATACCGGTGAAACGCGGGGAGTTCTACCTCCTCCAGCTCTTCTGGGTCTTCGTCACCTTCAGGCAAGTGAGGCATTCTCGATAGGGCGTCAGCGTTGGCATTGGTTTTGCCTGCCCGGTACTTGATCACGAAGTCATAATTGGAGAGACGGGCCATCCACCGCTGTTTCAGGGCACCAAGTCTTGCACTGTCTAGGTGTGTTAACGGGTTGTTGTCCGTGTACACAGTGAACTTTGCGGAGGCCAGGTAATGCTTGAAGCGTTCCGTTACGGCCTACACCACTGCCAAGAATTCTAGCTTGAAGGAGCTGTAATTCTCCGGGTTCCTCTCGGTGGGCCTCAGCTTCCGGCTGGCGTACGCGATCACCCTTTCTCTGCCCTGTTGGCTTTGTGACAGTACGGCTCCCAGTCCCACATTACTGGCGTCTGTGTGGAGAATAAAAGGCTGGCCATAATCAGGGTAGGCCAGGATCTCATCCCCTGTGAGGGCCATCTTCAACTGGCGGAAGGACTCCTCTTCCGGTTTATCCCACTTGAAGGGTGGCTTTTGGCTTCTGGACTTAGACTGTCCTATCAGGAGGTCCTGCATAGGAGCTGCCATCTTAGTGAACCCGGGGATGAACCTTCGGTAGTAGCCTACCAACCCGAGGAATTGCCTCACTTCCTTGATGTTCGAAGGGCTTGGCCAGCTCTTGATTGCCGTGAACTTGTCAGGGTCAGGGGATACTCCTTCCGCACTTACCACGTGCCCTAGGTACTGGACCTTCGGTTTCAACAGGTGACACTTTGATGGTTTTACCTTCAGGCCATAGCCAGCCAGGGCCTCGTACACCTCGGTCAGGTGCTTCAGATGGTCTTCGTAAGTCTTCGAATAGACGATCACGTCGTCCAGGTAAAGGAGGACCGTCTCGAAGTTTCGGTGCCCTAGACAGCATTCCATCAGCCTCTGGAAGGTCCCTGGTGCGTTGCAGAGCCTGAAGGGCATGCAGTTGAACTCGCTCAGTCCCATCGGGGTGGTGAAGGCGGTCTTCTCCTTGTTAGCCTCTGCCACAGGAACCTGCCAGTACCCGCTAGTAAGGTCCAAAGTAGAAAAGAAGTTAGCTGATTTTAGTGCGGCTAAAGACTCCTCTATTCTAGGCAGCGGATATGCGTCTTTGTGGGTGATACGGTTGATTTGTCTATAGTCCACGCACATTCTCATGGTGCCGTCTTTCTTTTTTACCAGAACCAGGGGGGCTGCCCAGGGGCTACAGCTATCTCTAATGACCCCAGCGTCTTTCATTTCTCTTAGCATCCCCTTTGCGTTCTGATAATGTGCAGGGGGTACAGGTCTGGTCTCTCTTTTATTGGTGGGTGGCTCCCTGTGGGGATGTGGTGTTCTATCCCTTTTACTCTGCCGAAGTCTAGCGGGTGCTTACTAAAGACTCTCTCGTATTCCTGTACCACCCGGTAGACTCCTTGTGTTTGGTGCAGGGGAGTGGAGTCAGCAACCACATGGAGTTTCAGGCACCAGTCCTCCTTTTGTTTCTGGGAGCCATTACCCTCCGCCTGTGGAGATGGAGGCAAGGGTTCCACGGCCCTGATAGCTTTGTGCTCAACAGCAAACAGCTTGGCAAGTGTAGCGTACCTGGGTAAATGTACCTCCCTCGCCCCAATGTTGAGAATGCGAACGGGCACCCTCCCATAACGGACATCAACCACCCCCCGGGCTGTCAAAATGGTGGGCCTGCTGTCTGAGTACACGGGTTCTACCATGGCTTGGTAGTCCCGATTGCAGTCCGACACCAGATCATCATTTCACTTTTGGGAGGCATGGAAATGGGGAATGGGTCACTCATTCTTACGTTACCGATCTCACCACCAGACAGTTCTACCTGCTGCCGTCTCATCAGGGCTTTTATCTCTTTGTTGAGGACTCTCTGTTGGCTGGAACTAGCATTCACCGCCACCTGTTGTAGAATTACAATTACCTCTGAAAGACAATTTTCAATCACGTTAGTACCCACAGTTATTTTAGGGTGACTTTCACGACGGTCAATGTCCACAATAATCACTCCCTGTGCCGGCAGTTCAACTTTACCAATCTTAATGGTCATCTCTTTGAACCCCATCTGCGGCACGGGCAAGCCATTACTGGCGATGATGCTCAAGTCACTGTCTGGATACCGTGTTATATCAGCATCAGTCCAATACTGCTTAAAAAGTACATAAGGGATAGTAGTTACTTGCGACCCGGTATCCAGCAAGGCGCTCATGGGGATACCGTCCAGCACCACGGGTAAAACCGGGCGCCCCCCAACGTACTTATTACGCCAATTGTAAGGGCCTGGTGATCTTATGCCTGGGGGTTGGCCCTCTACCCCAGGTTGGACCCGTTTAAATTACAGTACCTGGAAATGTGTCCGGGCTGGTTGCATCGACGGCAAATGGGCTGTCCATCCTCTGCGTAGCGGTCTGTGGGCCTCCCTCGGAACAACGGGATCCTCCTCTGTCGATGCCACGGGACATCCTCCGGACTTGAAGCCAGCTCGATGGGTCTTGACGGGTCCACTTGTAACGCCTGGACGGTCCTGGTCAACGCTGCGACGCTCCTGGTCAGCTCCTGGACTTGGTGATGCAGATCTTTCGACGGGGCTTGGTTCAGGGCCTGTGCGTCAGCCCCCATGGAGTCCATAGAGGAGGGCGCCGCCCCCTGGTGGTAGGTGAGAGCAGGGCGCCGGGGGTTTATAGCGCCACTTGTTGCGGGTTCACGGAGCACCCTTATGGCCCTGTCCTTGAATTGGGCAAAGGTCAGACCAGGGTCCTGAAAGGGCATGAGGCGCAGCTGGGTCCTGTGGGCGCTAGACAGCAGGCCTTCTATAAACTGTTCCGTCAGTAGCTTATCCGTATCTTGCACGCTGCCAGGGTCAGTTTGTTGGATGGCCCTCAAGGCTTCCTGCAAATTTAGGGCATAGTCTCTGATGCTGTCCTGTGCCTGCTGCTTACATCCATAGAACCGCATTTTAATTTCAGGGGAGGTACGGGTATCAAAGGTACCCCGCAGCCGGGCCAGAATACCCTTCACAGTTCTTTTCTCCTCAGCGGGCCATGACTTTACCTCCCGCTGGGCTGCGCCAGTTAACTGCCCTGTCAGTATGCTAACTTTCTGTTCCTTTGTCAGGGGGTAAACTTGGAATAAACTGTACAGCCTTTCCTTAAAGTCAGTTAGGGCATGGGGCTCCCCTGAATACTTAGGCAGCCAGGCCGCTCCAGAGATGTAAGGCAGGGAAAATGGCATCACCGCTGCTGCAGCTGCGCTGGTGGTATTGGGCGCCTGTAACGGGTCTGGGAGGCGGAACCTCTGAGCAACTATACAAGGGGGCGGTCCTTGTAAGGAAGCGGGTGGCTCCCAGGGAAGACGGGCAGGTAGTCACGGCAAGTGACAGGGACAGTCTCTGGGTAGAAGGGCAGGTAGTCACGGCAAGTGACAGGGACAGTCTCTGGGTAGAAGGGCAGGTAGTCACGGCAAGGGACAGGGACAGTCTCTGAGTAGAAGGACGGGTACTCACGGCAAGTGACAGGGACAGTCTCTGGGTAGAAGGACAGCAGGCAGGTGGCTGGTGAGCGCTCCCAGGTGAGCGGGCGAGAGTCTTTGGACAGGCAGGTGGTCACGGCAAGTGACGGCAGAGCCTCCAGGTAGGCTAGCAGGCAGGTAGCAGGTGAGCGCTCCCAGGTGAGCGGGCAAGAGTCTCTGGACGGGCAGGTGGTCACGGCAAGTGACGGCAGAGCCTCCAGGTAGGCTAGCAGGCAGGTAGCAGGTGAGCGCTCCCAGGTGAGCAGGCAAGAGTCTCTGGACAGGCAGGTGGTCACGGCAAGTGACGGCAGAGCCTCCAGGTAGGCTAGCAGGCAGGTAGCAGGTGAGCGCTCCCAGGTGAGCGGGCAAGAGTCTCTGGACGGGCAGGTGGTCACGGCAAGTGACGGCAGAGCCTCCAGGTAGGCTAGCAGGCAGGTAGCAGGTGAGCGCTCCCAGGTGAGCAGGCAAGAGTCTCTGGACAGGCAGGTGGTCACGGCAAGTGATGGCAGAGCCTCCAGGTAGGCTAGCAGGCAGGTAGCAGGTGAGCACTCCCAGGTGAGCGGGCAAGAGTCTCTGGATGGGCAGGTGGTCACGGCAAGTGACGGCAGAGCCTCCAGGTAGGCTAGCAGGCAGGTAGCAGGTGAGCGCTCCCAGGTGAGCAGGCAAGAGTCTCTGGACAGGCAGGTGGTCACGGCAAGTGACGGCGGAGCCTCCAGGTAGGCTAGCAGACAGGTAGCAGGTGAGCGCTCCCAGGTGAGCGGGCAGGCTGGTCCATAGACAGACTGACAGGTGTCGGAAGGCAGTCCGTCGGACCGCAGGCTTACAAGCAGGTAAACGGATATCAGGCAGGTATCAATCAGGAATCTGGCAGGTGACTGGCAGGTAACTGGTAACGGGACCTGAGGGCTGAAGCAGAGTGAAGGCTTTGCAACAACATTGCTCGGGCACCTCCATTTTGGAGGAGGTGCCTTATATATGGTGAGGTCCTCCGGCCATTGGCCGGGGACTCCTTAGGACGGCGCGCGCTGCCCCTTTAAGAGAGGGGGAGCGCGCGTGCGCGCGCCCTAAGCACGGTGGCCGGGAAGCAGCGCGCGCTGCCAGCAGAGCGGGAGGAGGACGCCGGGCACGGAGTGGAGAGGTGAGGGGAACAGCGTCCCTGCCTAGCAGGAGGCAGGGACGCCGACGCTACAGTACCCCCCCCTTTAGGCCCCCCCCTTTTTAGGCCAGACAGAAATTTATCAAGGATGAGAGGGGCATGGATGTTCTCCCGGGGCTCCCACATTCTCTCCTCAGGACCAAACCCCTTCCAATCTACCAGAAAAAAGGTTTTTCCTCTTACCCTTTTGGTGGCCAGAATGTTCTCTACCTCAAACTCGTTTTCAGCGGAAACCGGAGCAGGAGGCGTACCTGTAGACTTGGAAAAAGAGTTAAGTACCACGGGTTTGAGGAGAGATACATGGAAGGAGTTAGGGATCCGCAAGTTGGCCGGGGGTTTCAATTTATAGGCCACTGGGTTGATTTGTTTGATAACTTCTAGTGGGCCGATGAACCGAGGCCCTAACTTGTAGGAAGGAATCTTGAGCCGGACATACTTGGACGAGAGCCAGACTTTATCTCCAGGACGGAATTGTGGAGGATCCAGGCGTTTTTTATCAGCGTGTTTTTTCATCCGCTCGGACGACTGAAGGAGTGCGGATCGGGTACTGTCCCAAATGGAGGAAAATTTGCTAACGAGAGATTCCGCAGCCGGATTGTCCACCGAGGTGGAGACGGGAAATGGGATCCGAGGATGCTGACCGAAGACTACAAAAAACGGGGATCTGGAGGAAGATTCGCTCTCGTGATTATTGTAAGAGAATTCGGCCCATGGCACGAGATCCACCCAGTCTGAATGGTGGGCATTAACGAAGTGCCGGAGGTAACTGGTCAGGATCTGATTGATCCGCTCCACTTGACTATTGGACTGTGGGTGGTATGCGGAGGAGAAGTCCAGGGTGACGTCTAGCAGCTTACATGTGGCTCTCCAGAAGCGTGAGGTGAACTGAACCCCACGATCCGACACGATGTGGAGGGGCAGGCCATGGAGACGGAAGATGTGGCGGATAAAGTCTTTAGCCAGCTCGGGTGCAGACGGGAGGCCTGGCAGGGGAATGAAATGAGCCATTTTGAAAAAGCGGTCAGCGACCACCCAAATGACCGTATAACCGGCAGAGACAGGGAGATCTGCTATGAAGTCCATAGCTATATGCTGCCAGGGGGCAGCAGGTACTGGAAGAGGAAGGAGGCGACCGGCTGGCAGGTGTCTCGGAACCTTGTTGCGGGCGCAGGACACACAGGCAGAAACAAAGTCTATTACGTCCTTGTGCAGGGTAGGCCACCAGTAGTGCCGGGTGATAAGCTGGAGGGTCTTTTTCTGACCGGCATGGTCAGCAAGCTTAGACGAGTGACCCCAGTGTAGGATCTTCTCCCGATCTGGTACCGTTACGAACGTCTTACCGGGAGGGAGACGATTTAGACTCACGGGGGCCACCTGCATTACTCTGGCGGGATCGATGATGTGTTTAGGTTCCTCCTCAAGATCAGACACCAGGAAGGATCGGGACAAGGCGTCAGCTTTGATGTTTTTGTCAGCCGGGCGAAAATGAAGAACAAAATCAAAGCGCGGGTTAAGTCTCTGGGCACTCTGGAGGTAAGCCAAGTTCTTGTGGTCAGTGTAAATTATTACCGGGTGAAGAGCCCCCTCGAGCAGGTAACGCCATTCCCCCAATGCCAGCTTAATGGCCAATAATTCTCGGTCTCCTATAGAATAGTTGCGCTCGGAAGAGGAGAAGAGTTTGGAGAAGAAGCCGCAAGTTACCATTCTCCCGGAAGACGATTTTTGGGTAAGTACCGCTCCGGCTCCAGAGGAGGAGGCGTCAACTTCCAGGAAGAATTGCTTGTTGCCGTCCGGGCGATGCAGCACGGGGGCGGAAGAGAAAGCCTGTTTTAAGGAAAGAAAGGCTTCCTCAGCTTCGGGCGGCCATTCTCTGGGATTAGTGCCCTTACGGGTGAGCGCAGAGATTGGGGCAGTCCGGGAAGAGAAGTGCGGTATGAAGAGACGGTAGTAGTTGGCGAAGCTGAATAGCCTTCAACCCCTCTGGTCGAGGCCACTTCTCGATGGCAGACAGTTTCTCAGGATCCATTCGCAGGCCGGTCTGAGAAATTATGTAGCCCAAAAACAGAAGCGAGGTCTGCTCAAAGAGGGACTTCTCATATTTAGCTTAGAGGTGGTTCTGCCTGAGCCTGAGCAGAACCTGACGAACATCCCTCCGGTGTGTGGGGAGATCCGGAGAGAAGACCAAGATGTCGTCCAGGTACACCACTACGCAGGAGTAGAGAAGGTCCCGGAAGATGTCATTGACCAACTCTTGAAAGACGGCGGAAGCGTTACAGAGACCGAAGGGCATTACCAGGTATTCATAGTGGCCATCCCGGGTGTTGAATGCCGTCTTCCATTCATCCCCCTGACGGATACGGACCAGGTTATACGCCCCACGGAGGTCCAGCTTGGTGAAGATTCTAGCCCCCCTCAGACGGTCAAATAATTTCGGAATGAGCGGAAGGGGGTATTTATTCTTCACCGTGATCTGGTTAAGGCCTCTATAGTCTATACAGGGACGGAGTGAGCCATCCTTCTTTTTGACGAAGAAGAAGCCTGCTCCCGCCGGGGAAGTAGATTTCCGGATGAATCCCCGGGCCAGATTCTCCTCAATATATTCTGACATGGATCGGGTCTCAAAGGGTAAATGCGCCCACGGGGAGGAGTAGCGCCAGGCATCAGGTCGATTGGGCAGTCGTATGGTCTATGAGGGGGTAATGTCTCTGCCTCCTTTTTATTAAAGACGTCCGCATACGACCAATAAGGAGCCGGAAGACCAGGTAGATTGGCTGGAGTAGGAGAAGGACGGACAGGATGGATGGGAACTAAACAAGTCTTATGGCAGTCCTGTCCCCAGCGAAGGACTTCTCCGGTCTGCCAATCAAGCACGGGTGCATGTTTCTGAAGCCAAGGTAGGCCTAGCAATAGGGCGTGAGAGAGTACAGGCAGAACATGAAAGAAGATGCTCTCAGAGTGCAGCATTCCCACCTGCAGGGTTATGGATTCGGCGATGAGTTGGATGGGATGTGGTAAGAGGCCCCCATCCATGGCAGCGACAGATAAGGGTACAGCTAGAGGTTTGGTGGGAATGCGGTATTTCTCTACCAGAGACTGAGAAATGAGATTTCCCGCAGCTCCAGAGTCAAGTTGGGCTAGTTCAAAATAACGGTTCTCCCCGCAGATGATAGAGACTGACAGCAACAGAGATGGAGAGGGTTTACTCTTGTCTAGGACGACCTCTCTGAGCGATCCTAGACACAGGCGTTTCCCGACCTCTCCGGGCAGGAACGGATCCGGTGCTCCTTACTGCCACAGTAGAAGCAGCTCCCCTCGGCACGGCGAAACTCTTGACGGGTTTTGATCATCTTGGTCTGGTCGACCTGCATAGGCTCGGGTGAGTGCGCCTGGGGAGTAGCGGGAGAAGTGACAGGTTTCTGAAAGGTAGAGGCTAGACGTGGAAACCTCCTCTCACGGGTGACCTCTTTGGCGCGTTCCTGGAACCGGATGTCAATCCGGGTGGCAAGAGTTATTAAGTCGTCGAGAGTGGTAGGTATGTCCCGACCGGCGAGTTCATCTTTAATACGGCCGGACAGACCCTCCCAAAAGACAGACACCAGGGCGTCGTTATCCCAGGCCAGCTCCGAAGCAAGGGTACGGAACCGTATGGCATATTGGCCCACGGTGAGATTTCCTTGATGGAGGCGTAGCAGAGATGATGCGGATGAGGTCTTCCATCCGGGTTCGTCGAAGACTTTCCGGAAAGCCGTGAGAAAGGCTGGCAGGTTGGACACCAGGGGGTCTCCTCTCTCCCATAGAGGATTTAGCCAAGCCAGTGCCTCCCCCATGAGATGGGACATGATGAAGGCTACTTTGGCCCGGTCGGAGATAAACTGGTGGGACAGGAGTTCAAAGTGCAGGGTGCACTGGTTTATGAAGCCCCGAGCTTGAGCGGAGTCGCCTCCGAAGCGTGGAGGTGCAGAAAGCCGGGGTCCGGGGCAGGATGCCATGGTATTGGTGGGCAGCGGCGCTGCCAGGCTGCGAGTCATGACACTAGCGGTGGTTGCTGGTGGAGCAGTCAGAGTGTCCAGGCGAGAGTTGACATTCCGCAGATGACTCAGGATGGACTCCTGTTGGGACCTCTGACGGGACAGTTCATGACATAGGTCCGAGAGCGAGGGAGCTTGGGTGCCACCGGGTTCCATGGCCCGAGCAAACTGTAACGGGTCTGGGAGGCGGAACCTCTGAACAACTATACAAGGGGGCGGTCCTTGTAAGGAAGGGGGTGGCTCCCAGGGAAGACGGGCAGGTAGTCACGGCAAGTGACAGGGACAGTCTCTGGGTAGAAGGGCAGGTAGTCACGGCAAGTGACAGGGATAGTCTCTGGGTAGAAGGGCAGGTAGTCACGGCAAGGGACAGGGACAGTATCTGAGTAGAAGGACGGGTACTCACGGCAAGTGACAGGGACAGTCTCTGGGTGTAATGCACACGCCCGGGCTGAGCGGCGTGTGCGTGTGATTCCACTGGACCGTGCCGGAGAGTGAATGCCTGGAGGGGCGTAACTAAGTATCCACCCGATCCCACCAGGGTCGCACGACGGCATACGACGCCAGTGCACCAAGGAGGAACCGAGCAGAGGGACCAGGTGCTACTCCAGGACAGACCCCGGACACGGCTGTTGACCCACACAGGGGAATACAGGAACAGGCAGGTTAGTCTGGCACACAGACTGGTGGGAATAGGCAGGCACGACTGGTATGCAGGCAGGCGGGTATGCAGGCAGGGGGGTACAGCCAAGCACGGCTAGAGTGCAGACAGGAAGGCACTAGCAGGTAGGAACACAGGCGGGATAGGACCCAGTACACACTGGGACTCTGGAACAGAACCACAGATGTGGCGGACAAACACAGCAGAGTGAGGCCGCCCAGAGAGGTGAGCGAGAGCAGGGCAGGACGAGGCCACCCAGAGCGGTGAGCAAGAGCAGGGCAGGACGAGACCGCCCGGAGCGGTGAGCAAGAGCAGAGCAGGACGAGACCGCCCGGAGCGGTGAGCAAGAGCAGAGCAGGACGAGACCGCCCGGAGCGGTGAGCAAGAGCAGAGCAGGACGGGACCGCCCGGAGCAGTGAGCAAGAGCAGAGCAGGACGAGACCGCCTGGAGCAGTGAGCAAGAGCAGAGCAGGACGAGACCGCCTGGAGCGGTGAGCAAGAGCAGAGCAGGACGAGACCGCCTGGAGCGGTCAGCAAGAGCAGAGCAGGATGAGACCGCCTGGAGCGGTGAGCAAGAGCAGAGCAGGACGAGACCGCCTGGAGCGGTGAGCAAGAGCAGAGCAGGACGAGACCGCCTGGAGCGGTGAGCAAGAGCAGAGCAGGACGAGACCGCCTGGAGCGGTGAGCAAGAGCAGAGCAGGACGAGACCGCCTGGAGCGGTGAGCAAGAGCAGAGCAGGACGAGACCGCCTGGAGCGGTGAGCAAGAGCAGAGCAGGACGAGACCGCCTGGAGCGGTGAGCAAGAGCAGAGCAGGACGAGACCGCCTGGAGCGGTGAGCAAGGGCAGAGCAGGACGAGACCGCCTGGAGCGGTGAGCAAGGGCAGAGCAGGACGAGACCGCCTGGAGCGGTGAGCAAGGGCAGAGCAGGACGAGACCGCCTGGAGCGGTGAGCAAGAGTAGAGCAGGACGAGGCCGCCTGGAATGGTGAGCAAGAGTAGCGCAGGACGAGGCCGCCTGGAGCGGTGAGCAAGAGTAGAGCAAGACTGCCGGAGCAGTGAGCAAAAGGATAAGAGCGGAGCGAGACTGCCGGAGCAGTGAGCAAAAGGGTCAGAGCGGAGCAAGGCTGCCGGAGCAGTGAGCAAAAGGGTCAGAGCGGAGCAAGGCTGCCGGAGCAGCGAGCAAAAGGGTCAGAGCGGAGCAAGGCTGCCGGAGCAGCGAGCAAAAGGGTCAGAGCGGAGCAAGGCTGCTGGAGCAGTGAGCAAGGCAGAGCAGGCTAGAACCGCCGGAGCGGTGAGCAAGGCAGAGCAGGGGGGACAGGGCTCTGTTCACACGGAACAGACAGGAAGGGAAAGGCAGAGCCAGATACCCACAGGGTACTTGCAGTGAAGTAGCGAGTGGACCACAAACTCACAAACGGGAGTACAGAGACAACAAGCAGGAGTTAGGTACGAGTTCAGACTCTGCAGAAAAAGGAAAGGAACGGACATAGAGAAAAAACAGGTAAAAGATAGGAGAGAGTTCAGACTGGAACTGAGTGTACGGAGGAGACCGACACTGCAGCGGAATACAGGAGCGGGTCTGGGAATACGGCCCCCAGAGAGGCGGGACGAACAGGCAAGGAGCGTGTTCAGACAGGACAGACAAGATACAGGAGCGGGTCTAGTTAATCGGCCCCTAGAAGGCGGGAGGAACAGGCTAGGAGCGTGTTCAGACAGGCCTGAAAATACAGCCTCCAGTATAGGCAGACAAGAGAACACAGAACGGGACCTGGCACCTTCAGAGTGAAAGCACACACTGAATGAAACACAATGCTCAGGCATGGGTTAATTGGAGCAGCTGGTTTAAGTACCAGGTGACAGACAGCAATAGGCTGAGGACGCACAAGGGGTGTGCCTGCAGCAGGTACAAAAAGCAGGAAGTGATTGGGCGCCGCCCTTAAGCAGCAGAACCAGACACAAACAGACAGCATGGAGGGAAGCCAGAGAGACATTCTGGATTGGAGATCAAGTGCGCGCTCTTGCACAGTGGGAGATGGACCACTATGCAAGGACGCCGCCTGGTATGTTACAGTACCCCCCCCTTACGCCCCCTCTTCTTCAGGCCTGCCAGAATGTTCCGCAGGGAATTCGAGGGCCAATTCTTCACTTCAAGGAGATCACTTCCACTGTCCACCGGAAAAACTGGTCTCCTCTGGGTAGCTAGGATGCTACCTCCCATCCATCCACCCTTAGCAACAGACGAAATGGGTGGAGTACCAGGAACAGCACACAAGGAAGTCTCTCTCCACATACTTTCAGGTGGCACCCCAGAGGGTACAGGAGACAACAGGAAGTCCTCCACCGGGTTGGAGGGGAGCAGAGACTTGGGGGTAAACTCTGCTTCGAGGTACATCTTGTCAAGCTCACAGGAAGAAATAGACGGGTTATCAGGTACAGGATGAGGAAAAGTCACTGTCTCTTTGCTATCTGGTGGTACCCCAGAGGATTCAGGAAACAACTGGAGGTCTTCCGCCGGGTCAGCAGAGTGCAGAGGCTCGGAGAAAACATCTGCTTCAGAGTACACTAGGTCGGACTCACTGGACGAAGCAGGCGAGGTATTGGGTACCAAGTATAGGAAAGTCTCTGTCCATTCACCACCAGGTGGCACCCCGAAGGGTTCTGGAGACAACTGGAGGTCCTCCGCCTGGTCAGAGGGGTGTAGAGACTCATGGGTAACCTCTGCTTCAGAGTACACTAGGTCGGACTCACTGGACGAAGCAAGCGAGGTATCAGATCCAGGATATAGGAAAGTCTCTGTCCATTCACCACCAGGTGGCACCCCGAAGGGTTCTGGAGACAACTGGAGGTCCTCCGCCCAGTCGGAGGGGTGTAGAGACTCGGGAGTAACCTCTGCTTCGGAGTACACTAGGTTGGACTCACTGGACGAAGCGAGCGAGGTATCAGGTACAGAGTATAGGAGAGTCTCTGTCCTTTCACCACCAGGTGGCACCCCGAAGGGTTCTGGAGACAACTGGAGGTCCTCCGCCCGGTCGGAGGAGTGTAGAGACTCGGGAGTAACCTCTGCTTCGGAGTACACTAGGTTGGACTCACTGGACGAAGCGAACGAGGTATCAGGTACAGAGTCTCTGTCCTTTCGCTACCAGGTAGCACCCCGAAGGGTTCTGGAGACAACTGGAGGTCCTCCGCCAGATCGGAGGGGTGAAGAGACTCATGGGTAACCTCTGCTTCGGAGTACACTAGGTCGGACTCACTGAATGAAGCAGCCGAGGTATCAGGTACAGAGTATAGGGAAGTCTCTCTCCAATTGTCATCAAGTGGTATCCCGGGGGATTCAGGAGGCAACAGGGGGTCCTCCGGTGTGGATTCTGGGTGGGCAGCAGTCTCTTCGGGCAGGAGAACTGGTGCACTACCCACGCACATTACCCGTTGGGGCTTTTCCGGGATACAGGGAGATGAAGCTTCAGTAGGGACTTCAAGGTTGGGGTCAGGAGGTCTCAGGGAGGACAGACCCTGGCGTGAAGGCTTGCCTCTACGTCTAGCACGTCTGGACTGCCTCTTGAGGTTGGGAGAAGTATTCCGGAGAGCATAGTCACCCTGTGAGGATTCTGGGTGGGCTGTAGTCTCATTGGGCTGGAGGACTATTGCGCTACCCACACACATTACCCATTGGGGCTGCTCCGGGATATTGGGAAGTGAAGCTTCAGCAGGAGCCTCCGGGTTAGGATCATCGAAGACCATTAGAAAGGCCACCAGGAAGGCCATTATGTCCAGGACGATAGGATCCTGTGCGTCCCATAGGGGGGTGATCCAATTCAAGGCATCACCCGCTAGGTAAGACATCATGAATCCCACCTTAACCCGATCGGTGGGAAAATAAAGAGGGTAGAACTTGAAGTGTAGCATGCATTGCTCCACAAATGCACGACTCTGTCTTGGATCCCCATAGTAACGTGGCGGATCCGCAGGAACGAGAGCAGATAGATCCATCTGGACGGGTGCGTAATTCGCCTGGAACTCAGCTAGAGAAAAAAAAAATTAATTATTCATTTTTAATGCACGTATTTGCTGGTAAACGTCTCAGAGAGCGAAGGCCGTGGGGCTCAACGGGAACCATGGCCTGAGCATGCTGTAATGCACACGCCCGGGCTGAGCGGCGTGTGCGTGTGATTCCACTGAACCGTGCCGGAGAGTGAATGCCTGGAGGGGCGTAACTAAGTATCCACCCGATCCGACCAGGGTCGCACGACGGCATACGACGCCAGTGCACCAAGGAGGAACCGAGCAGAGGGACCAGGTGCTACTCCAAGACAGACCCCGGACACGGCTGTTGACCCACACAGGGGAATACAGGAACAGGCAGGTTAGGCTGGCACACAGACTGGTGGGAATAGGCAGGCACAACTGGTATGCAGGCAGGCGGGTATGCAGGCAGGGGGGTACAGGCAAGCACGGCTAGAGTGCAGACAGGAAGGCACTAGCAGGTAGGAACACTGGCGGGATAGGACCCAGTACACACTGGGACTCTGGAACAGAACCACAGATGTGGCGGACAAACACAGCAGAGTGAGGCCGCCCAGAGAGGTGAGCGAGAGTAGGGCAGGACGAGGCCGCCCGGAGCAGTGAGCAAGAGCAGGGCAGGACGAGACCGCCCGGAGCGGTGAGCAAGAGCAGAGCAGGACGAGACCGCCCGGAGCGGTGAGCAAGAGCAGAGCAGGACGAGACCGCCCGGAGCGGTGAGCAAGAGCAGAGCAGGACGAGACCGCCCGGAGCGGTGAGCAAGAGCAGAGCAGGACGAGACCGCCCGGAGCGGTGAGCAAGAGCAGAGCAGGACGGGACCGCCTGGAGTGGTGAGCAAGAGCAGAGCAGGACGAGACCGCCTGGAGCGGTGAGCAAGAGCAGAGCAGGACGAGACCGCCTGGAGCGGTGAGCAAGAGCAGAGCAGGACGAGACCGCCTGGAGCGGTGAGCAAGAGCAGAGCAGGACGAGACCGCCTGGAGCGGTGAGCAAGAGCAGAGCAGGACGAGACCGCCTGGAGCGGTGAGCAAGAGCAGAGCAGGACGAGACCGCCTGGAGCGGTGAGCAAGAGCAGAGCAGGACGAGACCGCCCGGAGCGGTGAGCAAGAGCAGAGCAGGACGAGACCGCCCGGAGCGGTGAGCAAGAGCAGAGCAGGACGAGACCGCCTGGAGCGGTGAGCAAGAGCAGAGCAGGACGAGACCGCCTGGAGCGGTGAGCAAGAGCAGAGCAGGACGAGACCGCCTGGAGCGGTGAGCAAGAGCAGAGCAGGACGAGACCGCCTGGAGCGGTGAGCAAGAGTAGAGCAGGACGAGACCGCCTGGAGCGGTGAGCAAGAGCAGAGCAGGACGAGACCGCCTGGAGCGGTGAGCAAGGGCAGAGCAGGACGAGACCGCCTGGAGCGGTGAGCAAGAGTAGAGAAGGATGAGGCCGCCTGGAGCGGTGAGCAAGAGTAGAGCAAGACTGCCGGAGCAGTGAGCAAAAGGATAAGAGCGGAGCGAGACTGCCGGAGCAGTGAGCAAAAGGGTCAGAGCAGAGCAAGGCTGCCGGAGCAGTGAGCAAAAGGGTCAGAGCGGAGCAAGGCTGCCGGAGCAGCGAGCAAAAGGGTCAGAGCGGAGCAAGGCTGCCGGAGCAGCGAGCAAAAGGGTCAGAGCGGAGCAAGGCTGCCGGAGCAGCGAGCAAGGCAGAGCAGGCTAGAACCGCTGGAGCGGTGAGCAAGGCAGAGCAGGGGGGACAGGGCTCTGTTCACACGGAACAGACAGGAAGGGAAAGGCAGAGCCAGATACCCACAGGGTACTTGCAGTGAAGTAGCGAGTAGACCACAAACTCACAAACGGGAGTACAGAGACAACAAGCAGGAGTTAGGTACGAGTTCAGATTCTGCAGAAAAAGGAAAGGAACGGACATAGAGAAAAAACAGGTAAAAGATAGGAGAGAGTTCAGACTGGAACTGAGTCTACGGAGGAGACCAACACTGCAGCGGAATACAGGAGCGGGTCTGGGAATACGGCCCCCAGAGAGGCGGGACGAACAGGCAAGGAGCGTGTTCAGACAGGACAGACAAGATACAGGAGTGGGTCTAGGTAATTGGCCCCTAGAAGGCGGGAGGAACAGGCTAGGAGCGTGTTCAGACAGGCCTGGAAATACAGCCTCCAGGATAGGCAGACAAGAGAACACAGAACGGGACCTGGCACCTTCAGAGTGAAAGCACACACTGAATGAAACAGAATGCTCAGGCATGGGTTAATTGGAGCAGCTGGTTTAAGTACCAGGTGACAGACAGCAATAGGCTGAGGACGCACAAGGGGTGTGCCTGCAGCAGGTACAAAAAGCAGGAAGTGATCGGGCGCCGCCCTTAAGCAGCAGAACCAGACACAAACAGACAGCATGGAGGGAAGCCAGAGAGACATTCTGGATTGGAGATCAAGTGCGCGCTCTTGCACAGTGGGAGATGGACCACTATGCAAGGACGCCGCCAGGTATGTTACACTGGGTAGAAGGACAGCAGGCAGGTGGCTGGTGAGCACTCCCAGGTGAGCGGGCGAGAGTCTTTGGACAGGCAGATGGTCACGGCAAGTGACGGCAGAGCCTCCAGGTAGGCTAGCAGGCAGGTAGCAGGTGAGCGTTCCCAGGTGAGCGGGCAAGAGTCTCTGGACGGGCAGGTGGTCACGGCAAGTGACGGCAGAGCCTCCAGGTAGGCTAGCAGGCAGGTAGCAGGTGAACGCTCCCAGGTGAGCAGGCAAGAGTCTCTGGACAGGCAGGTGGTCACGGCAAGTGACGGCAGAGCCTCCAGGTAGGCTAGCAGGCAGGTAGCAGGTGAGCGCTCCCAGGTGAGCGGGCAAGAGTCTCTGGATGGGCAGGTGGTTGCGGCAAGTGACGGCAGAGCCTCCAGGTAGGCTAGCAGGCAGGTAGCAGGTGAGCGCTCCCAGGTGAGCAGGCAAGAGTCTCTGGACAGGCAGGTGGTCACGGCAAGTGACGGCGGAACCTCCAGGTAGGCTAGCAGACAGGTAGCAGGTGAGCGCTCCCAGGTGAGCGGGCAGGCTGGTCCATAGACAGACTGACAGGTGTCGGAAGGCAGACCGTCGGACCGCTGGCTTACAAGCAGGTAAACGGATATCAGGCAGGTATCAAGCAGGAATCTGGCAGGTGACTGGCAGGTAACAGGCAGGAATCTGGCAGGTGACTGGCAGGTAACTGGTAACGGGACCTGAGAGCTGAAGCAGAGTGAAGGCTTTGCAACAACATTGCTCGGGCACCTCCATTTTGGAGGAGGTGCCTTATATATGGTGAGGACCTCCGGCCATTGGCCGGGGACTCCTTAGGACGGCGCGCGCGGCCCCTTTAAGAGAGGGGGAGCGCGCGCGCCCTAAGCACAGTGGCCGGGAAGCAACGCGCGCTGCCAGCAGAGCGGGAGGAGGACGCCGGGCACGGAGTGGACAGGTGAGGGGAACAGCGTCCCTGCCTAGCAGGAGGCAGGGACGGCGACGCTACAGCGCCTCTGTGTCCGACATCTTCCTCCCCTCTAGTTAAGCGTGGCCTACCTTTCGACGATCCTCTTCTGTAGGCCGCGGCTCCGCTGATGCTGCTCCGGATGAGGACCTTGCGTCGCATTCTGGTGACCTCAGCGTCGCTCTCTCTCCCTTCCAGGACCTTGCGCAGCGTCGTTGCGTGGGACGGAGTTTCGGGTCTCGCGCGGTTTGGACGTCCATGCCCCTCTTCTTCCCGCGCGGCGTCCTGAAGATGGCGTCCGTTGGCGGGAAAACGGCTGAAGATGGCGGGAACCGACGGAAGATGGCGGGAGACTGCTCCGGATGGCGGGAAACCTCTTTTCAGGTGCGTGTATAATCTTTTTCAGGCACGCAATACCCGTTTGTGGCGGGTTGGTTACTATCCTGCCGACTACGCCAAAGCTGACTCGCCCCCCTGGGCCGTGGGGCACTCGGAGCCGGGCAATCGGGAAACGATGGGGGTAGTAGTGGCAACCCGGTTCCGTGGCTCAGGGTGGTCAGACCATTGGTAGTCTGCCATGCGCTGTTGGTAATGTCCGACTACGCCACCCGTGGATTGCGGTCAGTGCGAACTGCCGCTGCAAGGCAGACCGCTGGGGCTGATGGTGTATGCAGTTGGGGTAGTGTGACTCCCCACGGGAAGAGTGCGGCCCCAGGGCAGTATAGTAGAAGATGGGAGTGATGGTGTAGGGCGTCCCAGCGCCGTTAGTGCTGGAGGAGCAAGGAGCACACAGACAACAGGTTGCAGTCCATTGTCTTTACTAGAACAGGTGAACTGACCCACAAACAGGCCCAGCTAGGAGGGGGCCTGGACGTCTGAGAGCAAACGGGAAATTGGCCCTGGTCAGGGTGAGGGTGTAGGCCTACCGTGCTCTCTGCGCTCCTTCTGGCTATTTCCTCCTTATAGGGTAACAGCCCACGTTCCCGAGCTCACCGTGTCTTCTCGCCCATATGGCCTGCAACTTGGGTCCCTTTCTATTCCCGGCCTGGTACGGCTTTGCTGGTCCCTTCTGGTGTGGCGGAACCTCCGGGCTTCTTAGGCCAAGGAACATACAGTCCCCTGCGGACGGGTTATCTGCTGTAGGACGTGGAATCCTCACAGCCTCAGACGCCAAAGTCTGGTAAATTGGGTTCTTTGTCTGCCAGGACAGGCGCACTTCACCTCTTGTCCCTGGCTTGCGGCTCTCCTACCGCCACACGTCCTCTTAGGGTGCAATACAACTGTCTCTCTCTGCTCTGGGACACCTCTCAATCCAGAGACAGATCGTCCAGTTCTCTCTAACCCGGCCCCCAGTTCCAGCTTTTATAGGGGCAGCCTGCTCCTCCTACTGGCTTGAGACAGGAGGTATTGCATGCTAATGTTCCCCTGACCAGAGAACCTCCCCCTTGCTCTCAGACACAGCTTTATTATATTTGTGGCATCCAGGCCAGGGTGACACAGATGCACAGGCCCTAAATCCATCCCAGCCTGCAAACCTGCACCATCAGGTCCAAGAACTAACCAAGAGTGTGGCTGCATTGACCAGGACCGTACAGTCGTTGCAGATGGAACCGTCAAGACCAATCAAGCTGGCTTCCAGTCCGGAGGATGTCCCATGGCGTCGACAGAGGAGGATCCCGTCGTTCAGAGGGAGGCCCGCCGACCGTTACACTGAGGATGGAAAGCCGATTTGCCGCCGTTGCAGCCAGCCAGGACACATAGCCAGGTACTGTACTTTAAATGGGTCCGACCTGGGGCAGAGGTTCAACAACCAGGCATAACGTCACCAGGCCCGTCTAATTGGCGAGATAAGTACGTGGGGGGACGCCCGGTCTTACCCGTAGTGCTGGATGGTATCCCCATGAGTGCACTGCTGGACACCGGGTCTCAAGTGACTACCATCCCCTACGTACTTTTCAAGCAGTACTGGAGTGACGCGGATATAACCCGCTATCCAGACAGTGACTTGAGCATCATCGCCAGCAATGGCCAGCCCGTGCCGCAGGTGGGGTTCAGAGAGATGACCATTAAGATTGGTAAAGTTGAACTGCCGGCACAGGGAGTGATCATTGTGGACATTGACCGTCGAGAAAGTCACCCTAAAATAACCTTGGGTACTAACGTGATTGAAAATTGTCTTTCAGAAGTGATTGTAACTTTGCAGCAGGTGGCGATGAATGCGAGCTCCAGCCAACAGAGTGTCCTCCAGAAAGAGATAAGAGCCCTGATGAGATGGCAACAGGTAGAACTGTCTGGTGGTGAGATCGGTAGCGTGAGGATGAGCGACCCGTTCCCCATTGCCATGCCTCCCAAAAGTGAAATGATGATCTGGTGTCGGACTGCAATCGGGTTAAGAGATAGAGACTACCAAGCCATGGTAGAACCCGTGTAATCAGACAGCAGGCCCACCATTTTGACAGCCCGGGGAGTGGTTGATGTCCGCCATGGAAGGGTGCCCATCCGGATCTTAAACATCGGGGAAAGGGAAGTACACTTGCCCCGGTACGCTACACTAGGCAAATTGTTTGCCGTCGAACACAATGCTCTCATGGTCATGGAACCCTTGCCTCCATCTCCCCCGGTGGAGGGTAATGGCTCCCAGAAACACAAGGAGGACTGGTGCCAGAAACTCCATGTGGGTGCTGACTCCACTCCCTTGCACCAAAAACAAGGAGTCTACCGGGTGGTTCAGGAGTACGAGAGAATTTTTAGTAAGCACCCGCTAAACTTCGGCCGAGTAAAGGGAGTAGAACACCACGTCCCCACGGGGAGCCACCCACCAATGAAAGAGAGACACAGACCTGTGCCCCCTGCACATTATCAGAACGCAAAGGGCATGCTGAGAAAAATGAAAGAAGCTGGGGTCATTAGAGATAGCTCTAGCCCCTGGGCAGCCCCCTTGGTTCTGGTAAAAAAGAAAGACGGTACCATGAGAATGTGCGTGGACTATAGACAAATCAATCGTATCACCCATAAAGATGCGTACCCGTTACCTAGGATAGAGGAGTCTTTAGCAGCTCTAAAATCAGCTAATTTCTTCTCTACTTTGGACCTTACTAGCGGGTACTGGCAGGTTCCTGTGGCAGAGGCTGACAAGGAGAAGACCGCCTTCACCACACTGATGGGATTGAGCGAATTCAACTGTATGCCATTCGGGCTCTGCAACGCGCCCGGGACCTTCCAGAGGCTGATGGAATGCTGTCTAGGGCACTGAAACTTCGAGACGGTCCTACTTTACCTGGACGACGTGATTGTCTATTCGAAGACTTACGAGGACCATCTAAAGCACCTGGCCGAGGTGTTCGAAGCCCTGGCAGGCTATGGCCTGAAGGTGAAACCATCAAAGTGTCACCTGTTGAAACCGAAGGTCCAGTACCTAGGACACGTGGTGAGTGCAGAGGGAGTAGCCCCCGACCCCGACAAGGTTACAGCCATCAAGAGCTGGCCAAGCCCCTCTAACATCAAAGAAGTGAGGCAATTCCTCGGGTTGATAGGCTACTACCGAAGGTTCATCCCCAGGTTCACAAAGATGGCAGCTCCAATGCAGGACCTCCTGATAGGTCAGTCTAAATCCAGAAGTCAAAAGCCACCCTTCAAGTGGGACAAGCCGGAAGAGGAGTCCTTCCGCCAGTTGAAGATGGCCCTCACAGGGGATGAGATCCTGGCCTACCCCGATTATTGCCAGCCTTTTATCCTCCACACAGATGCCAGTAATGTGGGGCTGGGAGCCGTACTGTCACAGAACCAACAGGGCAGAGAAAGGGTGATCGCGTACACCAGCCGGAAGCTGAGGCCCACTGAAAGAAACCCGGAGAATTACAGCTCCTTTAAGCTAGAATTCTTGGCAGTGGTGTAGGCCGTCACAGAACGGTTTAAGCATTACCTGGCCTCCGCAAAGTTCACTGTGTACACGGACAACAACCCGCTGACACACCTGGACAATGCAAGACTAGGTGCCCTAGAACAGCGGTGGATGGGCCGGCTATCCAATTATGACTTCACAATCAAGTACCGGGCAGGCAGGACCAACGCCAACGCAGACGCCCTATCAAGAATGCCCCACCTACCTGAAGGGGAAGAAGACTCGGAAGAGCTTGAGGAAGTAGAGCTCCCTGCGTTCCACCGGTATGGGGCCACTCAGTATTCTCACCGGGTAAGGGACAAAGACCTAACCACCATCATGTTCAACCCCTTACCCCACCACGGCTGGGCTGAAACGCAAGATAGTGACCCTGCAGTACACCTGGTGAAAGACCTGTTAACCCAGGCAGATGCTAGCTCTGGCCCGGACGCTCCAGAGGAAGCCAAGCAGATATGGAAGGAGAAAAGCAGGCTATTCCTCTACGAGGGTAAGCTGTGCAGAAGGCTTGTCAACCACCGGACGCACGAGCTGACCTGGCAGATAGTGGTCCCAAGGCGAGATGCAGCGATGGTCCTGGAGGCCTACCATGACAGAGCGGGACACTTCGGGTGGAAGAAACTGGAGTTCCTACTGAGAGAGCGGTTCTACTGGATCGGTATGAGAGGGGCCATAGAGAAGTGGAGCAGGGACTGCGGCCCATGCCACCTCAGAAGGAAGGACCGTACCAGCCAGAAGACACCCTTGAGGCCCATCGTCACCAGGCAGCCTCTTGAGCTAGTAGCTCTGGACCATGTGAAGTTGGCTGCAAGCCGGTCCGGCTACGTCTATGCCCTCACGATTGTGGACCATTACTCCTGGTTCCTGGTGGTGGTTCCTGTTAAAGACCTGACAGCCCAAACAGCGGCCAGAGCCTTCCAGCAACACTTCTGCCGTCCACACGGGTATCCGGAACAGGTCTTGACAGATCAAGGTCCAGCGTTTGAGGCGGAAGTCTTCCAGGAGTTCTGCAACCTCTACGGCTGTAGGAAGATTCGGACAACGCCTTACCACCCGCAAACCAACGGGCTGTGTGAGAAAATGAATAATATCGTCATTGATCTCTTCAAGACGTTGCCCCTGGAAGAACGCAGCCTGTGGCCGGAGAAGCTGCCAGACCTCATAGACTTGTACAACCATATCCCGGTGAATGCTACAAATTGCACCCCGGCTTACCTGATGCGAGCAAGACCAGGTAAGCTGCCGATAGACCTGGAGATGGGAGTCCTGACACCCGAGGACACCTCCCCAGACGCGGACTGGGATACGGAATGGCGGCTACAGTACAATAAGGTACAGGAGAGTGTGGAGAGGAGTCTGGCTCAAGCGAGAGAAAAGCAAGAGAGGCTCTTCAACCAACACGCCCCTGCTGGTCCCCTGGAACCTGGTGAGCAGGTCCTGAAGCGGAAGAGAAGGCTTCACAAGCTGGATGACCAGTGGGAGAGAGACCCATACACAGTACTGCAGTCTGACCACAACAACCCGAAGGTATGTGTGATCACCAAGGATGGAGGAGAAACCACTAGCACCGTCTCCAGAGACCACCTAAAATGGTGTCCCGAGCAGCTACAGGGTCCAAGTGAAGATCAAGATGACCTTGAACCCGCAGAGGACAAGGAAGAAATGATCAGCACCGTTCTCGGAGAGTTCCCCCGGTCCTGGACTCGGATAAATGACGCGATAGTGGTACCCGTCCTACACTTCCTTCAGCCTACCCAGCAAGAGCCTACAGGAGAGCAGGAAGAACAAGAAGAACAAGCAGCCCCAGAGGCAGAAGAACTCATGCCAGCAGCCCAGGAGAGTCAACCCTCTGCTGACAGTGAGCCTGCCATGCCTGCAGTAAGCCAAAGAACCCGCAGACAGCTGCCTGCCTTGCCTGTGAACCCAGCTAGTAGCTGTACCCTTAATACTAGTGGGGAATGCCAGGTTAGACCACCACCAGACAGTGGGTTACGGAGGTCAACCCGGAGCACTAGGGGGCAAATACCAGCTCGCTGGAAAATCTGAATGTAAAGTATGTAGTTAATATTTATACTTGTTACCTGGTTACTAATACTGTTTTCTAGTTTTTCCTAGTACATTGGACTGACAGGTTATGGACGCTGAATAACCGGAACTACCATGTAGATAGTTGCACCTGGTGCCCTCTTGTGAAGTTGGCCACAGAAGAAAAACCTGTCCGGCGTGGCCTCTTTGTGGTCCAAAGTAGGTAGCTCAGCCTTGCCGCCACGCCCAAGGCCAGGAACTTGGAGTTTATAAGGACAGGTCCCCACATCGCTCAAAAACTTCGCCTTATTGAGTGAAATGGACACCCGGTCACGGATCATACTGTGACCCTCTTCTTTTGTTGGTGATATGGACACCCGGTCACAGACCACACTGTGACCTAAAGAACTCAATATGTGGTGTTGTTTGTTATTTCCTTCCCTGTTGTGCCTATGGTCATGCATTTATACCCTGTATTTGTTTTTCTTGTTTAGTCCCGGAGTACTAAAATTTACTAGGGGGGAATGTGTCACCCCAGGCCTGGATGCTACAAATATTAAAGGCTGTGTCTGAGAGCAGGAGGGAGGTTCCCTGGTCAGGGACCATTAGCATGCAGCACCTCCTGTCCCAGGCCAGAAGGGGGAGCAGGCTGCCCCTATAAAAGCTGGAACCGAGGGCAGGGTTAGAGAGACCAGGACCCACTTCTGAAGCATCCAGAAGGGTTCCCAGAGGAAAGGGACTGGTCAGCAGCAGCTGAGGAGTCCGGGAGGCAGAGGAGGAACAGCAAGCCAGGGACAGAGGCGACGAGAGCCGGTCCTGGCTGAGAGAGAACTACACAAACCGGACATTGGGGTCCGAGGCTGTCAGGGTTGCAAGCCCGGCAGCAGATAACCAACCTGCGAGGGATTTCAGGTCCCTTGGCCTGAGAAGCCTGGAGGCTCCGCCATGCAGAGGGACCGGTACAGCACGGAGAAGCAACAGGTACCTAAGGCCCGAGTCGCAAGCCATACAGGCGTAGTACACGGCCAGCTCAGGGACGTGGGTTATCACACCACAAAAAGGGGGATAGTCAGCAAGGGCAGAGAGAGAACGGTAGGCCTACCCACTCACCCTGACCAGTGGGGCTCGCCCGAATGCTCTCAGACACCCAGGCCCATTCCTACCCTGTACTCCTGTTGGGTCATTAGTACTACCTACAATAAAGACCCTGGACTGTTTGAAGCAGACTCTGAACCCTTATTATTGCGGCCTGCACCATCACCCCCAGCATCCTAGTACACTGCCCTGAGGCTACACTCTTCCCGTGGGGAGTTATCCTATCCCTTTGCTGCATACCAACATCAGCCTCAGCGGTCTGCCTTGCAGCGGCGGTTATCCCTGACCGCAATCCACGGGTGGCATAGTCGGACATTCAAAACCCTACAAACAGACTGCCACAGCATTTGGTCTGACCACCCTGAGCCACGGGATCGGGTTGCCACTACTACCCCCAACATTGCACTGAAGCCCGGTTCCAGGGGGCGAGTCACTGGTAACATGTCAATACATGTCAGTGTTATGCTCTATGCCTCTAGCACTGACATGCTTATCCCCGAAGCAATACCAACATTTTCCTTGTTCTGATCAAGGCCTAATGATTGGCCGAAACGTCAATTACTTATACTAGTGGATTGCCTGTGTGTAATAAAAAAAACACTTTTTCGCATACTATTGGAGTGCCAAATTCACAATCTTTATTGATCTTGGAGTGGAATCTTACTTGAGCACCCACCTGAAAGAAGTGTCGCTCAGCCTTTTTGATCTCTGCCGTGGGTGGCATTGCGGGGGCATCATACTCTGTTTTACTCACCTGTCCCAGGTGTCTCAGTCTCTGCTTCCTTCTCCTCAGTCCGCTGCCCTCTGTTGTGCCCCGCACCGCATTTTGCGTGTTGCACGGTGTGGCTCAGTGACGTCGCCTCTCTAATACTATATAAGGCTTACTAAGACACATGACTCGCCCCCAGAGCCGTGGGGTACTCTGCAGCCGGGCCTCTGGATGCCGGTGGGGGATATCACGGTGGCTGGCCCGGTCCGTGGCCCAGGGCGGTCAACAAAAAGGGGAAATATTTATAGGGGATTTGTAAAGTTCGTGACACCACGGGCGGTGCCTGGTAAGGATTACCAGGGTTGCGACAGTCCTCTGAGTCAGATGTTAGGGCAGCTTATGATGGAATGGCTCCCCACAGGTGGAGCGGGCCTCAGGGCAGCGTGGGGGGGAATGGATGGTGGAACAGGTGAGAGATGGCCAGGGCGGTTCAGGGAGAAATGACAGACACTCACGCGGGGATTCGATTCGATACCTTTACTGGTGTAGATGCAGGTATGGTTCAGGGTACTCGGTAGGCAGGGTGCACTTCAGGGCTCTCCCCAGTGAGCGGGTATAGGGCCTCCTGATCCGTTTCTTTCACTTGCTAAGCTTCTGACCTGCCTGGAGCTAGGCCTGGCTTAATTACTGCCTCTCTCCCTTGCACCTGCTGACCTGGTGGTAGGGCCTTCTCTTGGAGATCACTCTCCCTGGACGCTGGGGCCTCTGGGACTCCTAGCCCTGGTACGGAAGTCAGCGTTGGTCGATCTGGGACTTGTAGTCCTCCAGGTATTTGGTGATCCCTACTGGGTATAAATGGACCCTGTAGGCGCGGACCTGGTGTCCGGTGTATGGTTTGGGGTGAGCCTGGTACGCTCCTCTGCCCCCTCGTTACTTCTCTCCTCTGCTTCTTGCCTCCGGCCACACTCGGGGCCTCTCAGGCTTCTACTCGTGCTGTAGGCCTTGGCTCGCCTAGGCACAGCAGCCAGCGTGCTGCATCTTCACTGATCTCCTAGCATCAGCACACTCTGACTACCTAACTCCACCCTCCAGTTTTTTATATCCCTAATGGGGCTCCCTCTGGTGGGCTGAGGTGGTAGGGTAGAGGTGTGTGAATGTGTGAGGGCCTCTTGTGGAGAAGTCCATCCATGCACCCTACTGGGTTCTGTGGCACCTGTACGCAGCAGGGCGCCACACACACCTGTGTCTTAGTATTAACACTTTAGCTTCCAGTGTTTGGTGTGCTCCACTATTTGTGCTCCAACACTGATCCTGCATACCTAAAGCTCAGCAGGTTAACCCTAATTCTGCCATCTCTGCATTCATCCTTGCTTCCTTCCACTGCATCTATACTTCTGGTCTTGTGTCTCCTGCCTGTGCTGAGTCTGCCTTTCCAGCCTGCTGTGCCGATGCCCGGAGTCTCTGTGCCCACCAGGACCTAGGGTGTGGAGGATCCACCACACCAAGTGAGCCTGAACACTGTGTTGTGGAGCTCTATGGGGGCACAATACTTTGGGGAGCCATTGTGGTGCATCATACTGTGCAGAAAAGCCGAGTGGTGAGAGTGCAGGTCATTATGGGGGCATTATACTGTAGGGGGAGCACTTTGGGTCATCATTAGTGTTGAGCGAACATGCTCGACACTGCTCGGTACTCGCCCGAGCATCACGCTACTCGGGATGTTTGGCGAGCACCGAGCATTTCCGGGTTACTCGGGCGGGAGCTCGGGTCTCCGCCCTGCATGTTTGGCGCTCTTTACAGAGCCAATGAACATGCAGGGATTGCCAGCCAGTCACTGTAATGCCGCAGCCATGTTGGTTGTGGGCATTACATTGATTGGCTGGCCGCACAGCGTCACCTCGAGTATTTAAAACCGGGCGCCGCCATCTTGGACACAGACTGCTGGGATCAGACAGTGTAGGGACAGCGCTGCTGATTTAGGGAGAAATATATACTGCAAAATAGTTAGAGTAGTGTCTATAAAGGCTGCCAGATCAAACAAACAGTCCTTCTCAGGACTAATATCCATCCCAGATATCAGGCAGGTGGGCTGTATAGGAGACGCAGTGGTTATACCAGCAAACGCTGCATTACAGTCCTGTGTGCTGCTCCTGTTGCTGAAATTGCTGGACTTAGCTCCAGGTCTCGGGGGCCAGGAAAAATCCTTTTGTTTTCATCTAAATCTTCTTTTTTTTTCCTCCTTCACACTGTACAAATACCCATCTTATTAACCTTTTGGTGCCCCCCCCCAAAAAAAAAGTGTGCCTGTGACAGTTCAGACACAAATATATTGTTTTAAAAGAGTCTGGTGTAGGCCAGAGAAATAGAAGTGTGGTTTTGCAGTTCCACGGGTCAAACCTCTGCATTATCAACTTTTGGGCCATTTTTATCTAAAAAAAAACAGTTTGAGTGTGTCACTCACTGTTCAGCGGCAAATATATATGTTTAAAAAAGTAAATTATAACTGTGGTTTTGCCGTTCCACGGTAAAAAATCTCTATTATCCTGCTTTTGGCATTTTTTGCCGTAAAAATAAACTGTAATAGTGTCTCCCTGATTGTTCAGACACAAATATATTTGTTGAAAATAGTCTGGTGTAGGCCAGAGAAATAGAAGTGTGGTTTTGCAGTTCCACGGTTCAAACCTCTGTATTATCCACTTTTGTGCAATTTTTACCTGAAAAAACAGTTTGAGTGTGTCGCTCACTGTTCAGCCGCAAATATATCTATTTAAAAAAGTCTGGTATACACCAGTAAATTATAACTGTGGTTTTGCCATTCCACGGTGAAAAATCTCTATTATCCTGCTTTTGGCATTTTTAGCCGTAAAGAAAAACAGTAATAGTGTCTCCTGATTGTTCAGACATAAATATATCTGTTGAAAATAGTCTGGTGTAGGCCCGAGAAATAGAACTGTGGTTTTGCAGTTCCTCGGGTCAAATCTTTGTATAATCCTGCTTTTGGCATTTTTTGCCGTAAAGAAAAACAGTAATAGTGTCTCCTGATTGTTCAGACACAAATATATCTATTTAAAAGAGTCTGGTATACACCAGTAAATTATAACTGTGGTTTTGCCGTCCCACGGTAAAAAATCTCTATTATCCAGCTTTTGGTATTTTTTCCGTAAAGAAAAACAGTAATAGTGTCTCCTGATTGTTCAGACACCAATATATCTGTTTAAAAGAGTCTGGTATACACCAGTAAATTATAACTGTGGTTTTGCCATTCAACGGTGAAAAATCTCTATTAACCTACTTTTGGCATTTTTAGCCGTAAAGAAAAACAGTAATAGTGTCTTCTGATTGTTCAGACACAAATATATCTGTTGAAAATAGTCTGGTGTAGGCCCGAGAAAAAGAACTGTGGTTTTGCAGTTCCACGGGTCAAATCTCTGTATTATCCTGCTTTTGGAATTTTTTGCCGTAAAGAAAAACAGTAATAGTGTCTCCTGATTGTTCAGACACAAATATATCTGTTTAAAGGAGTCTGGTATACACCAGTAAATTATAACTGTGGTTTTGCCGTCCCACGGTAATCCCATGGTAAAAAATCTCCATTATCCAGCTTTTGGTATTTTTTCCGTAAAGAAAAACAGTAATAGTGTCTCCTGATTGTTCATACACAAATATATCTGTTTAAAAGAGTCTGGTGTAGGCCCGAGGAATAGAACTGTGGTTTTGCAGTTCCACGGTAAAAAATCTCTATTATCCAGCTTTTGGTATTTTTTCCGTAAAGAAAAACAGTAATAGTGTCTCCTGATTGTTCAGACACCAATATATCTGTTGAAAAGAGTCTGGTATACACCAGTAAATTATAACTGTGGTTTTGCAGTTCCACGGTGAAAAATCTCTATTATCCTGATTTTGGCATTTTTTGCCGTAAAGGAAAACAGTAATAGTGTCTCCTGATTGTTCAGACACAAATATATCTGTTGAAAATAGTCTGGTGTAGGCCCGAGAAATAGAACTGTGGTTTTGCAGTTCCACGGGTCAAATCTCTGTATTATCCTGCTTTTGTCATTTTTTGCCGTAAAGAAAAACAGTAATAGTGTCTCCTGATTGTTCAGACACAAATATATCTGTTTAAAAGAGTCTGGTATACACCAGTAAATTATAACTGTGGTTTTGCCGTCCCACGGTAAAAAATCTCTTTTATCCAGCTTTTGGTATTTTTTCCGTAAAGAAAAACAGTAATAGTGTCTCCTGATTGTTCAGACATCAATATATCTGTTTAACCACTTCGCACCAGAGCCTGTTTTTGCCTTCGTGACCGGGCCAATTTTTTCAATTCTGACCACTGTCACTTTATGAAGCAATTACTCTGGAACGCTTCAACGGATCCCCCTGATTCTGAGATTGTTTTTTCGTGACATATTGTACTTCATGATAGTGGTAAAATTTCTTTGATATCACATGCGTTTATTTGTGAAAAAATCGGAAATTTGGCGAAAATTTTGAAAATTTTGCAATTTTCAAACTTTGAATTTTTAAGCCCTTAAATCAGAGAAATATGTCACACAAAATACTTAATAAATAACATTTCCCACATGTCTACTTTACATCAGCACAATTTTGGAACCAAAATTTTTTTTTGTTAGGGAGCTATAAGGGTTAAAAGTTGACCAGCGATTTCTCATTTTTCCAACAAAATTTACAAAAACATTTTTTTAGGGACCACATCATATTTGAAGTCACTTTGAGGGGTCTTTATGACAGAAAATACCCAAAAGTGACACCGTTCTAAAAACTGCACCCCTCAAGGTGCTCAAAACCACATTCAAGAACTTTATTAACCCTTCAGGTGCTTCACAGAAATTTTTGGAATGTGGAAGAAAAAAATTAACATTTAACTTTTTTCACAAAAATGTTAGTTTAGACCCAATTTTTTTTATTTTCACAGGGGTAACAGGAAAAAAATGGACCCCAAAATTTTTTGTGCAATTTCTCTTGAGCGTGCTGATACCCCATATGTGAGGGAAAACCACTGTTTGGGCGCACGGCAGGGCTCGGAAAGGAAGGAGCGCCATTAGACTTTTTGAATGCAAAATTTGTCTGAATAATTAGCAGACGCCATGTTGCGTTTGGAGAGCTCCTGATGTGCCTAAACAGTGGAAACCCCCCACAAGTGACACCATTTTGGAAACTAGACCCCTTAGGGAACTTATCTAGATGTGTGGTGAGCACCTTGAACCCCAAGGTGCTTCACAGAAGTTTATAATATTGAGCTGTAAAAATAAAATTTTCACATTTTTCCCACAAAACCGTTTTTCATCCCTTAATTTTGCATTATCATAAGGGTAATAGGATAAATTGCACCATGAAATTTGTTGTGCAATTTCTCCTGAACACGCTGATACCCCATATGCGGAGGCAAATTACTGTTTGGGCGCATGGCAGGGTTTGAAAGGGAAGGAGCGCCATTTGACTTTTTGAATGTAAAATTTGTTTGAATAATTAGCAGACGCCATGTTGCGTTTGGAGAGCTCCTGATGTGCCTAAACAGTGGAAACCCCCCACAAGTGACACCATTTTGGAAACTAGACCCCTTAGGGAACTTATCTAGATGTGTGGTGAGCACCTTGAACCCCAAGGTGCTTCACAGAAGTTTATAATATTGAGCTGTAAAAATAAAATTTTCACATTTTTCCCACAAAACCGTTTTTCATCCCTTAATTTTGCATTATCATAAGGGTAATAGGATAAATTGCACCATGAAATTTGTTGTGCAATTTCTCCTGAACACGCTGATACCCCATATGCGGAGGCAAATTACTGTTTGGGCGCATGGCAGGGTTTGAAAGGGAAGGAGCGCCATTTGACTTTTTGAATGTAAAATTTGTTTGAATAATTAGCAGACGCCATGTCGCATTTGGGGAGCCCCTAATGTGACTAAACAGTGGAAACCCCCCACAAGTGCCACCATTTTGGAAACTAGACCCCTTAGGGAACTTATCTAGATGTGTGGTGAGCACCTCGCACCCCCAGCTGCTTCACAGAAGTTTATAATATTGAGCCGTAAAAATAAAATTTTCACATTTTTCCCACAAAAAATCTTTTTCATTCTCTAATTTTGTATTATCATAAGGGTAACAGGATAAATTGCACCATGAAGTTTGTTGTGCAATTTCTCCTGAACACGCCGATACCCCATATGTGAGGGAAAACCACTGTTTGGGCGCACGGCAGGGTTTGAAAGGGAAGGAGCGCCATTTGACTTTTTGAATGTAAAATTTATTTGAATAATTAGCGGACGCCATGTCACATTTGTGGAGCCCCTAATGTGTCGAAACAGCGGAAACCCCCCACAAGTGCCACCATTTTGGAAACTAGACCCCTTAGGGAACTTATCTAGATGTGTGGTGAGCACCTTGCACCCCCAGCTGCTTCACAGAAGTTTATAATATTGAGCCGTGAAAATAAAATTTTCACATTTTTCCCATAAAAAATGTTTTTCATCCCCTAATTTTGCATTATCATAAGGATAACCGGAGAAATTGCACCATGAAATTTGTTGTACAATTTCTCCTGAGTACGCCGATACCCCATATGTGGGGGAAAACCACTGCTTTGGTGTACGGCAGGGTTCGGAAGAGAAAGGAGCGCTATGTTGGCTGGGATAGGCAGCAGACACCATGTCACATTTGAAGAGTCGCTGACATGCCAAAACAGCAGAAACCTCCACAAATGACCCCATTTTGTAAACTACACCTCTCAAGGAATTCATCTAGGGAAGTAGTGAGTATTTTTTAATTTTTAAATTTATACCATTGGGCAGTGAAAAAATCATAATTATATTTTTACCACAAAAAAATGTTTTACCCTCAGATTTTACATTTTCACACAGGGCAATGGGTAAAAATGGTGCCGAAATGTGTCACACAATTTCTTCTAAAAGTGTCAATACCCCATATGTGGCTGTATCGTACCGCTTAGCCATACGGTGAGATCTGGGGGGGACGGAGTGCTATTTGACAATTGGAGAACAAATTATTGTAGAATAGGCATTTGGATTTGGGAGCACAAAATTTTCTGAATTTCTTTTGGGGGGCAAGGGTCATTTTGCTTTTCCAGAGCCTTTCTGCTACCAGTAACTTGGAAGTCCCTTATATTTTTAACAGATGACGGACCTGAGTGGGGACTAGCTTTTTTTGAGGACTGAGTTGAAGCTTTTATTGGGAACATTTTACGTAACATTTATCCGGCGCTCTAGGCTGAGCACTTACATCGGGGTTTCCATCTAAATTTCCAAGTGATGTAATTCAGATGAAACCCCTGCAGGATCCATTCACTGTAATGAGGCAGCAGAGTTACTCTGGACACCGTCTGGCCTCTGTGTAGCGGTGTCCTTTTTTTCAGAAGTGCACAAAACTGTGGCCAACCGCACTTTTATGCACGCCTAAAACAAATGACACCGTGGGATCCCAGGCTAGACGGCGTCCACAGTGACCTATATCTGTCATCTGTCTCATTACAGGGAATCTTCCGTCATGGGTTCCGGCTGAATCATGTATTTCAGAGATTTACACGGAAACTCTGGTGTAAGTGCTCAGCGCAGAGCACAGGATAAATGTGGGCAGAGCCTTACTGGGATCTTTGGGGACATAATAAACAAATCAGTAGCAGGTGAAGAATTGGTTTTATTTATTTTTTACGCCGTTCCTAGTGTGATATAACTGATTAGATTACTTTATTCTTCGGGTCGGTGAGATTACAGAGATACCAGATTGATATCGGGTTTTTATGACTGACAGCTGTCACACACTAAAAGACGCTTTTTTTGCAAAATCTAGTTTTTGCATCGCCATATTTTGAGAGCTATAATTTTTCCATATTTCGGCCGACAGAGTCATGTGACGGCTTGTTTTTTGCGGGACGAGTTGACATTTTTATTGGTACCATTTTTGGGGACGTGACATTTTTTGATCGCTTTCTATTCGTTTTTTGGGAGGTAAAATTAACAAAAACCAACAATTCAGGAATTGTTTTTTGAGGGTTTTTTTTATGCCGTTCTGCGTGTGGTAAAAGTGATCAGGCAGCGTTATTCTTCAGGTCAGTACGTTTACAGCGATACTACACTTACTGTATTTTTTTTATGTTTTGGCGTTTTTACACAATAAAACTATTTTATAGAAAAAAATATTTTTTTTGCATTGCTTTATTCTGAGCGCTATAACTTTTTTATTTTTCGGCTGATGGAGCTGTATGGCGGCTTTTTTTTTGCGGAACAAGATGATGTTTTCAGCGGTACCATTTTTATTTCTATTTTGTTTTTTGATCGCATTTTTTTCCACTTTTTGTTTGGCAATATGATGAAAAAGCATATTTTTTTGCTCCGTTTTTTATTTATTTTTATTACGGTGTGCACAGAAGGAGTTAATTAGTGTGACAGTTTTATAGCTCGGGTTGTTTCGGACGCGGCGATACCAAATATGTGTACTTTTTTTGGTTTTGTAAAAATATACGGATTTATTGGTTTAATATTTTATTTATTTATTTTTATTTATTTTGTGATTTTTTTATTAATAGTTTAAAAACTTTTTTTTTACTTTTTTTCACATTTTTTCTTAGTCCCTGTATGGGACATTAATTTTTATTTTTCTGATCTCTGATCTCATGTAATGTAATAGACATATATTACATTACATGAGATCTTCCCTGACTGTTTCAGTCAGAGTCTCCTGTCTGGCTACAGCTGCAGCTGAGCCAAACAGGACACCATATATGGCAGAGCTGGAGGCGGTCATGTGACCTCCAGCTGCCATAGCAACCCCAGGTCCTGGAAGGACACGGAGGTCTTCGGAGAGGTAAGTTGACGACCCCCTCTCCTCCTGCTGTCTCCTATATGCCGTGATCACTATAGATCACAGCATATAGAAGACAGCTAAGGGTTAACATCACTGGGACCTGATCTAATCAGGTCCCGATGATGTTCCCTGTCAGAGCTAACGCTCTGCACCGGAATCGCAGCGCTTGCAGGACCCTAGGGGTCCTGAGCACTGCGAGACCACCCACCGTTTTTAAACGTCGGCGCTGCACAGAGCCCAGCAAGCGCCGACGTTTATCTACAGTGGGCGGTCGGGAACCGGTTAAAAGAGTCTGGTATACACCAGTAAATTATAACTGTGGTTTTGCCATTCCACGGTAAAAAATCTCTATTATCCTGCTTTTGGCATTTTTTGCCGTAAAAAAAAATGTAATAGTGTCTCCTGATTGTTCAGACACAAATATATTTGTTGAAAATAGTCTGGTGTAGGCCTGAGAAATAGAAGTGTGGTTTTGCAGTTCCACGATTCAAACCTCTGTATTATCCACTTTTGGGCCATTTTTACTTAAAAAAAAACAGTTTGAGTGTGTCGCTCACTGTTCAGCCGCAAATATATCTATTTAAAATTGTCTGGTATACCCCAGTAAACAATAACTGTGGTTCTGCCATTCCACAGTAAAAATTCTCTATTATTCAGCTCTATTTTTTCCGTAAAGAAAAACAGTAATATTTTCTCCCTGATTGTTCAGATTGTTTAAAAGAGTCGGGTGTAGGCCAGAGAAATAGAACTGTGGTTTTTCCTCTTCCACGGTTCTAATCTACTTTTTCTTACCCTTTTTCCATTGATAGTGCGAGTGTAAGCTATTTTACTTCATTTACAATGGGCAAGGCGTGTGGCAAGGGACGTGGAACTGGACGTTCTGGTGATGGTGCGTGCAGAAGACTGGGCCGTGGCCAAGGTGAAAATGTGCCACAACCAACAGTCACATCTTCTCGCTCCCACTTCTTGACCGAATTACTAGGGAAGCACAGAACAAAACCAGTATTGCGAACTGATCAGTGTGAACAGATTATTAATTGGATAGCAGATAGTACTTCCAGTTACCTGGGCACCACCACCTCCGGTCTGTCTTCCACACGGTCAAATCTTAGTAGCCGTGAGTCTCAACTGCATACTCCTCCTCACCCTGATGCTCCTTCCTCCCACCATGCTGAGTGTCGTCAGACAGCAGCTGATCCCACACTTGGAAACTCTGAAGAGCTGTTCACTGGTCCATTTCCATATTTGGGCCCCTCGCCTGCTCCGCTTGAACTGGTGGAAGAAGAGATCCCATGGCCAAATATTTGAACAGCCATGGCCACAGGAAGGCGACGCTGGCAATTTGTCACAAGAGGTGGACGATGACGAGACATAATTGCCACGAAGTGAGGAGGAGGACCGTGGTGCGGAAGAGGAGGAGGTGGTGGATGATCTTGTAACTGACCCAACATGGCAGGAGGACATGCAGAGCGAGGCCAACAGCACATAGGGGGAGGGAGGCAGAGTACCCCAAGACACCGCCCGGATAATACCGACATACAGTGCTAAATAACACACCGCCCAGATAATACCGCCATACAGTGCTAAATAACACACCACCCAGATAATGCCGCCATGCAGAGCTAAATAACATACCGCCCAGATAATACCGCCATACAAAGCTAAATAACACACCGCCAAGATAATACCGCCATACAGTGCTAAATAACACACCGCCCAGATATTACCGCCATACAGAGCTAAATAACACACCGCCCGGATAATACCGCCATACAGAGCTAAATAACACACCGCCCGGATAATACTGCCATACAGAGCTAAATAACACACTGCCCGGATAATACCGCCATACAGAGCTAAATAGCACACTGCCCGGATAACACCGGCATACAGAGCTAAATAACACACCGCCCGGATAATACGGCCATACAGAGCTAAATAACACATCGCCCAGAAAATACCGCCATACAATGCTAAATAACACACCCCCGGATAATACCGTCATGCAGTGCTAAATAACACACCGCCCAGATAATACCGCCATACAGAGCTAAATAACACACCGCCCAGATAATACCGCCATACAGTGCTAAATAACACACTGCCCAGATAATACCGCAGAGCGGATCCGCGCGTGTACGAGGTGTACGGAGCGGAGCCGTGCGTGTACGAGGTGTGCGGAACAGAGCAGAGCCGCGCGTGTACGAGGTGTACAGAGCGGAGCCGCGCGTGTACGAGGTGTACGGAGCGGAGCCGCATGTGTACGACTGTGCGGAGCGGAGCTGCGTGTACGAGGTGTACGGAGCGGAGCCGCATGTGTACGACTGTGCGGAGGGGAGCTGCGTGTACGAGGTGTACGGAGCGGAGCCGCGTGTGTACGAGGTGTGCAGAGCAGAGCGGAGCCGCGCGTGTATGAGGTGTACGGAGCGGAGCCGCGCGTTTATGGAGCAGAGCCGCGGGTGTATGAAGTATTTTTGGTTTTGGTTCTTTATTTTACCTTATACACAAGTCTTTACCCTGGAAAGGATGTTCCTTAACATATTTCACAGGAAAGCAGTTTCAGTTTTGTTTTTGAACGTTTTATTGTGAGCCCTTAAAAGTGTCTTAATACCTCTGACCACGTTGTTGACAGCAGTGACCTGGGGGTCAGAAATGCTTCCTGGGGCGATGCCCATGCTGTCCCCATGTCTTTTGAGCGCTGTCACTATCGTTTTGGGCACTTTTTAGGCTTTCAACAGACTGCCGGGGGTGCCGCCGCAAAAATGCTCGGGTCTCCCATAGACTAACATTGGGCTCGTTGCTCAGGTCGAGCACCCGAGTATCACGGCGAGCTCGGCCCGAGCTTCGAGCACCCGAGCATTTTAGTGCTCGCTCAACACTAGTCATCATATTTAGGGGACACTGTGGAAGATCATGTGAGTAGGGGTACTGTGGAGCCATCATAATATGGAGTGGGCACTGTGGGTGTGGATATGCCATAAAGAAACAAAACTGACTAGCAGAATAAAGCAAATGTGAACAGGTGTAAGCTGCTGTGACTTAGATGTGCAAACATTGAATATTGACTCAAATATTGTTGCAGCAGTCAACCACCGTGTCTGAGGTTATGTGCACACTAAGTGTTTTTGATGCAATTTCGCGGCGGTTTTTCTGCCGCGGAAAAGCTGCAAAAACACTTGTTAATAGGTCTGCCAGCTTTAGCAATGGTAATCGTGATGTGCTATGCACATGATGCAGAAATTTCCGCTCAGGATTACCATTGCGGAAAAAAACACAGCATGGCAATTGTTCAGGCGTGTCTGCCACAAATTCGCACCCATTGACTTGAATTGAACCACCGCAAAGCCACAGGTATAATATTTATACCTGCGGATTTGCTGCATTTCAATTAAAGCCAATAGGCGAGAATCCGGTTCAGGAGAGGAGGACTACAACTCCTCTCATCCGGCCACCGCTCCCGCAGATAACAGCGAGAGCGGCGTGGCTGGGGGGAGCAGTAGTTCTCCTCAGCCAAGCCAGCTACCAAGCGGTTAAAAAATTAAAAAAAAAAAGTAAAAATAAAAAAAAAACTTTTATACTCACCTGTCCGGCGGCCCCCCGATGTCCTCGTGGTCCCTGGCGATGCTCTCTCCCCTGCGGCCGGCCGTATATTGCGGGGAGCACACTCGCTCCCAGCAGTATACTGTGCTGCCAGGACCTGCGGTCACGTGAGCGATCAGCTTAATAGCCGCGGGGGGGGCTAGCATTCATGGCCCCTTCCCTGGCTATTAATATCAGCCTGCAGCTGTCTGTTTAGCCTTTTCTGGTTAGATATTATAGGGGGACCCTACGTAAATTTTTTTCTGGGGTCCCGCTGTAATCTAGCCAGTAAAGGCTAAACAAACAGCTGTGGGCTGATATTAATAGCCAGGGAACATTGTTGGCTAATGGCTAGTGTTGAGCGAGCACTAAAATGCTCGGGTGCTCGAAGCTCAGGCCGAGCTCGCCGTGATACTCGGGTGCTCGACCCGAGCAACGAGCCCAATGTTAGTCTATTGGAGACCCGAGCTTTTTTGCTGCGGCACCCCCGGCAGTCTTTTAAAAGCCTAACAAGTGCCCAAAACTATAGTGACAGTGCTCAAATGACATGGGGACAGCATGGGGATCACCCCAGGAAGCATTTCTGACCCCCAGGTCACTGCTGTCAGCAACGTGGTCAGAGGTATTAAGCCACTTTTAAGGGCTCACAATAAAACGTTCAAAAACGAAACTGAAACTGCTTTCCTATGAAATATGTTAAGGAAGTTCCTTTCCAGGGTAAAGACTTGTGTATAAGTTAAAATAAATAACAACAACAAAAAAATACTCCTCCACACCTTGGGCTATGCTCATAAGTAGCATTTTTTATGCGTTTTTGCACTTTTGTATTGCTTTCAACCGTGACAAATGCATTCACCGGGAAATGTCATTTTACCATTTTACAACCTTATCTGGCCATGTGCTGTGTGACACATGCATACTGTGCTGAAAAGACATGGGAACAGCATGGGGAAGACCCTTGGAAGCATCTCTGACACCCAGGTCACTGCCTAAAAGTGTGCCCATCAGAAGTGATCCTTGCCGCATCAGAAGATGCAGACTTGCAACTATCCCCGTGCAAGTCCTTGTCCCAGGGCAGTGTTCAATTGTACCTCCCCCATTCCTTGCAATGCAAGCGCAAATATGCAGCCAACCACCCACCCACCCCCAGGCTGCAATACCATACTGCTTGCTTGCACTTGAAATTGGGCCTTTTAGGCATGTGGAGGCGGAATCTGGCCACCACGTCATGGCTGCGTTGGCGGCCTGGAATTCATACTCAGTCCCCAGCCGCCCGGCGGCTGGGTGTCCACACTCGGTCCCCAGGCGCCAGGGGGCGGCCGGGTGTCCATACTCGGTCCCCAGCCGCCCCGCGGCCGGGTGTCCACACACGGTCCCCAGCCGCCTGGGCGCAGCCGGGTGTCCATAAACGGTCCCCAGCCGCCCCTATTTCTCCTTGGAACATCCCCCCACACACTTTTCTTAGCCCGGCCTGCTTTAGGGCAGCATTGGACGAGCCCACCAGAGAACCAGACTCCTCCGGTGGGCCCTGGCTTCTCCATCAGGGGAGTTGAGAGTGCCAAGGTGAGGAGCATGATGATGATGATGATAGAAGTTAGCATCTGCTTTGTTTTCTTGGAATGCAAGCGTAAGTGTGCAGCCTGCCACCCACCCACCCCCAGGCTGCAATACCATACTGCTTGCTTGCTTGCACTTGAAATTGGGCCTTTTAGGCATGTGGAGGCGGAATCTGGCCACCACGTCATGGCTGCATTGGCGGCCTGGAATCCATACTCAGTCCCTAGCCGCCCGGCGGCTGGGTGTCCACACACGGTCCCCAGCCGCCTGGGGGCAGCCGGGTGTCCATAAACGGTCCCCAGCCACCCCTATTTCTCCTTGGAACATCCCCCCACACACTTTTCTTAGCCCGGCCTGCTTTAGGACAGCATTGGACGAGCCCACCAGAGAACCAGACTCATCCGGTGGGCCCTGGCTTCTCCATCAGGGGAGTTGAGAGTGCCAAGGTGAGGAGCATGATGATGATGATACAAGCTAGCATCTGCTTTGTTTTCTTGGAATGCAAGCGTAAGTGTGCAGCCTGCCACCCACCCACCCCCAGGCTGCAATACCATACTGCTTGCTTGCTTGCACTTGAAATTGGGCCTTTTAGGCATGTGGAGGCGGAATCTGGCCACCACGTCATGGCTGCGTTGGCGGCCTGGAATCCATACTCAGTCCCTAGCCGCCCGGCGGCTGGGTGTCCACACACGGTCCCCAGCCGCCTGGGGGCAGCCGGGTGTCCATAAACGGTCCCCAGCCGCCCCTATTTCTCCTTGGAACATCCCCCCACACACTTTTCTTAGCCCGGCCTGTTTTAGGGCAGCAATGGACGAGCCCACCAGAGAACCAGACTCCTCCGGTGGGCCCTGGCTTCTCCATCAGGGGAGTTGAGAGTGCCAAGATGAGGACCATGATGATTATGATGATAGAAGTTAGCATCTGCTTTGTTTTCTTGGAATGCAAGCGCATGTATGTAGTAGCGGCTAAGCCTGAGGTGGTCAGCGTTTTGGCGCATATCCTACCTCCTCCGAGGATTGCTGGATGTTTTCCTGCTACTATCCCAGTTCTATGACTCCCGCTAAAACAAAGCTTCAGGTGATAAATGATGGATGAGGTAGTGGCAAAGGAGAAAGAGCAGGAGGAACAGGGACCATTCACATCAATATCAGGCCAGTCAACCACATATGTCTTGTAGGATATGTTTCTGTAGCAAAATGAGCGGTTCGGTTACACAGTTATAGGGCATACAGTGAGTGCAATGCTTACCAAAAGTTTTGAGGCACTCCAATGCCCCTTGGAAGTGACATGGAGGTCAGAGGGCCTTAACTAAACCATTTTTTCCATTTATAGCAACTGGGTCTCCTGTACACTGTTGGCCTAAGCAGTGAATGGAAGGCTTTCCAAAAATTATGAGGAACTGCAATGCCCCTTGAAACAGACATGGATTACAGCGTACTTAAAACCTTCTACCCATTATTGGGGAGTGGGTCTCCCTTAGTTTTCGCCTTTTCATTGAAAAGCAAAAGCTGACTAAAATTAGGAGGAAATGCAATGCCCGTTGGAAGAGTCATGGAGGTTAGAGGTAATTAAAAACAACATTTCAATGCCCCTTGGAAGAGCTGTGGAGTTCAGAGTGGCTTAAGAAGATGCTTTAAATGCCCCTTTGAAGAGACGTGGAGGTCCCAGTAGCTTAACAAGACGGTTTGAATGCCCCTTGGAAGAGACGTGGAGGTCACAGTAGCTTAACAAGACGGTTTTAATGCCCCTTGGAAAAGTGGTGGAGGTCGCAGTAGCTTAAAAAGACGGTTTTACTGCCCCTTACAAGAGCCATACAGTACAGCATATTACAAACATTATTCCCATTATTGTGGAGTGGGTCTCCCATAGTCTTTGCTTATGCCTTCCATGCAAAAGCTGCCAAAAATTAGGAGGAAATGCAATGCCCATTCGAAGAGTCGTGGAGGTTAGAGTTAATTAAAAACAACATTTCAATGCCCCTTGGAAGAGCTGTGGAGTTCAGAGTGGTTTAACAAGACGCTTTTAATGCCCCTCAGAAGAGACGTGGAGGTCCCAGTAGCTTAACAAAGCGGTTTTAATGCCCCTCGGAAAAGTGGTTGAGGTCCCAGTAGCTTAACAAGACGCTTTTAATGCCCCTCAGAAGAGACGTGGAGGTCCCAGTAGCTTAACAAGACGCTTTTAATGCCCTTCGGAAAAGTGGTGGAGGTCCCAGTAGCTTAACAAGACGCTTTTAATGTCCCTCAGAAGAGACGTGGAGATCCCAGTAGCTTAACAAGATGCTTTTAATGCCCCTCAGAAGAGACATGGAGGTCCCAGTAGCTTAACAAGACGCTTTTAATGCCCTTCGGAAGAGACGTGTGACTCGCCCCCTGGGCCGTGGGGTACCCGGAACCAGGCCTTCTAGTGTACGGTGCTGATGGGGGTAGTAGTGGCAACCCAATCCCGTGGCTCAGGGTGGTCAGACCAAATTGTGGCAGTCTATCAATCAGTGCTTTAAATGTCCGACTACGCCACTCGTGGATTGCGGTCAGAGATAACCGCCGCTGCGAGGCAGACCGCTGAGGCTGGTGTTGGGGTGCAGCACAGGGGTAGGATAACTCCCCACGGGAAGAGTGTAGCCTCAGGGCAGTGTAGGTGGATGCTGGGGGTGATGGTGCCGGCACAGCAGAAATCACACTGAGTCCAATGATGCAGTCCAGGGTCTTTTACTCACAGTTGTTATCCAAGTCACTTCTGTCAGCAAGGACTGCCCGAGCCGTGCTGCGTCCACCAGGTGAGGAGCTCGGTCAACCCCCAGGCAATTCAGGAGCATGGCACAGAGCCCCCTTCTGTCCTTTCTCTGGCCTCTCGTGCCCCACCAGTGTCCTGACTTCTGTCCGGCTACCGCGGACCGTGTCGGGTAAGCGTTGGCCTTCACTTCCCGCTATCCTATATGGTGCCTTCCTAGCAGGTTTAGCGGGGGGTCGCACCAATAAATGGTCACAACCTCCAGTTCTTGGCTGAGGGTAGATTCGCCTCCACCAACTTAGGGATCCGTTACCTTTCCACAGCCTGACCCTTTCACCCGGTATAATGGGGTATGCAACGGTTGCTGACCGTTCTGCACTCTTAGGGTCCCTTCTGCCTCCTTGTTTCTGGAGCCCTTCCACTCCTCTGTCTCTTCTCCTTCCTTCCTTCTCCTTCTTCTCTTCTCCTCTCTGGCCCCGGCCTTCTCTCTAGGCCTGCCTCGTGGAGCTGAGCTCAGGCTGAGCCGCGGCTCCCTGTCAGCTCTCTCTCTGTTCCGCTCTGACTGAACTTCTCCTACTACTCTACAACTTAAGATGGCTCCCACCTTTTATCTGCTTCTCTGTGTCTGAGTTCAGGTGACCTGCACCCAATGAGCTCCTTCCTGTGCTCCAGAAACCGCCCCCTTTCTGCTCCTACACCACTGGTTTCTCTTCCCCTCCCCACTCCAGCCAGGGACATGGTCAGTTGTGCCCGCAGCTGGGAGCACCGTCGACCTGTCCCCCGGAAATGGGGTGTGTGTGTCACATATAAAACATTTTTCTTATAAACATTCTTCATGTAAAACTTTTGTTAACTGGTCACAGTGCGCTTTGCGACCAGGTGTCCATCTTTCTATAAAATGCAAACTTGTAAACACAAACATGAGGGACCCGTTCGTAAACCCTCAACGAAGGCCCTGGGGTGACTGCAGGGCATAGCTGATCCTGCTGCTGGACCTCGTCTTCGGCCACCTCTAACGGGTTTTTGTTCTGAGGTCAGTTGTTGTTGTAGTCTCTTATAAAACCAGTAGCGGGCACTTTAGGAAGTGCAACTATTTACAGAATTGACCGCTCCCAGTCCTTGGCCGGATAGTTCACTAAGTTGGCTGCTCCCAGTCCTCAGCCGGTTATTCAAACGACATACAGGCAACAGTCCCCATCCGAGGTGAACTTTCTCTTCTGTACCCTAATGGGCAACTATTTACAGTGCACTCACATTTTAATAACTGTGTCCTCCTGGTGCACGCTCTTCCTCCTCGCCATACTCTCCGGACCCGTCCGGGTCCTCTGGGTAGCAATGCTCCTGGTACTGTTCCTCCTCCACCCTCTGGACATTGAGGGCATACCACCCCCGTAATCCTCGATGCCGGGTGTAGGACACCAAGTCCCCCGGATACAGATCCCGTCCTCAGTGACCCTCAGGCAGATGACTCATCACGTCCCTCCTATTCACAAAGAGGTCCGTGTCTGTGGTAGGATCCCGATTAAACCCCCACCCTTCCTCCTGGTGGAACTTTACCACGGTCCCAGTTACTTTAGGACCGCATGCTGCATGGGGGTTTCGACGAGTCCGCGTCTTCTCCTCTGCGCTCCGGGCCTGCAGCTGCTCCCTCTCCTGGCACCGCACCCGCTCCTCCCTCGCAAGCTGCTCACAGATCTCCCGCCTGCGGACTGCGGCCGCCCGCGTCTCCTGTGCAAACCTCATCGGGTCCTCCCCGGTCTGGTCCCATTCTATCCGGACCTCTTCCTCCGGGAGCTGAGAAACGGTGACTGGCTGCGGTACGGGCAGGAGCAGAGCAAGCGGGGCCTCGGCCTCTGCGGACAGGTCCTTCCGCCGACTGGGGTGGATCCATCCCTCCGGCACAGGGACCGGCTCCCCGTCAGGCCCGGCGAGCTGGCTGTACAGGTCGGCCCCTAAGGGTGGTGGCTTCGGGACCGGGGGCGCACGTGGTTCAGGGGCGCCTGGAGGTGTCAGGCCTTGCGACCGGGCCTGGTGCGAACTGCCTCCGACCGCACCCGAAGTCAGGGGGCACGGCCTGGGGCTTGACTCGGCGACAGGACTCGCGGCTTGGGGCCTGCGTGCCGGCGGTGGGAGCGGGGTAGGCACAGCGACGCCCGGAACGTCTGGCTCCGCGACAACGTCCAGAGGCAGGTTGGTGGCACTAGGGTTGGTGGCGGGGGTGTCCCCCTTACCTGCCTCCAGGGCTACGCTGCTCTCAGCTTCCGGCCTCCGCTCCTCGTCCTCAGGGGCTGTCTCGCTGGTCGGTGCTGGCGGCATCCCGTGCTGCTGGGCCGCGATCCGCCGGGCCATCTCCTTTCTCCACCCTTCTACAGCTTCTCGCTGCGCCTGGACCATCCTTCGGTCCAAATCCTCCAACGCCGTCCGAAGGAACTCCGGGTCTCCTCCTGAGAGCTGCGCCATCAACTCCTTGAGGCTGAAGGGGGCCGAGATGGCCTGCAGCAAGCCACCCGTTAGGGTGCTGGAGTTGGTGCTGCTCTCCATCTCCGGGTGTGGTCTGGTGAGACTGATCCAAACCACACCCTGCCCCTCGGTTTTCTTCTCTTTCCGCCCCTGTTGGCAGTGGTCCCGGGTCATTCTGCTGACAATCACTCTCAGGGGCAGCCCCCCCCACCTTGATGGACATCTCTACAGCCACACTCATGGCTGTCGGGGGTGGGCTCCGTCTTTGGCGCCATTCTGGGACCTGGCCCACGATGGGCGGTGGCTTCATGTGGTCTTTTGGCGCGCACATGATGGCGTCCGTTCTGCTGAGGCGGGCGCCACATTCAATACAGTGAAACAGTCTCTTTTCAGGCACACAATACCCGTTTGTGGCAGGTTGGTCACGATCCTGCCGACTACGCCAAAGCTGACTCACCCCCTGGGCCGTGGGGTACCCGGAACCGGGCTTCTGTACGATGCTGGGGGTAGTAGTGGCAACCCGATCCCGTGGCTCAGGGTGGTCAGACCAAATGTTGTGGCAGTCTATTTATAGATTTGTGAATATCCGTCTACGCCACCCGTGGATTGCGGTCAGGGATAACCGCCGCTGCGAGGCAGACCGCTGAGGCTGGTGTTGGTGTGCAGCACAGGGGTAGGATAACTCCCCACGGGAAGAGTGTAGCCTCAGGGCAGTGTAGGTGGATGCTGGGGGTGATGGTGCCGGCGCAGCAGAAATCACACTGAGTCCAATGATGCAGTCCAGGGTCTTTTACTCACAGTTGTTATCCAAGTCACTTCTGTCAGCAAGGACTGCCCGAGCTGTGCTGCATCCACCAGGTGAGGAGCTCGGTCAACCCCCTGGCAATTCAGGAGCATGGCACAGGGCCCCCTTCTGTCCTTTCTCTGGCCTCTCGTGCCCCACCAGTGTCCTGACTTCTGTCCGGTTACCACAGACCGTGTCGGGTAAGCGTTGGCCTTCACTTCCCGCTATCCTATATGGTGCCTTCCTAGCAGGTTTAGCGGGGGGTCGCACCAATAAATTGTCACAACCTCCGGTTCTTGGCTGAGGGTAGATTCGCCTCCACCAACTTAGTGATCCGGTACTTTTCCACAGCCTGACCCTATCACCCAGTATAATGGGGTATGCAACGGTTGCTGACCATTCTGCACTCTTAGGGTCCCTTCTGCCTTCTTGTTTCTGGAGCCCTTCCACTCCTCTGTCTCTTCTCCTTCCTTCCTTCTCCTTCTTCTCTTCTCCTCTCTGGCCCCGGCCTTCTCTCTAGGCCTGCCTCGTGGAGCTGAGCTCAGGCTGAGCCGTGGCTCCCTGTCAGCTCTCTCTCCCTTTCGCTCTGACTGAACTTCTCCTACTACTCTATGACTTAAGATGGCTCCCACCTTTTATCTGCTTCTCTGTGTCTGAGCTCAGGTGACCTGCACCCAATGAGCTCCTTCCTGTGCTTCAGAAACCGCCCCCTTTCTGCTCCTACACCACTGGGTTCGCTTCCCCCTCCCCACTCCAGCCAGGGACATGGTCAGTTGTGCCCGCAGCTGGGAGCACCGTCGAGCTGTCCCCCGGGGTGTGTGTATGTGTGTGCATGCAGCTAACTGAGCCCTGGTCCACACTCCATCCTTACCTGGGAGTGGAATATCACACCTCTGGGTGAGGCGAAATACCCCTGTAGCAACCGAGCCCTCGGGGCGCTACACGTGGAGGTCCCAGTAGCTTAACAAGATGCTTTTAATGCCCCTCGGAAAAGTGGTGGAGGTCGCAGTAGCTTAGCAAGACGCTTTTAATGCCCCTTACAAGAGCCATACAGTACAGCATCTTAAAAACATTATTCCCATTATTGGGGAGTGTGTCTCCCATAGTATTTGCTATTGCCTTCAAAGCAAAAGCTGCCAAAAATTAGGATGGAGGAACTTGCAATGCCCCTTAGAAGAGCCATGCAGTACAGCATATTACAAACATTATTCCCATGATTGGGGAGTGGGTTTCCCGTAATATTTGCTTATGCCTTCCAAGCAAAAGCTGCCAAAAATTAGGATGGAGGAACTTGCAATGCCCCTTACAAGAGCCATGCAGTACAGCATATTACAAACATTATTCCCATGATTGGGGAGTGGGTCTCTCATAATATTTGCTTATGCCTTCCAAGCAAAAGCTGCCAAAAATTAGGATGGAGGAACTTGCATTGCCCCTTACAAGAGCCATGCAGTACAGCATATTACAAAGATTATTCCCATGATTGAGGAGTGGGTCTCCCATAGTATTTGCTTATGCCTTCCAAGCAAAAGCTGCCAAAAATTAGGATGGAGGAACTTGCAATGCCCCTTACAAGAGCCATGCAGTACAGCATATTACAAAGATTATTCCCATGATTGGGGAGTGGGTCTCCCATAGTATTTGCTGATGCCTTCCAAGCAAAAGCTGCCAAAAATTAGGACGGAGGAACTTGCAATGCCCCTTACAAGAGCCATACAGTACAGCATCTTAAAAATATTATTCGCATTATTGGGGAGTGGGTCTCCCACAGTCTTTGCTTATGCCTTCCAAGCAAAAGCTGACAAAAATAAGGACGGAGAAACTTTCAATAATGGCAACACTGACGATGGTCACCCTGGTGGTATAGTGGTGGTGGAGGCTGAGGATAAGGAGAAGAACATAAAACAGCCGAAATGAGGAAGCGTATACCCATGTGTGGGTGTGAAGCGGTGCATGTGATTACACCTCCCGAAAAAACACAGTGGATTTGACTTTATGTTACTCTGCTGTCATTTGGTGGTGATGAGAAGTCTGGCCCAATCCAGCCCTTGTTCATTTTGATAAGGGTCAGCTCGTCAGCATTGTCAGTTGACAGGCGAGTGTGCTTACCAGTTATAATTCCCCCAGCGGCACTAAAAACACGCTCCGATAACACGCTAGCGGCAGGGCAGGCCAGGACCTCCAAGGCGTACAGAGCGAGTTCATTCCAAGTGTCCAGCTTAGATACCCAATAATTAAAATGCACAGAGGAATCACGGAGGACGCTGGTACGGTCGGCAAGGTACTCCCTCACCATCTTTTGAAACTTTCTACTCCTTGTGAGAGTACCCCACGCCTCAGGGCCTGTAAGCTGGGCGGGTCTCAGAAAACTGTCCCAGAACGTTGACAGTGTTCCCCTGCCTCTGCTGGATTGGAGTTGCCTCTCTCTCGCTTGTACGCCTTGGTTGGTCAGCGAACTGTGACCTCTGCCACTAGCGTGTTCAGATGGGAACTTTTTTAACAGTTCTGCAGCAAGGGCCGTCTGGTACTGCCCCATTTTTGTAGACCTCTCCACCTCAGGAATAAGAGAGTGAAAGTTCTCCTTGTAGCGAGGGTCTAGAAGTGTCACCAACCAGTAATGACTGTCACCCAACATTTTGACAACGCGAGGGTCACGGTTAAGGCAGCGTAACATAAAGTCAGCCATGCGTGCCAGACTGGTAACGGGCAAGACTTCCGTGTCCTCACCAAGATGACGACTGACCATGCTCTCCTCCTCCTCCTCCCCCCTGTCCTCAGGCCACCCACGCTGAACCGACGGTATGACAGTTGTACAGGTACTACCGTCTACAGCGCATGATACAAGCTCCTGATCTTCTTCCTTCTCCTCCTCCTCTCCCTCATTGTCCCCCAATGCATGTTGGGATGAGATGAGGCTGGGCTGTGTGTAATCGACCGCTACGGCTTCTTGATCCATCTCATCATACTCTGGCTGCAATGCCTCCTCTTTAATTCTCTGCAGAGAGCGTTGCAAAAGACAGACAAGTGGAATGATGGCGTCATCGCCACTCACCATCTGGGTGGACTCCTCAAAGTTTGTCAAGATGGTACAGATGTCAGATATCCAGGTCCACGCCTGAGGTCTTATGTGTGGAGTCTGACCTGAGTATCGACGGCCTTGTTGCAGCTGGTACTCCACAACTGCTCTCTTCTGCTCACAAATCCTTTGCAACATGTGGAGGGTAGAGTTCCAACGTGTGGGGACATCACACACCAGTCGGTGTGACGGAAGCTGCAAACGCTGCTGCAACACAGCAAGGGTGGCAGAAGCTGTAGCCGACTTGCGAAAATGAGCTGACATTCTTTGGCGTACTTTGACGAGCAGATCTGGCAACTCGGGTTACTGTGACGCCTCTACTCGAAAAGCCCTTTTATTTTACCCTGGGAGATGGGGGACTCGGAGTTGGGTCCTGTGATGTAGAGATGGGGTGCAGCCGTGGCCAGGACCCGACCCGTGCTCAGGGCCTTCACATTAAAAGGAGATGGTGTGGGCTTATCCGGGTTGAGTGGCTGATTTATGACTACGCCACTTGTGGCACGTGGTGAAGGCCACCAGCGCCGCTGCAGTCCACTGAGGCATGGCGTTATGGCAGGCAGAGTTATTACTACTCCCCACAGGCGGAGCAAGGCCTCAGGGCAGGATGGAGGGGGTAGTAGTAGAGGAGAACGGATGCCGCGTCTCGCGGTGTGGCGCAGAAATAACAGTCCGGAGGCCATAGGGGTGAGCTTCCAAGGCTTTACTCACTTTAGAGATGGCAGAAGGAAGGCGACTCCCTGCTCCCCGCGGAGTCCTGCGGTCACCAGGGACGGGGGTACGACAACCTCCGAGTAAGTCCAGCATTCAGTCGGGACCCTACACCAGAGTGTTCCTGAACTACAGACCGAATCCTTTCCTGTCCATGTGTGTGCGAATAGGCCGGGTCTCCCTCTGAGCTCCTCTCAGAACAAGGGCACGGGTGGCAGCTCCACTCCTTCCGATACCCAGTGGGATCCTCAGGGCCTACCGGGCTTTCCCGACCAGGACTTGGAGTAACAAGGTCGGGTGTCGGGGGCCGGTACCCCTCTTGCAGCCGGACTCCCTCTGAATATATCAGCATGGCGAGGACAGGTGGCGTACACCGCTCCGTTTGCATCCTGCCTGGGATCCATTTGCTGTGGAGCCACACTCTTAAGCTCCGGGCCTTCTTGGTCCTGGTCCTTGACCGGGTCGAGACATTCCTTGTCTACAATCTACCCCTCGTCCCAAGGCCAGGGCACGGGGGCTGTGTCTCCATCCGATGCGGGCCCACACAGGATCCGCGTTAGGGTGGGAGATCACAGTCCACTCAGCAATTGACAGCATAGAGACAGTCAAAGAGCAATTGAAGGCAGTCAAAGAAGGAAGACCAAAGATGGCTTTTTATTAAATATGAAATTTAAAGTGTAACTAACTTGTAAGTCCTCCACCCTCACCCACTAACTGGTCCCCTAACTCTTGGTTCCCCAGTCTCCCTGTAACCAGGGGAGCAGCACCTAGTGCATACTACCCCCCTTTGGTGGAGAAATGTGGTGTTGGATGCAAAGGTTGGGTCACGACTATCATACTGTTCTTACCTCAGAGGAGGAACACTGCACTCCATTAAAGAAGTGCAGCATCCCTGTGGCGGTCGAACCCTCAGGGGTGCCACATTCCCCCCTGGTAAAACACTGCACGTCCGCGGGCTGCAAAAGAAGCAACACCCAGGATATTTTCTTTTTAATATAAACATGAACTATCTTCCCTTTATGGGAGGTACATCTTCTTAAACATTGCAAACATGTTATACAGTAGAAAATTACAAAAGTATAAAATTATAAAAGTGCTAGCATTATTTTTTTTATTTTTTTTTCCAGAGACATTTTGGTGCAAACAGACGGGTTAAGGTGCAAAGACGCAGAGTCAGTTCAGAAGTGCGAGGGACCTGTCCCAAACCCTCAACGTAGGCCCTGGGGTGGCTGCAGGGCATGAAGATCCCGAGTTGGACCTCCCGGAGAGCCACCTTGACAGGTTTTCCTTCTGAGGTCTTGAAGTAGAAAATATCCGCGGTTTTTGTGTAAAACCAATATGGAGCACCTAAAGAGATGCAAACTATTTACAAGGGGAAGGGTCTGCCTGCTGCCAGTCCGCAGGGACACCTGTCTCTAGAAATCGGGATTATAAAATAAGCAAAATAGAAATGTCAACAGATTAACTTTTAAACAAAAACTGCAACAGCCGGGGCTGCTTTAAACCTCGGGCTCCCTCCTGGGAAAAGGCTCGTTCCTCCTGATGGAGGCTAACCGGTCCCCTGAGGCCGAGCGCGAGGGGGCGTCGCTCCAGGACACTTTGTGTACGTCCAGGGCATACCACCCTCGCACCCCCTGGTGGCAAGAAAAGGTCACTGTATCGCCCGGGAAGAGGTTCCGACCAAGGTGTCCCTTCTTCAGACGCGGCTCGACATCCCGCCGGCTGACAAACACATCGTCCTGGTTCTGGGGACTTCTAATGAACCCCCACCCCGCCTCATGGTGGAAGCGGATGACTTGCCCTTCCACTCGGGGACTGGGACGGGTGGCCTCTTCCTGATGAGCCCGGGATTTGGCAGCTTTGGCCCGTACCTCTAGACGTTCACAGGGAAGCTCCCGTTGACATTGCTCCCGAGCGAGCTGGAAAATCTGGTCGCTGCACCACTGGCTCCTCGTCTGCGCTTCAGCCCGGGTCTCCCGGGGGAAGCCCATCAGGTCCCCCCCCTGGTTGTCCCAGGCCCACTCCTCAGCCTCGGGCCAGGTTACTGCTGGTGGGGGTAGCGGGGTCATCACGGGTTGCTGCGGGTCCTCTACAGGCGCGGACCAGTCCGGGTTGGAGCCGGTGGATTCCTCTGCAGTTTCAGGCACTTCCGTTTCAGGGTTAAGGCGGCATCGCAGGTCCCCACTCATAGCTGCCGCTTGCAGCTCCGGAGCCAAAGCCTGCTCCCAGGTGGCCGCGTGGGGTATTAAATACTCTGTCATAAGGTCCAGGATTGTTACAGTAGGCTCTGCAGCCGGGGTAGGGGTAGCACACTCACACGCCGCTGGGCCGCTCTCGACCTCTGTCACCGCATCTCCTTGTTCTGGGACCTCAACTCCTTGGCGGCGGGCCTGGATGCGCAGCATCATCTCCTCCCGCCACGCAGCCGTCGCCGCCTCCTGGGCCTCTCTCTGTCTCCGCAAGAGACCTGGAGCTTCCTGCCGGAGAAATTCAAAATCTCCCGATGTGAGGATACTGCTGCCTCGCTCTCTGCCGGGTGAAGGGAATGAACCGGGTTCAGAAGGCGCGTTGGTTTGCTCTCCAGAAGCGTCCATGTCTGCCTCTGACGAATGCCAAGCTCCGACTGCAATGGCCGCACCTTGTTACTTTTCTTCTTCCTCCTCTTTCGGGGCGGTTCCTGGTCGGCATGTTGACAGGCCCGCCTTCGATCAGCCCATCCGGTTTGACGGGCATATCCCCGCGGATAGTCTCTGATGGAAGGGGCAGTCCACACTTTTGGCGCCAAACGGGAGCCCAGCCCACGATGGGAGGTGTTTGAAGACAGTCTTTTCACAGCATTATGGCACCTGTTCTTCTTGGGTGGGCGCCATTTTAAGTGTAAAACAACAGTTCAAGGTGTAAGGCACACAGTACCCGGTAGGAATGGGTACTTCCTTCCTTTGCTGCGGGCACGCGATCCTGCCGACTACGCCAGGTTGTGACGCTTCTACTCGAAAAGCCCTTTTATTTTACCCTGGGAGATGGGGGACTCGGAGTCGGGTCCTGTGATGTAGAGATGGGGTGCAGCCGTGGCCCGGACCCGACCCGTGCTCAGGGCCGTCACATTAAAAGGAGATGGTGTGGGCTTATCCGGGTTGAGTGGCTGATTTACGACTACGCCACCTGTGGCACCAGGTGAAGGCCACCAGCGCCGCTGCAGTCTGCTGAAGCATGGTGTTATGGCGACCAGAGTTATTACTACTCCCCACAGGCGGAGCAAGGCCTCAGGGCAGGATGGAGGGGGTAGCAGTAGAGGAGAACGGATGCCGCGTCTCGCGGTGTGGCGCAGAAATAACAGTCCGGAGGCCATAGGGGTGAGCTTCCAAGGCTTTACTCACTTTAGAGATGGCAGAAGGAAGGCGACTCCCTGCTCCCCGCGGAGTCCTGCGGTCACCAGGGACGGGGGTCCGACAACCTCCGAGTAAGTTCAGCATTCAGTCGGGACCCTACACCAGAGTGTTCCTGAACAACAGACCGAATCCTTTCCTGTCCGTGTGTGTGCGAATAGGCCGGGTCTCCCTCTGAGCTCCTCTCAGAACAAGGGCACGGGTGGCAGCATACTCCTTCCGATACCCGGTGGGATCCTCAGAGCCTACCGAGCTTTTCCGACCAGGACTTGGAGTAGCAAGGTCGGGTGTCGGGGGCCGGTACCCCTCTTGCAGCCGGACTCCCTCTGAATATATCAGCATGGCGAGGACAGGTGGCGTACACCGCTCCGTTTGCATCCTGCCTGGGATCCATTTGCTGTGGAGACACACTCTTAACTTCCGGGCCTTCTTGGTCCTGGTCCTTGACCGGGTTGAGACATTCCTTGTCTACAACCTACCCCTCGTCCCAAGGCCGGGGCACGAGGGCTGTGTCTCCATCCGATGTGGGCCCACACATGATCCGCGTTAGGGTGGGAGATTACAGTCCACTCAGCAATTGACAGCATAGAGACAGTCAAAGAGCGATTGAAGGCAGTCAAAGAACCAAGACCAAAGATGGCTTTTTATTAAATATGAAATTTAAAGTGTAGCTAACTTGTAAGTCCTCCATCCTCACCCACTAACTGGTTCCCCTAACTCTTGGTTCCCCAGTCTCCCTGTAACCAGGGGAGCAGCACCTAGTGCATACTAGCCCCTCTGGTGGAGAAATGTGGTGCTGGATGTGTCTTTGGCGCCAATCTGGGACCTGGCCCACGATGGGCGGTGGCTTCTTGTGGTCTTTTGGCGCGCACATGATGGCGTCCGCTCTACTGAGGCGGGCGCCACATTCAATACAGTGAAACAGTCTCTTTTCAGGCACGCAATACCCATTTGTGGCGGATTGGTCAAAATCCTGCTGACTACGCCAAAGCTGACTCGCCCCCTGGGCCGTGGGGTTCCCGGAACCGGGCTTCTGTATGATGCTGGAGGTAGTAGTGGCAACCCGATCCCGTGGCTCAGGGTGGTCAGACCAAAAGTTGTGGCAGTCTATTTATAGATTTGTGAATGTCCGACTACGCCACCCGTGGATTGCGGTCAGAGATAACCGCCGCTGCGAGGCAGACCGCTGAGGCTGGTGTTGGTGTGCAGCACAGGGATAGGATAACTCCCCACGGGAAGAGTGTAGCCTCAGGACAGTGTAGGTGGATGCTGGGGGTGATGGTGCCAGCACAGCAGAAATCACACTGAGTCCAATGATGCAGTCCAGGGTCTTTTACTCACAGTTGTTATCCAAGTCACTTCTGTCAGCAAGGACTGCCCGAGCCGCGCTGCGTCCGCCAGGTGAGGAGCTCGGTCAACCCCCAGGCAATTCAGGAGTATGGCACAGGACCCCCTTCTGTCCTTTCTCTGGCCTCTCGTGCCCCACCAGTGTCCTGACTTCTGTCCGGCTACCGCGGAACGTGTCGGGTAAGCGTTGGCCTTCACATCCCGCTATCCTATATGGTGCCTTCCTAGCAGGTTTAGCGGGGGGTCGCACCAATAAATGGTCATAACCTCCGGTTCTTGGCTGAGGGTAGATTTGCCTCCACCAACTTAGGGATCCGGTACCTTTCCACAGCCTGACCCTTCCACCCGGTATAATGGGGTATGCAACGGTTGCTGACCGTTCTGCACTCTTAGGGTCCCTTCTGCCTCCTTGTTTCTGGAGCCCTTCCACTCCTCTGTCTATTCTCCTTCCTTCCTTCTCCCTCTCCTCTTTGGCCCCGGCCTTCTCTCTAGGCCTGCCTCGTGGAGCTAAGCTCAGCCTGAGCCGCTGCTCCCTGTCGGCTCTCTCTCCCTTCTGCTCTGACTGAAACTACTCCCTGACTTAAGATGGCTCCCACCTTTTATCTGCTTCTCTGTGTCTGAGCTCAGGTGACCTCCACCCAATGAGCTCCTTCCTGTGCTCCAGAAACCGACCCCTTTCTGATCCTACACCACTGGGTTCTCTTCCCCCCTCCCCACTCCAGCCAGGGACATGGTCAGTTGTGCCCGCAGCTGGGAGCACCGTCGAGCTGTGTGTGTGTGAAGCTAACTGAGCCCTGGTCCACACTCCATCCTTACCTGGGAGTGGAATATCACACCTCTGGATGAGATGCAATACCCCTGTGGCAACTGAGCCCTCGGGGCGCCACATTCCCCCCTGGTAAACCACAGCACGTCCTCGGGCTGGAACAGAGCAGAAGACAGTTCAAAAACATGCAAGGTTTTTTTAGAATGCATCCATATATAAAATTATAAACCATTGTTACTCATCCCTTTATGGGAGGCAATTTTTCTCTCTTAACGTTACTGGCACATTTTCTCTTTCAGTAATATTATAAGACTTTCTTCACATATATAAAACATTATAAAACTCTTTTCACTTTTATAACCACATCTGTCACATATAAAACTTTTATTAACTGGTCACAGTGCACTTTGCAACCAGGTGTCCATCTTTCTATAAAATGCAAACTTATGAACACGAACATGAGGGACCCGTTCGTAAACGCTCAACGTAGGCCCTGGGCGTGGCTGCAGGGCATTGGTGATCCGGTAGCTGGACCACGTCTTCTGCCACGCCAAGCGGGTTTTTGTTCTGAGGTCAGTTGTTGTAGTACTTTATAAAACCAGTAGGGGGCACTTTAAGAAGTGCAAATATTTACAAAGTTGACCGCTCCCAGTCCTCGGCCGGATAGTTCACTAAGTTGGCTGCTCCCAGTCCTCAGCCGGCTTTAACTGACCCGTTGCCGGGTAACTCTAGGTAACAGTCTCTTTACCCCGACGGGTAACTATATACATTGTACGCTGCCGCTCATTAGTAGCGGTGTCCTCCTTGCGCACCTTCTTCCTCTTCAAAGTGTTCTTCAGACCCGTCCGGGTCCTCTGAATAACCGGGTTCGGGGTAGTGTTGCTCCTCTTCTACCCTCTGAACGCTAAGGGCGTACCACCCCCACAGACCTCTGTGTCTGGTGTAGGACACTTGATTTCCCGGGAACAGATCCCGCCCCTGGTTACCTTCTGGCAGGTGGCTCTCCACGTCCCTCCCGGTAACAAACACATCCGTGTCCGTCGTCGGGTCCCTGATGAAACCCCACCCCCCTTCTTGTTGGAATTTTACCACGGTCCCAGCAGTTTTAAGACCGCGTGCAGCCTGAGGGTCTCGGCGGGTTCATGTCTTCTCCTCCGCGCTCCGGGCCTGCAGCTGTTCCCTCTTCCGGCGCCACGCCCGCTCCTCCTTTTCAAGCTGCTCACCGAACGCCTGCCTGCGGGCTGCGGCCGCCCGCGTCTACTGTGCAAACCCCATCACATCCTCCCCGGTCTGGTCCCATCCTATCTGGACCTCTTCCTCCGGGAGCTGAGAGACGGCGCCTGGCTGTGGTAGGGGCAAGAGCGGAGCAAGTGGGGCCTCAACCTTTGCGGACAGGTTTTTCCGTTGACTGGGGTGAACCCATCCCTCTGGTACAGGGACAGGCTCTCCATCGGGTCCGTCGAGTTGACTGTACAGGTCAGTCCCAAGGGGTGGTGGCTTCGGGACCGGGGGTGCACGCGGTTGGGAGGCGCCTGGGGAGGTCAGGCCTTGCGACCGGGCCTGGAGCGGGCCACTTCCGACCGCACCCGGGATCAGGGGGCACGGCCTGGGGCTTGATCAGGCAATGGGGCTCACAGCTTGCGGCCTGCGTGCCGGCGGCGGGAGCGTGGAAGCTGCAGCGGCTCCCGGGACTTCTGGCTCCTCGGCGGGATCCAAGGGTAAGCCTACGGCGTCAGGACCCGGGGCAGGGGTGTCCTCCTTACCTGCCTCCGCGGCAGCACTGTTCTCGGCCTCCGGTCTCCTCTCTCTGTCCTCGGGGGCAGGCGCGCTGCCGGGTGTTGGCAGCGTCTCTTGCTGCCGGGTCGCGACCCGCCGGGCCATCTCCTCCTTCCATCCGGCGATGACTTCCCTCTGCGCCCGGACCATCCTCTGGTCCAACTCCTCCAGCGCTGTCCGCAGGAATTCAGAGTCTTCTGCGGGGAGCTGAGACATCAGCTCCGTGAGGCTGCACGGGGACGCCTCGGCCTGCAGCAGGCCGCTTGCCAGGGTGCTGGAGTTCGTGCTCCTCTCCATCTCCGGGTGTGATCTGGTGAGACTGATCCAAACCACACCCTGCCCCTCGGTTTTCTTCTCTTTCCGCCCCTGTTGGGGGTGGTCCCAGGGTAATCTGCTGACAATCACTCTCAGGGGCAGCCCGCCCACCTTGATGGACATCTCTACAGCCGCACTCATGGCTGTTGGGGGTGGGCTCCGTCTTTGGCGCCAATCTGGGACCTGGCCCACGATGGGCGGTGGCTTCATGTGGTTTTTTGGCGCGCACATGATGGCGTCCGCTCTAGTGAGGCGGGCGCCACATTCAATACAGTGAAACAGTCTCTTTTCAGGCACGCAATACCCGTTTGTGGCGGGTTGGTCACAATCCTGCCGACTACGCCAAAGCTGACTCGCCCCCTGGGCCGTGGGGTACCCGGAACCGGGCTTCTGTACGATTCTGGGGGTAGTAGTGGCAACCCGATCCCGTGGCTCAGGGTGGTCAGACCAAATGTTGTGGCAGTCTATTTATAGATTTGTGAATGTCCGACTACGCCACCCGTGGATTGCGGTCAGAGATAACCGCCGCTGCGAGGCAGACCGCTGAGGCTGGTGTTGGTGTGCAGCACAGGGGTAGGATAACTCCCCACGGGAAGAGTGTAGCCTCAGGGCAGTGTAGGTGGATGCTGGGGGTGATGGTGCAGGCGCAGCAGAAATCACACTGAGTCCAATGATGCAGTCCAGGGTCTTTTACTCACAGTTGTTATCCAAGTCACTTCTGTCAGCAAGGACTGCCCGAGCCGCGCTGCGTCCACCAGGTGAGGAGCTCAGTCAACCCCCAGGCAATTCAGGAGTATGGCACAGGACCCCCTTCTGTCCTTTCTCTGGCCTCTCGTGCCCCACCAGTGTCCTGACTTCTGTCCGACTACCGGGGACCGTGTCGGGTAAGCGTTGGCCTTCACTTCCCGCTATCCTATATGGTGCCTTCCTAGCAGGTTTAGCCGAGGGTCACACCAATAAATGGTCACAACGTCCGGTTCTTGGCTGAGGGTAGATTCGCCTCCACCAATTTAGGGATCCGGTACCTTTCCACAGCCTGACCCTTCCACCCGGTATAATGGGGTATGCAACGGTTGCTTACCGTTCTGCACTCTTAGGGTCCCTTCTGCCTTCTTGTTTCTGGAGCCCTTCCACTCCTCTGTCTCTTCTCCTTCCTTCCTTCTCCTTCTCCTCTTTGGCCCTGGCCTTCTCTCTAGGCCTGCTTCGTGGAGCTAAGCTCAGCCTGAGCCGCTGCTCCCTGTCGGCTCTCTCTCCCTTCTGCTCTGACTGAAACTACTCCCTGACTTAAGATGGCTCCCACCTTTTATCTGCTTCTCTGTGTCTGAGCTCAGGTGACCTGCACCCAATGAGCTCTTTCCTGTGCTCCAGAAACCGACCCCTTTCTGCTCCTATACCACTGGGTTCTCTTCCTCCCCTCCCCACTCCAGTCAGGGACATGGTCAGTTGTGCCCGCAGCTGGGAGCACCGTCGAGCTGTCTCCCGGAAATGGGGTGTGTGTGTGTGTGCAGCTAACTGAGCCCTGGTCCACACTCCATCCTTACCTGGGAGTGGAATATCACACCTCTGGCTGAGGTGCAATACCCCTGTGGCAACCGAGCCCTCGGGCGCCACAGATGCAAAGGTTGGGTCACGACTATCATACTGTTCTTACCTCAAAGGAGTAACACTACACTCCATTAAAGAAGTGCAGCATCCCTGTGGTGGTCGAACGCTCAGGGGCGCCACAGTACGATTTAAGAAACCGCTGAACCACGAGGTTAAGCACATGAGCCAGGCATGGTACGTGTGTGATCTCGCCTCGCCTCAGAGCCGCCACCAGGTTACGGCCATTGTCACACACGACCATGCCTGGATGTACGTTCAGCGGTCTCAGCCGCAGATCTGCCTGCTCTTTCACAGCTGTCCACAACTTACAAGCAGTGTGAGGTTTCTCACCTAAGCTTATGAGTTTCAGCACAGCCTGTTGCCGCTTGGCAGAGGCAGTACTGCAGTGCTTCCAGCTTGAAACTGATGTGGTGATATCTGAGATGGAGGCTGAACATGAGGAGGAGGTGGAGGATGATGCGCAGGAGCTGTACACTGTGGCTGCAACTCTGACTGACATAGGGCCCGCAATCCTCGGTGTGGGGAGGATGTGTTCCGTCCCAAGGTCCGACTGGGTCCCGGCTTCCACTATGTTTACCCAGTGTGCCGTCAGGGAGATGTACCGTCCCTGGCCACAAGCACTTGTCCACGTGTCCGTTGTCAGGTGGACTCTCCCAGTACCTGCATTGTTGAGGGCACGGCAGATGTTTTGTTACACGTGTTTGTGTAGTGCGGGGATGGCACACCGGGCAAAATAGTGTCGGCTGGGGACCGAGTACCGAGGGACAGCCACCGCCATAAGGTTGCGGAAGGATTCCGTCTCCACCAGCCTAAAAGGCAGCATTTCCAACGTAAGCAGTCGTGAAATGTGCGAATTTAGGGCTGTGGCCTGTGGGGCGTTAGCTGCGATTTTCTGCTTTCGTTCAAAGGTCTGGAATATGGACAATTGAACGCTGCGGTGGGACGTGGACGTTGATGCTGTTTCTTGAGAAAACAAGTGAAGACTGAGAGGAGGGGGCATCTTTGCATGCAGTATAGACAGGGGATTGCCTTGCACACACAACAGGGGGTTCTATTGCACGCACAACAGTGGAAGAAGCAGTGGTGACACCCGCTGACACTGGTCGTGGACCCTGGGGTTCACCCCACAAAGTCGGGTGCTTTGCTGACATGTGCCTGATCATGCTGGTGGTGGTCAGGCTGGTAGTTTTGTCACCCCTGCTGATGCTGGCCTTGCAGGTGGTACAAATGGCCTTTTTGGGGTTATCAGCAGAGTCTTTAAAAAAATTCCAGACTCTGGAAGACCTACCGGTTGTACTGGCAACGTCCCTCATGTTGGTGTTACGGGGAATGATTGTCCGCCTTCTGTCTGCGGCCACCACACTGCTTCTTCCTGCCTGTTGGGGTACTCTGCCTCCCTCCCCCTGTGTGCTGCTAGCCTCACTCTGCATGTCCTCCTGCCACGTTGGGTCAGTTACTAGATCATCCACCACCTCCTCCTCCTCCACTTGCGCACCACGATCCTCCTCCTCACTTCCTGGCAATTGTGTCTCGTCATCGTCCACCTCTTGTGACAAATTGCCAGCGTCGACTTCCTGTGGCTGTGTCTGTTCAAATGTTTGGGCATCGCTACATGGGATCTCCTTTTCCACCACTTCAAGCGGAGCAGGCGAGGGGCACAAATCTGGAAATGGACCAGTGAACAGCTCTTCAGAGTGTCCAAGTGTGGGATCAGTTGCTGTCTGACGACACTCGGCATGGTGGGAGGAAGGAGCATCAGGGTGAGGAGGAGTATGCGGTCGAGACTCACGGCTACTAAGAGCCGACCGTGTGGAAGACAGGCCGGAAGTGGTGGTGTCCAGGTAACTGGAAGTATTATCTGCTATCCAGTTAATAACCTGTTCACACTGATAAGTTCGCAATACTGGTGTTGTTCTGTGCTTCCCTAGTAATTCGGTCAAGAAGTGGGAGAGAGAAGATGTGGCTGTTGGTTGTGGCACATTTTCACCTTGGCCACGGCCCCGTCTTCTGCACACACCATCACCAGAACGTCCAGTTCCACGTCCCTTGCCACGTGCCTTGCCCATTGTAAAGTAAGTAAAATAGCTTACACTCGCACTATCAATGGAAAAAGGGTAATGAAAAGTAGATTAGAACCGTGGAAGAGGAAAACCACAGTTCTATTTCTCTGGCCTACACCCGACTCTTTTAAACAATCTGAACAATCAGGGAGAAAATATTACTGTTTTTCTTTACGGAAAAAATACCAAAAGATGAATAATAGAGATTTCTTACCGTGGAACAGCAAAACCACAGTTATAATTTACTGGTGTATGTATACCAGACTTTTTTAAATATATATATATTTGTGGCTGAACAGTGAGCGACACACTCAAACTGTTTTTTTTAGATACAAATGGCCAAAAAGTGGATAATACAGAGGTTTGAACCGTGGAACTGCAAAACCACACTTGTATTTCTCCGGCCTACACCAGACTATTTTCAACAGATATATTTGTGTCTGAACAATCAGGAGACACTATTATTTATTTTTTACGGCCAAAAATTGCGAAAAGCAGGATAATACAGAAATTTGACCCGTGGAACTGCAAAACCACACTTGTATTTCTCGGGCCTACACCAGACTATTTTCAACAGATATATTTGACTCGCCCCCTGGGCCGTGGGGCACCCGGAACCGGGCTTCAGTGCTATGATGGAGGTAGTAGTAGCAACCCGATCCCGTGGCTCAGGGTGGTCAGACCAAATGCTGTGGTAGTCTATTTGTAGAGTTATGAATGTCCGACTACGCCACCCGTGGATTGCGGTCAGGGATGACCGCCGCTGCAAGGCAGACCGCTGAGGCTGGTATTAGTGTGCAGCACAGGGATAAGATAACTCCCCACGGGAAAAGTATAGCCTCAGGGCAATGAAGGAGGATGCTGGGGGTGATGGTGCAGGCGCAGCATAAATCACACAGAGTCCAATGGTGCAGTTCAGGCCTTTTACTCACAGTTGTTATCCAAGTCACATCCCTCGGCAAGGACTGCCTGAGCCGTGCTGCGTCCACCAGGTGAGGGGCTCGGTCAACCCCCAGGCAATTCAGGAGTATGGCACAGGACCCCCTTCTATCCTTTCTCTGGCCTCTCGTGCCCCACCAGTGACCACACTTCTGTCCAGCTGCCTCGGGCCTTCTCTGGTAAAACTTGGCGCCAGTTTCCCTGACCCTATGTGGTGCCTTCCTAGCGGGTGTAGCAGGGGGTCGCACCAGTAGATGATTACGACCTCCGGTTTTTGGCTGAGGGATGATTTACCTCCACCAGCTTGGGAATCCGGTACCCTTCTGCGGCCTGACCCTTCACCCGATATAACGCGGGCTTGCAACGGTTGCTGTCCGTTCTGCTCTCTTAGGGTCCCTTCTGCCTTCTTGTTTCTGGAGCCCTTCCACTCCTCTGTCTCTTCTCCTTCCTTCCTTCTCCTTCTCCTCTTCTCCTCTCTGGCCCCGGCCTTCTCTCTAGGCCTGCCTCGTGGAGCTGAGCTCAGGCTGAGCTTCGGCTCCCTGTCAGCTCTCTACTCCTTTACTCTGCTCTGCTTCACTGAACTCCCTCCTAAGATGGCCCCCACCTTTTATCTGCTTCTCTGTGTCTGAGCTCACGTGACCTGCACCCAATGAGCTCTTTCCTATGCTCCAGAAACCGTCCCCTTCTGCTCCTACATCACTGGGTTCTCTCCCCCCTCCCCACTTCAGCCAGGGACATGGCCAGTTGTGCCTGCAATTATATGGGAGCACCGTCGAGCTGTCCCCCGGAAATGTGGTGTGTAAGTGTATGTATGCAGCTAACTGAGCCCTGGTCCACACTCCATCATTACCTGGGAGTGGAATATCACACCTCTGGCTGAGGTGCAATACCCCTGTAGCAACTGAACCCTCGGGGCGCTACATTCCCCCCTGGTAAACCACAGCACGTCCTCGGGCTGGAACAGAGCAAAAGACAATTCAAAAACATGCAAGACATGCAAAACTTTCTCAAACTTTTTTTTTTTTTTTTTACATTAGAAAACGGCCGACATTATGCAATTCCCTTTATGGGAAACACTTTCTCTTTTCCAACACTTTTCTTTACTAGACATTATAAGGCATTTTTAATATTACCGGAACTTCTTTTACCAACAACATTTTCACTATTATGTAACTCTTTTAGCAGCATATAAAACTTTTCAGGTAAAACAATTTTTAAGTAAATTCTCTTCTTCACTGGCCACTGTGCAACTTGCGACCAGGTGTCCATTTTTTCAATAAGGTGCAAAACTTCAGCAAACTTTCAAACATGAGGGACTCGCTCGTAAACCCTCAACGTAGGCCCTGAGCGTGGCTGCAGGGCATAGGTGATCCGGTGATTGGACCACACCTTCGGCCATGCCAATCGAGTTTTTGTCCAGAGGTAGATGTTGCAGTACTTTTATAAAACCAATAAGGGGCACTTTAAGAAGCGCAACTACTTACAGGGGTTGGCCGCTCCCAGTCCTCGGCCGGATGGAAAGGGGAATGGCTGCTCTTAGTCCTCAGCCAGGTGGGGAAGAGGGATGGCTGCTCTCAGTCCTCAGCCAGGTGACTTATGGGTAAATTTCGAACGGGCAACAGTCCCAACGGGGGCAACAAAAACAGTTCCTTGCACCCTGTCGGGTAACTACTCATCAGTAGCGGTATCCTCCTGATGCTCCCTCCTCCTCCTCATACTGATCTTCAGACCCGTCCGGGTCCTCTTGATATCCGGGTTCTGGTTTGGGGTGCTGCTCCTCTCTTATCCTCTGGACATGAAGGGCATACCATCCATTTAGGCCTCGATGCCGGGTGTATATTACCCGATCTCCCGAGAACAACTCCCGCTTCGGGTGACCCGCTGGCAGGTGACCCTCCACATCCCTCCTGTCAACATGGATGTCTGTGGCGGTGGCAGAGTCCCAAATGAACCCCCACCCTTTCGCCTGGTGGAACTTCACCACGGTCCCAGCTGTTTTAGGACCGCGTGCTGCATGGGGGTTTCGGCGGGTGCGCGTCTTCTCCTCCGCGCTTCGGGCCTGCAGTAGCTCCCTCTTCCGGCGCCGTGCCCGCTCCTCCTTTGCAAGCTGCTCAAAGATCTCCCGCCTGCGGACTGCGGCCGTCCATGTCTCCTGGGCAAACCCCATCACATCTTCCCCGGTTTGGTCCCATCCTACCTGGACCTCTTCCTCCGGGAGCTGAGAGACAGTGACTGGCTGTGGTAAGGGCAAGAGCGGAGTGAGCGGGGCCTCGGCCTTTGCGGGCAGGTTTTTCCGCAGACTGGGGTGAACCCATCCCTCTGGCACGGGGACCGGCTCTCCATCAGGTCCAGCGAGCTGGCTGTACAGGTCAGTCCCAAGTGGTGGTGGTTTCGGGACCGGGGGCGCAAGCGGCTGGGAGGCGCCTGAGGTGGTCAGGCCTTGCGACCGGGCCTGGAGCAGGCTGCTTCCTACTGCGCCCGGGGTCAGGGGTCACGACGTGGGGCGTGGTTCAGCGGCGGTGCTCGCGACTTGCGGCCCAGGTGTTTGAGGCGGGAGCGTGGAAGCTGCAGCGGCTCCCGGGGCTTCTGGCTCCGCGGCGGGATCCAGGGGTAAGGCTACGGCGTCAGGACCCGGGGCAGGGGCGTCCGCCTTACCTGCCTCCGCGGCAGCGCTGTTCTCGGCCTCCGGTCTTCTCTCTCTGTCTTCAGGGGCAGGCGCACTGCTGGGTGATGGCAGCGTCTCTTGCTGCCGGGTCGCGACCCGCCGGGCCATCTCCTCCCTCCATCCGGCGATGACTTCCCTCTCCGCTCGGACCATCCTCCGGTCCAGCTCCTCCAGCGCTGTCCGCAGGAACTCAGGGTCTTCTGCAGGGAGCTGAGCCATCAGCTCCGTGAGGCCGCACGGGGACGCCTCGGCCGGCAGCAGGCCACTTGCCAGGGCGCTGGAGTTGACGCTCCTCTCCATCTCCGGGTGTGGTCTGGCGAGACTGATCCAAACCACACCCTGCCCCTCGGTCTTCTTCTCTTTCCGCCCCTGTTGGGGGTGGTCCCGGGGCAATCTGCTGACAATCACTCTCAGGGGTAGCCCCCCCACCTTGATGGACATCTCTACAGCCGCACTCATGGCTGTTGGGGGTGGGCTCCTTCCTTGGCGCCATTCTGGGACCTGGCCCACGATGGGAGGTGGCTTCCTGTTGTCTTTTGGCGCGCACATTATGGCATCTGTTCTTCTGGGGCGGGCGCCATTTTCAATACAGTGAAACAGTCTCTTTTCAGGCACGCAATACCTGTTTGTGGCGGGTTGGTCACAATCCTGCCGACTACGCCAAAGCTGACTCGCCCCCTGGGCCGTGGGGCACCCGGAACCGGGCTTCAGTGCGATGATGGGAGTAGTAGTGGCAACCCGATCCCGTGGCTCAGGGTGGTCAGACCAAATGCTGTGGCAGTCTATTTGTAGAGTTATGAATGTCCAGCTACGCCACCCGTGGATTGCGGTCAGGGATGACCGCCGCTGCGAAGCAGACCGCTGAGGCTGGTGTTAGTGTGCAGCACAGGGATAGGATAACTCCCCACGGGAAGAGTATAGCCTCAGGGCAATGTAGGAGGATGCTGGGGGTGATGGTGCAGGCGCAGCATAAATCACACAGAGTCCAATGGTGCAGTTCAGGCCTTTTACTCACAGTTGTTATCCAAGTCACTTCCGTCGGCAAGGACTGCCTGAGCCGTGCTGCGTCCACCAGGTGAGGGGCTCGGTCAACCCCCAGGCAATTCAGGAGTATGGCACAGGACCCCCTTCTATCCTTTCTCTGGCCTCTCGTGCCCCACCAGTGACCACGCTTCTGTCCAGCTGCCTCGGGCCTTCTCTGGTAAAACTTGGCGCCAGTTTCCCTGACCCTATGTGGTGCCTTCCTAGCGGGTGTAGCAGGGGGTCGCACCAGTAGATGATTACGACCTCCGGTTTTTGGCTGAGGGATGATTTACCTCCACCAGCTTGGGAATCCGGTACCCTTCTGCGGCCTGACCCTTCACCCGATATAACGCCGGCTTGCAACGGTTGCTGTCCGTTCTGCTCTCATAGGGTCCCTTCTGCCTTCTTGTTTCTGGAGCCCTTCCACTCCTCTGTCTCTTCTCCTTCCTTCCTTCTCCTTCTCCTCTTCTCCTCTCTGGCCCCGGCCTTCTCTCTAGGCCTGCCTCGTGGAGCTGAGCTCAGGCTGAGCCTCAGCTCCCTGTCAGCTCTCTACTCCTTTACTCTGCTCTGCTTCACTGAACTCCCTCCTAAGATGGCCCCCACCTTTTATATGCTTCTCTGTGTCTGAGCTCACGTGACCTGCACCCAATGAGCTCTTTCCTATGCTCCAGAAACCGTTCTCTTCTGCTCCTACATCACTGGGTTGTCTCCCCCCTCCCCACTCCAGCCAGGGACATGGTCAGTTGAGCCTGCAATTATATGGGAGCACCGTCGAGCTGTCTCCCGGAAATGGGGTGTGTGTAAGTGTATGTATGCAGCTAACTGGGCCCTGGTCCACACTCCATCCTTACCTGGGAGTGGAATATCACACCTCTGGCTGAGGTGCAATACCCCTGTAGCAACTGAACCCTCGGGGCGCTACATATTTGTGTCTGAACAATCAGGAGACACTATTTATTTTTTACGGCAAAAAATGCCAAAAGCAGGATAATAGAGATTTTTTACCGTGAAACAGCAAAACCACAGTTATAATTTTCTGGCGTATACCAGACTTTTTAAAATATATATATTTGCGGCTGAACAGTGAGCGACACACTCAAACTGTTTTTGTTAGATACAAATGGCCCAACAGTGGATAATACAGAGGTTTGAACCGTGGAACTGCAAAACCACACTTGTATTTCTCGGGCCTACACCAGACTATTTTCAACAGATATATTTGTGTCTGAAAAATAAGGGAGACACTATTATTATTTTTTTTACGGCAAAAAATGCCAAGAGCAGGATAATAGAGATTTTTAACCGTGGAACAGCAAAAGCACACTTCTGTCTCTCTGGCCTACACCAGACTATTTTCAACAGATATATTTGTGTCTGAAAAATCAGGGAGACACTATTATTTTTTTTTTTACGGCAAAAAATGGCAAAAACAGGATAATAGAGATTTTTTCCCGTGGAACAGCAAAACCACAGTTATAATTTACTGGTGTATACCAGACTTTTTTAAATATATACTGTATATTTGCGGCTGAACAGTGAACGACACACTCAAACTGTTCTTTTTAGATACAAATGGCCCATGGAACTGCAAAACTACACTTCTGTATCTCTAGCCTACACCAGACTATTTTCAACAGATATATTTGTGTCTGAAAAATCAGAGACACACTTTTTTTTTGGGGGGGACACCAAAAGGTTAATAAGACGGGTATTTGTACAGTGTGAAGGAGGGAAAAAAAAAAGAGGATTTAGATGAAAAAAAAAGGATTTTTCCTGACCCCCGAGACCTGAAGCTAAGTCCAGCAATTTCAGCAACAGGAGCACACAGGACTGTAATGCAGCGTTTGCTGGTATAACCACTGCGTCTCCTATGCAGCCTGCCTGCCTGATATCTGGGATGGATATTAGTCCTGAGAAGGACTGTTTGTTTGATCTGGCACCCTTTACAAACCCTACACTAACTGTTTTGCAGGATAAATCTCTCCCTAGCTCAGCAGCACTCTCCCTACACTGGCTGATCCGGATCGACTGTGTCCAAGATGGCGGCGCCCGGTTTTAAATACTCGAGGTGACGCTGTGCGGCCAGCCAATCACTTTAATGCCCACAACCAACATGGCTGCGGCATTACAGTGAGTAGCTGGCAATCCCTGCATGTTCATTGGCTCTGTAAAGAGCACCAAACGTGCAGGGCGGAGACCCGAGCTAACGCCCGAGTAACCCGGAAATGCTCGGTGCTCGCCGAACATCACGAGTAGCGTGGTGCTCAGGCGAGTACCGAGCAGTGTCGAGCATGCTTGCTCAACATTACTAATGGCCCCTTCTCCGGCTACTAATATCAGCCCTCAGTGGTCGGCTTTCCCTCTGCTGGTTATAAAAATGACACGGAAGCCCATGCTATTTCTTTTTAAATTTTAGGCTCTGTGCCCACGATCCAGACTTAGCAGCGCTTTGGACACATATTTTCTATTGACGCAGGTAAATCCGCATGTGTTCACTGAACCATGCGTGTTTACCGCATTATATACTTTCTAGTGGTCAAATTTCTGTTGCGGAGACTAGTGACTCCGCAAGAGAATTTGACATGGTGCAGTCCTGAAAGACGCGCCACATGTCAGTGTCCACGGGTGATCCGCAGCCTCAGATGCAAGCATAGTGCATGTGGGATTTCTAGAGATCCCATCCACTATGCTGTAACATCTCGACGCTGCGGGTTTGACGCTGTATAAACACGCAGCGTCAAACCTGCAGTGGCTCCCGATCGTGGGCACGTACCCAAACTCACCCGCAGCATGTCAATTTCTGTAGCAGACACGCTAGTCTCTGCTGCAGATTTTGACCGATTGAAGTGACATTATATCTGGTGGATTCACATGTACGGACAACAAAAGTGCAGCATTAGAACACCGCGTTTTGAATGCAGCAAAAATACGCTGCGTCCAAAGCGCTGCTTTTTGCTGTTCGTGGGGATGTAGTGGCTAATGAAACAGCTGTGAGCTGTTATTAATGGCCAGGGACCATGTTTGCAAATGGCCCCTTCCTAGGCTAAAAATAGCAGCTCTCAGCTGCCCCTGAAGTTACATGAATGGGAATGCTAATGAAGATTGGGTGAATGGGATTAGATGACACCTAAATCTTTTGCTTGGTGATGACAAGGTGTAAATCAGACCTTTTCATGAACGAAACCTATTTTAAGGAAAGCAAAGAGTTAAATAAACACACATACACAGAGTAAACGCTTTATTTGAAATACAACAGACACATTCTTTAATCATTTAAATTAACCAATATACTCACCCAGTTCTGCAGGCAATCAAAGGGTTCTGTAACATACCTGGCGGCGTACTTGCATAGTGGTCCATCTCCCAGTGTGCAAGAGCGCGCACTTGATCTCCAATCCAGAATGTCTCTCTGGCTTCCCTCCATGCTGTCTGTTTGCCTCTGTTTCTGCTGCTTAAGGGCGGCGCCCGATCACTTCCTGCTTTTTGTACCTGCTGCGGGCACACCCCTTGTGCGTCCTCAGCCTATTGCTGTCTGTCACCTGGTATTTAAACCAGCTGCTCCAATTAACCCATGCCTGAGCATCTTGCCCTGTCAGTTGGCTTCTTGTCTCTGACATGCCAGGTCCTGTGTATGTTACCTGCCTTGCAGTATCTGTTCCCGTGTCTGTACTGTGTCCTACCTGTGCACTCTAACCTGCAGTCTGTACACGCTCTCTAGCCTGTTGTCTTCTGCCTATCCTGGAGGCTGTATTTCCAGGCCAGTGTGAACACGCTCCTAGCCTGTTCTTTCTGCCTTCTAGGGGCCGCATACCTAGTCCTGTTCCTGTATCTTGCCTTCTCTTGTCTGTATACTCTCCTAGCCTGTTACCTGTTTTTCTCCATGTCCGTACCTTCCCTTTTCTTGCAGGATCTGATCCCTTACCTATCTCCTACTCGTTGTCTCTGTACTCCCGTTTGTGAGTTTAGAGTCCACTCGCTACTTCATTGCAAGTATCCTGTGTGTACCTGGTTCTGCCTTTCCCTTCCAGTCTGTTCCGTGTGAACAGAGCCCTGTCCCCTCCGCTCTGCCTTGCTTGCCGCTTCGGCGGTTCTTGCCTGCTCAGCCCTGTCCACTGCGTCTGCGGTTTCGCTTTGCTCAGCCCTGTCCACCGCGTCTGCGGTTTCGCTTTGCTCAGCCCTGTCCACCCCGTCTGCGGTTTCGCTTTGCTCAGTTCTGTCCACCGCGTCTGCAGTTTCGCTTTGCTCAGCCCTGTCCACCGAGTCTGCGGTTTCGCTTTGCTCAGCCCTGTCCACCGCGTCTGCGGTTTCGCTTTGCTCAGCCCTGTCCACCGCGTCTGTGGTTTCACTTTGCTCAGCCCTGTCCACCGCGTCTGCGGTTTCGCTTTGCTCAGCCCTGTCCACCGCGTCTGCGGTTTCGCTTTGCTCAGCCCTGTCCACCGCGTCTGCGGTTTTGCTTTGCTCAGCCCTGTCCACAGCGTCTGCGGTTTCGCTTTGCTCAGCCCTGTCCGCCGCGTCTGCGGTTTCGCTTTGCTCAGCTTTGTCTACCGTGTCTGCGGTTTCGCTCTGCTCAGCCTTGTCTACCGCGTCTGCGGTTTTGCTCTGCTCAGCCTTGTCTAACGCATCTGCGGTTCTGCTCTGCTCTGCCTTGTCTACCGCGTCTGCGGTTCTGCTCTGCTCGTCCTTGACTACCGCACCTGCGGTTTCGCTTTACTCTGTTTGTTTACCGCACCTGCGGCTCCGAATTTGTCTCCCAGTCTGTACTGGACCCTACCCAGCCTGCGCTCTAGTCTGCCTGTTCCTGTATTCCCCGGTGTGGGTCAACAGCCGTGTCCGGAGTCTGACCTGGAGTAGACCCTGGTCCCTCTGCTTGGTTCCTCCCTGGTGCACTGGTGTCGTATGCCGTCGTGCGACCTTGGTCGGATCGGGCAGATACTTAGTTACGTCCCTCCAGGCACTCTCCGGTTCATGGCACAGTGGAACCACTAAACACGCACACGCCAGTCAGTCCGGGCGTGTGCATTACAGGTTCAAGCAATGTCCCACCAAATAACTTTATTTATCTCCAAAAAGCATTCATTGATGTACAAAAATGCTTCAAAAACCGCATCAAAAAACGCATCATAATCGGGGCAAAACCGTGTGTTTTTTCCGCAGCATTTTTCCTGCCAAGGAGATGCAGAAATGCTCAGGAAATTTCTGCTTCAAATCCTGATCGTGCGAACATAGCCTGAGAGTCCATACCCATGTGATATTTACAGTATTTACAGTGGGGCGACAGAAACACCGCCTGTACCAGGCACCGAGCAGGTGCCAGGGCTGATATGTAAATGGTTGCTGTTGTTTTAACAAAGTTATCAAAAATCAATAGTACAAGTCAATGTAAGAAACTTGGTAATACATCTTACCAGAACGATATGTTTATTTCTCCACTTATGAGCCACTTTGTCTAATCCATCTGCTTCTTGAACTAATACACTCTGAAATACAAGACAAGAAGGACTGACAGCAGAAACCTAATAACCTTTATTGAGAAAGGTGGAGAAGGAGTAGAGCTGATACTGCATTCTAGTAAGTGTTTTAGCTCAGCTCAGAGCTGGATTCACAGTTACACTGCTCAGTGCTGGTGTATAATGTACTCCATGCTGCTGTGACTGAACATGTGTTACATAGAGATGAGAGTTGAGGAATTCATCATGTCTGTAGGTGCATTTTAAACATCATAACAGTTAGACTCCACCAACCAGCTCAGAGACAACTGAAAATTAGATATAAAACCTACAGATGAGGAAATTGGTCAAATAAATTCAGGATACAAGTAATTTAATAGGCAAAAATCTTTACTCCTCATGTGCACACACATGGCAGCTTATTCTGAAAAGTCATCTGATATCTGAGTCCCTTTACTGCACCAATGCTCAAAGAGGTTTGGTTATCCTACTTGTACCTTTCTCTGAAGTGGGGCGTAAAGGATTCATCATTTCCTATATTATTCTGCATCACTTACATTTCAAAAGATTTTGCTTTTATTATTTGTATCTTACAATAAAAACAGAAAAATGAGTACTAGTATAATTACACAGTAGGTAACACAGGATCCACCATTCACAATAGGTGATGTCACAGCTCACCTCCTCCCCCTCCGGTACAATGACTGATAGCACCTCTATATACAGTAGATAACACAGGATCCACCATTCACAATAGGTGATGTCACAGCTCACCTCCTTCCCCTCCGGTACAATGACTGATAACACCTCTATATACAGTAGATAACACAGGATCCACCATTCACAATAGGTGATGTCACAGCTCACCTCCTCCCCCTCCGGTACAATGACTGATAACATTTCTATATACAGTAGATAACACAGGATCCACCATTCACAATAGGTGATGTCACAGCTCACCTCCTCCTCTTGTCCAATGTCTGATGACACCTCTATATACAGTAGATAACACAGGATCCACCATTCACAATAGGTGATGTCACAGCTCACCTCCTCCCCCTCCCGTGCAATGACTGATAACACCTCTATATACAGTAGTTAACACAGGATCTACCATTCACAATAGGTGATGTCACAGCTCGCCTCCTCCTCCTGTACAATGACTGATAACACCTTTATATACAGTAGAAAATAGTTTTTCGTTATTGTACAGGAGGAGGAGGTAAGCTGTGACATCACCTATTGTGAATGGTGGATCCTGTGTTATCTACTGTATAGAGAGGTGTTATCAGTCATTGTACAGGAGGAGGAGGAGGTGAGCTGTGACATCATCTATTGTGAATGGTGGATCTTGTGTTATCTACTGTATATAGAGGTGTTATCAGTCATTGCACAGGAGGAGGAGGTGAGCTGTGACATCACCTATTGTGAATGGTGGATCCTGCGTTACCTACTGTATATAGATGTGTTATCAGTCATTGTACAGGAGGAGTAGGTAAGCTGTGATATCACCTATTGTGAATGGTGGATCCTGTGTTACCTACTGTATATAGAGGTGTTATCAGTTATTGTACAGGAGGAGGAGGAGGTGAGCTGTGACATCACCTATTGTGAATGGTGGATCTTGTGTTATCTACTGTATATAGAGGTGTTATCAGTCATTGTACAGGAGGAGGAGGAGGTAAGCTGTGATATCACCTTTTGTGAATGGTGAATCTTGTGTTATCTACTGTATATAGAGGTGTTATCAGTTATTGTACATGAGGTTTATGAGGTGAGGCGTGACATCACCTATTGTGAATGGTGGATCCTGTGTTATCTACTGTTTATAGAGGTGTTATCAGTCATTGTACAGGAGGAGGAGGTGAGCTGTGACATCACCTTATTGTACATGAGGTTTAGGAGGTGAGCTGTGACATCACCTATTGTGAATGGTGGATCCTGTGTTATCTACTGTTTATAGAGGTGTTATCAGTCATTGTACAGGAGGAGGAGGTGAGCTGTGACATCACCTATTGTGAATGGTGGATCCTGTGTTATCTGCAGTATATAGAGGTGTTATCAGTCATTGGACAGGAGGAGGAGGTGAGCTGTGACATCACCTATTGTGAATGGTGGATCCTGTGTTATCTAATGTATATAGAGGTGCTGTCAGTTATTGTACAGGAGGAGGTGAGCTGCGACATCACCTATTGTCAATGGTGGATCCTGTGTTATCTACTGTATATAGAGGTGTCATCAGTCATTGTACAGGAGGAGAAGGAGGTGAGCTGTGACATCACCTATTGTGAATGGTGGATCCTGTGTGATCTACTGTATATAGAGGTGTTATCAGTTATTGTTCAGGAGGAGGATGTGAGCTGTGACATCACCTATTGTGAATGGTGGATCCTGTGTTATCTACTGTATATAGAGGTGTTATCAGTTATTGTTCAGGAGGAGGAGGAGGTGAGCTGTGACATCACCTATTGTGAATGGTGGATCCTGTGTTATCTACTGTATATAGAGGTGTTATCAGTTATTGTTCAAGAGGAGGAGGAGGTGAGCTGTGACATCACCTATTGTGAATGGTGGATCCTGTGTTATCTACTGTATATAGAGGTGTTATCAGTCATTGTTCAGGAGGAGGTGAGCTGTGACATCAGTCATTGTTCAGGAGGAGGTGAGCTGTGACATCACCTATTGTGAATGGGGGATCCTGTGTTATCTACTGTATATAGAGGTGTTATCAGTTATTGTACAGGAGGAGGAGGTGAGCTGTGACATCACCTATTGTGAATTGGGGATCCTGTGTTATCTACTGTATATAGAGGTGTTATCAGTTATTGTACAGGAGGAGGAGGAGATGCTACAAATTTGCCCCTAAGTTCTATGATCGCAATCCAGGGGTCTTAGCAGCCAAGGCCACTTCTCTTGTATAGGGAGAAAAGTAAAACACCATTGTATCCCCAGGACCGGCTGAGCGGATCTTCCTGCACTATATCTGGCCATGGAAGCCGTGTGTGAGTTGATTGTGCATAACAGCAATTTCCTGATAAAACTATGAGCAAAAAGACGACCAACGCAGAATATAACAGCGAATCCCTTTATTACTGTTGTAACTGTACAAGAATCCATTATATCCAGATAATACTCCACGGTTTTATCTTCATAAAATATGATATAAATTGCACCATCCAGGCATTTATGAAAATACATTTATTACAGATTTCACAAAACAGAATTAATTTAATCGTATTTACTATTAATATACAGGATGCAGAATCTGCACACGATATGGCGAGACGCTGACCACTCTGCAGTCTGTTTAGTAGCAGATGGATTACTTGGAATCTAGATAAGAGTCCTATCATTATGACAATGGCAACAGATTTCCTTCAGGACTGGTGATATACTATCTGCTCCAATATATATATATATATATGTATATATATATATATATATACATATATATAGATATATATACACACATATATATATATATATATATATATTCCTTCCCAGTATGTGCCAGGCCATTGCCAACCCTGTTCTTCTTCGCACCGGACCCCCGGAGCTAACTTTCACATGTTTCAGATCACTCCTTCCCCAACTGCATGCTGCCATATTGCAATTTTCCCGAAGTCTTTCCAGCTTTGCATCGATGTCGTGTTCTGCAATCGTTTCCAACTCCCGTCATTAATACATAGAGAGGTTATCTGCATTTCAGTCCTTTTTTTTTTTTTTAGCCCGATCGCGGGTCGTTCTGCTGCCGAGAACCTCAACGATCAGCGAGAAAGCAAGTGTTACATTTACTTGCAGTGCCCCTTCTGGAGAAATGATATATTGCACAGTCCCAGCTGAAATCATCAAGTTTCTGTGTACTGCACGATCACGAGCGAGAGATGTTCTTTCTCACAATTTTAAAGTTTGGACCTAAACCTGATTTTGTTTGTTTTTTACATCCAAGAGGAAAACTAAAACCATAGATATAAACTATTACACGACTGCAAATCTTTTGGCGTCTCCATTCTGCCTACAGTATATAATCTTGCACACTTCCTCGCCTCCAACTCTTGGTTATTTCTTCTTATGGCATTTTGATTCAGAATATATTGAATGCCACGTCTTATAAATACCCCTCCTCACATTATTTCCCTTTACTGTAGTATAGACTTCTTCTGCGTCACAGTGAAGTGCGTCCTCTTCCTCCGCTCCACTTTTAAGGTCACCGATTCCTCTCCATCTGTAAAAAGACAATTATTGATGGTCACAAATTCCCCCAAAACTTGATTCTTATTATTAGTTCTCAATGGAAGTAGATAGAAAAGTTTACATTTTATATCACAATTAGGGATGAGCCGATCCGTGGAAGTTCGGGTTCTGTTACCCAACCTAAACTTTATTCCAAAGTTTGCGTACCAGAACCTCAACCAGAACCTGAACCCCATTGATAACAATGTCGACTCAAACTTTTGTTCTGGAAAATATTCTCTCTCTTCCCGGACTTTCCCGGAACTCCGAACATTGCAACAAACTTCTGGGAGAAGTCCGTGTTCGTTATTTAGCACCGGACACTAATTGTCCGGTACGAACTCCAAACTTTTAAGTTCAGGTTAAGTCATCTCTAAACTAATAAATAATAAATCAGCTGTATTGCTCCTCCGGGTGCGCGGACCAACAGGTCCATCCAGCACTCGGTCTAAAATCCTCTAAAAATTATTAGTTATAACAAATAGTAAAGAAATTGAAAAACCTCCTCTCGGCCAACGCGTTTTGAGCCAGATATAGATTTTAATTGATTGTATTTTATGCTTTTAATATTAGCAATCAGTACTGAAGAATTTATACCGAGTACTGGATCTAAAGTCATACATTGGGTGGTTATGCACATTAGATTATTGTCAACCAAACCTACAGTACAGACCAAAAGTTTGGACACACCTTCTCATTTAAAGATTATTCTGTATTTTCATGACTATGAAAATTGTACATTCACACTGAAGGCATCAAAACTATGAATTAACACATGTGGAATTATATACTTAACAAAAAAGTGTGAAACAACTGAAAATATGTCTTATATTCTAGGTTCTTCAAAGTAGCCACCTTTTTTTTGATGACTGCTTTGCACACTCTTGGCATTCTCTTGATGAGCTTCAAGAGGTAGTCACCCGAAATGGTCTTCCAACAATCTTGAAGGAGTTTCCAGAGATGCTTAGCACTTATTGGCCCTTTTGCCTTCGCTCTGCGGTCCAGCTCACCCCAAACCATCTCGATTGGGTTCAGGTCTGGTGACTGTGGAGGCCAGGTCATCTGGCGTAGCACCCCATCACTCTCCTTCTTGGTCAAATAGCCCTTACACAGCCTGGAGGTGTGCTTAGGGTCATTGTCCTGCTGAAAAATAAATGATGGTCCAACTAAACGCAAACCGCATGGAATAGCATGCCGCTGCAAGATGCTGTGGTAGCCATGCTGGTTCAGTATGCCTTCAGTTTAGAATAAATCCCCAACAGTGTCACCAGCAAAGCACCCCCACACCATCACACCTCCTCCTCCATGCTTCACGGTGGGAACCAGGCATGTAGAGTCCATCCGTTCACCTTTTCTGCGTCGCACAAAGACACGGTGGTTGGAACCAAAGATCTCAAATTTGGACTCATCAACCCAAAGCACAGATTTCCACTGGTCTAATGTCGATTCCTTGTGTTCTTTAGCCCAAACAAGTCTCTTTTGCTTGTTGCCTGTCCTTAGCAGTGGTTTCTAGCAGCTATTTTACCATGAAGGACTGCTGCACAAAGTCTCCTCTTAACAGTTGTTGAAGAGATGTGTCTGCTGCTAGAACTCTGTGTGGCATTGACCTGGTCTCTAATCTGAGCTGCTGTAAACCTGTGATTTCTGAGGCTGGTTACTCGGATAAACTTATCCTCAGAAGCAGAGGTGACTCTTGGTCTTCCTTTCCTGGGGCGGTCCTCATGTGAGCCAGTTTCTTTGTAGCGCTTGATGGTTTTTGCAACTGCACTTGAGGACACTTTCAAAGTTTTCCCAATTTTTCGGACTGACTGACCTTCATTTCTTAAAGTAACGATGGCCACTCGTTTTTCTTTACTTAGCTGCTTTTTTCTTGCCATAATACAAATTCTAACAGTCTATTCAGTAGGACTATCAGCTGTGTATGCACCTGACTTCTGCACAACACAACTGATGGTCCCAACCCCATTTATAAGCCAAGAAATCCCACTTATTAAACCTGACAGGGCACACCTGTGAAGTGAAAACCATTTCCGGTGACTACCTCTTGAAGCTCATCAAGAGAATGCCAAGAGTGTGCAAAGCAGTCATCAAAGCAAAAGGTGGCTACTTTGAAGAACCTAGAATATAAGACATATTTTCAGTTGTTTCACACTTTTTTGTTAAGTATATAATTCCACGTGTTAATTCATAGTTTTGATGCCTTCAGTGTGAATGTACAATTTTCATAGTCATGAAAATACAGAAAAATCTTTAAATGAGGAGGTGTGTCCAAACTTTTGGTCTGTACTGTATAGATTTCGACAAAAAATAGGTCCGACATGCTGAATATCAACATGCTCGATCCTTTGTTCCAAATGGAAATGAGCCGCCTCCAAAGACATCTGGCTACTGGATCATAGGCGCTTCCTTCTCTCTTGTGAGGATATTTCTAGATATTTTAATATTTTTTTAACTTTCTTCTTAACTGTTGTTTCTTACCTCCATTTTGGTGTATATCCATGTCAGGACCTCAGTAACACGAGTATACACTCCAGGTTTATTAGCTTGTCCACATCCTTTGCCCCAACTCGTCACCCCAACCAAGTACCAGCGATCCTCCTGCATACAAACCAGGGGTCCTCCGCTGTCCCCCTGAAAACAATTGACAGACCGTATAGACTCATATACACAGCACAAAATAACTGTATATT